>NC_136071.1:823018139-823620866 GCF_964261635.1 Lissotriton helveticus
GTGGTGGCGTTGTAGTCAGAGGCTGCAATATGACTGCCAAACATATTACAAGTTTCCTCTCCACCAGGGTTTTCATGGCAGTTCCACTACCTTGAAGACCCTGGAAGGAGAGGAAACAAAGGGGGCCCCACAGTGCCCCATTATGCCCCTGTATATGCACACAGGGGGGCACAACATGTGCCCTCCAGTGTGCATGGACACCAATTCCTGCCCGGCATGGACATTACAGTCTATATGGTGCAGGAACCTTGTGAGGCATTCCCATTGTGGTGCCTTTTTTAAAGGCCCTACCACCTTTTATGGGGCACCAAAGAGGGAACCACCCGCCCGTCTGACTACAAAAAACTTGTAATCGGGCAGGCTGCTGTGACTCTTGGTGGGGCGGGGGCGTGGCAGTGGCAGGCCACCTGCCCAACCCAAAAGTCTTAACAGGGCCCTAATCGAGTGCATGGATGGGTATATCGGAGTCAGGGGGGTAGAACCTGGATGATTCCGAGTAAAATGATGAGTGCTTTCATGGAGATAGATGCATTTCTGAGTGAATAAAAGTATGAGTGATGAATGAATCTGTGTAAGGATGAACTAATGGCAAGTTGACAAGAGTGCATGACTTTAGACTAGTAGATTATCCATTCACCCATAACTATGCATTCATCTCCAAAATGTGTCTATCCACCAGCCCACTTCTAAATATTTATGCATGGCTTTTTGGTCAACAGCACTTTGCATTCTAGAACTTGTAGTTTCGGTTTTAGTGTTACAAGTGCATGTTCAAAATTGTAGTTAAAAAAATGCTTTAGGCTAAAAAGGCAGTACTAGCTTAAAGTATAACACGGGGCATTCATGGACTCTGCAGATATGCATGCCTTCAAACTATGTCTCCTTCCCAGACACAAAATTGGTTAGGATTTTCTCCTTTGTTACAAAGCAAACCTCAATGTTTATCTCAGACAACCTCTATAGACGGCACCTTCCTTGTGTCATCCTGTGTAACGCAAGAGTCATTCATTTATCCAGGTCTTTTCTTTGCATTCTGATACCTGTCGTCCCGGATATATAATGCGAAACACAAAACAACAAGTACCAGAAAAGCAAAAAAAACTCTAGAACTACATGAGCTACTCATTTATGACAATCAGAAACTTCAGGGCTCAAAGCAAATAAAAACACACTGAAATTAAGCACATGCATAACCACCTAAACACCTGGCATTGTGATATTCTGTATGCCTTGTGCTGTGGTAGCCCATTTACCCGGTCAGTAGGCATTGTTGTATTTTTTTTACGATATTAATGGTAGATGCCAATTTGTAATCATGCATCTTTTCTTTGACCATCTCTCACAGAGTTTAGTTTTGAAAAGGTAGTCATTCTAAGCTTTCGTCTCCCAGCAGTGACAAGTGCCTCAGAGAGCAGCTAATGCAGGGATCCCTGACACAATAGCATGGTAAAAATATCATTGCCAAAAAAAGGGTGTAAAAAATATTGTTTACCACAATATAGCATTCCTTTACATATAATGGTAAGGACAGAAATATCTGCAAAAATATAGTTGATACTAATATCATCCAAGAGTATACAAAAATATAGACTTTTTAATATATATGCTGTGCAAAATAGTGCATCTTAAATATTATAATATATAGCATTAATGTAATGTAAATTAAATCAAGTCCACTAATATTTAATACTATATATAAATATATGCCTATATAAATACACAGCTTTGCTTTTTATGTATTCGTATATATATATATATATATATATATATATACATATGATATACGCACATATATCTACATATAGCGTGACAATTAAATATATATATATATATTTTACATTATATTAATTCCATTGTGCAATATTCAAAATTTACTACTATAAAAAGCATATATATATATATATGCATACATATTTATGTGTACACACACACACCAACATAGACATAAAAAAAACAAAATATAAAAAATACAAATAAAAAAAAATATTAATTTAGTAAAAAAAAATAACAAAAAATAAAATCCCTAAAAACACACTTACTAAAAAATGCTATAAGCATTTAATAAAATTACAAATTACAAAAAATACAAATCAAAAACAAATAATATAAAATAAAAAAGAAAGGAATAATGCTATAAAAATATATTTAACGAATATTAGGAAAGTATTGGAGTACAGTGTATACAACAGTAGCAGTCCAATCTGCACCACAGTAGGGAAAGTAGTGGACTTCAGAGACTTTAGATTTACTATTCCCACTCCAAACAGTGCAACAGTATGTGGAAAGTGTTGGACTCAGAGTGGTTACATGTACTATTTCTGCTCGAGTCAGCACAAATGTAGTGAAGGAATTGGTCCTTTCTGCAGGGTAATCCTCAGACATTTTGCCTTTCTCCTACTTTTACTGAATCTATTTTTGTTTGCCTTAGGACTCTGTGCCAGTGCTAAAGTGCTTATGCACTCTCCTTTAAACATGGTCGAATTTGCTTACACCCAGTTGGCATATTTAATTTACTTGTAAGTCCCTAGTAAAATGGTACTACATGTACCCACGGTTTGTGAATTAAAGTACTAATGAGTATGCAGCCCTTGTTGTTCACCCTCTCAAGCAGTCTTGCAAATCTGTCTCCGGGGCCTGCCCTTGTAGCCTGTGTATTTGACTGTCATTTTGACCTGGCAAAATAAACCATTTTCCAAGCACAAGCGTTCCCTTATAATACAGTCAGTCAGTCAAAGATACTTTATTCAGTTCATTGCAAAAACCATAGAAGTGTACTACAAAATTCATCGAAGTCAAGACATTAAGTAAAAAATGATACGTTGATTTACAAACCATTTCACAACGAAATCATATATATATATAGAAATGTACATTATAAATGTTAATTTAAAAAGATAAAAACCTACAAAGAGCCAATTTGAAAAAAATGAAATAAAATGAAGCGCTGAGTCCTAGGGCCTATGTATACCATTATGTACAATGTATCCAGTTAATTTTCCTCTTCAATCTTAATGCAATTGATGAAAAATTTGCTACATTGAAAATCTCCCATGTACTAGACAACAACTGTATATATAAAAGGGACGGCTTAACTTGTTTGAAGCCCTTATCCTTGATGAGGGGAATAATGAACTTTTTGCAAATAGGGCACAAATGCTTACAAAAAAAGATAAAGTGCGTGGTGTCTTTGATTGAGAAACCGTCACAAGAACAAATCTCCAACTCCAAGGCCCACATGCATCATTGTGTCTTTTTGCATTTCTTAATTTGCGAAAAATAAGGAATCGCAAATTAAGAAATGCAAAATGATATGCATCAATATTTTCGGTATTCTTGTGGGATTCGGTAAAAATTGCATTTTTTACCGAATCCCAAAGAAATACCGATTTCTTAACTTAATTTTCGCAATTTCCATTGATTCCTATGGGCCAAAAGGCCCATAGGAGTCAATGGAAATTGCGAGTGGCACTTAGAAAATTTCATGGGTGCAGGGGGGGGTCCAAAGGACCCCCCCATGCACCCCTGAAATGTACTTTTCAGCATAAGTTACATACACACATGTCCTAAGGACATGTGTGTGTGTAACTTTACAGTTTAAAAAATGCATTTTTGTGCATATTTAATCAATTTCGCAATTTACCACGAAGTTGAACTTCGTGGTAATTTGCACTTCCAATTTTAAAAAAAGCATATTTTTCTATAATGATGCATAGCATTTAAGAAATCGCACAATTGCGATTTCTTAAATGCTAATGCAATTTTAGAAATCGTAAAAAAGATGCGACTTCTAAAATGGCATGATGCATCCCAACAAGCACTTTTGCATTCGCAAACGGCCGATTTTAAGGAATCGCACCGTCTGCGACTGCAAAAATGCTTGATGCATGTGGGCCTTAGTCCTTAGTCCATCCAGAACGTTCAGTAAGGAGAAGGTGGAATTTGTTCAATCTGAATTTAGTCAATAAACATAGGTGGTTCATGTTATTGACGATTCTCAAATAGGGTTCTATACCTCCAGTGGTAATTAACATTTGGTGAGCCCTTACAGTTGGTTTACATAGGTCTTTTTCTTCTCTGTCCAGAAATGCCAACTGTTTATATGTATCTTTCGCCCATTTGATATCCCCCTTCAACAGTTTATTAGGGGAGTAATACAATTCTGGTCGACCCAATTTAGCTGCCAATTTTTTGATGTAATTCAACCAGGGAATAGAATGACCATGCTCCAGGGATAAACAGTCCCTCAAGATTTCATGATTCAGTTCTAGTTCAGGGTTCAGCCATATAGAAATCCACTTCAGTAGCGGCGCTAAAGCAATGCGATCCTCCAAATAGTCAACCCCACACTCTTGATGAACAATATATCCTGGAGTAGACTGGGAGACACATAGCATGGATTTCAAAAACTTGTCCTCAGTCACCTGCAAGGCCTTTACGTTTTTTAGCCCCCACAGGTCAGCTCCATACATAGCTATTGCAGTGCATTTGGCATCATAGATTTTCAACACCGCCTCCATAGGCTTCACACCCAATTTACGAGCGAATTCCCGTACCGCCAGGATAGACCTGGCAAAAGCATTTCGTTTGGCAACCAGCTGGGGTAACCAGGTAGAATTATCATCAAAAATTACCCCCAAATAGGGGAATCTTGTCACCCTAGATAAAACATTTCCTTCGCAATTCATGGTCTTGATTCTTTTGGGTTTACTCCCCACAATCATTACATGCGATTTAGAAAAATTTACACTTAGATTCAGCGCCTTCATAAAACTAGCAAATGAATTTAAAAGACATTGCAACCCCACAGCTGTACGTGCTATTAATGCAGCATCATCGGCATACAATAATGCCGGAATGGGAAATTTACCGGCCCTTGGTGTATCTTTACATGCCTCAGTTAAAACAGCCCCTAGTTCATTAATGTAAAGGGTGAAAAGTAAGGGGGCCAGGATGCAGCCCTGCCTAACACCATTAATGATCGCAATCTTGCCCTTGCAATTTCCCAAGCGATCATACCTAACTGTGGCTGTAAGGTCCCTGTGTAGGTCCGCAAGAAAATACACAATGTTTTTATCAACTCCTAACTTGAGAAGCTATTCCCAAAGTTTGGACCTATTCACTCGATCAAACGCCGAGGAAAGGTCCATAAATGCTAAATACAAGGTACCCCTTTTAGCAATGGTATACTTCCCTATTAGCAGGTGAAGGTTGAGGCACTGATCTAATGTGCCTCGGCCTTTCCTGAACCCATATTGTAAGCATGAGAGGGTTTCTGTGTCCTCCAGCCAAGATGTTAATTTACCAAGGACCACTCGCCCTAGCACCTTCACTGCGGCGTCAATAAGGGAAATAGGGCGGTAACAACTAGGGTCCCCCCTATTTCCTTTCTTAAAAATGGGTACAATGACAGATTTGGACCAAGTGTCCGGAATATCTGCCTTGCAAACCCTATTAAAAACATTAACTAAAATTCTAGCCCAGGTCTTGACGTCTGATTTAAAGAGGTCGGCGGGGACACCATCGGGACCTGGAGCCTTGTTACTGGTCATCTTCCCGATTGCATCTGCCACCTCTAGCTCAGATACCTTTAAAGTATAGGGATTTAAAAAAGGGGTAGCTGTAATCCCCTCACCACAGTGTTCCCCTTCATATACTGACTTGAAGTGAGAGCACCACGCCTGTTCCTGGATACCACAATCTAAGTGGCCATTACAGGAATCCTGAAAAAAAGGTTTATTAACGACGGCCCAGAATTTAGCACTATTCCTGAGCACGTCTACTGAGGTTAGGTCTTCCCAGGCAGCTTCCCTGATCTCCCGTCTTCTTATGTCCAGGGCTTTTTTATATCTTTTCCTTATAATACATATAAGCCACCTCAAGGGTAGAAGCTAAAAAGCCCACAGGGCAGGGTGCAATGTATTTAAAAAGTAGGACATGTTCTTTTAAGTATTACATGTCTTGATAATCAAAAAATTGACCATTTGTTTTTCACTCTTGTTAGGCCTAACTCTCCCAGAGGATAACACTTGAGTTACCTAATTTCAGGGAAACACTTCATGTTTGGTGTCTTTGGAATAATAAAGAAAAATCCTCTTTTATGGTGAAGTAGGACTTTTGGTTATAATTTTGAACATGTAACGTTTAGAAAGTTGGCATTTTCCTGGCCTTTCTATTTAGTGCCTGTCACCTGTCTCTGGGTCACCTGACTGAATGTATAGGGCAGTTGGTCTTTGTGTATTCCTCTTAGACAGCCACACACAATAGAGAGCTTAGGTGTGCCTGGATGGGCCATCACTGGGAGGATGGGAAAGCAGAGATAGGCACACCCCAACTTGCACTTGAATAGGTTGAGCCCTGCCTTCACACAAAGGAGTGCATACCCTCTGTAGTTAGTCTGGGGCTAGGACAGAGAGGGAGGAAACATGTGCACTTTAAAGGGAAACCTCTAGAAAAGCTTCCAGAGGTTTCCCGTTGAAACCTCTAGAAGTACTTCAAAAGAGGCACTAGGTATAAATAGTAGACCTCAGACACCAACTCTTCATTACACTCTTGGGCCTGTGGATGCTACAGAAGGACTGGTGTGTTGCTTTGCTGCCAGAAGGACTGACACACTGCTGCCCTGCTACTCTGCTTAATCCCAGGCTGAAATGACTCCTAGGGTCAGCCAGCTGACCTCCCGTTCTAAGCTACAGGGACATTACATGCTCCCGAGGTTCCCTGTAACTGTCCAGCTGACCTGCTGCCTGGATCTGTGACTGGACCTGCCTGAGCCCTGATGGTCTCCGCTGGAATGGTACGCCTCAGGTCCTGGAGTCTTGGTGTGGCTCAGTTGACCTCCCCTGCAGTTTGCCAACAGGCTCATTCATTGCAAAGACTGCACCTACTGTGGCAACCATCCCTTGAAAGTTCCAGCGAACCATCTCTTTGTGCTGCTGCATTGACCACCACAGTAACTGTCAATGGGTAGCTCCAGCCAAACCTATCTGAACGCTGACAGGAAAGACCATTGAGGATGCCTGGCTGGCCCTTCGCGCTACTTTAATAGACACCTGCAACACTCCCCCTGATCCTTAGGCCCCTTCCAATGCGAACAGAACTCTTGGTCCTGGACTGAGAAGGTAACTCTCTCAGAAGGACTAACCTGGGAGAGGGTGATGTCCGTGACTTCTCTGGGGAGGTTTAGTGAATTCTTGGATGATGCTGAAGAGTTCCTACGAGTTGCTGGAGCTGGCGGTGATCTTGTTCTGGATGAAGGTCCTTTTGGTTGATCTGATGAGCTGGTGTTTTTCTGTCATGGCATTCTTGCATGTGGTGCTGTCTTCCGAAGATTTGCTGTTCCTCCAACTTTTCTTGAGATGTTTGCAAATGCGTGTGGATTCTAGGAGGTCGATGGTGAACCAGGTGGCCATCCTTGGGCACTGTCTGTCGAGTTTGCAAAGGGGTGCGAGTTTTTCTGAGCAGATGGTAATCCATCTTTGTAGTTCTTTGACGGCGAGGTTGGTGCCGGTCAGGGTGGAGGGGTCATTGTGGTTGAGGGTGGAGTAGAAGAACTCCTCGGTGACCTTGCTCCAGCTCCTTCATGGTGGAGGGGTGTAGTTTGGAGGCGGTGACAAAACTACAATTGTTGAGAATTGAAGAGTTAGACGATACCAGGGTTCAAACAATTATGGCGTGAGCGGCCATCTTTAAATTCTCCATGCCCAGAACTAAACATGTACACAAGGCTGGAAGGGAGACACGCAATAGGTTTTTAGATGACTGATTTAAGTAACATAAATGTTCAGAACTTGAATGAGAATTTGTAATCTACCTCCAGGTCAAAAGACCATTACACACTATGCAAAAGCAATAGAGTTTGCATGGACATGGCAACATTTCAAAGGCAAAACTAGATGAAAATGATAAACTGGGTAAACATATAGCTACATATACTTGTAATAAGGGAATCAAACGGTAATCATTAAATTACAGATATTTTAATAATGAAAGCAAAATATCTCTTTTAAGGGAATTCCACAAGCACCAAGTTTCTTGATAAAGAACTCTGAGCACTAGTAAAATAAATGGATAAATATTTAATAATTGCCTGATATAAAATGGTTAATACTGGTATCCAAATACCATATAGACATACACTATAATGCATGTTTTGTGATTTGATCTTCCTTTATCTAAAAGCAGCATAATCATTCAAAGTTCCACTGTCAAACAAGTTCACCTTATGTGATATGGTTTCTAATAATGGACTCCGATGCACCAATAGCTTAGAGGTGGGAGCTGTTCATGTTACCTTGGACTGAGGATGGCTTAGAATTGAGGCCACTGCTGCCTTATTAAGCTACACTGCACAGGCTTAGGCAGGCTCAGAGTGTACTGCGGTCAGCCTTGAGCTTTTGGTAACCCTGTCTGAGCACCGAGCCCTTCAAATTCATCTTCTTTCTTGGTATGCTTCAGTAGACTCTGGCTGCTGTTTTACAGTCAGGCAATGCTATTGCAACTTTATTTCTTACAATTGCATGATTTGCTATCAACGTATTCATTTATTTGTTTGAGTTTTTCAATTTCCACCGCAGGCTGATGTGATGATTGCCACTGTTTCCAACAGGTAACAGGTTATATTGCCAATAGTCATAGGAAATGGCAGATTGCATAAAAGGGTAGCAAACGCAGAAAAATAAGAACAAAATAAAAATGTAGTTTGAGTGTGGCTGAGTTGCTGCACATGGCCGGTACAGTGAAGGTGGAAAACGGAACTGGCAAATTTGATTGAGTTGAAGCCAGTGAGTGGTCGTTGGCGCTAATTGCATGGAACTGTATTGCCTTGGCCTGGGGTGACCAGTGCCAAATCTCATGCGATAGTTCACCTTTGTACCCATAGTAGATTTTTCTTAGCAACTTGCTTCACAAGCTTCGTAAGTTTTATAAGGTTTGCTCCAAGACCAGATGGTCTATCATGCTGATCCTTTCTTGGGATTTTTAAAAGTAGTAGCCCTACTGGTAATCCATAACCTCTAAACTAGATGAAAATGAAAATTATCAGAAAACCTCACAGGGAATTCCAGTGGACAAGCAACAAGGAAAATCAAGAGGGCAATTGAAAACCCATCAAATGACTCAAAGGTATGAGCATAACATTTTGTGACCACTCATGATGATCAATATGTTCAATGTTTGCTAGGGCAGGATCCTGGCTTTATCTTTATATTTACCTTTATCCATCAAGCACATATGACCTCTTTTTGTGTACGTGGTGTTACATTTGCATGTTGCTATTAATTAATGTCTGACTGATAAATCCAAAGGTTGACCACTTCATGTGATTCTTTATCTTTCCCTTCCCTTCTGAGAATAAACAATCCCTTTCTTGATAGTGAAGATTTGCAAGTGTTCCACTGTTTGTCCAACATGACCCTTGGTTGCATTGTCTTTCCTCACCACTGTGAATATCCATCTAGCGCTCTGCCCTTTCATCTCTTCTCATGTTCAATTGAGTCCTGCAGCTCACAAAGATGCTAGAGATTATACAACTGGAACACTTTGCTTACTGGAAAAGGTAAGGAACTGTCCTAAAGCCAAAAGAATAGAAAAAGTAAGGAAACTATTCCAGTGTCCCCTCGTGTCTTTATCCCACCTTTAATATTTCTACTTCAAATGAGCTGACTATAAACTAATACCTAGTTACCCCTGCTCCATGTTTGAGCTCCACCTAGTTGAGCGGACTCCCTTGCACATTTCTGTACATTAGATGTGCCTGTTAAATTTTAATCTGTGTTTTATTTTCCAGGGTATGCCCAGACGTGGGTCCCTTGCTCACTTTGCCACTGGATTCAAGCTAGCCTGACTTATATGGCTTGGCTGTTCGGGCTGGGCACAGGGTCAGACTGATTTGCATATGGCCATGTCTGAACTGAGGAGGTGGAGTGAGCTAAAAAATGATGATGGATTAAACCCAGATCAGTTGACTGGGGGTGAGTGCTTGCAATGTTCAACACTCCGTCCATCATCCCCTTTGGTGTTGCTTTGTTCCCCCTAAGTTGGCAGGCTATGCCCAGACATGGGTCCCTTGCTCACTTTGCCACCGGATTCAAGCTAGCCTGGCTGATGACGGCTGATTAGCCAGAAACCGCTCCCAGGATGCTTGTTTCTGGTCCAGGGAAAATATGGCTTGGCAGTTCGAGCTGGACTTTTCCCATGAGGCACAGGGCCAGACGGATTTGCATATGGCCATGTCTGAACTGGGGTGGCGGAGAGAGCTAAAGAATGATGATGGATTAAACCCAGATCAGTTGACTGGGGGTGAGTGCTTGCAATGTTCAACAAACCGTCCATCATCCCCTTTGGTGTTGCTTTATTTCCCTTATACTCTTGAAAAGGCTATAATTTGTTAAATACTGGCATGCCTCACAAGAAGCTAGGATAATTAATTCAGGGTCAGGTTGTCAACACGTGGAGTGATGAATGTACTCATATCTCATTGTTCAGTAGTTATGCCTATAATGAAAAACAAGACTGATACAAGAGGTCAGTAAGATTGCCAATATAAATAAGCATTAGCAAAGGCAATATGGCTGTCGTTGACAACCAGGCTTTTGGCTTTGACACTGTTTGTTTTAGTTTGTCATGTTTTCACAAAACATTATTCTTAGGAAAGCTGCAAGACCTTCGTCAACATAAAAAGAAAAAAATGGAAAAACTAAAAATATTTTTATAGCCGCCTCTGGCACTTAAGGGAACTAGAATATACGTGAATTTACTCCTTGTGAAAACGGCAGAACGCCTTAAGTCGGATGAACCAGTAACCCATGACGTACACTGTAATGGATGGAGGTTAACTGCGAAAGACATAATAATAGATCAATGGCTGAAGATGGCTGGGAGAAAGTCCCTGAAAACACTTGCACATATAACTTTAGTACAATCATAAAGTATTAAATAACACCAGACCTAAAAGAAATAAAAACATGAACAGTTTTGTTCTCAAAAATCAAATCAGATAAATCCCATTCATGCTTGTGCATATTCACATGGGAGGACATGAACTTTTTCAAACCCCCCTAAAGTTAATGACATAAACTGTTTTCTTTAATGCATCTCATCACAAACTATAGAGGCAGCATTGATTTGTCAGTTACACACACTATGTATGAGAGGACCTTTAAATGATGATTGTGTATCTTCAGCTGTAAAGACTCTCAGTATAGCATAATAGCCCTCTGTCTTGAGCTATATCGGCCTTTAAAGTCCTTCTACATTGGTTATAGGATCTAGATAATGATATGGGAGGAATGGCCCACTGTGGCAGGCTATAAGTCTATTAAAACATTCCACCCAATGAGAGTAAAGTGTCCTCGATTAAAAACAATTCCTAGCATATGGCATGCGGGTTCGAAAACAACTGCAGCTGTCTGCAGCTTTTCTCTACCCCTTTGAAAGATGTTCCTGACCTACAGTAACTGGCATTAAGCAACAACAGGAGCTGTCAAAGATTTGAGAACGAAGCCTCCAGAGCTACTAGCTTTCCCTCAGCTCTGCCAAACTTATTTACTTAATTTGGCAGGGACTGGAGTCCTCCTCCTCCTTCCACTGGTCTGGCTATATAACACAGCAAAACATTTGTTTGGGGTATCTTGGTGCTGAGAAACAGATTTGTTTGCTACCAAACTTAATGGTGTAAATACCCACTGAGATTCAAATCTGTGAACATAAGATCAAAAACAGATTTCCACGGTGGATGCATTATTTTCACTGAGTCACTAAAACTTCCTATTATGGCATGTGCCTACCAGTGACAGTGAGAGCAGCAGGAGGAGAGGGAGAGGCATGCCCTTTTTATTTTTACAGTGGTCCATAGTACTCTCAATCCCTGTCCAATTCCACATATTGTGAGGAGAGAGAGTCTATGCAACAGGGCAACATAATGTTGATGACGGCAGGCCTACGCCAGTTTTTATAGCTACGACAACTCCATTGTCTTCAATGGGGCTCTCAACATCCAATGGTTTAATAGAATAATAAGAATTACTTAGAGCTGTCAATAGTTATCAGTTCAAATCTATGTTATTTCCCAATAACCGTAAATACTACAATCAACAGTAAATTTTTGACTTACAAAGAAGGGGAATTTATCTTTATATTTACCTTTATCCATTAGAGAGCTCATATGGGCTCTGGGCCAATGGTTGTCAATTTAAAGAGCTATTTAAGTGATTACAAATACACAAACTTTTTTGCAAAGCCCTGGAAAGCCTAAAGTATATCCATCCTCTTTATACTTGTAGATTTGTTTTTAATGTATTTTATTGAGTATACATAACATAGGTACAATGAATAAATTGACTGTTCTCCCTTCGCCCCACTCCAGCTAGCCGCATATCAATAGAGTCGTTTTTAAGCACCATCGAGTCCTGCAATGTCCACGCAGTGGGCAGAACTGCAAAACTTGGACCCTACTGGCCCATAAACCCTGTGGTTGGAGGATAATGGAATCAGTGTCTTAGCAAAAACAGGAAAAAGGAGTGAGATGCAAGGTGCACCAACGTAAATCTTAAGAATCAACTAGTCCTGGTGAAGAGAGATGTGCTACAATCTTTACACCTATAGATTGTGCTGAAACATTAGTGTACACATTATCTCTATGTATTTAATGATAGTTTATGGTGATGTTTTATTATATGTGAAATGCTTAAGTTAGTGCCTCAACTGTCTGATACCTCACGTGTAATTATTAAATTATATGTCTTCATTTTCTTTTCTTAAACATCTGTTTATTGAAGTTTTGTTAATAATCATCTACTTACATATTATATATATATATATGACATTTGCATACTTATACAAGGTTTTAACAGCTTTGATGCTCAAGAATTGGCTACAACCATTCTTATCCGTTCTTGTTTACCTGTACTGCACTGTACATATTGTGCATTACTTTAATGAGTTTGCCAGTAAGTAATACTGGGCACTAGTTGCCTATGTTTGTTAGAACTGGTGGTTAGAAATTGTGCAACAGATTTGAACATGTATAACAAAAACTACTGAGCATACTGTTGTGTTTGTATTAAACTTCTTGTGTTTACAAAGTATTGTAGAAGCATTATGGGTGTGGCTTACAATATTTCATAAATAATACATTTCTAATAGGTTTTGCTTCCCTTGTTACATAAACATGATAGGTCTTTATATTGTGTTGTGTGAAGGTACTTTCCTTGAAAATGTACTCCATTTTTAAGCTCTTGTGCACAGATTCTGAAAAAAGTAGGAAGAGTCGCTTTTCATGATTCAATTCTGTAAATTAGGTCTCTTTTACCCTGTGAGAACCTTCTGGCAATGACCTGCCCTCCCTTCCTTTCAAGTTAAGTGAAAATATAGTCCGGCAATGTCTGTCTGTGTCATCAAACGCACAACATGGCACCCAACTGACTTCCAAGGAAGACCAACCGACGTCCAGGACACACACACAGCATGCTGTTTAACCATGATATGTTTTCCTCCCTCCACCTCGGATTCCACATTTATTGGGTATACCCTCTATCCCTGTTCAGAGATCAATGTCAATCAGGAATAACAATAGATATTTTCTCCCTCCAGGATCGCAGAAAATCCATCAATTTCCCAGATCCAACGCAAGGCCCAAAGTCAAGCATGAAAAGAAATAGGTATTGGCCAAACAAGTGATGCTTTGGACACTTGAGGCCTCAATAAGTCAATTCAACCATTACATGCAAATAGAAAGACTAATGGTGCTCTTGCCCATTAAAATACGGAACAGTTTCAGACAGCATTCTAACTTCCACATATTGGAAAGAAGATCAATTGGTGGCCCAAGCAGGCCCTAGAGGCTGTGTAGAGGCAGTAGGCCTTGGAAACATCTGCATCACTGACACATAGACATTACAGTATCATGCTGTTTAGGAGACACAGAAATACAGTTCTAGCTCCGTCCAAGGATATATAGAGTATTATCCTTCCACAACTATACTGATGGTCCCTTCACCATGTTTTAGAGGCAGCTCACAGAAAGGCACTCTTGCACATTTATTATGGTGGAGCCCTTTTGCACAGTAATTTTCGAAGATGATACAAACATGGCTAAATGCAGTGATCAGTCACCCAATGGCACTTAGGCCGCAACTCCTGCAATGTAGGGAACACAAACATACAATGTCACATCGATAGCAAAATTGCTACCTCATCCGATCATGCATTCAGCCAGGAAAAGCATTGTATTGAGTGAGAAGACATCACAGTCCGTCAGCTGGAGTTTTGGGGAGAAACCCCCTCACATTTCTGTTCACTAGAAAATAGATCAACTGATCATACAATACAACGACATAGTGGATTTGGAACACTGTGTATCATAAGTGGCTGAACAGTCCATTACTTGTGATGTAACCTTTTTTCCATCTAGTACTCTCAAGGTCATTGAAAGTTATAGAGTGCATCTCATAGTTCTGAGGAAGACCATAACTCAGCAACAGAGGGCTGAAATGTCAACAGGTATTGTTATGGACTGTAATCTGCATACGTGTTTCTCTGTGACTAAGCATGCAAAATGTTTGGTCTTACAAATTGTCAAACAGTCATGAAAAATAGTTTTTTTCTTTAATTAACATTATTGAGGCATTTTCAGCTCTTATAATAACTGCACCAACACAGTGCAGTTTTTCACTTGGGGCACCCTTAGATTCATCAAAGATTTTTCAGTTTTTGAAAAACTTTGTTTTGAGTACCCATACTATTGACTTGGCTGTCTATTTAGAATACAGAATTAGCCTGAATATTTGTCATCCATTCCTTTGTACGATGACGGTTTGTGCCTAATTGATAATGTTTTTCCACTCATGCTAGTTAAAAAAAAATACATAGGTATTAATGCAAATCAGACCTATAAGTTACGAATTTGGAAACTGGTTTGATTGTGCATTATAATACTTAATACTAGATACAGTGGAATACTAGGTTATCCGTTTCCTTACATAGAAAAGAAATACAACAACACCAAAGCATGAATGCAGACACAGGGTATTTTTGTATTGTGTGAAATTTAGGTAGCATATATTAATATCATTTTACTTACCCCGTGTTAATGAGGGAAGGCCTAAAGCTGGGTGTTAACTTATCTTCCTCAGAACTGCCAAGTTTATCTTTAGGTACTTTGTGGACTGATGAAATTTCTTCGTAATAATCTTCCAAATCTAAATATTTTCCTCCACTGAAAATATAAAAAATTTTAAATGCAACATTTCTTGCACAACAGTGTATCCTATACAAAATACATTTCTTGGAGTAGACATTTGTATGCACATTTATCTGCAGTTTACTGTGGTTGGAAAGGAATCAAATGCTAAAAAAGGACCATTATCAGAATTTTAATAAAGACATAAGCAGTGGATAACTCAAAACTGGTAAAATCTACAAAAAACAATACATCTCTCTAGCATTACAAACTGTTTGGATAAAAGCACTATCTTCACTCTAGTTTTAGGCATGGCAACAGTACAGTTCACAATCAATATGAAGTGCCAGTACTTCATCAATTGTAGCCTATATTTAGCGTTCCAGGATCTGGAGGATTCCTTTATGGAGGTTTATGAATTAATTACATTTTGTTTGGTTGCAATGGTGCATCTCTTTCACTGCAGATCACAAGCGCAAATAATAAAACGTTTGGCTAGAATACTATCTGAACATACAGACATCTTGAATGGGATACTTTTGTTGAATGCTGTACCATCTTCATCAGTGTTAAATGCCAGGATCTAGAAAAGCTGAAATCACATATTGTACTTGTGGTGCAGGGGTGCTCCTTTGCAACAGACATGAGTGTGACTAGACTCCCCAGAATGCTATCAAGTTTAAAGATGTATTATAATTTCAAAACCTGCCCACCTATGAAATGCTCACAGTTGGCTAAGAGGGACAATAAAAATTGCCATTGCTCTCAAATGTTCAGCCATTAAGCTACGCTGATTGTCTTAAAATTTGTTTTCAGGAGCAAGGGAGCTGAACAACACTGGTGACCAATTTTAAAGCAGCTCTGCTACATATCACAGCAGTAGTAAAGCAGATTACTTCAGTCTTTGCTGTGGTGCTCATTAACCCCACCAATTTTGGTTTATACAGTAAAAATATTAACGGACGCACACTAGGACACAGTATTGTAAGATTAGTCTACTGCTAAGCCTCCTATGATGGTGAAGAACTCTTTCTTCATGTCACATGAACGTTCTAAAGAACACTTACTTTGGCTCTTCAGGCAAAGAACATATACCCATATTTAAGTTTATCATACTCTGAACTCCAATAATATGATATGATCATGGCCTAAATGTAATCGTCATGAAGCTCCAGATAACTAAATAAAATTTGGAGAACAGTATTTGGTGAATATGCCACATCAAAGATATGCTGTCCAATCTTCCTCTAATTAGTGTTTGAAATTACTTCGTCATATTCAGTTTATTAAAGCTAACTATTGCTTGAACACTCTCAATGTTAAAAGGCAAGAGGCATAACCAGTGCTATGAAATGTCTTGAAAGCTGGGCTCAGGCCATATATTGCAAAATAAAACTTGTGGTCCTTCCTTTAGGATACAAAAATTATTGACATTAGAACATCTTGCATTGAGAATGAAGCCTCTTCTGTGCTGAAATAATTTAGACCAGTGGTTCTTAACCTGGGGTACGTGATGCAAACTGTGGGAGTCCACGATTAGTTAGAAATTTAAATAATAATAAAACAATAATAAAGTATACATAACTAAAGAAGCAACATGTACAAATGAACATTTTAAAACATTCTGTGAATGTGAAGGAATTTGAAATTGGATGCTATGGATTAATTTAGCATCCTCAGATTGATTCGTGGGAGAGGTGCATGTGCACCAAAGAGACTATATAGTAAGGATGATGAGTGGCCTCAATTCAATTTAGAAACACTCTAACCTTTCTTTTTGATTTTAATTATATATTTGTTTTGGAATTAAATAAAACATTTAATAAGTTTTGTAATTTTGTCTATTGTTTTGTGGTTCAGGATATCAAAAAAGCTTATGTCGTGGTACCCGGCTTCCAGTAATGGCTCAGTGGAGGTCCCTGGTTTCCAGTAATTATATAGTGGGGATTCCCAGGTACTACTAATGATTAAATGGGTGTCTTCAGAAGTCAAAATGTTAAGAATCACTGATTTATATCATTACTGTTTGTTCGGAGCAAAGTGTGGCACTGTAAATCTATAAACTATACATATCACTCAAACACAAAATGCTTCTTCTAAATACATTGCTTGGGCTTGAAAACAAATACAACAGCGGTCAAACAAAATCCCAACTTGTTTAATTGTGAACACTGAACATCTGGAATTGTGACAGCAAGACAAACCTTCAAAGTCCAAATACTATACCATTAAAGACCAAAGAAATGAATCTTCTGTGAACGATTGAGGTTCCCTTAGTAAATCATTATATACAGGTCATAATATCTGAAACCTCTCTGATAGGGATGAGGATTCTAAAGTTATTTACTAATTATGTTTTTGTATGTGCTGTTTAATTATCAATGATCTTCAAACCGAAGGGGGACCCCACATCAATAGAAGGCAGGTAGACGGGGACAGTAAAGATCAAACAAGAGAGGGAAACCTGCCCTATATGGTCTAGTAAGAGGCCTCAAAGAGGTCCACTATATTAAGCAAAGTGCCCTGAACCTAAGGAACATTTCAAAGATACATTTACTCAAGGTTATCAGAATTTATTTTTATTTTAAAGTTCATTTTTCTCATAAATAGGTTGAAACAATCCAATGAATAAATATGTACAAAAATAAAAAAGAACAACAAAGCAAGATTAACAGTGGTTCTTACTCCACACTTACATACCACCTACATACATACATAAACATTCATACATCACACAACACAATGCAAGGATGGTCTTTTGATGGAATGGGAACCGATGGTTGGGTATCCTGGTTGGTTCCGTAAGTTCCAGGATAGGAACAGACGCCAACGCGCGTTTCGGTGTGTTGCCCCGTCAGGGGCTACACCTTCATCAGGGTAAAGTGAGGTGGAGGATATGGAACCACAAGGAAGACGATTAATCTGTTTCTAATGTGCTAAGTTAACTTCAAGTAGAACAATCTTCTTGTTCATAGGTTCATTTTCTCTGCTAACACCAGTGTGCCAAGGTATCACAATCTTTAAGACCTGTAGACAACTAGAATAAAGCACCCGAGGGCAGATAGTGAGAAATGAGCTGCTGCAGACGTCAATGCGACGAAGCTAATAATTCCCTGGTAGGTGAAGGAACAGTTCCGTATATGGGTTCCGTTTTTTAATACTGGTGTGCATACACACAGCCGGCCGGCAGACAGCAGGTACACGACCACATAGGCAGCCTTTTCCCCTTCGGAAAGGTTTCAGATGTAAATTTAATTGGTGACGCAAGGTTTCCTTCAAGGATAGGAAGAGGCAGGGGCAGGGGAGATGCAATCTGGAGCAATGAAGGATAGAATGCATCCGATCGGCGGCGGCGGCAGCACACACGGGGGCAGAGAATATCAATGATATTTACAAAGCATGGACCTAGTCACATGGGCAACAAAGGGCTTCACATCTAACATGAATATGTACCTGAATGAGAGTAATAGTGGAATGGAAAGAAGGTGGAACAAGAAATGTCATTGTTTGATCTTCAGCAGCAGTTTAAATAGGTGTAATTACTGCTTCTTCCCAAATAACAGAAGATTTGGATTGAATTGGAGTTCTTCTATTAGGTAAATCAAGACTCTGCGGTCTTGGAGGTAAAGACCTGGATGATGGATTGATGGAGCAAGGATTCGCACATGAAGCGACTTGCTTGTACTCATGATCCTCGAATAACGTTAATAAAATAACCAACATGTTTGTTTGACTAATTTTGCATATTCTACATCTACTCGGGGTGTCCGAGTGAAGCTTGCATCTAAGATGGCTGCTGCTACGCGAGGGTTTCTATTGCGCATGCGTCTGTCATACTCACGTGACATGACGTATTAGTTATTTTGGAGGGAAGCTGCCGCTTCTGCGCACTAGTGTTAATATGGCTGCTCTATGTTCTCACATGTGAGAAGCGTGCCCTGCTGCTTTCGCCAAGCTGTTTGTTCTGTCTAATCCTAATGCTATGGTTAAAATTAAGATAATGGGTATAGAGTAAAAATACATGGTATACACTGTATTCAGTTATTCTGTGTTCTAATAATGTTTCTTTCTACTTTTCATATATCGTAATCTTTGGGGCTGGGGGACGTTGATACTCCATTTTGAAAAGTTCTTCTGCGCATGACACACTCCAAAGAGAATCTGAAGGCATTTGTCATTGAAACCAAGCCAAAGACAGTCACAGCCAAGATGTGCCTGGGAGGCTGAACCTTCACCTTGCTAGAAGAAGCTAAACTGTACCCATTGTATTACAATGTATTCAATGTTATATTCTGCATTGTTGGGTGGAATAAAGATGTCCTGAGAAAATTTATTAATGGGCGGGAACATAAAATTAATATTCAACACTGAAGTATCAAAATTTGGTGTGGTGTAACGACCTCTCCTCCTACTTTGTCCAATCGAAATTGGGGATCCTTACACTTGCAACATTGGGGGGGTGGTACACTGACCTGGAAAATAGTATAACTAGCGTAGGTTTAGCTAGAGAAATTATCCGACTTGTTCGAATAGCTGACCTGTCACTGACCCAACGCACTCAATAGGTGACTAAGAGCAGAGGGCTGCGGAGCACTCTGTCAGAAGATTCGTTGACCCAATCGGGGTTCGGGAAGCTGAAGTGCTGGCGGAGCACTTTGTCGGTGAAATCAATAACCCAATCGGGGTTCGGACTGTTAGCTGCAGAGAGGGAGTAGCGCAGGCGTTGCAACTGAACTGCGGGTGCTGGTCTTAACCTTTGGTGGTCCGGTCCTGATCCAAATCTGGTTTATCCTGTCCTGATTCTGATCTGCACCTGCAAGCCTACTGGCGACTGCAGCTTTCGGGGTTTCTGTCCTTAACTGACCCGTGGCCAGGGTTGGTCATCACATCATTCTAGGTAAATATAAATCTGTGTGGGTATCGTCATTATATTTCTGTGTGTCCTTTTCTTTACCTTCCCTAAATCGATAATAGCTATGATTGCATATGTTCCCTTTTCTTACCCTTCCCTTTTAATGATCAAAATGTGTCATTTGATTTAATAGTGTGTTCCATTTTCCTACCTTTCCCATAGTTATATGATCAAACTATTTTTCGTGATTGCATATTATGTTCCTTGTTCTTACCCACCCTTTGATAAGTGCTTAAAAGTGGTATTATATAGCATGTTCCTTCTCTTTCCCACCCTTAGACAAATTGTGCAAGTCTGTTTGAATTTTAAATAGCATGTTCCCTCTTCTTATCCTCCCTTTACATTGCTAAATGATTGGCATAATATATCTTTTGCACAGCTATACATTATTTCTGATTTTCGTTATTGAGAGTTGTATTGTGTTCAATCTATGGATCATGACCATTGATGAAGTTTAGATAAAGAGTTTAAAACTTTCCCGAGTCTGTGGTTATTATACGAGTGCATATGTTATTTGCTACCAAATTTAAACTAACTCCCTGATCCAATAGGTTACAGGTACCAGTGACAAGAATTGGTAAGTCAATGGTATAGGACCTAGTAGGTAAAATATCTGGTAGTCAGAGCGAAGGTTACCTGATTTTAGAAATGTGTAATTGACTATGGGCCCAGGTGAGTATGGTAAATTTATAGTCGGGTGACCTGCGCGCTCTATCAGTATATTTCTTTGGCAGCAGAGGAAAGGTTAGGGATTAGTTAAATAAAGGTAGTTAGTTAGTTGGTTATGAAGACATTATTATTGATTGATCGATCAAATGTGATATTGCTTGAAATGTTTTGAAAATATATTGACTGTTGAGATTCATGAATTTCATGTATTAACCAAAATCGTTCGCACCTGTTATGTGTTTGTCTGGAATCCCCACGGGCAGAATAGCGGTTGGTAAATGGAAGCCACATCGCAGAGAGGTCACTTACTCGCAGGAAGTTAGTGCATTGTTAGGTAAAACTGGAAGCACTATTTAGGGTTTTTCTGTATGAATGTATGAATAAATGATAGCAAAGAGTTCGCTAGCAAAACTTTTGTTGTGATATCACCTAGAAAGGGTCACACGGAAGGAGTAGCAGGTTCGTCTGAGCTTGATTGATAGCAAAGGGGTTCGCTGGTGAAACTTTGGCCTTAGTATATATCCCGGAGTGGATGAGTCCGAAGGAGTAGCAGGTTCTCTAATGCTTGTGTGAAGGGTAGGCGGAAGGGATCTACTCGTAGTATATGAAAAGTAAATGGAAGGGATTTACTTGCAGTGAAATATATCTTTCCTTTCCAGTCACTCGAGTACAGTGGCGAACGTTGTTAATTAAAAAAAAGAATTGCACTTTAAAATAAAAGAATTTCGTTTTTGCATTACCTTGTGAAGGAGGGAGTCAGTTGCGGAGCTGCGCTGACGTCACTCAGAGCCGCGCTGGTATTGGTTGAGACAGCGGGTGTGTAGCTGAGATAGTACTGTAAAGGAGGGGTGAGTGCAGGAGCGTGGGAATTCGTCTCACGAGAAAAGCAGCGCCATCGTTGGTTAAAATTATTTGAAACCACATTGTTGATTGGTTGAAGACAATAAAAGACGTGCTAGTATTGGAAGTATTTTGTAAACAAATCTGAGAGTTATCGTACGATTTCAAAATTTTACAAAATATATGTGGCATTTAAATAGCCCAGAAACTCGACCTGATCGAAGATATTTAGGGTTTGCTAAGCAACAGATGATAAGGGGCAGACCTTACAAAATGTATGGAAGCGAGAGGAAAATGTCACTCGTAAGCAGAGTTAAGAATTAAAAAAAAAAGATAAACCATTTAAAACTAGAGAAGGAGCTATTATTCCACCACCAAATACTCCCGCATCATTTATGATGTTTGACCGGGGTTACCACACTTGTGTATGGTTAGAGAATTGGGTGGAATACACTAAAGATGACGGAATTTTGGCATTTCCCTTAGATGGCACGTTTAAGGGCAGAATTTTGTTCAATTTAAGGACATGAATGAATAATTTACATCCTAGACCAAGACTAACACAATATGAGGCACTAGAAGAATGGGAGATTGAGGCTTTTGAGCGAGACATACCTAGAACTGACAAAAGATTGAGTAAGTTCTACCCTAAATGTAAACGAGAAACTAGCGATGAACAGATGAAACAATGGGGACAGAACATGTTAGTGGAAGGATTATATCCTATATTAACGTTAGAAGAGCCCACTGGAAGTAAAAGGATGGAGAAAACAAAGCATTTAATGACTAGTGGTGATTCAGACGATGATTATATGGAGGATTTGTAAATGAAAAATCCACCACCTTATAATGAGGAACCGAGTACAGTAAACCCAAATGCCCCGTTTTTAAAACCACCTTTAATTCCGCAGGTGGTAAATGAGACCTCAATAGAGAGAGAAAGAGAAGCATTAAATAAACAGAGCCGTGAATTGATTCCGAACATTTCTCAATTAAATACATGTCCAGAAGCTCTGACAATTCCAGTAACTATTGGCCCAGTTGTTCCTTTGTATGGAGATAAGCAAGCTAGTCCAAAAGCTCCAGTTAAAACTACATCGGTAGTACAGCCAAGAAAAGAACCTCTAATAGTAGACGATCAGGCAAGTGAATGTGAGTCAGTAATCTCCTTAATGGATTTACCAATAAGAGAAATAGAGAGTAGTTCATTTAGAAAAACCACTCCTTTAAATTCAAGAGAAGTACAGATGGAAACAGCCTCAGGTACGAGAAGTGCAACTGTAGTAACTCCTGAAGAAATAGATAGATGGACTCGAGAAATAGAGAAACCAAAAACACAGCCAAAACCATTGGATATATATAAATTGAGAATCGAATTGGAGGAACTGATGGCTGGAAATGTGGGATTGGACAGATTAAATACTCTTAGTGAAGATGAACTATTATTTATTTGTAAAAGCATTACTAGAAATACAAGGGTGTTTCCTGAAAAGTTAATGGACACAGCAGCTAGCATGGGAATTGACATTGGTAAATCTAAAGTATTACAAAAACCATATCGAGCAGAGTTTTCTGACAAGGATTTAGAAAACATGAATGTGTCCGGAAGAAAAGTGCAGATAAGAGAGCTACTAGCATTGTTACAAAAATGGGGAGAATTAGAAAAATGGAAAGCCAGGTGGGCAAAGAAAAAGGAAGAGGTTCTATCAAAACAAATAACTTCAGAATATGTTTTAAAAGAAGCAGAAAAAATGGAAAAATGATGTCCTATGCGAGAGGTACCAGGTGGAGGTTATGTACATGTTCCATGGTCCGGACAGAATATTGTGTCATTTACAAAGGACTTTCCAAAACTTCGTGAAAAACCTGTAGAATGGTACAGACAAGTCAACAGATTTGTAAAAGTTTCAAAGTGTCTTTTGAAAGACTTAGATGGATTATTCGACATTGTATTTCCAGTAGATTTGTGGACAGAATGTAAAATTGCTGTTGATTGGCCCAGTGATGAGTACCCTAAAGACCCAAAGACAGGGGCACCTTCAGAGGATGTCATGAAGAAGTATAATCAGGTAATACTTTACCTTAAAGGAAAAGTGCCTGCAAAAGAGACAGACTGGATGAAAATAGAGAGAACCACCTAGAATAAAGATGAGTCTGTGCATGCATATTATGAACGTTTATTGCAGGTATTCAAACAGTACAGTGGACTGGATAACATCGACATGAAGGATATGACACATTTCATTTATCGATTTGTGTTAGGATTAAGACCTGAAATTTCACAATGGATTAAAGATAATAAAATTTGTTGGCAGGCTAAGCCCATAGACGAAGTCCTTAAATATGCCAAATATTGTGAAGATGAGCTAGGAAATAAACGAAAAGGGTTAAAAGAAAAAGTCATGTGGGCACAAGTAAAATTAGCAGAACAACAAGAACAACAGTTAAACCAGATAAATAGCAATCAGAAGCAGGGTGATGGAAATGGCGGAAGGCCAAGGGGAACATTCAATAGGGAGGATGCAAAAAGGAAATTCCCATGTCACGGGTGCGGTAAGTTGGGGCACTGGAAGGGCAAGTGTAAGGCTGTGCAGAGTGGTAATGTGCTGATTAATGATTTAAATCCAAAGACGCAGAATGAGGTGCCACGGAAGACCCAGCAGCAGGTAATACAGAATCAGTTACGCCCTCCACCTATGCCAAAATACAGGAGCAAAGCACAACAGGGTGTAGATACCACAAATTGGGAAGGAAGGGAAAGAAGAGATACAGCAACGTCACAATTTCTTCTAAGTGATACATTCTTTTGTGATGAACCTTACTGATGGTGCCTGAGGGGGGAGGACGAGGAGAGCGTGCTTGGCGCCTCCTTGCCGGTAGACCAGTCAGGGCCATACATTGAAGGAAAGGTTGAAGGAAATGATGTCACCTTTCTGTTGGACACTGGGGCTACCCGTTCTACTGTGAGAACAGCAGACGTTCCCAACCTACCCCTCTCGGGAGAAGCGATCCAAGTAGTGGGCGTTTCAAATAAACAAATTAGTACCCCAGTTACAGAGCCAATGGAAGTTAGAATAGGCAATTTTAAAGAGATGCATAGATTTGTTGTCTGTGATTCAAGTCCAGTAAACCTCCTAGGTCGAGACTTACTGTGCAAAATGAATTGCACTATTTTCTGTACCCCAAATGGTGTTGAAATTCAAACCCCAGACGAAGATGAAATTTATAAATTAATGCTAGCAAGACCAGAGACAGAAATTAAAAGACTGACAATAGAAGACTTACCAGAAGAACTGCAACAGACGGTAAAACCAGATGTACGGGACTTTACTTGAAACGATGTAGGATTAATGGTGAATGTTGACCCAATAAAAGTAAAGAACGGTGATGGATTAAACCCAGATCAGTTGACTGGGGGTGAGTGTTTGTATTGTCAACGCTCCGTCCATCACCACCTTTGGTTTTTCTTTGTTCGCCCTAAGTTGGCAGGGTATGCTCAGACGTGAGTCCCTTGCTCACTTTGCCACTGGAGTCAAGCAAGCCCGGCTGAAGACGGCTGTAATGCCAGAAACCGGTCCTGGGAAGCTTGATTCCGGTCCAGGGAAGACATGGCTTGGCAGTTCGGGCTGGACTATTCCCATGAGGCATAGGGTCAGACTGATTTGCATATGGCCATGTCTGAACTGGGGTGGCGGAGTGAGCTAAAGAACGGTGATGGATTAAACCCAGATCAGTTGACTGGGGGTGAGTGTTTGTATTGTCAACGCTCCGTCCATCACCACCTTTGGTTTTTCTTTGTTCGCCCTAAGTTGGCAGGGTATGCTCAGACGTGAGTCCCTTGCTCACTTTGCCACTGGAGTCAAGCAAGCCCGGCTGAAGACGGCTGTAATGCCAGAAACCGGTCCTGGGAAGCTTGATTCCGGTCCAGGGAAGACATGGCTTGGCAGTTCGGGCTGGACTATTCCCATGAGGCATAGGGTCAGACTGATTTGCATATGGCCATGTCTGAACTGGGGTGGCGGAGTGAGCTAAAGAACGGTGATGGATTAAACCCAGATCAGTTGACTGGGGGTGAGTGTTTGTATTGTCAACGCTCCGTCCATCACCACCTTTGGTTTTTCTTTGTTCGCCCTAAGTTGGCAGGGTATGCTCAGACGTGAGTCCCTTGCTCACTTTGCCACTGGAGTCAAGCAAGCCCGGCTGAAGACGGCTGTAATGCCAGAAACCGGTCCTGGGAAGCTTGATTCCGGTCCAGGGAAGACATGGCTTGGCAGTTCGGGCTGGACTATTCCCATGAGGCATAGGGTCAGACTGATTTGCATATGGCCATGTCTGAACTGGGGTGGCGGAGTGAGCTAAAGAACGGTGATGGATTAAACCCAGATCAGTTGACTGGGGGTGAGTGTTTGTATTGTCAACGCTCCGTCCATCACCACCTTTGGTTTTTCTTTGTTCGCCCTAAGTTGGCAGGGTATGCTCAGACGTGAGTCCCTTGCTCACTTTGCCACTGGAGTCAAGCAAGCCCGGCTGAAGACGGCTGTAATGCCAGAAACCGGTCCTGGGAAGCTTGATTCCGGTCCAGGGAAGACATGGCTTGGCAGTTCGGGCTGGACTATTCCCATGAGGCATAGGGTCAGACTGATTTGCATATGGCCATGTCTGAACTGGGGTGGCGGAGTGAGCTAAAGAACGGTGATGGATTAAACCCAGATCAGTTGACTGGGGGTGAGTGTTTGTATTGTCAACGCTCCGTCCATCACCACCTTTGGTTTTTCTTTGTTCGACCCAATAAAAGTGACAATAAAAGATGATGGAGTTTACCCAAATACTCAACAGTATAAAGTGAGTGCAGAAATAAAAGCAGGTGTTGAAGTAGAAATAAAACGTTTAGTTGAAGCAGGCATTTTACAAGAACTAATGAGCAGTCCATGTAACTCTCCTATAATTGGTATAAAGAAACCGAGTGGAAAGTACAGAGTAGTACAGGACCTGAGAAAGATTAATAAGATTGTTGTCCCATGCTGTCCAGTCATGCCAAATCCTGCAGTGATTCTATATAAGATACCGTGGGAGGCTGGATGGTTCACTGTCATTGACCTGTGTCACACATTTTTCTGCGATTCCAGTACACCCAGACAGCAAATTTCTTTTCTCATTTGAATTCGATAGTCATGTTTATGTTTGGAATCATGTCCCTCAGGGGTACACAGAAAGTCCTTCGATTTTTAATCAAATTTTGAAAAAGTGCCTTGAGTCACTAGTACTACCTGGACAGTCAGTTTTGGTCCAGTATATAGAGGACCTATTGGTGGCGTCTAAAACCCGGAATTACTATGTTGTTGATACTATCGCCTTACTGAACCATTTGGGTGAAGGAGGACATAAAGTGTCACCAGACAAGTTGCAATTCTGCACCACGTCAGTGAAATATCTGGGGCACCAGATAGAAAAGGGTGTCAGAAGAGTTACCTCAGAAAGAATCAGAATAATAATAAAACATGGACTTGCCTAATACCCAGAAAGAGATCAGGATGTTTCTTGGAGTTGTAGGATACTGCAGGCAATTGATTGTGGGATTTGCAGTCCTAGCAAAACCACTGATACAAATGACAAAGAAAGGAGCCAAGGACCCAGTAGAGTGGGATGACGAAAGCATGTCTGCTTTTGTAAAATTACGAGAATGTCTGTGTACAGCTCCAGCATTAGGGATGCCTGACTATTCAAAAGATTTTGCACTTTTCTATGATACCCAGGATAAGTGTGCACTGTCAGTTTTGACTCAAATTCATGGTCTAGTGAGACGTCCTGTGGCATATTTTTCTTCCACATTGGACCCAGTGGCAGCTGTATTACCTGGATGTCTGAAAGCAGTAGCTGCAACTTGCATGAGCCTTGAGCAGAGTGAATCCATTATTATGGGACATCCTGTAACTGTGTATGTTCCACATGCAGTTGTAATTTTGCTAACAAGGACTAAGACTCAGTATCTCACACCTAGTCGGCTGACTAAGTATGAACGTGTTCTTGTAGGTGCAGAAAACTTAACCATTGCTAGGTGTAAAATCCTGAACCCAGCAACACTGTTACCTAAGACACATACTGCAGAAGTGAAGGGAGAGGTTGAACATGACTGTATTGATTTGACTGAGTACAGTACAAAGCCACAACCAGACATAAGAGAAGAGCCATTAATTGATTCAGAATATGAGCTATTTGTAGATGGCTCTTGTATGAGACATGAGGAAGGAGGTCTGAGTGCTGCTTGCGCGGTGTGCACATTGGGAGTTCCAGTTGAAGCATCCCATTTGCCTGGAGTCAAGTCTGCACAAATAGCCGAATTGGTTGCTTTGACAAAAGCCTATACATTTGGGAAAAATTGGAAAGTAACCATATACACTGACAACCAATATGGTTATGGAGTTGTGCATGACTATGGCCAACAATGGATGCAAAGGGAGTTTCTGACTTCTTCAGGTACTCCGATTAGGAATGGAAAATATGTAAAAGATTTGCTGGAAGCAATCCAGTTACCAAAAGAAGTGGCTGTGGTCAAGTTTGCTGCTCACAAATCTGGCAACGACAAAGTGACAGCTGGTAATCGATATGCTGACCAGTTAGTCCAGCATGTGCAAAATATAAGATGGCTGTTAATAAGAAAAGGTTGAGGTGGGCGGAAACAGCTGCCAACTTATGTTGCTGGAAGGTGTGAACATGTGGGAAGAAGTGAGAGATTTGCAGAATGCAGCAGTACCAAAAGAAAAGGAACAATGGAGGAAAATAGGTTGTCAGAGAAGGGCTGAGGATGGTGTCATTGTTTATCTTGATGAAACGGCAGTGTTACCCGACTGTCTGCTTGCTCCTATGGCTAGGTTGATTCATGGAGATTCTCATTTGGGAAGAGATGCTATGATACGTGTGTTCAGACAAACATGGTTTAATGCGAAATTCAGAAACATAGCAGAGGCACTCTGGCAGAGGTGTTTGATTTGCCAACAAATGAACCCAGGGAAGAAAACAGTAGTGTTACCAGGAAAAATTGGGAAGGCAGAGGTCCTTTTATTCGATTACAGAATGACTTCATTCAGTTACCCCCTTGTCGAGGACTAAAATATATACTTGTCATTGTCTGCCTGTTTTCAAAATGGGTGGAAGCTTACCCCACACGCAGGAACGATAGCATCACTGTAGCTAAGCTTATACTTAGAGAGCTTATACCACGTTTCGGTTTTCCAGTAACAATTGAATCAGACAGAGGAAAACATTTTAATACTGAAATAATGGGTCTAATTTGTGAAGCATTCAAAATTAAGCAAAAGCTGCACTGTCCATATCGCCCAGAGGTTTCTGGAGTGGTAGAACAATTGAATGGCACTATCAAGTTAAGATTGGGAAAAATGTATGAGTCAACTCGATTGGAGTGGCCAGATGCTTTGCCACTTGTTCTGATGGGACTCAGAAGTATTCCAGACCGGAACACGGGCTTGAGTCCCCATGAAATACTGATGGGAAGAGCAATGAGGCAAACATGGGTGCCAGGACACAAACTGCTAAGCATATCTGATGATTTAGTACTGGAGTACTGCAAAGAACTGGCTGACCAAGTGCGTTCTATCTCTCACCAGGTTGGGGAAGACGCTGTCGCCAGACCAGCAACTCCACCACATGATCTGAATCCAGGTGATTCGGTAGTGTTAAAGAAACATACTCCAAAGTCTTGCCTTGCACCGAGGTGGGGAAAACCACGACAAGTAATTTTTGTTACCACCACAGCTGTAAAGTGTGCAGGAGTTCCACACTGGATTCATGCCAGTCATACGAAAAAGGTGACTGAACTTGATAAAACTGAGGCTGAAGGTTGTGCAGCTGAGGGGTCTCAAGATATCGATCCTGAAGTAGCCGAAGAGGAACAACCGAGCACCAGTCAAGATGGTTGGATTCCAGTAATCGACATACCTGCAGAATATGTGAGAACAAGAAGCCAAACATATCTAGATAGACAGAGTGATAGTGAGGACGAGACAGGTGTAGAAGAAGGTACTCAGATCATAGAAATCCAAGTCCAAAGTGATTCTGAGGAGGACCAGATAGGGAGAGATCAGATAATCGACACTCCACCAAGAACTCCTGAGCCTGGAAAGGGACGGATAGAAATTAGGGCGGAGGCTCAAGCAGAAGAAAATCAAGGGTTCGAAGAGCTTGAGCGGGACCAGATAGGAGTAGAAAATTGTGTTCAGGACAAAGAAGGAGAAACAAACAAAAGCCAAATTCAGCAGCTACCTGAACAAGGCCAGATTAGCAACCAGGCAGAAGAAACAGAAATAAGACCTGGACATAGTCAGTTAGTGAAGGAAACAGAAAACAGCATTGAAATAGATGTGCCACAACTGAATGAAAATAAAAGAACATTTGAAGAGAGCCAAGACACAGTGCCAGCTAAAAGACTCAGAAAAGGAGAAAAATGGCCTAGATTTGTCAAAAGACTGAGACTGCGTTTAAAAACAATTGATGAAGAACCTGAACAAGTAAATAAAATATCAAGTCAAGCTGATCAACCTGTAATCTGTAATGCAACCAAGAAGGAGAAGACCCCGGTTAAAGAGACTGAATAGTAAATACAATGGCCCAGAGTGGACCTACATTCTTTTGGAAGATTTTGAAAATCTGGAAATAAGTGATGAAAGTGATGAAGAATTGATTACTGATCAAACTGACGAAGAAGTGAGACCGACCTGAAATACCCACAGGGTAAAGAAGCTGTGTAAAAGTTACAAAGAGGGGTTGAATCTTCTTTAGTCAGAAATGGCTGATCATACTGTTAATGGAAGACCGAAAAGAAATTGTTTAAAGACATGCTGTAGAGTATGTTTATGTAGTATAGCAATAGTACTTATAGTTTGGATAAGACTAACAATAGCTATTCATTACATGATGAGTAAAGAAACAAAAGCTAACACTAATGAACAACTGCCACTAGATAAAGAAGAGTTACAGACAAAAGATACACCAAAAAGAGTAGATACACAAGAAAAAGCACTTAGTATTAGACAACAGAAGGTAGACTTAGAAGCACCGGATGAGGAAGGACTACATTATATGAGAATTAAAAACAGAACACATTTGAATGTATTTGCAAACCTATTAGTACACTATGTAGAAGCTATGGAGATAGAAGATTGCTATGTTTGTATGAAACTGCCTACTTCGGTAGCTGAAGGTGTAACCTATCACCATTTCCCACTAACATATGGAATTTCCTGTAGCGTTTTAGCTAGTTTATTCTATAAGAAAGGACCTTCACAGTATTATTACTCTAATTTAGATGTGATATTTTCTGAACTTCCTATACGTAGAAACCTAAACACTGTACATACCACTAGAAATGTAGCATGTTACATGAGTGAATATTTTCTAACTATAGGTACAATAGATATAGCTGATGCACACAAGAATAATTTAACATCCTTATTACAAGAAAAAGAGAAAATATTTTTGAATATTGTTGAGAAAAGGAGAGAGAGTTTTTTTTTTTTTTTTTAGTTCAACACTGCTTTATTGGGCATGATGGTAAAGAGTACACAGCTGTTCGTGCCTACAACCCGGAGGCCGGCAGCGTAGACTACGTGTTAATACACAGCCTTGTAGCCGGCATCCCTGAGGCCCGGAGGCGTAGCGTATGTATGAACAAGGAGCACAGCATAGTCAGTGTTGTTCGGCACTTGAAGGATGGGCCGCAGTAGAACAGTGGTTTCAGAAGCAACAGTCAGTATCGTAACATTGAAAAAACAAATAGAACTCCCCAACCATTAAGAAACTCAGAGGCAATTCAGTCATCTACGGAAGTCTGTGGGTATGAAATCAATAAAGCATCAGCAAAAGGCAGAAACTCTCATGACAGAAAAGCAGCATTGTGGTACAGTCAATTCTCGAGCCAATGAAGCCACCAATAGCGATAAGCGCAGTGACGTGGAATGTAAATGTGGTACAGAAGGGTAAAGTTGTGTGGGTGTGTCTGTTAAGATGTCAGAGGGAGGGCGGCCCGGCCGGCGGTGAAAGGGAAAAAGGGGGACAGCCACCCGCAGGAAGAGGGGATCCAGCACCCAGGGTCAAGTGGTGTACCAAATGTCAAACAGTGTATCCCAACACGAAGATAGTAGGTCCCGGTTAAACATTGCCCAACATGAGTAGTATGTAGGGGGTCAGGATCAGTGGTCGACGTGAGGGCCGGAGGACACATCATCGGTCGACTCCAGGGGCATCGTCAGAGGCACTACTCTCAGTGGATCGTGTTAGAAGATATGTCACCAGTGGACCCCATATATCTTTAGGTCGGCTGGATATAGGTAACAGCTCAGTAAACGTGGTGTATTGGTCTTGACAATGGGTCAGATCCGCCAGCCATTCCTTGAACTTGGGCGCCCTGCCCCGGCCCCACCGACAGGCCACGCGCCGTTTGGCCAGTAGCAGTGCAGTGTCAATGAATTTTCGGCATGTACTAGGGACCTGTGGCGTATATCCGAGAATGGTCACCAATGGGTCCATGGGCACCCTGTTACCAGTCATGTCCTCGAGGGCACCCAACACCTGCTGCCAGTATAGTGACACCTGAGGGCACTCCCAGGCAAGATGCAACATATCCGCATGAGCAGCATGACAACGCGTGCAGCGATCATCCTCTGCCAGACCAAATCTATGCTTTTTTACTGGCGTGTAGTACATCCGCTGTAGGAATTTGTAATGTATGATTTTCAATCTGCTGCTGGCAGATATGCGGGAGGTGAGCGCACAACAGTATAACCATTGGTCGTCCGTGATGTCAGCGGCCAGCTCAGCGGACCAGCGCGTCCGTGCACTAGAGTCCGGCATCGTGGCCGCGCTCCTAAGTTGGCGATAGAGGCCAGAGACCAAATGTGTCCCGTTTTGGGAACATAGCAAGAAATGAAGGGGAGGTAGAGCCTCTGGTTCATTAGGGAAAGAAGGTAAGATGTCCCTCAACCCCGCACGTAGTCGCACATAATAAAACAAGTCTAAGGGAGTGCGGGCATGTGCCGCGAAGAAAAGGTCTGCCGTCTTGAAGCTCCCGTCAGTAAATAAGTCGCCCCAGCAGGAGACATTGACCTTTGCACAGAGGTTACGAAAACCCCGTTCCCACAGTAGGGTGAGATTAGGGTGATAAGTAAGCGGCAGTTTCGGCGAGTAGGGTAGGGGGCAGGACAGGCGTTTCGCTATCCGGCGCCATGCATCCATTGTGCATGATACTGAGGTGTTCGGCGTGGTGATGGATGATTCCGGACAATGGAGTAGTCCTCTTAGTGGAAGGGGGTGTACTATCCAGTCTTCTACCGCTATATGTGGCATAAATGGCGTGGGAGCCATCCAGTGGTAAGCGTAGTGCGCCTGCGCACATAGATAATACTCCAGAAAATCAGGAACGTCAAAGCCCCCTGTATCATAGGGTAGAGTAAGCGTGGACCATTTAAGCCGGGGGTGCTTGCCTCCCCAGAAAAGCCTACACACCTCCATTTTCAGTGTCTTAAAGAAAAAGGCACCCGGGTAGTAGGGAATGTTAAGGAAGAGGTAGAGAAACCGGGGGAGAATAACCATTTTGATAAGGGATGCTCTGCCAGCCATGGAGAGCGGCAGGGTGATCCAACGATCCACAGTGGAGGTTAGCTTGGTGATAGCTACTCCATAATTAGATAGCAACGTCTCCTCCCTATCCCGGGATATACGGATTCCCAGGTATCTGAGATCCGTCCGGCACCACTCCAATGGGTAGTCAAGAGGAAAGTCCTCCACCGCAGCCGTCAAGGGGAAGAGTTGGGATTTAGACCAGTTAATGTGCACCCCTGACATCCCGCCAAACATGATGAATTCCCTGAGCAAGGGATTCAGGTGTATCTCGGGGTGTTTAACATATATGGTAATGTCGTCAGCATAAAGGGATACGCCGATTTGTCGCTGTAGGCACTGTATCGCACCGTCTCGATGTAGTTGACGCAAGCGACAGGCGAGAGGCTCAACCGCTATGGCAAATAGTAAGGGAGAAAGTGGACAGCCCTGGCGCGTGCCTCTGGTGATGTCAATAGGTTTCGATAGGCGACCGTTGATCAATATTCTCGCCGTGGGATGAGTATAAAGCAGACGAACCCAAGATAGAAACAAAGGCGGAAATCCCATACTAGCCAACACCGAAAATAAGTAGGACCATTCGACAGAATCGAAAGCTTTAGTCGCATCCAGGAAGACGGCTGCGATAGGTATGTCAGGGTGAACCGTGCGCAGGAGAGAGAACAGGGTACGAAGATTGTGTGAAGTAGACCGGCCAGCCACGAAGCCAGATTGATCCGGTAATACGATTCGAGTCATCAGTAAGGACAACCGGGTAGCTAGAACCTTAGCAAGAATTTTTACATCACAGTTCAGGAGAGAAAGGGGGCGATAAGAGTCGCAGGAGCAGGGGTCCTTACCGGGTTTCAGAAGAGAAGTGATAACCACTTCACGCATGGAGCTAGGAAGAATGCCATCACTAAGGGACTCCGAGTATACCTCACGTAACACTGGAGCCATTATATCAATATAGGCTTTGTAAAACTCGGCAGGGATGCCATCCAGACCAGGGGCTTTACCATCCTGAAGGGACATAATGGCATCACGGATCTCGTCAATTTCGAAAGGTGCCGCCAGGAATGCTCTATCTCCATCGCTTAGCCAGCAGAGCGCAACATCTTTTAAATAATTGGTATAGGACGCTTCGGAGCTCGAGATAGAGGTGTATAATGCGTGATAGTGTGCAGTGAACGTGTTAAGGATTTCATCCGAGTCTCTAATGGTGGCGCCGGATGCATCCTCGAGTTCGATAATAATATTGCGACCCTTAGGAGCCTGAGTGAGCATCGCAAGTACCTTCCCAGGACGATCCCCTTCGCAGTACTTCCTGGCCTGCCAGTGTTTACCGCGAAAATTGGTTTCCCTGGAGACCTCCTCCTCATACCGAGAAAGTGTCTCCCTGAAAAGTGCATGCAGTGTAGGGTTAGTGTCCTCCACCATCCGGCATTCCAGGTCCTTCAGCTCTCTCTCCAATGTGCCAATGGTGCGGAGTATGTCGCGCAAGACTCCGCAACTCTTAGAGATACAGTATCCCCTAACGGTGACCTTAAAGGCCTCCCATATATGTTCCACCGAATCCACTGAGCCCCTATTTCTAGGGAAAAAAGCGGCTATCTCTTCAGCTAGTTCAGTCCGGAAGACAGTGTCAAGCAATATGTTAGGGCGAAGTCTCCAGTGTGGTCTAGGGTTATCCCATCCCGGCATGTGGAGTTGAAGCATGACAGGACTGTGGTCAGAGTATGTCCTGGGTAAATGCCTCCCCCCTGTTAGTGTTGATGCTATCTCTTTGGTGACAAGAATATAATCCAGGCGTGCCCATGTTCCCGTGTGAGACGTGAAGTGCGTGCCTTCCCTCTTGAATGGGTGCAAGTGTCTCCAAGCATCAAGCAGCTCGCCCTCTGTAAGCACCCCCTCCAGCGCCTCGCGTGCTCTAGGTTTGTAAGTGCATAGTCCATCCGCCCTATCTAGGTGAGGCACTATCGCCAGGTTGAAATCACCTCCCCAGATGACGTGACGTGATCCCACAGCCATGATCTTGCCCCAGAGCGCAGAGAAGAAGGTAGGATCATCCGTATTCGGTGCATATGCAACAGCAAACGTGACAGTATCCCTCCCCAGCCTGCCCCACATTAATGCATACCGCCCCTCCCCATCCATCAGATCCCCACATTTATAAAACGGAACATTGCGGGCTACAATAATAGCTACCCCTCTCGCATATGTGGAGTACGAGGAGAAAACTCGGTCTCCAGCCCATCTATTCGCAAAAGTAGGGTTAGTACGTGGTGGCAAGTGGGTTTCCTGTATCATGGCAACCTGCACATGATGTCTATCCAGATAGGCTAGCACACTACGACACTTCTTGGCATTATTTAGACCACGAACATTCCAAGACATAGCCGTCAATTGAGAGTTAACATTTAGAGTAGCCATAAGTAGTTCAATAGCAAAAACGATAGTACCAACCAATGCAATAGGTGTAGTTCAAAAGCATTCCACCAAGTTAGAAATACAATTTGGCACACAATCTGCATACCCAGTCCCGGTGATAGTTGCCTCATCTTAAAACTACCAACCCCCCCTCGCACCCCAGCATCCCAATCATGCCGGTAGCCGATGAACCCCCCCCACCCTCCCCCCCCCATCCATCCCCTCCCAGTTTCTGCAACAACAACAATAAAAACAGTAGCAGTCTCAGGGGGAACACCCTGTAGGGGTTAGGCATAGAGCGTGCACAGCACCCTCTCGGCCCACAGCTCCCATCTGTACCACCCTCGGCGGAGCATAGGGCCTAGAGAGTGGGCCTCGATGTACATTACCACAGGTGTGTTACATCCTCGCAGGTTCGAAGCAGGTATTCAGCGCAGCGTCCGCAGGTAGGAGGATGGGCGTCACGCAGTATGTGGAGAGAAAAGAACCAACATAGTCCGCACAGGTAGTCAAGGAGCATTCTGTGCCGGCGGCAAGTCCTCGTCAGATACCTCCGCCTCAATTTCTCGTTCTTCTCTGCGTGATCTCCTGAGCGATTTTAAGAAGTCTTCAGCCTTCTGCGGATTCGTGAAGAAGCGCTGTGTGCCCTGATGCGTGATCCGTAGCTTTGCAGGATACAGGAGGGCATAATCTACCTGTGCCTCACGCAACTTCTTTTTCACTGGGAGAAATTTGCGGCGTTCCTCCTGCACCATCGGGGTAAAGTCCGGATATATGGAAAACGCAATGCCATTGTAATTCAGCGAGCGCTGAGTGCGGGCTGCTCTCAATGCAGTGTCCCGGTCTCGATAGTTCAGCAGTTTAGCTATGATGGGCCGGGGTGGCAGGCCAGGTTTTGGCATAGGCGCTAAAGACCGGTGCGCTCGTTCAACAATGAATTGGGGTGAAAAAGCTTCGTCACCGATTGATCCCTTAAGCATCTTCTCGACGTATAGCTCCATTCTGCCCGTATCTGTGGATTCCGGCACATTCGTGATGCGTATGTTGCTCCGGCGGCTGCGTGCTTCTAAGTCCTCATTTTTAGCCGCTATAATGCGAAGCAGATTGTCCATCCGGGCTAGTTGCGTCGTGTGCGTCGCGGAAACATCCGCACCATCAGAGACACGTTGTTCCACGGTCGTCAGTCGCTCCTCATGGCGATCCACCTTGTGGACCAGCGCGTCCAGTCGCGCAGTGACCCCGTCCACCTTTTCAACCACAGTAGCGAATCCTTGCCGCATCTCCTGAAATAGGCTGTGAAGGTCCAAGTCAGTTGACGGGGGTGTAACAGCCCTCGAAGGGGCTCCGCTAGGACCGGGACCGGTGGGCACTGATTTGGCGCCTTTTTTGGCGCCGTCAAAACTCAATTTTGCTTGGCGGTTATCCGGGCGCCCCATGATGGGCGTGGTGTCCAGTTGATGTTATCGCCTTCAGTAGGGTATAAGAGCAGTATGTATAGGCCGGTAGGTAGATAGTCAGCCGGTAGTCCTGCCAGACACTGAGAGTTATGAAGGATCCTCAAGGAGAGATTGCAGCCGATGTCGGGGGAAGGGCGCAGTGTTCCAGCCCTTCTTCGGTCCCCCAGTGTCCTCTCTGCAATGGTGGGGTGCAGCGATCAGTGGGGGTCAGAGTGCCCAGTAAACTGCAGCCACGAGGGAGCTGGCTCAAACCTCCATGCAGCTAGGAGGCGAATCAGTGGTCGCATTTGACAGCGGTTGCAGCCGGTGAAATCCGGGCGTCTCCCGGTCAATCTGGGCTTCGCGGTTCCTTCTGCCCGGGGAGCAAGGGTGAGGAGTCTCACCGCCGCGTCAAGGCTCAGTGCGGCTACCGCTCCCCCGTTGTGCGGCCCAGAACTCCGTCCGTCCCCCCAGACACGCGAGGAGCGCTGCAACGCACAACCCGGCCTCGGCGGGAGAGCCGGCTTACCCGCAGTCCAGGCGCCGGTCGGCAGCAGTCCCTGACGGCAGAAGGGTGCGGATTGAAGAGACCTCCGTACCTTGTCCCCAACCGCCGGCTCTCCCTCCAGGCACAATCACAGCTCCGGGCGGACGACGGAGGACGCGGCCCAGCTCCTCGTGGTCAGCCGCGGTGTGCCGTAGTGCACAGCAGCCGGGTCCGGGCGCCCTCAGGGACCAGGCAATCGCCGGTGCTGATAGATGCGGCGATATCTCCAGTTCCACGGGTCGCAGCAGCGTCAAACTCGGGTCGAGTGTAAAGGTCGCCGTCCTGCACCTTTTGCTGGTTTCTGGGTTTGGAACAACACCTTGTGGCGCAGGATATATGCAGGATCACTCGTCGAGGCACGGGAGCTACCAACCTAGGCAGCCATTCCGCTTGCGCGCCCTCTAGCGCCCCTTCAGAAAAGGAGAGAGAGTTTCCAAAGAAAAGCAAATGACAAGAACAATAAAATTCCTAAATGGGCTGAAAGCATGGGGAACACCTCAAATGGTGGGGCTAATGCTGCTATGTTGCTGGATTTCGAAAAGAAGGGGTAACTTTGTCTCCACAGAGAAAGAACTAGTTATTATAACAATATATTCATTGGTTACAGTGAGTGTGAACACAATTATAAGGTAATTGGGGGTTGGGGTTTCAAAGATGGACCTGAACCTGTGTTTCCCGGAGTCCATTATATATGTGGGAACAAGGCTTATTACAAATTACCAGATCACTGGTATGGGAGTTGTTATTTCGGAATAGTCTTCCCAAAAATATATCATGTGGATAAAATCACTGGAAACAATGAGGAAACTAATGGATTAGTACGTAGTAAAAGAGCTAGAGTAGTTTTGGTGAAATTGTAGGTGATATATTTAGTGCATTGATACCTACAGTGGGAGTGGCTCTGAATACACACAGAATCTGCAAATTGTCAACCGTAGTGGACCGTTTATCAACTGACACTGCTGGAGGTTTCTTAATGGTCCATACTGAATTGGTTGCGATCGGATCAATGGTTTAACAAAATCGACTGCTCTTGATACATTATTGGCAAAGGAGGGCGGCGTATGTAGAATGTTGAAAGCGCAACATTGTTGCACTTACATAGCAGACAAAAGTGTTGAAATTAAAAGGTGTGTGAGAAATATTACTAATTTGGAAAACTAGCTTAAACCACTGGAGGTTGATAGCGCATGGAAGAGGCTTACTGACGGTCTCTCCTCTGTAGGTAGTTGGCTTTCTAATGTAGGAAAAAGTATTGTAGGTAGAATACTGATGCAAATGGTGGGAATAGGCTTACTAGTTCTAGGTATAATAATTTGTTGCAAATGCCGAAAACATAAAAAGAAATACTCCGTAGATAGGCGAGGAGTAAAATGAAATATTACTGAACTCGAATTAGAAGAGATGAATAGTAAAATATACAAGAAAATGAAAAATTCTCATGGTAATAATGAGAAGAAGCAAAATAGAAAGTTTGAAGAGATTGAGTTGGGTGAAATGTGAAAAGTTGGCATCTGTTTCATTAATTAGTGATGAAATAAAATATCATCAAAGAGGGGATTGATGGAGCAAGGATTCGCACATGAAGCGACTTGCTTGTACTCATGATCCTCGAATAATGTTAATAAAATAACCAACATGTTTGTTTTACTAATTTTGCATATTTTACATCTACACTGGGTGTCCGAGTGAAGCTTGCTTATGTGTGTACTAATCCTAATACGCTTGCATCTAAGATGGCTGCTGCTACACGAGGGTTTATATTGTGCATGCGTCTGTCATACTCACGTGACATGACGTATTCGTTATTTTGGAGGGAAGCTGCCGCTTCTGCGCACTAGTGTTAATATGGCTGCTCTACGTTCTCACATGATAGAAGCTTGCCCTGCTGCTTTCGCCAAGCTGTTTGTTCTGCCTAATCCTAATGCTATAGTTAAAATTAGGATAATGGGTATAGAGTAGAAATACATGGTATACAGTGTATTCAGTTATTCTGTGTTGTAATAATGTTTCTTTCTACTTTTCATATATCGTAATCTTTGGGCCGGGGGGACGTTGATACTCCATTTTGAAAAGTTCTTCTGCACATGACACATCCAAAGAGAAGCTGAAGTCATTTGTCATTGAAACCAAGTCAAAGATAGTCACAGCCAAGATGTTCCTGTGAAGCTGAACCCTCACCTTGCTAGAAGAAGCTAAACTGTACCCATTTTATTACAATGTATTCAATGTTATATTCTCCATTGTTGGGTGGAATAAATATGTCCTGAGAAAATAAATTAATGGGCGGGAACATAAAATTAATATTCAACACTGAAGTATCAAAATTTGGTGTGGTGTAACGACCTCTCCTCCTCCTTTGTCCAATTGAAATTGGGGATCCTTACACTTGCAACATTGGGGGAGTGGTACACTGACCTGGAAAATAGTGTAACTAGCGTAGGTTTAGCTAGAGAAATTGTCTGAGTAGTCCGAATAGCTGACCTGTCATTGACCCAACGCACTCAATAGGTGACTAAGAGCAGAGGGCTGCGGAGCACTCGGTCAGAAGATTCGCTGACCCAATCAGGGTTTGGGAAGCTGAAGTGCTGGCGGAGCACTTTGTCGGTGAAATCAATAACCCAATCGGAGTTCAGCCTGTTAGCTGCAGAGAGGGAGCAGCGCAGGTGTTGCAACTGAACTGCGGGTGCTGCCAATTTTGTTTTTCACTATTGCAAGGCTACCTGTTCCCATAAGACGGAATGGGGAGTTTGTTTATCACAGCTTATAAACATAACTGGTCCTGGAAACTAAGTAGAAAAATAAAGTTTAGTATGCCTGAACTAAAGCTGCATCTTTTAGTGAAGGTGATTTTTACATTCTGTGTTTGAAAATACCTCTTTTAGAAAGTAGGTATTTTCTTGCTCAGCCACCCAGTAGGCCTCTGCTAGGTTGTAGATTGACTGTATGGGTTTTGGATGGCAGTGGCTGAAAAGGGGCAGTGGGTCCAGATAGTCTAGGTGGGTCAGGAAAGGGCTGAATAGACCTGGGCTGTATTTATCATAGGGGGAGGAGATTTCCTTTCACCTGAATGGGCCTGGTCTGCCTCTGACAATGCTGTCCACACCTCCTTCCAGGAAGCCACACCAGAGAGGGCAGAACTGGTTCTGGCTGGGCACAGACACTCCCTGCCTGAGAGGACAAAGGATTTGGGGCGAAAAAAGAGGGGGCCCAAAGCCCTGAATTTTAGAACTCTTTTGGACCAAGAAAACTGCCAAGAAGAAGACCTGAAAAAGCTGTGAGGAGGAACTACCACTTTGCTGAGCGCTTTGCTGTGGTGGCCTGAAGTGGCTACTTCTGTCTTCGGCAGTGAAAGGACTGGATTGAACTTTCTGCAATCTATTTTTGTCAGTTTCTCCAAGGCCATGAGGTAGAGCTTACCCCATGTTCAAGAAGTCTCAGGAACAGCAAAGACTTCAAGTTCTTCTGCCCTCAGCATGGGGGACGGTGTGTTTTGTGCTGCAACAGATGAAAGAGCACCCCAACGCCATCTACGACGCCGCTGCCGACTCCGTGTCCTGAAGGCACCGCAGAGGGCACCCCCGCAATGCCGCACCGTGACCTGTGGGCACCGCACTCCGCATCGCCTTGCTTCACGATGTCACCTTGGTATCACCGACGATGCTCCATGCCGAAATCAATGCCGCTGCTTGCACCGTGGTTCGAGGGCACCACCGTAAAGTTACATGATGCACAGCCCTCATCCTGCACCTCAGCCTTGGGCTACGGACGCCGGCGCCATAGACTCCAGTTTGTCTGCCGACGACAGTGATTCAGCAACGCCGCCGCCGCTGCCTGCACCTTGACCTGCCAGCATTGCGATGAGCACTGCATCACTTCACACCATGACCCTGGTCTCACTGACAATGCCATCTGATGCCGCCACCGAGCCGCTGCTTGCACCGTGACCCGAGGGCATCGCATGCCGCACTTCGCACTGCAGCATCCGACGCCTGCCAAAGTCAGCGCTCCTGACTTCAACCGTGAGGAGGTCAATCAGCAATGCATGTGACTTCAAGGGCCCGATGACTCTTGCACCGACCTCCGGAACCAATGCCTGCAGACGCCGTGCCTTCGGAAACTCAAAGATACTGTTTTGCGGGTCTTCCAGACACCGTAGCTGACCCGCGACGCCGAGGTCAGCCAGAACTGTTTGGATTTGTTTGTTCATGATGCTGTGATAGCCCCAGACGGAGCTATCGACATCAAGGAACTGTATTTCAAAGTTATTTTGATAACTGAAGATTTCTAAGTACTGTATTGTGGATTTTCATCATTTTTGGTCTTGTCTTGAGTATATAAAAGTATTGGATATTTTTCTAAACTGGTGTGGTGTCCTTTTGTAGTGCTTACACTGTATTACTGTTGGTTATGTGCAAATGCTTTACACACTGCCTCTAAGATAAGCCTGACTGCTCGTGCCAACCTACCAAGTTGGATGATCAGGGGTTATTTTAGAAGTGTAACTCCCTTATCCTGACTAGGAAGAAGGGTACATATTTGGACAAAGGGTATCTACCTTTACCTTTACCAAAAAGAGACCCCCATTTCTAAGACTGAGAAAATTATTTCTAGCTCATCACTTGTGGTGTAACCATTCTGCAAAGAATCTGCAGAGAGAATCATTAGAGTGCTCAAGGGGATGCAGATCTTTTTGTGCCATCAATCCAGGGGTGACAAGGTGATGGCTCTTGTTAGGGTACATATTTTACATTCCACATTGTCATGAAAGCATATGTCTAATATTACCATGCAAGTACTTTTGTCTGATTTTTATTTTACCTTTATTAGGTAGGGTGACAGTTTTATTGTTCTGTAGGGCAATTTGTCTTCTTGAAGATATCATCATCTCCTCCTGTGCTTCGATCTGAAATGTTCTCATTGTTTTCAGCATTGCATTCCTTTCCATATGGAACTAGAGGCAGTAGTGCAGGATATGTAGAAGGTCTTATATTTTGGTATTATGATGAATACAGATATAGGTGTAAAATTTGCACCATCTCGTTTCTTCGAGCTCTGAAGTCAGGTTGAGGAGTAGTAGGCTTGTGAAGGTATTGTTGCAAGTAGGCAGTTTTAGTATATTTAGATATCTGAGTTAATCGTTTTTAGGTCAATGATGAAGCCTAGCTTTTTGATTGAAAAAGGGACTAGCATTGTCCTATATCTAGGAATGGGAGGTGCTGAAGACATTCTTTTAGAAGAGAAGAAATTCTCTAGATGAGAGCAGCAGGAGTACTGATTTGGTTGGGCTCGATTTTAGATTGAAAAGAACTCATCAATTATATTAGTTTGCAGAGGAAGACTTTGCATACTATTATATCTGTTGGGTGGTGAGATTTTTTTGTGAAGTAGGGTATCATATAGGGCTGTATATAATGATTTATTTTGTGTCAAATTCCATGATAAACTCATGAAATTATACTTTTAGATCATTAGTGGTTTGTTTGTAGCTCTCATGCCTTTTTTCACATGAGTGCATACTTCATGTGCATAAGTCTTGCCAAATACCAAAAGGAGACTGGCTGTCTAATGCAAAATTTCAAAACTTTTCACAAATTTCATATAATGTGAGATTCAGAAATGATACAAATTTCACTGCCTAATTCAAATTTTGTGGAGGTCTACTTTCATAAGCATATTGATGGTTGATGAGTCTGCTTTTCTGTACAATTATCTTCCATCTTTTACAAAAAGTCCTTCAGTATTGTTGTATGCTGCTGGGCTGAAATCCAGATTGGAAAGAATTGGAAACTACTTTTTGAAGATGAGGCTATTGAGAGTGTCTTTCTATATTTTAACCCAGGAAGAAGAGTTTGGAGAAAGGTCTTTGGTTTTGGAAGTCGTTAGGATCATATCTGTGTTCCTTAGGGATGTGATCTGTTCACAGTTTAGTTATGAAAGGAATGTTAACAATTTAAAGTGTTCAGGGGCCATGTATTGTATACACAATTATATCAGGTTTCTTGGGATCCCTGTATGATGGAGCTTAAGATATGGCATTATTTGGAATAGAGATTCAGTGTTAAGGTTTTAGCAAGATGGCCATTTTGTACAGATTCTTAGCAGTATCTTTGGATGGTCTTTTTTTGAGAATCCATTTTTAATTCACAGTGGAATTTTAAAATGTTTTCAGAGAAGTAGTTTGCATGATTGACCATGCAAGAAGGTTTTGAGAAAGGAGTGATGGGTGTGTAGTAGATTTTAGACAGTGTTTGATTGTATGATAGTTTCAAAGAATGCCTTTGGTGTGACTGTCTCTTTAGCTATCATTTGATGTATTTTGCTTTGGTGAGGAGAGTCAAATCTTTGTGGATTTGTAAGACATTGGGTTACTGGTTGAGGGCGATGAAACCCTACTCAAGCAGAAACCACAATCCTTGTCAGGCTGAAGTCACAAGCAAACCCTACAGTAACCTGTGTTCAATGCTCGGTAGCACACTGGCAAAGCACAATCAGCGGAACAGATAGCCAATGAGTGAATACTCACAGGAGGAGCGGTAGGACGAAGCTGGATGTCTGCCTCTCTGCCTTTCACTCCAACAGCATGACAGTGCATTGGGGGCTGAGAAGTGGTTATCATTCGAGTTCCACTGAGACTAAACAGACTCACCTAGACCCAATAACTATTTGCAAAAATAGATTTACACCATTGTTGAGCAATGGAAACAATCTTCAAGATGTAACTGAAGTAGAACCATTAGACAAGAGGAATGAACAACCTCCTGTTGCTGGCTCAGAGAACAATTTTACATTAGGATTGAATAATTGCAGGATGAAATTTGTGAGGTGAAATATATGGTTCGGCTCTAACCTTACAAATACAAGAGATGCTTGAAAATTAATAAATCTATTATCTGAATGAGAATGAGCCTCTGCACCTTAACATAATCTGTTCCTGGGGCTTCTTATAGCCAGAATATAGGTACATTGACTCCACTAGTAAAGTGAGGAACAAAAGTCAGTAGAGTTGCAATATTAGAAACTATCCACCACACAAATGCATGAGATTCAAAGTACTAAAGACCTAGCAGACTTCTTTTTTATATAGCGAAAGAATCAGTGTAGGAATTTGACCATAAGCAATTGGGAGGTCTTTTTCCTTAACCTGGCTAAAAGTGCAGAAGAATGTATTCCTCAGGCAAATGTATACAAAAACTGACAGAAAAAAAACAACTTACTGTAGTGCACCAAACTTTTTTGTTTTTCAAATACAAACTTCCAATGCACTTGTTTGTTAATAAAGAACAGAAGCCTTATGAACTTCATGCCCTAGGAGTTTTCTTGAAAGTGTGGTGGTAATTTTTCTATTTCTTCTTTCCAGTAATTCCAGGTTTTTCTTGTCATTGACAGACAAAAAAACTAAAATTTCACACCATCCACTCTAAATTTGACAGTTAGTCTAATGTCCGTACTCTGATGGTCTCTACTTTGTCAGCCTGTCAGTGTAAGCTTTCTGATGGCACAGCCAGTGGGGTCACGACTGTCAGAAAGATGAAGGACAGAGTACTCCACCACATATGTGACTGAGGACCCTGTATGCCAGACTGTTAATCAAGCCCCTAGTTCTCAAGAAGCAATATATATGTATTATTAAGAAACTGGTTAATAAAAACACTCAGAGGACTTGACCTGATTATTCAAATGTACCTTTCAACGCAAAAATAAAGCACTGCTGTAAGAAAATGGGCTATTGGTTGTAAGGGTTGAAAGCCCCACTCAAGCAACAACCAAAATCTTTGTCAGGGTGAACCACAAAAAGTTACCAAATTAACCTGTGCTTAACGCTCTGGTATCTTGGCTCAAAAGCAGTCAAGCTTAACTTAGATATAGTGAAAACGCAACACAAGAAAAATCCCAAACCAATTTAGAAGATTTTAATAAATAAAATGATATTAGAATGAAAGAAATCCAATCAGTTGAAGCAGAGATATTCAAGTTTAAAATATTTTGTGAAAAATTGCACCTAAAAGTAAAAAGCTCCACTCGCAGCTAGAGAAGACTTTTAATAAAAACAAGAAAATAATACAGGTTTATAATAAATATGCAAAATTAATATGTAGCCTTTAATGAAAAAATGTGTTTAACATGCATACATTGTAGTAGGCAACCATATTTACTTGTGCTAGGCCTCAAATGGCTAAAGCAGCATTACCTGACAAGCAGACTTGACTAGAAATACTGTACATGCACAAAAGGTTTATTTCATGCCCTTTCAATGAACATATTTTTCATGATCAATAATAGTTGCATAAATGTTTTTATATATTTTCACAAAATGTTTCTACTTATGCAAAGACTACTCTTAAGAATTGATTAGAAATTAATCTTCATTGGGGTAATGAAGAGTTTATTCAGGAAGATGCAGCATTCTTAAATAGAATAAATGTTTGCTGTGCTGAATTCTTTTCTCTTTTGGTTATATTGATGTTTCAACTTCTACATAGACCATTGTTAGCTAATGAATATATTTGAGATATTGAAAGGATATAAATGTAGTTTATAAGTGGGAAAGTAGCCCTGAATTGGAGAATGACTTATTTTGAAACCTCAACTTGAAACAACTTAGATGAAAACTTGAAATTACTGTCTGCAGACTATTGCATTTCTGTGAGAAGATGAGGAGTGATCCTGTTCTCTGGAGAGCATCAAATGTTGATTGGCTTACTGGAGACAGAAGGAGCAACATGTTGCACAGCTTCATTAGATGTGTAGTCTATAATAGTGCATGTTCCTAGAGTAGGTTAACACTCTTTTCCGGACGCTTGTCCAGACCCACGTACCCAGACCTATTTTCACTCAGTTTCTTGAATGTCTCTATGAGAAGTTTAGCTTTATTGATATTGTGATCTATTTGAGCTGATTGTAATTCTGGAAGATTTATGCTCTCTCTCACTCTCACGAACTAGAAATCTTTAGGGGGTCTGACTGACACAATTTTCTCCGATTCTTAGAATAGGGGTTCTTTCATTTATGGAACACGCTTGATTCATTTATATGATTTTTATTGACCAATATAGATTATTGATTTTTGTTTATGTTTGAAATTGATAATAATACAAATTATTTTGAGACCTTAATAAAGATGAATCAACAGAAAGATCGGTTTAATAAAACCTTTAATTCATAGCAAACTCTCATTACTGACTGACATTGGATTCATGATTGTGATTATAAGATATGTGATCGACTGAAAAACAGGATGGGATTGGAGGGTACAGTGCTATCCTGGTTCAGCTCCTTTCTGGAGAATAGATCGCAAAAAGTAATGGTCAACCAAACCCTCTCAAACGCAACTGACAATACTATAGGAGTTCCTCAAGGATCCACGCTATCTCCATCACTCTTCAATCTATACGTAGAACCTCTTACGGAAATACTCCAAAAAGCCAACATTGCTTATCATATGTATGCTGATGACACTCAGATGTACATTAAGGTGGCGTCGACTGATGATTTAAAGACAATGAATCTTGCTCTAACAAGAACACTTCTATGGCTAACCAAGAACCACCTAAAAATAAATCCTCAAAAAACTGAATTCCTCCTGATTACTCCAAAAAAAAAAAAAACATTATTTGCTGAATGGTCCAACCTCATTACTGCACTAAAGTGCACTCCAAAGATTGTGGAATCAACTAAATCTCTGGGTATAACTCTGGACAAAAACCTTAATATGTCTGTACATATCAACACAATGGCAAAAAACGCCAGGTTCCACTTAAGCTACTTACGAAAACTAAAACCTTTCCTAAAGAAAGCAGACCTCAAAACAGCAGTTCAGGCACTGGTCATCTCAAGGATTGCATACGGTTGCACAACCCTAGCTGGGCTGCCAACGATCTCAACAGCACCATTGAAAGCATGTCTTAATGCAGCCACAAGACTCATAGCGGGATCCAGAAAAGTTGACCATATCTCTTCACACTTGAAAGCTCTCAACTGGCTACCGTTTGAAGCACGTATCCAGTTCAAGCTGGCATGCATCACCCACAAAGCAATACATAACAAATCTCCAGTATACCTCGCCAAGAAACTCACGCTGTCAGGAGGGTCACGTTCCTCTAGGAGCAATGCAGAACTACTACTGAAACCGGCGCGCTTCTGTAAGAAAAGAACGTATGACAGAGCATTCTCAGGGGTTGCACCGAGAATTTGGAACGCCCTCCCCCCGAACTTGAGAAGAATTCCAACCATCGCAAAATTTAAAAAGGAAGCAAAATCTTTTTATATGAGGAAATTTCTCCCTTAATCCTTACAACTGTACTTCAAGTATTTCATTATACAGGGCTGGCTGAATTTTCACACAAGCAGCCATGGTACTAAGGGGCCGATTAGGATGGAGGATTTTCCGCCTCCTCCGGGCCGGCGTAAGCCACCTCCGGCCCGGAGGAGGCGGAAAATCCTCTGCGGAGTCACCAAAGACCCACCGCCAAATTAGGATGGCTGGTGGGTCTGGAATTCCGTCCGCCGCTTTTCCGTCGCGGTCGGCTTCCGACCGCGGCGGAAAAGCTATAACATGGCAGGCAGTGTCTATGAGACACCATCCGCCATATTATGATGGTTGTGTAAAACTGCTTTTCCACGGCGGCTTTTCCGCCATGGAAAAGCATACGGACATTCACTTTGGGGGCCCGTTGCGGGCCCCCTGGGTGAATGGGGGGTGGGGGGTGCACATGGGGGGTACCTATGGTACCCCCCTGCATTTGCATGCACAAAGCAGCAGGCACCGTGCGGTGCCTGCCGCTTTGTGCATGTAAATGTAACACATGCTTTTTTAACATTGCGGCGGGTGCAGCTTGTAGCTGCACCCGCCGCAATGTTAAATATAGAGGATGTGACCGCCACCCTGGCGGTCACATCCTAATCAGTACGGAGGGAACGCCGCAGCCCCTGCGGACGTTCCCTCCTCCTCAAGGGTGGCGGACGGACACAAGTCCGTCCGCCATCCTAATCGGCCCCTTAGTTTGGAATGTTATACTAGTTTTTATCTCAGTTAAGTTCTAAAGACTCTATGGAAATCTATCTGTGAACTTTCGGATGGGTTATCTTTCTGTGAACTTTTAATGGTGCTGCCATAACGGAATTGCTTATATCTCATTCACCAATGACTAGTAATATGTAAAAATGCTGTTTTATATTCTACTGTAAAGCGCTCTGATACCCTGTGCAGGGTCATGTTCGCGCTATAGAAAACAATACAAATAAAATAAATAAATAAAAATAAATGTTCAGCTCAAGATCTTCTCTTAAACAATGGCAAAGATCCATTCCAAACAAGTTCAATGAGCGCACTAGACGAGGGGAAAGTCACAAGTTGAGACTGACCGTGAAAAAGCGTGGGTTGGATACAGGGAGCAGGATAATCCAGCTGAAATGTTATCCACTAAGTCCGGCTCGATCAGTTTAATTGGCTTTGGAGGAGACCAGAAGGAGAAGGCTGAACATCGTGGATGGTCATCGCATTAACGCAAAGAATCAGTCAAGAATCGCAGACGGCTGTTTCTGTAGCAGGCCTGAGACACACTTTACAAGCTGCTTCTGTGGGTGGCACAATCAGTGCTGCAAGCCCACCAGCAGCATTTGATTTACAAGCCCTGGGCACACATGGTGAACTGTACTAGGGGCTGACAGATAAATCAAATAACCCAATCGTGGAATAACCAATTAGTACATTAATTTAACATAGGGAGCACTTGCACTGTGGCACTGATTAGCAGTGGCACAGTGCCCAAAGCATAAATCTAGCAAAAACATATCAAAACAGAGGAGGCAATCCGTCAAAATGGGAGGGAGACTCACGCCAATGATGCCATGTCTAACACCATTGCATCACTGTCTGGAAGGACTACACACACCCCAGTAGTAGAGCCATTTGCAGCCATGTGACCCAAGAGAAGGTACAAGTGGTTAGGACAATAGAATTCCAACTTACTAATAGTGATATTTTCAGAATAAGGACTGAAAATCTGACTTTTATAATAAAAAGGATTTTAAATTACAAATCCTTTGAGTCTAAGGCAGCATATCTCTATCTTCTCCTAATCCAACGTTAACACTTATTAAATGTAATAAGGTAACCCAGTGTTATCCAATGAGAGAGATAGGCCTCGCAGTAGTAAAACGACTTTTAGGAGTTTTTCACTACCAGGAAATCTAAAACGTAAACCTGCATGTCCTAATGTTTAATTACCATGAGCTGTTGGGACCTTAGGGATTGCTTAGAAGTAATACATGTGATGGTTTAAGCATGGCAAAAGGTTTATTTTGTCAAATCAAACTGGCAGTGTACAACTATGCTGCAGGGGGCAACGGCAGGTGGTCTGAGACATATTTTAAAGTGCTACTTTAGTGGGTGACACAATGCATGCTTCAGGCCCACTAGTAGCATTTAATTTACAGGCCCTAAGTACTTATAGTATTGTATACTAGGTTCTTACAATTAAATTAAATGTGCCAGTCAGGTGTGGGCCAATTTCTCCATGTTTAGGTAGAGAGCACAAGCACTTTAGCACTGGTCAGCAGTGGTAAAGCATACCGAGTCCCAAAGTCAACAAAAACGAATCCAGAAAAACAGAAGGGGTGAGGACAAAATGTTTGAGAGAATATTATGCAAAGGATGTCAGGCCTAATATTTGCTTAAAGTATGGACAGACGAGTCTAAGTCACCTGGGCTCAAGGGCAGTACAGGACAACAATAGGTTGGCTCGAGCCACAAGTGAACAGTTTCTCTTTCATTCTCCAGAACACTGGTGGTGTCTATTCAGCCAAGCGTTTACGTTTAAGATGATGGGGACACGCTGTGGTGTCTCCCCACTGGGGAGTAGTCACCCAATAGAGTACTAAAATGTAATAGTGACAATTAAATATAAAATTCTTGTATTGTTATCCCTTCCCTGACCACTCAGTCAAACCTTGCACACTTTGTGGGTTTTTATACAATCAATATATTTCTAAAGTGCATGGTTACTTGAAAAGAGTTTACCAGCGCTAAATATAAAGACGGGGACAAAGAAACTTAGAACAATGTGGTTTTCAGCAATTTTCAAAACTCCAACAACGAAGAACAGCTACAAATTTTCCAGGAAAGTGAGTTCCATAGCTTGGGATCTGTTTGCAATCTTTAGATTTTACAGAAATGGACTGATGCGTTTTAGGTTCTTTGATGTCTTTCTCAACTTTCCAACCTCGACAGAACTTCGGTGAACAAGGGGGTGCTGTGCTCTTCCATGTTGGCAAAATATGTTTTATCCAGCAGTAAAAATGGAAAGTTGGAATACAGTAGGAACACCTGAGGAGTGACTTCTGGAGAGATCCTTTATCTGTTACCATCAAGCCACGTCACATAAGGTTCCACTGTGCTGGTTGCTCCGAGCCAGAACACCGGTCTAAATGTGAAAAATGTATTTTCTCTTTGAAATGCTTCTCTTATGGATTCAGAGGAAGAAGATAAAAGCTGCTTCTTTTTTAATGTTTCTTATTACAAGATGGTGGTTCTGCTTCTCTAATAAATAGGTTAGGCAATAAAGTGGCAATCATGTGTCCATAGATCACTCGCCATCCACACACACACACTCACTGACATACTCACAATCACTCACACTCATGACACTCACATGTGCCCTTTCAATCTCCCACACACATACACACACTTCCTCGCTTATGCACACAATGGAAAACCCTCTATTTTTGACTGTCCACAACACAAATCCAACCGATCTGACTTATACAGACAAAGCAGAAGGTCTAAGCACCTGACACACCTACGTACCCCCCTTCTGTTGCCAAAACCCCCAAACTGCAGATGACACATACACACCGAAATACTTCCTTCAGAACCAAGAGACCAAGGTATTGATTACAAGTGTAAGTACTTAGAATATGACATCAGAAAATGTATCCTTTAAAATAGTTCTACAATGGAAGCAATTCACACATTATGTATAAAACAACAAAACAAGAATCACGGTAATGGAAACACCTTCAGAGATTTTCACTGCACACAAATATCAAACGAGCAGGGGATTTTCTTCTTCAAAAACCATTGGAAATAGACCGAGTAAAGGTACTATGTAGCAGTGGGTACGTGAAAGTAAAAATTCCAATACGCTGTTTTTTCTTTGTCAAGGTTATTGAAAGAAATTGTTTTGGAATGAAGGCTGGGTTCAAAACTGGGCACACAGTTTGTGCTTTACATAACCTGATGTTGACAGTTTACTCCTCTGTAATGCACAGTACAATTTCTGAAATCATATTACCTTTAGTTGAGAGGTGGGCCCAGCCCAGCCGTGAAAAGGTGTCTGCGTCCTATCTCCCTTGCATGTCAATTGAAACGGCTTGAGTGTGCAGTGTCTGTGACAGGACATGTACTCCTGCCTGAGGCCGCTGTCCACGCCAAGTAGCACTTGCAGCAAGAGACAGCAAGAATCTTTCTATGCACTGTAAGGCCCATCCCTAAGCCTGCCTTAGCTGAGCCCGTGTGAAGTGCATCTTCAAATCAAGAGGAAGCACACCGACTGAGGTGAACGATGGGCGGACCTTGCAGGCTGAATCATTTAAGTTTTTATGGTGCTCCTGCACTGGAAATGATGTGACTGGATCATGGCCAGCCCTGAATACCTATTTTGACCCCCTGGTCAGCCTCTAAATGACAGGCAAGCCCAATTAACAGCAGAGGAAATTTTCACACTAGACCAACACTCGCAGGGGGGACTGAAAGAGCCCCGGTCCCACACAATAATACCGGCACTCACCAGCTCAAATTAACCAATATCAAGCCCACTGCTCACTCCCTTCGTAAGCACCACCAACAGCATCAAATCCTAGAGTTAGGAAAGCAGTAGGGATGAGGGATAAACTCAGCTCCACCGGCGGAGTTTGCAGAGTTTTGCCCACTCCGCATTATGCTTTTAATGTAGAGAACCGGCAAAACCCGCCAACCGCTTGAGTTTTTTTCCACTCATGGCTCGTCAACGTTAAGTGGTCAGCAAGAATTTGCATCCCCTAGCACGAATTTCAGGCACTAAAATGATACCTGGCGAGATTTCTCAATGTGGGCAGTCACAGCAGGTCATGACCATTCAAACTAGGAAAGTTGCTGCTTGAGTAGAAAATCTCGAGCTGCAGAAAGAAACAACGCCCTCTGGCCGGCTGCGTGGTGCTGTTCTCCCTACGAAACAGCATGGGACAAGCTCTGGGCACTAAAAATCAACACAATGTCCCAAATTCCACCGCATACAGAACTCCGTGGAATCTCACAGAGTTGTTGTGTAACTCTGCGGAATTCCATAGAGTGACGCTCCACAAGTTCCACCCATCCCTAGAAACCAGCAGACTTACTTCAATACATTATCAGCACTAGCAGCACTGCCATTGTCAATGACCTGGAAATCAGTGATGAGCCCTCAAAGGTATTTGAGTAACTTTGTAAATGGCTTGCAATAAATGTATAATGAAAGTAAAATGGCAGGCTTAAGGGAAAGAAGCCCTTCTCCAACATTACCACCATACATTCAAACAAACATTCACCCCAGTCAAGAGATCTTGATTAATTCCATTGTTCTTTTGCACACTACGCCACCTCAGTTTGGACCCAGCCATATGCAAATCAGTCTTGACCCTTCTCTTCATGGGAAAAGTCCAGCCCGAACTGCCAAGCCAAATCCTCCCTGGACCAGAAGCAAGCATCCTGGGACCAGTTTCAGGTTATTCTCCCTCATCAGCTAGGCTAGCTTGAATCCAGTGGCACAGTGAGCAAGGAACCCAGATCTCTGGACTGGGGAAGAATGTTTTATTTATTGTGCATTCCAACCATCATTTGTTACCACAGCAGCACTTTTCGCCCTAAGTGGGATGGGTATGCCCAGACATGGGTCCCCTGATGAGAGGTGGTTTACAACAAAACCGGTCCCAGGATAGAAACCTTGACAGTCCACAGATTTAAGTTCATTGGTGGGAAATAGTCTCTAATGCTTTTATTCTTAACTCTCCGTTTTGACTAAACATATATAGAATTTTAGAGCAGGATCAATTAATAATAAAGATGTTTTTCAATAAGGGGTTCAGAGAGGCATCAAATAGATAACAAGAGTGAGGCCCAGAGGTGATAAACATCTACTTTTAACCCACTTACGCTTTTATGTTATGCATTTCTCCAACAAGGTATCTCCTTACAAAGGTTATGCAGGGCAGAGGGTTAATTGAGGAACAAACATAACATAGTCTTCCCTCTTTCATCCCCACTATCCTCTGCATTAGAAATCTCTTGCCAACATTCTAATGTAACCTGGCCTACTGCTTCCAACTCCCAACAACCACTATGTACACTCACTGTCCAAACTAAAAAAATGCCTGCCCTGGTATCATACAACACAACCACCTTCTGTACCTTCCCTACACAACCAAAGTTTACACAATCCACTCCAACATAAAGAGCAAAGAGCCGCTGATCAGTGTGGTATGTTTTACTCTGTCAAGGGAAGGATAAACTCAGGGGTGTAACAGAGGAACCCCACAGCCCTCCGGTGTGGCGGGCCCCCACACCATCCACTTCAAAGGGGGCACCCTTGGGCTGGCCAGCGACAAACAAATAAAGCACTCAAAAGCAGCAAGGCAATTAGGCAATGGGGAATGGAGGGCCCTCACTTTACCATGCAGGGAGCCCCCCCTGGGTGTTTGTTACGTCAACGCACTGGTTAGACTGCCAATCACGTTTTGCCAAGGGCCCGGTTGAGGTGGTGAAACACATTGAAAAGTAGCGCTTTCCCAACAGCAGTAGGAAGCAACTTTTGTTTGCCGCTGTGTTTTTTTACGTTGCAGCAGTGAATAACCATATTGCAATCCAGTTAATCGTGCTGTTTCTCGACACCTATTCATGATAAAATAATGTATTGTGGAAAGCATTCTTCAGTCAAAATCATTCTAAAAGTCATCCAGATGTAAACGTGAGCTTGCTTACAACCTTGGTGTAAAAAATCAAGCATTGCACCAAGTGATGCCAGAATGTGCCATTTTACATCAATAATACCACCTATGTTCATATTTCCTTAGGGCAGATACGAACTGATAAAACCTGGTGATAAGCGCCTTGGCCAAATGAAAATGATCGCCAATGTTCACCCCGTCTTTTAAAAACACTAGCTCAAAAATAGGAGTAAAATAAGTTTCCACCTTTTTTTCACGTCTGGTGTATTCTAAATGACTTCTATCGTAAGGCCTGTACTTCTCCTTGGATACATCACGGTTTTTTCACTGAAGAAAGATTCATGAAAATAACACACAGTTACCTATGAATTCGAATTGCCAGTGTTTGCATAAGAATGCACTGCACAAATTTTAATGCAAATGAAAGCATTGTGAATGGTAATTGCAACGAGGCTCGCCTCCTGTCCCTGAAATTGGCAATGCATTAGCCGGACAGCTCCTCTAATGCAAATACTAAGAGCGATAATTCTAGCCCTCTGATGGACCTAGACCAGAAAACTAGGGCAGGAGGTTTTATAATCATCATTAATTGCGGGGCCATGGCAGGAGAATTAATAAACTAAAATCTTAATAATAAAAAAAATGAAATACTGGACCCATTCTGGTGTGTAGCATAGCTGTCACAGACGGAAAGCTAATTTGATGAGGTGAGTGAGGATGCGACTTTCCAAGTATGTTACGTTCTGTCACTAATTACACATATTTGCCAGCTTAAGTAGCATTTATTCAGTGAAAATCCAAATGGATGTTTGCGCTTCCTCTATGTTATTTCCTAAACGGGTTTGGAATATTTTAGATCTGTATGAAAAACTTAATTTCCGATAGACCCATGTTTAGAAATATGTGGTTGCACTGCGTGGTTATAGAGTACATACAGACGGAGGGTCAAAGGTCAGGCCCATTCAGCTACTGGTTGATTGTTACCGGTTAGTCATATTGTGGGGAATTTTCTAAAAACACCATATCATAAGAGCAATAAATGTATGAATCCACAGATTAAGGATTATTTTTATCCTTGTGCTTTGCAGATAGGGGAGTCGCCAGTCCAGAAATTCACAAGGCAGAGCTTCATGTGGAACTGCATTTGCTTTAAATTATTACTCCATTGAAGGGTAATCTTGGACTAACTTTTATATGAACAGCTCGCCTTTTTTAAGCCCCTCTTGTACAAATGAAGTATTTTCCAATTGTAATGGTTTCAAATATTCAATCAAAGTAAAACAAAATTCACTAGTTAGGCATACTATTTGTCATTTTCGGATTAGGTATTAGTTTTTCATTGGTTGTTGGGCCTCAACGAGGCGACAGTGACAAGGGACACTCTTGCAGCTGTTGATTTATTGTGCTGTTCTGCAGAATGCATTACCCCCGGGTAAGGAATTACTGTCACTCTTATTCACAAATCAGTGGGAGGGGTTCTCTAACTCCTCATTGGATACCTTTTCCTGTTGCTGTCTGTGACTAGTGCTTGGGAGCCCCAAGGAGCTTGGAGAAAAAACAAGGACCACTGTGAATGGGATTTGTCAAGATGAGTGGACTCTTCATCAAAGGGGCCTTCATCTGACTGGATCTGGCTCGAAGAAGCTTCAATGATGATAACTTCCATCACAGAGCGTCCCATGGCATTTAACTGCATAGTCTCTTTCAGCACCTAGTGAGCTCCATGGCTACCCAGTGGCCCGTGATGAGCAGCTAGCTCATGGAAATGTGGACACTACAAGAAACCGTGGAAGCAGGCTCAGACGATCGTGTTTTAGGTCCGATGTGGACGATACAAGTAAAAAATGTAGATTGCCTTTGGGATGTGTGGTGTGTGCATTTGTGTACGCGTGTGTGTTAGTGAGAGAGCGAGCGTGGGTAGGTGTGCCTGGTGTTTGGTTATATTAACCTTCCAGTACCTTCAATGGCGACTGCCCTGAGCAGTCTAATGGGTCAAGGATGGCATCAGTGACCCCTCTCCCAGCATACTGTACAGACACCCAACATGATGTAGCCCACCTGTTATAAATTTATGATGATTTTTGGTATAATGGTAATAATTCTTGGTATAATATGTGTCTCTGTGGCATGATGGTGTAAGCCCTAGGATATAACACACCTGGCTTTATGGAGCTAAATCTTTCCATATTGCGGGCAGTCTTCAGTTTTGGGTTATTGCTTGCCCTAATATTATGGTGATAATGCTTGGCTCAGTAGTGCCGCCCCTATCATAATGCTGGCACTGGAATACTGCATTAATGGTACTGGAATACTGATGATAAATATTTGGATGACACAGACACCCATATAACCACCCAACACACTTCTGAAATAGTTCTTATCCTGACATAAAGGTGATAGTTACTAGCATATTGTAGGCATCTATATCATGAATGCATATTGCTGAAATCCTTGGCATGTTGGTAGGCCTGCTTCATGATCCTGACAAAATGAAGTCCATAGCAATCACTGTATGATGGTACAGATTTCTCACATAATGCTGGCCCTGGCATCGTGGTAACAGTTCTTTGCATATTGTGGCAATCCAACTACATGTTCTACTAGTCGTGTGCAAGTAAAATTGTGAATGACCCTATCTGATGGCGATCATTCTTTGCATACTGTGGACATGCTGGCCCTGGCATCATGATGGATATTCGTGGAATATGGTGGGTATCCATGCACATGCACTTCATGGAAGGACAACTTTGGATGGTGGGTTGGGCTAAAATAATACTTAATTATCTGATGAAGACATATCCCGTCCAACTTGTTCTCTTCATGACAAACCGTGGTCCCTGACTATTTCAACAAGTTCCATTTATCCTTCCACCAATGCAATCACTCATCAACGTAACAATTAATCGATCCTTGCACTCGTGTATTTCTTCATCAATGCATGCTGTCATGCATTCATGTAGCCATCTACTCATATTCTCACTCACTAATCCTTCATGTGCTAATCATTCATCTGTGCACTCACTCATCAATCCATACTCTCAGTCATCTACATTCTACCAGCCATTGATTCACTCTTGCACACAAACGTCAGCACAATCACAAGCACAAACTCATCAAATAATGAATATGCATTTTCAATTATAGAATGCAGACAATTGGCACTGCTACCATTTCGTTTTTCTTGGCTTAATGGTCATCTGCTCTTCAAGACAGAACTATAGTCCAAATCATGCTGTGCCTCTCTGAGCAGTAAATACATGTTTAGACAACAGTATTTTGTTAATGCTTTAGTGTCTAAATGTATCTATATAAAATGATGCATTTTATGTTTTTGCTTTCAGATCTATGCAACAGAATATGAATAGATAATGTTCTTAAATTGTAGGAAATTGTCATTGTGCTTTCAGGAAATTCCGTGCAGCAGTTAACATCTTGATGGGTGCATCTAGGTTGAACACTTCATGAAAGCAATGAGAAGTTTGCCAATATACACTTTACTACAGTGCAACACTTTGACTTCATTCTATTCAGAGCTAGAGCTTAAATAATGTGGTGTGTTCAAGCGTGTATATATACATGCGCATTGAACAAACTGACCTCAGACAACCAAGAATATGCTCTAAACCAAATGGTGAGCTAAGCACATTCAGTATCAGTCACCAAACTGGCCACAAAAGGGTGACCATGGTGCTATTTCTACCCTTATGGGAGAAGAGCCATGAAGAGTGGGAAACAATTCCGGGCCTAGTTTAGAGATGGCTACCTCTATGCACCAAATTCGTGTGAGGAAACTAGACAGAGGATGGAAAGCAGGCCTGATATTTGATTGTATATTGTGCGATGGGGAAAGTCAGACAAAATGTGGAGTAGGCAGTGGAGAGGACCATGTTTTGAGTCGTATTTACCCAGATTGGTCCCTTCTTCCATTGAACCTATTTTTGCTGCCAATAGAATGCTGTGCCCTTTACACCCACTAACCAGTGGTAAAGTGCCTGTGCATTTCCTTATGAACCTAGTACAATTGGAATACACCATATTGGCATATTTAAGCTACGTACAAGTCATTAGTTTATGGTACTATGCCTACCTAGGGCCTGTAAATTAAATGCTACAAGTGGGCTAGAGCACTCATTGTGCCACCCACTAAAGTAGCACTGTGTGCAGTTTAAAACTGCCATTTCTAACTAGTAAAATAAACCTTTTCCCAGGGCTAAACCTTCCTTTTTCAGGAAGGTATGCCTTAAATGTCCATAGCGGAGGGTGCATGGTAAGTTAGAAGCAGGGCATTTATATTTATAGTTTTACATGCCCTGGCAGTTAAAATATCTCCCTAGTCATTTATCACTTTAGCAATGATTGCTCTCCCATAGGAAAACACTGAATTATATTATAACTCCTTATATTGCTTAATATCAGTTTGAGAACAGCTAGAAACAGGATTCAAGGGCTTTGAATAGTAATTCAAAATCCAACCTAATGGTAAAGTTAGATTTTCTATTACTGTTTTGGAAAGGACAATTATAGAAAGTTGCCATTTTCCTGCCTAAGCCAAGTGTGCCTTTCTGTCAGGATGATGGCTGCCAATGATTGTTATGTGTGATGGAGCAAGGATTCGCACGTAAAGCGACTTGCTTGAATCAAGAACCTCAAATAATATTCTACCTGTTTGTGTTACTAATATTGCACATTTTTCACTACACGGGATGTCCTAGAGAAGCTTGCATATGTGTGTATTAACCATAATACGCCTGCCACTAAAAATGGCCGCTGCTTGGCGGGAGTTCGTCTGCGCATGCGTCGGTCACACTCACGTGACGTGACGTACTCGCAGTTCTGGTGGGAAACCTTTGGGCTTGCGCCCTAGCTTTAAGATGGCCGCTTTGTGTTCTCACATGCTGAAGCTTGCTCTGCCGCTTTCTGCATTGCTGTTCGTATTGCACTAATCTTAATGCTATAGTTTAAATAAAGTAAGGGGAGTCATATAGGGATTCCTGGTATACAGTGTATTCATTTATTCCTATGTTCTAAATTGTTTTCCTTTACTTTTCATGTGGCGAGTCTTTTGGGCCGGGGAGGTGTATGAAACCCCATCTTAGAAGTCCCTACTGCGCATGACATCCTGGCAGAGGGAAGAAAACCTTGTACCAGTGGAACCCAGCCAGCTGGCAGCCACAGTCAAGATGCTCATGAGAACTGACCTGCGACCCAGCAGGACGAAGCTGAACTGTACTGCACTTGTAACAATTGTATATTAAATTGTATTCTCTATTGTTAGGAGAAGAGCACATGTCATGGGAACCCCAAATTCAATAGGCGGTCCCAAAAGATGCAAATTGGGGCTTGTAGAAGTTAATCCTGGTTGGTGTGTTGACCTGTCCTACTTGAGGACCAATCGAAATTGGGGATTCTTACACTTGCAACATTTAGGGGGTGGTACACTGACCCAAAAACAGTATAACTAGCCTAGGTTTAGCTAGGGAATTTGTCCGACTTGTCCGAATAGCTGACCTGTCAATGACCCAACGCACTCAATAGGTGACTCGATACAGAGAGCTGCGGAGCACTCTGTCCGAAATTTCCACAGACCCAAGCGGGGTTTTAAGAACCTTAAGTGCTGGCAGAGCACTTTTGCTGGGGAATTCGATAACCCAATCGGGGTTCTGACTGATAGCTGCAGAGAGGGTGGAGCGCAGGCGTTGCTTCCGAACTGCGGGTGCTGGTCCTTGATGGTCCTGTCCTGATCCTAATCTGGTTTTCCTGTCCTGTCCTGGGGTGTCCATTCTGCACCTGCTGGCCTACTAGCGATTGTCCTTCCTTGGGGTTTCTCCCGTCCTAAACTGACCCGTGGCCAGGGTTGGTCTTCACACCGTTCTAGGTAAATATAGTGCTGGGAATCTATTCTGCATCTTTCATTTTCTTTTTTTGCTTCAATAAAGACGTACTCTTGCATATTGATTTTCCATGCTTTCTTTGCACCGACAAATGAAAAAGTCATATCTTATAGTTGTTATACTAGCATGTTCCAATTTTCCCTATCCTTTAAGTATGTACCTGCATACAGTTCATGAAATATAGATGTTCCTTTCTTTACCTTCCTTTAGCTAAATGAAATGTTTGCTCTGAAATATTAGCGTGTTCCACTTTTACCTTCCCTATAGTTAGATGTTACTTTTCGAGTTCCATAGACTGTCTAAATTTTCGCACGTTGCCCACTTTTGAAGGGTATACCAACTGTGACATTCTAGCATGTTCCTTATCTTTTCCCGTCCTTTGGTCACTCCACGTCTAGCCTAAATTCCTGAAAATTCTTACTAGCATGTTCCCTGTTCTTACCTCCCTTTAGAGTCCTAAATGGTTGGTCTGATTTATTTCCTATATGGATACGTGCTCTTCATAATCTTAGTTATTGACAGTTTAATTGCTGTAAACCTTATGCTTTCAGAAAATGACTAAACTAGATAAAGGGTTTTAAAACTTTCTGAGTTTGTGGTTATTTTATGGGTGCAAATTGAGAAAATAGAGTATTTTGGTGTCCGCCTTTCTTTTACAGCTAGCTCCCTGATCCATTGTGGTCATAGGTACCCGTAGCGGTGGATTGGTAAGTCGGGTACACTGGAAAATACAATAGGAAGGAAACAGGGTTACTGATAGTATAGTGCAAGGTTACCCGATCAATAAATATGGTAAATTGAAATTATGTGCCCAATGTGCATATGGTAAAATTATAGTCGGGTGACCTGCGCGCTCTATCATGTGCATAGCTCCCAGACGGTGGACAAAGGATATTGGGTGTGGGGAGGGTTGTTCCTCTCCTAAGTAAACTGTCTGGTGCCTGTAGCCATCCCCTGCTTGTACTTTAAAGGGTAGACTGGAGCTGTACCCAGTCCTTTCCAGACATTAAAAGAAGCCTACCCTGTCACTGATTGATACAGCTCACACCTGGGCCTGTCTGCACTTTGTCTCTCTGGTCAGGCTGGCACCAACCCCAGTGGGCTACAGGACCTGCCAATAACTCGTTTAGGGGTAGACAAAGGCTTGCTCCCCAACCACAGAATGACATTGGCCATAAAAGTGGACCCCATAGACCTTTCCTCAGAGCACTCCTGGGTCTGTGAAGACTTAGTAGCCTGAAGGAAGACTGGACCTCAATGCCTTGAACCCTGGACCCAGAAGGGACTACAAGGGTCAGTCAGCAGACCTCCTATGTGATCTACATGTCTACAACAAGTTTCCAGAGGACTTATCTGCTTTCCAGCCAACCAGACCCACCTGAGATGGTCCCCTCTGCTGGCCTCTATGAAATGAGTCCTGACTGACCCCAAGTGCTATCCTCAAAGTCTTGGACCCTTGACTGGAGTCAGAGTGCTCGTCTCTCTGCCTATTGAAAGTTTCACAGGATCCAACGGAGAGCGACACAGAGCCCCGCAATGCTGCACGTTTACTAACTAAAACCTCACCAGATCCAACAAAAAGCCCTGTAGAACCATGCATCTCCTGGCTAAAAGATACACTGAATCTAAAGCAGAGTAAAGCAGAGTGCTGCCGCAACAGGCAGCTGCCGACTTAAAGCTTCCCCGGACCGGACTGAGAGTGGTGCAGAACTCCACAGAGCAGCTTGGAGCCGTTCCAGTCGCAAAAGTCAGAAAGTAAAACTTCCAGCAGGATGAGCCTGGCCCTGTACCCAGCCTGGGGTCCATCGTGGTCAGCCTCAACATGTGACTTTGTACCAGTCCTGCACGACGATATACCCACAGCTGCTGCTATTTTTACCCAACACTTTAAAATCGCATATCTCTGGCTCTTCTTATTCATTTTTTTGTCATTTGGTGTTGTTTTTATTTATTAGAAATGACTATTTTTCTAAATACTTTTTTTTCTGGTGTTTTTACTTTAATACTGTCTGAGAACTGCATGAATACTTTATACATTTGCTCTAACATAAGCCTGACTGGTTTTGTGCCAGGATACAAAAGGGTTAAGCACATGTTTATTTAGTGATCTTTGTGGTCCATCCTGACAAGGATTGTGCTCATTACATGGGGAGGGTTCTCACTCTCTCAACTAATATTCCCACATTCTTACAGTAGTTAATGCATTGAGTATTACCAAAAATGTGGCTAGTATGTCAGAGAATGTAATTGATTGCACTTGCTCACCTAAACGGATACTTAGGGCCACATTTATGACTCTGTCACACAACGCTGCACATCACCCTCAGTTGCTGTTAAGGAAGAGTAAAGAGCACCCACTAGATCTGTATTTCTTCAGCTAGGGTAATTTATGCTATTGGTTCTGTCCCATTATTAATAATGTTTAAACATGTGGATAATTTTCCTAAGATCAATTTTATTATTTCTTCCTTTTTCAAATTATTAGTAAAAATTAGGAGAAAAGAATATATAATAAAATTGATCTAATGAAAAATTATCCACATGTTTAAACATTATTAATAATGGGACAGAACCAATAGCATAAATTAGCTTAGCTAAAGAAATACAGGTCTAGTGGGTGCTCTTTTCTCTTACTTCATAGTGTTTCCCCCTGCACCTAGACCTTAAAGTACTTCTTTAGGGTGTTACCTTTTCATAATTTATTGGGCACCCAAAGTTGCTGTACAGCATGACAGGGAGAAAGGAGGAAAGCGCCTTCTCCCTAGACTCGGTGCACAAACTGGCTGCTGAACTCCACGCACAAACCTTTGAACCATAGTGCAAGGGTGTCTATGTGAGTCTAGCATAGGTTTTGTACTGAAAGGGTACACTTCCAGTTCATAATACTACACATAGATAAACTGTAATTCTTTCCCAATATTGCAGTATGCTATACAGTGCAGCACACAAGCAAAGTCAGAAAAGAAAGGAGAAATATATGCATATGCCTGCTTGAAAGTTAGATATTTTGGCACAATACCCTGTCCACTATTGTTAAGGGAAAATGTTTTGTGTCAACAAAATAAGTGGTTGAATGGGAATGCCCATGTAATTCCCTTCTTCTTTGCATTACTTTTAGGCCACTTTAAAATGCAAAACTTTTGTTTGCACTGGAAAGTAAATCCAACAAATAGGGGTCGATTCCAATCCGGAAAAAAAATCCGCCGTACGACTCGCATCCGGAGCCGTTTCCGTACGACTCGTACAGACGCCGTACGACCCGACGACTACGATCCCGACCGGTGTACCAGGACACGAGTCGTACGGTCCACGTCAAGTAAGGGCGCTCCGTACGGAAAAGCGCACATTCACCTACACACCGTACGGCGCGTACACCCCATGATCGCAGGGCTATGCGCCGTACCCCTGCGATCATGGGGGGTACATGCCGTACTCCCAGCGTACATGGGGTACGCACCGTACAACCAGCGTACATGGGGTACGGTGCATACCCCATGTACGCTGGGTGTACCGCACGTACTCCCCATGATCGCAGGGGTACGGCGCATACCCCTGCGACCATGGGGTGTACGCACCGAACCGGGGGGGGGCCTTCCATACCTGTTTTGGGGCGAACTCCCCTTTTACGGCAGTTTTCAGCTCCCGTAGGAAAAGGGTCGTACGGTGCGTACCCAACACGAATCGTACTTGCCAGGTCGGAAAAATCGTCCGCGAACCGTACAGATGTCGCGTACAGCGGGTTCCGAGGGAGAGTCGTACGGGGATTTCATTCGTACGGTCCCTGTACGATTCGTACGGAGTACGGCTCCTGGTACGGATCGTCGTTCGTACGGGGGACGTTGCAGGGTACGATTCGTACGGGAAAAACGCTCCGAACGGCGATTCTGAGCGCTTTTTACCGGATCGGAATCGACCCAAAATGTTTAGTACTGGTTTGTGTCACTTTTGTGACACAAACCTAGTAAAAAAGATTTGCAAATCTGGCCTAAAGAGTCTGCTTCATAAACAACGTCAAAAAAGTATGGACTGAGAAATCCAACTCTGCCTGAACATTAGTTTGTGACTCTGGAATTCATAAACACTCCAGAAGTACCCTTTGAAGGCTTTGTTGGTGCAGGTTTCCAGGAGTACTTATGGGAAGATAAAACACACAAAAGGTGATAGGAGGAATCCTTGCAATAAGTCTAATCATGGTTGATTACTCAGGGTACCATTCCTACCCATCATTCTTTTGCCCACCTTCTCAGTTAGGATCCAAGTATATGAAAATCAGTCTCGACATTACTCCAATAGGAACCGTCCAGCTTGAACTTCCTGGCTAGATCCTCTCTGAGTCAGACCACAGGCAACTCAAGACCGGTTTCACCCTGATTATGCCTTGTCAGCCGGGTGTAGCTTGGTTCCAGTGGCACAGTAAGCACAAGACCCACATGTGGTCAAACCGTTGCTACTTAGGGTTTTGCATCAAACACACAAGGAATGCTTGCAATAAATCTAACCATTGCAATCACTCAGGAAAACATCCTCCAGGAGACATCAGATCCAGTTCTTTCTAGCACTTAGCTCTACACAAATGGTATGATGATTCTCTGTGCAAATGCACTTTTATAAAAAAAAAATTACATTCTGGAGAAATATTTTTCTCTGTAAATACATCCTTTTCCCTACACTTGCAGCAAATATGGGGGTAAGCCACTGCCATTTTTACTCTTGAAGGAAATTTATTCCAGACCTATACTGTAACAAGGGAATGCCTGCAAATGTTCCAGTTTGTAGGTGGAGTGGTGTGGCTCACTGGTTAGAGGCGGCAGACCCGTAAGCAGAGAACGGCCCGGGACCAGGGTTCAATTCCCGACGTGGCAGGGTCGAGGACCAGGGTCAAAACGGACTCGATAATTCTCGCCTCAGTGCCTACTCTAACCAGGGAACACACTTGGCAACTCTGGGCATTAAGCTTGCCTCATCTCTACAACGGCCTCCCACAGACACTGGGGATGCCTGGTTTCACCTTGGAGATACCCAGAAAGGGACCATCGCACAGGGAAAACCAGGACTGGTTCTCCAGCGGTCTTCAGCGCCAGGATACTCCATGGAGTCGCAGTGCGCTTTACAAGTACACCCACATTTACATTTACATTTACATGATCCCAAACTTCCAAGGCAAACCGCGCTTTGGAACGCCAACTCTCCAAACTCTTGAGTGGAATTTACATTTGTGGAATTCAGAGATATGCACAGCCATAAATTGATTATGTCTGTAAGGAATTCCTTTGCGATTCCCAGTCATGTGCACAAAATTAAAATTTGGTCATAAACTTGGTTTATGACCAAATTTACATTTGTGAATAGCGCCTAAGGTAGTTTGATATCAATGACTGACAAATGGTGTGGCTCACAACATTTTATGTATGTGATCACTTTAAAGGGATCTTCCCATTTAAAACTATCTTTGTTGATGCCAAATATTTTGTGTTGTCATTGTGCCATATTTTGATGTCTCACTGGTATGGGAAACTCTGCGTTGGACCTACAACCATCTTGTAATTTCAACTCTAAACTATTTTTGTCATTTCGGTTTTGGTTTACCCATAAAAATATAAGCAATTTTCTAAACTAGTGTGGAGTCTTTGTGGTGCTTTCACTGTGTTACAATTTGAAGTGTTGCACACATACTTTACAAATTGCAGAATAAAGTGCTGTAGATAAAAGATCAAGAAGAGATGAGCACGGTTCTTCATCTCCGAACATAGCGCTATACCCTGACTCTTATCATATTAAGCGATTTCTCCTATATGAACACTAATGAACATACAAGAACTGTTTCTACTGCCCCTCACTCTGCCTCATTTGGCGCACCTAAAAGATTTATGGTATGAATCACCTCATACATTTGATAAGGCCAATGCGTTCAATATATTATACTCCAGTGAAGGGTCACCCTGTTTGTACAAACAAATTGATTTGTGTTAGATTCATAAAAACAATGTATACTATTCATTTACATTGAACAAACTCCCCATTGTATGGGATAGGGATATCACAAGCATTGAACCTTTATGTAGACGAATTGTTGACCTCATCAAGATCAAAGAGGAGATATTCATTCAATGGAATTGTGTGCACGATTAGGCCCATGTTTAAAAATTGCTGATATAGACAAGGCGAATTTCTAAAATGTTTTTCTTCATTGAACTCTCACATTATTAATTCCCCCTTCCCCCTGTTTTAAGTTAAAAATTGCACATGAAGGACATGGAGGTACATACACTCAAGAAATCCACGTTTATCTTTATTCTTGCTTAAATTCCCGCATTAATAATGCCCCATCTTTATTGGTTTAAAAAAATACACAAAGAGAACATGCATGCTGATACAAATACCCAAGAACTCTGTGACACAAGAAGCATCTGAGATGGTTGAGGCAACCGCGTCAATTTTCCTCGCCGCATGACCACGCCCCTGAGTGTGCCGCAATATCAAGCGGCACACAGGTGCGGCTGCCAATTAATCAGAAATAGCCAGAGATGAGGAGCCTCCTTCTTTTCTGTGGCAGCCATGTTATTCTCTGCTTCGGCCGCAATTCCCCTGGGTGTGTTGCGTCATCATGACAATCACCACGCCAGCGGTTATTAACCGCAGGTGATCCTTTCATTCATGGCACGCTTTCCAGGCAGGGGACAGCGCGGACAGCAGATCTGGCCTTTGATTGCCTGCGGCCAGCTGTAATTAGACACAGATGCTGTGGTTTTGCTGAATTGGTCATTAGGGCACGCCTATATAAACACAAGGTTTTCCTCCACTCTATTATCGCCGGGGAAGAGGAGTAGACATCTTTAGGTGGACAGCGAGGGAAGCACCTTGATGCAGTAAGAGTATTAGTGGGAGAGTGGATGAAGAAAATGGTGTATCTAACATTAAATGCACATTTTTCCTTTTTTTTTTGTTCGTTATTACCTCTAGTTTTAATATTCTACCTCTACCTTTCTTAGAGTGTGACCACAGGGGTCCCTTTACTCTTCTCCCATGGGGCAATTAGTACCCTATATTGGGGTAAGATTGTGAGCTTCTCTCATAACTCATGAATAACCTATTGTTAGAACTGGCTATTTCTGGTAGGCTAAGGCTGACGCCAAAGCCAGGCAGAAACCACCATTCTAGTCAGGGCGAGGGAGTCACACGCCAAGATAACCCCTGCTCACCCCCTTGGTAGCTTGGCATGAGCAGTAAGGCTAAACTCGGAGGCAATGTGTAAAGTATTTGCGCCAGCACACAACAGCAACAACATCCTAGGCACGCTACAAAAGGAACTCCACACAAGGTTATATAAAAATAACTTCTGTATTGTCAAAATCACATCAGATAGAAATCACACATGTACATTGTGCCAACTGGCACGGGCAATATTCACACGGGATTATTTACAAGACAGGGCCACATGGGTCACTGTCAGAATCCACACATTTAGAAATAGTACTTTGTAGATCATAGAAAATAAGATATAAAACAAAATAACAGTTATGAATCACATCCAGTAACTACTGGGAACAGGTAAGTACCACCTACGCAACCCTAACCACCTTAGGAGAATGTCACGCAGGGGACCAGGGCCTCACTAGGACCACCTGTATTAGAAAGAACAACCACCTAAGAATAAAATACATTTAGGGGTATAAACAAGAACACATTACCCATGATGCATGAAACACATTCAGAGGAGTAGTAAAGGAAAACACATGATGCCTAATAACATTCAGAGGTGTAAGACAAGGGAAACACATGATGCATAATCCTACACATTCAGCGGTGTTCAGAACAAAGCACATGATGCAATAAAATGTACCGATATTTATAGAGTGCACAGCTACTTCCCGAAGGTAGTGTCCCGGCGCTGTACGTATACTGCTTAGGAACCCTTCCTGGTTTTCCCTGTGAGTGTCCACTCCTGGGCACCCCCAGGGTGAAACCAGGCATCCCAGCACTTTTGGGGCCGTTGTGGAGATTAAGCAAGCTATTGCCCAGAGTCACAGAGTGGGACCCATGATTAGAATAGGCACCGAGGCGAGAATTATCGGGTCCGAGGAAATTGAGCCCAAGACCCGCCGAGGCAGGTATTGAACCCTGGTCCTGGGCCAGACCTCTGCATCAGGGTCTGCCGCTCTAACCATTTGAGCCACGCTTCTCCACACATTCAGACAGACCCCCAGGATATAGCGGCATGGATTAGCAAATTTAGCGGCACAAAAATGGAAATTTAGCGGCACAAATATGGAAATTTAGCGGCAATTTTGCGGCATTTTATTTGGCCATTTTTCCTACAACAAATACAGATATCTTTGTTTTTTGAGTTAATTAACAACATGAAGCTATATATATTTGGTTTAATTACAATGTAGACACTTTGGGGCAGATTTACAAGACCCTTGCGCCCCTTTTACACCACCGTTGCATCACTTTTGTGACGCAGCGGCAGCGCAAAAGATGCGCCATTGTGCGGGGTACTTACAACGTGACGCATCTGGGAGATGCGTCACGTTGTAAAGCCCTGCGCCAGAAGGAGGCGTTCCTGCACAGAAACGCCTCCTAAAAGTTGCTGAGTGAAATCTACAAGATTTCACTCAGTCACTTTTGGGCCCATGCTGCGTCAAAACCCTGCGCCTGCTTGAAGCAGGCGTAAGGCGTTTGGCAAACAAGCCTTCCCTCTGACTCTTCCCCCTCCATCTCCCCTTTACTCATCCCAAACCTCCTCCTACTGCTATAATCTCCAAAGAAACCCTTACCTCTTCTATCCCTCCACAACTCTTTTCAATCCAAAAGACTCGCATGTACACTGCTCAAATAAATTTCGTATTTCCCCTGTAGTAATTCCCAACTAATCCTGTGTGCTTCGACGCCTTCTCAGGAGTAGTAAGCGCTATATAAATACACTTACAATAAACCAATTTATCCTGCTACTGTTGTAATGCGCTGGTTACTTGGCTACATAAAATTGCAGATGGTTTATCACAGTGAACCTTCAGGAAAAACTGTGATGGTGGCTCTACTCTCGATGCAACGGAAAGATACAGTTCTACACGTATGATGAAATGTCATTCAGAAAGACACATTACGTTGACTACCAGACGAGTGTCCCATAACATACAGCATGGCGTAGGAACTTGCTTTGCTCACGCTGGTGATTGACCTGATTTTAAATATGTATGTAACATTACAATATAAAAAGGCAAATACAAACAATAGCACGACTGTCCTACAAACACAATTAAAACTTTCACTGCTTGACTGAAAGCGCCCCGTCACATCTCCTCCCATTCAAAGGTGACCGCCTAAGCAGGCTCCTCATTTGTAGTCCTTTTATTATGTCCATGAAGAAAGGGGCTCGTATCACGTAACGCAGGGAAGTAATCCTTAGAAGAAAACTACGAGTCCCAGGGTGCTTCTTCGGGAGATTCTGACTGTAGAGGAGAACGGAAATCTGAACGTGGGTGAGCATGAAGTATTTGTTTCTCTTTTAATCTATGTGCTCCACGTTTTTTAAAACGGACTTTCCATAATATTTATTTGTTTTGTCCAATGGTCCTCCGTACTTCCGAGCGCGCTCCTGCTACTCCATGCCATTGAGTCCGTCAATGTGAAGTGCTTTCAGACCCCCCAGGATATAGCGGCTTTTGGAAAAATGCCGCAATTTCTACAATAGTGCCGATTTCGCGGGCACTTATGTAAAAATCGCGGCATTTTTACAAAAGTGCCGATTTCGCGGCAAATCGCGAAATCCTGGAGGGTCTGATTCAGAGGTGCAGCGCAAGAAGACACCTGATGCCTAAAACATTCAGTGGTGCCAGAACAATACAATAGCGCAAAAATCACATGATGCCTAAAAACATTCAGAGGTGCAGGAATAATCACACAATTGCGCAAAACCTACATAAGCCACCACCTGTTGCAGTCCCTAGGCCAACTGCCCTTGTTGGGGCTAAGACGCCCGGTGTCTCAATGTCAGAGGCCTAAACGGTGCAGGGGACCACTACTTGCTGGGCACCTGTGAACACTCCAAGACCTAAACGGTGCAGCTGGCCACTAATTGCTGGGCAGCTGGGAAATAAAAACTGCGACAGGGCCCTCACTGACCCTTAGGTGCAAACTGCACCCACTGCTGGAGTCACACAGGCTCTGGGCATGTCACGTGCCCCAAACGTTGGAGCCACACAGGCTCTTAAACAAAATGTGCCCCAATTCCCTCGGGGGGACTCTACAAACAATCATGTGGGCAGGGAGCCTCTCAGGACTCAAACTACAATGCCCCTTGAGCCTCACAGGCTCTGAAGAAACATGCGGCGTCGTTGGAGCCCCTCCTCGGGGGGCTCGAGAACCAAATGCCCCCCGGGACCCTCGAGGGTCTCGCACAACTGCTCCCGATCATTGGAGTCCCCCACTGGGGACTCTGCAAACAATGGTGTGCCCAATCGTTGGAGCCACGGGGCTCTAATAACTGCCACGGAGCCCCTCAGGGCTCGGAAACCTACAACAATGCCCCCTGGGCCCTCGTGGGCCAAACAAGGATGCAGTGGGGCGGCCCACTGCCATCCGGGGCCGCCCTGACTCAAGTGCCTTAAACCGGCACCGCACGGAGCTTCCCCCCCCCGCAGCCCTTCACTCACCGGCCCTGCTGCAGGGAGGCTCCATCGTCGCGCCGTCTCTCTGCGGGGTCCTCCCTGCTGCCGGCACTTCTCTGCACTCGGGCCGCGGGCCGGGGCTCTGCCCGCACACCGGGCTCTTCACTCGAACCCCGGCCACGCTACCTCTCGGCTCCTCTCTTCTCCGGGGCTCCCTCAGCACATGGCAGCCCCGCGACAGGCCGCGCTACCTCTTCTCTTCCAGGGGCACCCTCCAGATCACGGGAGCCTCGGGCGGCAATCACTCCTCTCCGCCTCTTCTCATCGGACGGGCACCCAATCAGTGCTCGGCGGCCGGCAGGACTTCCTTTTTCAAACCGGAAGTCCCGCCCAGAGTCAGGCGCGATGCCGCCTGACTTCCTGTTTTCGGCCCGGCCGCGGCGGTGATTCTCGGGGGCAAACCGAGGGGTGGGCACCCTCGAGATTCCAATAAAACATACAAACGAGGTGGGCACTCGCAAAGGGGGCCAATAAACGGGAGAATACTGTAACAATAAAAATAAAGTGCACACGAAGCACTCGGGCCACCCAAAGGGCAGGAGCGCTTCCCCCACGGGATAACCAGAGCGCTCTGCCAGAAATCATGAAAAGCGCCCACGAGGTGCTGGAGAGCCCAGAAATCACCAAAAACGCCCCAGAAGGGACCCCCACAGCAAGGAGGGCCCCAGCAGCTGCAGGGCATTACAGGACAAGAATTCCAGGGCCAAAAGAAAGTCTCCCATCACCCCAGGCAAGGCAGAGGGTCCCAGGAAGTCCTTCAGCAGTCCAGTCATCCAGGAAAGTCCATCAGGTGTCCAGGGGCTGGGCAGGGCCCAGGGATTCCCCTGGGCCCAAGCAGCAGCACGCCCCTGGCAGATTCAAGTCCAAAAACAAGAACATTTTGGAAGGGGACACAGCCCCTTCTTATACACAGAAAAGTCTTTGAAGTCTTTGTGCAGGCAGTGTGAGAACCAGCTAGAACTGGTTATAGGGACTTCCTTTCATTATCAGAGGTGACAGTCGCCCAGCGGGGAGGTGGAGCCAGCATTGTGGCAGGCAGGCACAGCCTCATTCACTATCAGGTGCTATCTCCTCCCACTTCCCTGGCAGCAGATGCTGCCTTTCATCCACGGGCTGACTCAGACAACCTCCTGGGGCTCTGCAGCCCCTGTCACTCTCAAACCAGACAGTCAATCCACAAGCAGGCCCAGGCACTCCTGGGCCAGGCTCACCAGCCAATCACACGCCAGGCACACATTACACAAATATGCCAACTTCTCAAAGTGGCACTTCTAGACTAGACACAACCATGCCGCATACACCATTACACAGCATTCAATCTCACGAGTTCGCACATATCAAACTCGACCCTGCACTCCCCACACATTAGGAACTACCATGGGCATACATATTCCCCATTCATTCCTATGGGAGGGCAGGTCACTCACCACACAGACACAGAGAGCTCACGCACTTTACACTGTACCACAGTGAAAAAGTGCGCAGAGGCCTAAAATCACCAACACCAGGTCACAGAAACAGGCTAGGAAAAAGCAAAAAGTTTCGGGGTGAACCTGCCAAAAGGGCCAGGTCCAACACAACCCCCTTCCAGCCAAAACGCAGGGTAGACCAATCACTCCACTGATGGGCTTCCCTGCTTTGGGCGACAAAACACGGACACGGGCCCGCACGGCAGGGAAAGCCTCCGGTTTTTCGCCACTCTGAACCCACATAGATTTCTCTCAACAAAAGCTCTCTGGCACAACTAGAATACCCCACTGGTACTCTCTAGTCATCCACGGTCAGGACCAGGCCCTAGGCCATCCAAATGTCACAGGTCCTGTCCAATCCACAGAGTGGGGGGCAGTAACCCCTGGCACACAATAGCCATTCTCCACTCTCCCTCTCAGTGTAGCTACAACTACCACTGAACCTTCAACCTCGGGACCACACCCTCAGGCTGACCAGAGGTCACGGGCAAGAATGCCCCACCCTACCTCTACTTCTGGGCTTCCTCACCCTCACAGGGAAACACCCACCAGAACACAACTCTCCTACCAGATCAGGACCTCACTCCATCACTGGTCTACCACCTGGAAACTATTTCACTTCTGAAGTACAGAGCACATAGCACAGTCCCTCTTCAAGCAGGTGGGGGGACACAGCACACAGCAAAGTCCCCTTACCTCTACCTTAGTGGAAACAACAAACTGCAGGTGGGCCCCAGAACACACAGCAAGGGCAGCCCCCTCAGTCTCTTCAGCTGATCTACTTTGGCAGAGATTCCTTCTTGACCTAGAAGTTTCCCAATCTCCCAACCTAGGATCTAAACCCTCAGGTTGCACCGGGGTCAGAAGTACACCGTCCCTCTGCACCCCCTTCCCCTCAACACCAGGACCGCCGGAGTTCTGGTAGCAGACACTCCCCGTCCTCTAGACACAGGAAGATCCTCCTCAAATGACCTGTAAGTACAGCCTAGGCCCCTGACCTGGCGCTCCCAGGGGAACCCTCCAGGCCCAGAGACAGGGTTTCGGCCAACGTGGGACACACCGTCCCACCCTCACTCCGCCTCCACTGAGACAGGACGTGAGCCCCTACACCCCTACCATCCTAATGGGACCTAGCTGGGCTACGCATGAACCTCTTCACCTACACAGGATCATCAGATACACAAGCCACTACTTTTAGAATCACTCCCTAATGTCTCTGCAAGACATCTAGCACACCGCCAGACATCTTATCCAGTGCCTCTGCAGGACCTCCTGCACACCACCAGAGGTACACCTCACGTGCCAGCTCCTTAAAAAAAACTCACACCAACTCCTCCAGTTCAACACAGCACTCATCCACACACTCCCCCTTCAGACTGGTGAGACAGTTTCTCACTGCCTCTGACTCTCAACCTGTACCCCTCTTACTGAGCACCAGGCACCATACTCTGGAAACTGGGAATGGGACTTCACGCACTGGACACATTTAAGCTGCCACCACTGGATCCTGCCATACTCGAATATCCAGACACACACACTACACTCAGGGGATAACCACCCTCCCAAGCAAGCCATTTCTCCTCCACACTCCCTCTCTTCCATCTAACCACACAGGAACAGGAACAGGGATTGGACACTGGACCCAGCAAGGGATTTCTAATCTATGGGAACCTCCCCCTCTACTGGCGTCCCTGTCATTTTCTCTCATCTGCCACTAAACATAAAGCGCAGATACACCATCTGAAAATGACACTCTTGAGGAAAAACAAAATCATAAACAATAATCCCAAACATGTGACTATCTGAAAAATGCAGAGTTTTGTAATGTAGCCAGTTGTCGCTGTGGCACTGCGCAAACACAAGTCCAAATCTGCACCGCTGACCAACAATGTTAGAACTGGCTATTTCTTGTAGGCTAAGGCTGACGCCAAAGCCAGGCAGAAACCACCATTCTAGTCAGGGCGAGGGAGTCACACGCCAAGATAACCCCTGCTCACCCCCTTGGTAGCTTGGCACGAGCAGTAAGGCTAAACTCAGAGGCAATGTGTAAAGTATTTGCGCCAGCACACAACAGCAACAACATCCTAGGCACACTACAAAAGGAACTCCACACAAGGTTATATAAAAATAACTTCTGAATTGTCAAAATCACATCAGATAGAAATCACACATGTACATTGTGCCAATTGGCACAGGCAATATTCACTCGGGATTATTTACAAGACAGGGCCACATGGGTCACTGTCAGAATCCACACATTTAGAAATAGTACTTTGTAGATCATAGAAAATAAGATATAAAACAAAATAACAGTTATGAATCACATCCAGTAACTACTGGGAACAGGTAAGTACCACCTACGCAACCCTAACCACCTTAGGAGAATGTCACGCAGGGGACCAGGGCCTCACTAGGACCACCTGTATTAGAAAGAACAACCACCTAAGAATAAAATACATTTAGGGGTATAAACAAGAACGCATTACCCATGATGCATGAAACACATTCAGAGGAGTAGTAAAGGAAAACACATGATACCTAAAAACATTCAGAGGTGTAAGACAAGGGAAACACATGATGCATAATCCTACACATTCAGCGGTGTTCAGAAAAAAGCACATGATGCAATAAAACACATTCAGAGGTGCAGCGCAAGAAGACACCTGATGCCTAAAACATTCAGAGGTGCCAGAACAATACAATAGCGCAAAAATCACATGATGCCTAAAAACATTCATAGGTGCAGGAATTATCACACAATTGCGCAAAACCTACATAAGCCACCACCTGTGGCAGTCCCTAGGCCAACTGGCCTTGTTGGGGCTAAGACGCCCTGTGTCTCAATGTCAGGGGCCTAAACGGTGCAGGTGCCCACTACTTGCTGGGCACCTGTGAACACTCCAAGACCTAAACGGTGCAGCTTCCCACTAATTGCTGGGCAGCAGGGAAATAAAAACTGCGACAGGGCCCTCACTGACCCTTAGGCGCAAACTGCACCCACTGCTGGAGCCACATAGGCTCTGGGCATGTCACGTGCCCCAAACGTTGGAGCCACACAGGCTCTTAAACAAAATGTGCCCCAAGTCTCTTGGGGGACTCTACAAACAATCATGTGGGCAGGGAGCCTCTCAGGACTCAAACTACAATGCCCCTTGAGCCTCACAGGCTCTGAAGAAACATGCGGCGTCATTGGAGCCCCTCCTTGGGGGGCTCGAGAACCAAATGCCCCCCGGGACCCTTGAGGGTCTCGCACAACTGCTCCCGATCGTTGGAGTCCCCCACTGGGGACTCTGCAAACAATGGTGTGCCCAATTGTTGGAGCCTCGGGGCTCTAAGAACTGCTACGGAGCCCCTCAGGGCTCGGAAACCTACAACAATGCCCCCGGGGCCCTCGTGGGCCAAACAAGAATGCGGTGGGGCGGCCCACTGCCATCCGGGGCCGCCCTGACTCAAGTGCCTCAAACCGGCACCGCACTGAGCTTCCCCCCCCGCAGCCCTTCACTCACCGGCCCTGCTGCGGGGAGGCTCCATCGTCGCGCCGTATCTCTGCAGCGTCCTCCCTGCTGCCGGCACTTCTCTGCACTCGAGCCGCGGGCCGGGGCTCTGCCCGCACACAGGGCTCTTCACTCGAGCCCCGGCCACGCTACCTCTCGGCTCCTCTCTTCTCTGGGGCTCCCTCAGCACATGGGAGCCCCGCGACAGGCCGCGCTACCTCTTCTCTTCCCGGGGCTCCCTCCAGATCACGGGAGCCCCGGGCGGCCATCACTCCTCTCCGCCTCTTCTCATCGGACGGGCTTCCAATCAGTGCTCGGCGGCCGGCGGGACTTCCTTTTTCAAACCGGAAGTCCCGCCCAGAGTCAGGCGCGATGCCGCCTGACTTCCTGTTTTCGGCCCGGCCGCGGCGGTGATTCTCGGGGGCAAACCGAGGGGTGGGCACCCTCGAGATTCCAATAAAACATACAAGCGAGGTGGGCACTCGCAAAGGGGGCCAATAAACGGGAGAATACCGTAACAATAAAAATAAAGTGCACACGAAGCACTCGGGCCACCCAAAGGGCAGGAGCGCTTCCCCCGCGGGATAGCCACAGCGCTCTGCCAGAAATCATGATGCAAAGCGCCCACAGGTCCTGGAGAGCCCAGAAATCACCAAAAACGCCCCAAAAGGGACCCCCACAGCAAGGAGGGCCCCAGCAGCTGCAGGGCATTACAGGACAAGGCTTCCAGGGCCAAAAGAAAGTCTCCCATCACCTCAGGCAAGGCAGAGGGTCCCAGGAAGTCCTTCAGCAGTCCAGTCATCCAGGAAAGTCCATCAGGTGTCCAGGGGCTGGGCAGGGCCCAGGGATTCCCCTGGGCCCAAGCAGCAGCACACCCCTGGAAGATTCAAGTCCAAAAACAAGAACATTTTGGAAGGGGACACAGCCCCTTCTTATACACAGAAAAGTCTTTGAAGTATTTGTGCCGGCAGTGTGAGAACCAGCTAGAACTGGTTATAGGGACTTCCTTTCAGTATCAGGGACAGAGGTGACAGTCGCCCAGCGGGGAGGTGGAGCCAGCATTGTGGCAGGCAGGCACAGCCTCATTCACTATCAGGTGCTATCTCCTCCCACTTCCCTGGCAGCAGATGCTGCCTTTCATCCACGGGCTGACTCAGACAACCTCCTGGGGGCTCCCCAGCCCCTGTCATCCTCAAACCAGACAGTCAATCCACAAGCAGGCCCAGGCACTCCTGGGCCAGGCTCACCAGCCAATCACACGCCAGGCACAAATTACACAAATATGCCAACTTCTCAAAGTGGCACTTCTAGACTAGACACAACCATGCCGCATACACCATTACACAGCATTCAATCTCACGAGTTCGCACATATCAAACTCGACCCTGCACTCCTCACACATTAGGAACTACCATGGGCATACATATTCCCCATTCATTCCTATGGGAGGGCAGGTCACTCACCACACAGACACAGAGAGCTCACGCACTTTACACTGTACCACAGTGAAAAAGTGCGCAGAGGCCTAAAATCACCAACACCAGGTCACAGAAACAGGCTAGGAAAAAGCAAAAGGTTTCGGGGTGAACCTGCCAAAAGGGCAAGGTCCAACACCTATGCTTTTGATATTTATGGTCCACGTTTGCAGTGTCACGTGATTTCACATATGCATGATGTGTATGATTTTTCCTATCCCTTCGCTCAAAAAAAGCATCTATTTGAACAAGAAAAACAATGTTTATTTTACAGGTATCAATTATTCAATCATTTGTAAAGCGCACTACATACCTTCGAGGGTCTCAACAGCCAGGTCTTGAGTATCATCCTGAAGGTCCGCAGGTCTTGGGTCTGTCATAGGCTCAGTGGCTCAGTGGGAGGGTGTTCCATGTCTTGGCCACGAGGTGGGAGTAGGATCTCCCACCGGTGGTTGTTCTTTGGATGCGTGGGACGGTGGAAAGTGAGAGGTCGGCCGTCTGTTGAGGTAGGCTGGGCCGGTCTTGTGGAGTGACTTGTGTGCGTGGGTGAGGAGCTTGAAGGATATCCTCTTGTTGATGGGGAGCCAGTGCAGGGTTGTCAGGTGAGGGGTGATGTGGCCGTGCCATGGTACGTCAAGCATCAGTCGTGCCGGGGCATTTTGGATGCATTGTAGGCGTTTGGTGAGCTTTGTCGGGGCTCCCGCGTAGAGGGTGTTTCCGGAGTCGAGTCTGCTGCTGATGAGGGCCTGGGTGACTGTCTTTCTTGTATCTGTCGGGATCAATCTGTAGATCTTGCGGAGCATGCAGAGGGTGTTGAAGCAGGAGGAGGAGAGGGCGTTGACTTGCTTTGTCATTGAGAGTGTTGAGTCGAGGATGATTCCCAGGTTGCGTGCGTGGGTGGTGGGTGTCGGGGCTGCCCCCAGTGCCGTCGGCCACCAGGAGTCGTCCTAAGCTGAAGGGTTGGAGCCGAGGATGAGGACCTCCATCTTGTCCGAGTTCAGCTTCAGACGGCTGGTCTTCATCCAGTTGGTGACGGCCTTCATTCCTTCGTGGAGGTTGGCTTTGGTGGTGATGGGGGTCCTTGGTGAGGGAGAGGATCAGCTGGTGTGTCGTCGGGGTAGGATATTATGTTGAGGTTGTGCTGTCTGGCTACGTGAGCGAGCGGGCCATGTAAATGTTGAACAGCGTCGGGCTGAGGAGGATACCTGGGGTTCACCGCAGATGATCTTGGAGGCTTTGGAACGGAATGGGGGAGGCGGACGCTCTGGGTTCTGCCGGAGAGGAAGGAGGTGGTCCAATCCAGAGCCTTGTCTCAGATCCCTGCGGCGTGGAGGCATGCACATAGTGTGCGGTGGCAGATGGTGTTGAAGGCGGCAGAGAGGTCTAGCAGGATGAGTGCTGCGATCTCACCGTTGTCCAGTAGGGTCCTGATGTCGTCGGTGGCGGTGATGAGGGCAGTCTCTGTGCTGTTGTTGCTGCGGAACCCTGACTGGGAAGGGTTCAGGATTCTGTTTTCTTCGAGGTATTGGGTTAGCTGTCTGTTGACGGTTTTCTCGATGACCCTGGCTGGGAAGGGGAGCAGAGAGATGGACCGGAAGTTCTTGAGGTCTCTTGGGTTTGCCTTAGGTTTTTTGAGTAGCGCATTGATCTCGGCGTGTTTCCAGATCTCTGGGAAGGTCGCGGTCTCGAGGGAGAAATTGATGACGTTGCGCAGGTGGTGTGCGATGGAGCTGCTTGCTCTGTTGAACACGTGGTCCTGGAATGGATCTGACGGAGAGCCGGAGTGGATTGTGCGCATGGTCTTGATGGTGTCATCGATGCTCACGCTGGCCCAGGCAAGCAGGGGGTCGTTGTCGATGGGTTGCGGAGGATCTGTTGTGTTGCTGTCTGTTGGGGCTGTCTGGGTGTTGAAGCTGTCATGGATGTCTGCTATCTTGCGGTGGAAGAAGGTGGCGAGGGAGTTGCATAGGGCTTGCGACAGCGGGATGTCGTTGGTGTTGGTATAGAACAACACTAGTTTTAGTTAGAGGATCACACAGGTCACCCTAACACAGTAGTAACATCTCGCACCAATTGGTAAGATAGGAGCCCGAATTCCATCCTTATGAATGCCGCGGACCCACATGGGCCATCAGCAGAAACATGTTGACGACAAGGCTGGTGATGGGGTAATAGTTCCCCTAATCCCCACATTCTAGTTTTCAATACCAAGTGATACCCTGCGATTAAATGTAATTTGGGGTAACACATTGGTTTTTAAATCACTATTGCATGGGCCCCCACTTAGATTATTAGAAGTGCCTCCCTGTCTCGAGGTGTAGGCCCACTCTCTATCACACCTGGGTTTTAGAGAGCAAGGACTCCCTATGATGAAGCATGACACCTGCTGGTGTGTGAGGACAGTCCTTAACTTTTTTTGAGATGCCCAGCACTATTTATATATTCACAAATACTTTACACATTGCCCCTTACGTTAAGACCGACGGCTCTGTGCCAAGCTACCGCAGGCTGAGCACAAGTCAATATAAAGTGTGTTACGGACTTACCCAGACTAGGATTGTGGTTCCTGCCAGGCTGCATATCTTTGCCAACCAAGAACCCAATTTCTAACACACTGCATCACTTTGGGTATCAGGCAAGGATCGCTGGCAATGTGCATGCATAAATTACCTGTGTGAATTCCCCGATCTATGTATTTGTCACTACAAAGGTTTATATGGGACCGTCTCCCATTTAAAAATGAACTCCGCTCAACACCAGAATCTAGTGTTGCTATCATAGTTTGTGCCATTGATGATATATATGCTGCGAGAAGTGGTGGCGGCAGTGATTTGTGTGAAAAGATACAGAAGAGCTGTGCAGGCCGATGGGAACATAAACACTTACATTTCAGAAAACCTTCAAACAGGTATGAAATATTAACCTTGAGAATGAAAAAGCATAGTGGCTGGTGTGATAAATAATAATATCCGAAGTTATAGCTGGAATGAAAAGGATACAGTGAAAAACATATTTATGCCTCTATATCGGGCAATAATACGAAGTTCATTTTTATTAAAAAAACATAAAGCCTGTATTCCTGTTGGCACAGCACCATTAATTAGAATAGAATGATCTCGATAAATGTATTTTCCACTCGGCTCATGATAAATACCGTGACTGATCTAAGTACAGGCGGGCCCAAACATTGCAACCAACATAGTGCGAAAGTGAAAATTAATTACAGTTAAGACATTGACAGTGCTGTTGAAATAGCACTCTGGAAGACGATACGAAATAGGAGCTCTTTTTTGACAGTAAGTTATGAAGTATGTGCTGTTTTCTAGAAAAAACTGTACGCCTCCACTCATAAACCTACTTCTTGATTCTTCTTGATTTATTCTCACTAATTAAAATTTTTATTCCACACATCTCTGTAATTTCTTAAATTAAATGTTGCTGATATGTTCGCCTTCTGTTGAATAATTATTTGCTTTATATGGGTGCATTCTCTGTTCATGATTGAGTGGGATGTGCGGTTGACCAGTGGCGCGTCGCAGTGGGAGTTCTGCAGTGCGGTGGGTGGGGCGGGGGAGGGGCAGGTTGGGGGGCTAGTGGAGTTGGACATACGATGGCCACGAGTAAAGTAAGTAAATAAATAAATAAATAAAAACTACCTTGAGCTCGCTGCATTGCCGAGTTGGTGATGCAGCGAGTGCAGGTAAATAGTTTTATTTATTTATTTACTTACTTTACTCTCGGCCGTCGTATGTCCGACTCCACTACCCCCACCCTGACCCTCCACTGTCCCGTCCCACAACACTCTCACTGCGAGCCGCCACTGTGGTTGACACCATTTCCTTGTTAATTATTAGAATAACTCATTTTGAAAAACAAGTTGGAAACTATGAATCTCTGAGAATAATATTTTTCCGCCATACCAAGCCAGCAATTAGTATTATATTTTTGCGGAATGTGTCGAATGACCCCCGGTGACCCATAATTGACCCTAATGCCCAGTTCTCAGAATGCCTGGTTAGCTAGGGGTGTCACTAGATAATTCAAAGTCAGAGGGTATGTTTATTTTTTAAATCAATGTTAGGATCCTCCTACGACATTCCGACAACCTTACTTGCATGTACATGCTTGCTACTGTCTCAGTTTTCATTTTTCCTCTGGCTTCCCACAGGCCAGATTCCTCAGCTTGCCTGAGCATTACCACTAGACTGTTAGAATGCTTTTGATACCAACTGACCACGTGAGGATGGGTCATTACTTTCTCTTGATCAAAATAAAATATAAGTAATCAAAAATAGGGAAAGTTTTTGTGTGCAAATGCCTTCACATGTAATCCTTCCCGGGACTCAAATTGGGGCTTAGCAGTATATCAGAATAATTATTATCACATTTGTTTAGGATAAGGGAGCTCCCCAATCCTGCATGCCAAACTATTCCTGCTATCTAATTGCCAGGCCTGAGAACTCACAAAGTGCTACCAGGTGACACATGATTTCTTCACTTACTACATAGTAATCCAGTGAAGAGCTTCTACCAAACGGTGTGCCGGAAACCCCTGCACATAATAGGTTTCCAGCTCGGGCTTTGTTGGACATGGCCTTCTTAGGGGAATTCCCTAAAACTTTTTGCTTTTTTCCTCCTGGTTTTTGCTGATTCTCTTTTTGTGGCCTTAGGACTCTGCGCACTTTCTTACTGTAATGCAGTATGAAAGTGCGTGTGCCTTTCCTACACATGCTAGTAAGTGGTGCTTACCTGGGGGCGTATCACACAAGGGACCCGGGGCACTTTGATATTATAGAAGGGATTGCAGACATTTCTGAGGCCCCTTCTGTAATACTGAAAGCGCTGGCACACATACAGCACCCGAGCTTTCTCAAGAGGGCGTGCCCTCATTTGCATGGGGGCATGGCCCCATGTAAATTCCTTTGCCTCTGCACCCCTGCTATAATACAGGAGTGGGTGCAGAGGCAAAGAAGCTCTCAGGAGGGACACAGACAGTACGCCACCTCAAAGGCATTAGCCAATACTGACTGGGCCATTCAGTACCACTAGGACACCCCTAGGGTAATCCCTGAGGGGTGAGGCAAGTGGTAGGGGAAAGGCAGGACAGGTACACATGTGTTCCCCACCAGTGAATACTCCCCATTTGGAGTTTACCCACCTAGGAGGTTTGTCCTTTTCATGGGTCAACATGGGGGAATTGCTGAATGCCTTTTAAACGACAGTTTTAGCTTACAACAGAGAGTAGCCTCATGGTGTTTTCAAACATGTGTCAAGCCTGCCATTGCAGGGCTGTGTGTGCACATTTGCACTTATGCAGTGAAAGGCTGAGGGAGCCTTTCACTAACACTCAAGCACCCCTAGGGTAAGCCCTGGGTGGTGGAGCAAGTAAAAGGTGAAAGGCAGGGCAGGTACACGTGTTCCCTGCCCAGGTAGTGAAGAACCCCCATGTGTGTTCTCATTACCTATGAGGTTTGCTGGCACCTAAGGTTAACATAGGGGCATGGCTGAGATTACTTTAAACTGCAGTGGTGGCTTACACTTGAAAAGTCTCATGTTGTTTATTGTCATTGGATTCACAATGACAAATCCTACCTTGTGGGAAAAGTAGATTTGTCATTAATAGATTAGAAATACCACTTCTTGAAAATGGGCATTTTACCTGCGCTAACCTGTTTTGTGTGCCTTGTAGTTGGACTCCAGTCTACACTGGAGGCTGGGTGAATGCATCTGTGCATTCCCCATAGACAGCCATAAACATTGGGCATGCAACTGGAACGACAGACCTCTGCCATTTGAGGACTTGGCTGGATAGATTTGAGGGAGAGGTTTTTGACACCTCCGGGAAGACAGATCATGGTCCCACTAAAGATTAAGATCCGCATTCCAAGGCCTCATGGCAGTCAGGACTGAAATTTAGAGGAGACATCTGTGGTTCAAAGGGGAACTCTCTGAACCAATCCCAACTTTAAAGGCACACTACATTATATCTACTGGTGCCATACTTCAGCAGGGCAGAGATACACTTGTGGGGACATAGGACCAGACATCCTGGACTTCATGAGCACACTTCCAGAGGAATCTGTTGTGCACAAAATGGAGACTCACATTGGAAGGGACCGTGTACCCTGCTTGAAAAGTGGCTGGCCTGGCTGACTACCTGCTGCTCTGTATCATACTAAAGTGTGCTCTCCAAAAGCATGTTGGCGTTTGTGGAGGGATCAGATACATCAAAGACCTTCAGTAAGGGATCTACACCATCTACATGTTTCATCTCGAGAGGGGTGCCCCCTGAAGGACCTACAGAGGATCAGCAAGTCGGTATAATATCGAGTTTTTATTATCGACTAGACATAATATCGAGTAAAAAATATAGAATAGACATAATATCGACTAGACAGAATATAGACTACCAAAATATCGTCTGGAACATTTCAATATCGAGTAAAATGGACATAATATTGAATCAAAAATATAGAATGGACATAATATCGACTAGACAGAATATAGACAACAAAAATATCGAATTTAAGGTAAGTTAATAATAATTTTTAATATTTGTGTAATATAATTCTGTAGCGGGTTGTGGGTTTATAGAGGAATAGGGTGGTAAGTAATTTAATTATAATTAATTAAATATGTTATTTTATTTATTGGTATTTATTTAAAATTAATGGTCAATTAATTATTAATTGGTAATTAATTAAAATATAATTGGTAATTAATTTTTATTGGTTAATTGATAAATATGTTAATTTTAGTAATTTATTTTCTGTAGCGGGTTGTGGGTTTATAGGGGAATAGGGTGGGAAGTAATTTAATTATAATTAACTAAATATGTTATTTTATTTATTGGTATTTAGTTCAATCAATCAATCAATCAGGTCATTTGTAGAGCGCACTACTCACCCGTAGGGTCTCAAGGCGCTGGGAGGGGGGGGGGTGCCGCTACTGCTCGAACAGCCAGGTCTTGAGCTTTTTCCTGAAGGAGAGGTGGTCTTGGGTCAGGCGCAGATTGGTCGGAAGTGAGTTCCAGGTCTTGGCGGCCAGGTAGGAGAAGGATCTTCCTCCTGTTGTCGCTCTTCGGATGCGGGGGACGGCGGCGAGGGCGTGGTTGGTTGATCTGAGGAGGCGCTTGGGAGTGTAGAAGTTGATCCGGTTGTTGAGGTAGCTCGGGCCTTGGTCGTGTAGGGCTTTGTGCGCGTGGGTGAGGAGCCGGAAGGTGATTCTCTTGTTGACCGGGAGCCAGTGCAGATCTCTCAGGTGTCCGGAGATGTGGCTGCGTCGGGGGATGTCGAGGATGAGTCTCGCCGAGGCGTTCTGGATCCGCTGGAGTCTCTTCTGGAGTTTGGCAGTGGTTCCGGCGTAGAGGGCGTTGCCGTAGTCCAGTCGGCTGGTGACGAGGGCTTGGGTGACCGTCTTCCTCGTCTCGGTGGGGATCCACCGGAAGATCTTACGTAGCATGCGCAGGATGTTGAAGCATGACGAGGAGACGGCGTTGACTTGTCTGGTCATGGAGAGGGAGGAGTCCAGGATGAAGCCCAGGTTGCGTGCGTGGTCCGTCGGTTTGGGTGCGGTGCCCAGGGCGGGGGGCCACCAGGAGTCGTCCCAGGCGGAGGGCGTGGAGCCCAGGATGAGGACCTCCGTCTTGTCTGAGTTCAGTTTCAGGCGGCTGGTCGTCATCCATTCGGCTACGTCTCTCATCCCTTCGTGCAGGTTGGCTCTGGCGGTGGCGGGGTCGTTGGTCAGGGAGAGGATCAGCTGGGTGTCGTCGGCGTAGGAGATGATGTTCAGGTTGTGTTGGCGTGCGATGGCCGCGAGGGGGCTCATGTAGACGTTGAAGAGGGTTGGGCTCAGCGAGGATCCTTGGGGTACGCCGCAGATGACTTTGGTGGCCTCTGACTTGTACGGTGGTAGGCGGACTCTTTGTGTTCTTCCGTCGAGGAAGGAGGTGATCCATTCCAGTGCCTTCTCCTGGATTCCGATGTTGCTGAGGCGCTGTACTAGGGTGCGGTGGCAGACAGTGTCGAAAGCCGCGGAGAGGTCCAGGAGGATGAGGGCCGCTGTTTCTCCGTTGTCCATCAGAGTTCGAAGGTCGTCGGTGGCGGCGATGAGGGCGGTCTCGGTGCTGTGGTTCGCTCGGAAGCCGGACTGTGAGGGGTCGAGGGATCCATTCGTCTCGAGGAAGGCGGCCAGCTGTTTGTTGACGGTCTTCTCGATGACTTTGGCCGGGAACGGGAGGAGCGAGATGGGACGGTAGTTCTTGAGGTCGGTGGGGTCTGCTGTGGGTTTCTTGAGGAGAGCGCTGAGTTCGGCGTGCTTCCAGCTCTCAGGGAAGGTGGCGGAGTCGAAGGAGGTGTTGATGATGTCCCGCAGGTGGGGTGCGAGGACAGCGTCGGCCTTGTTGAAGACGTGGTGAGGGCAGGGGTCAGTCGGAGATCCGGAATGGATGGAGTTCATGGTGCGGATGGTGTCTTCGGTGCTGATCGGGGTCCAGGTGCGGAGGGTGGTGGATGGTGGCGTCGTTGCGGTTGTGGCTTGCGTTGGTTGGTTGTTGAAGCTGTTGTGTATGTCCGTGATCTTGTTGTGGAAGTAGGACGCGAGGGAGTTGCAGAGGTCTTGCGACGGGGTGATGTCGTTGTTTCCGGCGTTGGGGTTGGAGAGCTCTTTCACGATGTTGAAGAGTTCCTTGCAGTTGTGTGCGTTGTCGTCCAGCCGGTCCTTGTATGCATTTTTCTTGGTGGCGCGGATCAGTTGGTGGTGTTTCCGGGTGGCGAGCTTGAGGGTGGTCATGTTGTCCGTCGTTGGTTCCCTTCTCCAGGCTTTCTCGAGGGCTCGACAGTTCTTCTTGGAGCACTTGAGTTCGTCGGTGAACCATGGTGTTTTTCTGCTGCAGGATCTGCTGGGCGGGGTCCTCAGAGGGGCGAGTTCGTCCGCGCAGTTGCTGATCCACTTCGTGAGGTTGTCGGCGGCCTGGCTGGGGTTCGCTGAGTTGGCGAGAGGGTGCTGGCTCAGGGAGGCGGTGAGCTGGTCGGCTGTGATCTTGTTCCAGCTTCTTCGAGCAACCTGTTGCTGGAGGTGGTGGATCGTCGTTCTTCTGAAGGTGAAGTGGACGCAGCTGTGGTCCGTCCAGTGGAGTCCTGTTGCGTGGCTGAAGGTGACGTCTTTGCTGGATGAGAAGACGGCGTCGAGTGTGTGTCCGGCGAGGTGGGTGGGGGTGGTCACTAGTTGCTTGAGTCCGAGGTTGTCGAGGTTGTCGAGCAGGGTGATGGTGTTGCGGTCGTTGTTGTTCTCCAGGTGGAAGTTGAGGTCCCCCAGGAGGATGTAGTCGGCGGAGGGGAGAGCGTGCGGGCTGACGAAGTCGGCGATGTCCTCGCTGAATCGTGTGCGCGGTCCCGGGGGTCGGTAGATCAGGGTGCCTCTGAGGGTGGTCTTCGGGTTGGTGTGGATCTGGAAGTGCAGGTGTTCAGCGGTGGTGAGGGTGTCGTCGGTGTTGGTCGTGATGCGGATGGTGTCTCTGTGGATGATGGCGATGCCTCCTCCGGTCTGGTTGTCGCGGTCCCTCCGGGTGATCTTGTAGCCCTCTGGGATGGCGATGGCGATGTCTGGGGCTGAGGAGGCGTTCATCCAGGTCTCGGTGATGAAGGCAACGTCGGGGGCGGTGGTGTCGAGCAGGTTCCAGAGTTCTACGGCGTGTCTGTGGACGGAGCGGGTGTTGAGCAGGATGCACTTGAGGTGGGTGCTGCTGGAGTTCGGCTTGGCGGGTGCAGGGAAGGTCCGGATGCAGGTGAATTTGCAGGCGAGGCAGCTGAAGGGTCCGTGGGTGTGCTTAGGGGCGGCTCGGTGACATCCTGGGATGTGGCCGGTGTTGAGTGCGATGAGGTCGGCGGCGCTGTAGGTTCGTCGGGTCGGCTTCCGTCGGTGGGGGCCAGGGGTCCTGGCACTGGGCGCGGTCCAGGCGCGGACGGGCGCAGACGGGCTTACCTTTGGCGCGCCTTCGGCGCACAATCGGCGCGCCCGCTGCGCGTGACCGCTGCGCGTTCGCACGGTCGCCATTTAAGGCGAAGTGCGCGGGTGGGCGGAGCAGCTGGGAGGCGGGAGCGGGGAGGGTTACAGAAGGCAGAAAGGGGCGGGGCCAAGCGGCGGTGGCGGGAAAGGGAGGGCGGGGGGCGTCGAGGTAGGCGGTAGGCGGGCAACAAGGAAGGAGGGCAACACGGAGGAAATACAATGCAATAAAAATAAAAATACAGGCACAAATGAACGCAACAGTAGGAAAGAACAAGGTTGACACAGACAAGCACAAATATCCGTCAAAACAGGCACAGATGGACGCAACAGCAGGGAAAAACGAGGTTAACACAGACAAGCACAAATATCCGTCAAAACAGGCACAGATGGACGCAACAGCAGGGAAAAACAAGGTTAACACAGACAAGCACAAATATCCGTCAAAACAATACAAAAACCACTCGCAGCGGCGGGAGCCGGCAACGAGGCAGCAGCGAGGCAGAGGGCGGCAGGGGGCACACGCAGCAGCTGGTGGCCGTGCGGCGCGGGGGTGTCCCACAAGTGGGTCACACTCACCTGCGTCGCACGGTCGCCATTTAAGGCCAAGTGCGCGGGTGGGCGGAGCAGCTGGGAGGCGGGAGCGGGGAGGGTTACAGAAGGCAGAAAGGGGCGGGGCCAAGCGGCGGTGGCGGGAAAGGGAGGGCGGGGGGCGTCGAGGTAGGCGGTAGGCGGGCAACAAGGAAGGAGGGCAACACGGAGGAAATACAATGCAATAAAAATAAAAATACAGGCACAAATGAACGCAACAGTAGGAAAGAACAAGGTTGACACAGACAAGCACAAATATCCGTCAAAACAGGCACAGATGGACGCAACAGCAGGGAAAAACGAGGTTAACACAGACAAGCACAAATATCCGTCAAAACAGGCACAGATGGACGCAACAGCAGGGAAAAACAAGGTTAACACAGACAAGCACAAATATCCGTCAAAACAATACAAAAACCACTCGCAGCGGCGGGAGCCGGCAACGAGGCAGCAGCGAGGCAGAGGGCGGCAGGGGGCACACGCAGCAGCTGGTGGCCGTGCGGCGCGGGGGTGTCCCACAAGTGGGTCACACTCACCTGCGTCGCACGGTCGCCATTTAAGGCCAAGTGCGCGGGTGGGCGGAGCAGCTGGGAGGCGGGAGCGGGGAGGGTTACAGAAGGCAGAAAGGGGCGGGGCCAAGCGGCGGTGGCGGGAAAGGGAGGGCGGGGGGCGTCGAGGTAGGCGGTAGGCGGGCAACAAGGAAGGAGGGCAACACGGAGGAAATACAATGCAATAAAAATAAAAATACAGGCACAAATGAACGCAACAGTAGGAAAGAACAAGGTTGACACAGACAAGCACAAATATCCGTCAAAACAGGCACAGATGGACGCAACAGCAGGGAAAAACGAGGTTAACACAGACAAGCACAAATATCCGTCAAAACAGGCACAGATGGACGCAACAGCAGGGAAAAACAAGGTTAACACAGACAAGCACAAATATCCGTCAAAACAATACAAAAACCACTCGCAGCGGCGGGAGCCGGCAACGAGGCAGCAGCGAGGCAGAGGGCGGCAGGGGGCACACGCAGCAGCTGGTGGCCGTGCGGCGCGGGGGTGTCCCACAAGTGGGTCACACTCACCTGCGTCGCACGGTCGCCATTTAAGGCCAAGTGCGCGGGTGGGCGGAGCAGCTGGGAGGCGGGAGCGGGGAGGGTTACAGAAGGCAGAAAGGGGCGGGGCCAAGCGGCGGTGGCGGGAAAGGGAGGGCGGGGGGCGTCGAGGTAGGCGGTAGGCGGGCAACAAGGAAGGAGGGCAACACGGAGGAAATACAATGCAATAAAAATAAAAATACAGGCACAAATGAACGCAACAGTAGGAAAGAACAAGGTTGACACAGACAAGCACAAATATCCGTCAAAACAGGCACAGATGGACGCAACAGCAGGGAAAAACGAGGTTAACACAGACCAGCACAAATATCCGTCAAAACAGGCACAGATGGACGCAACAGCAGGGAAAAACAAGGTTAACACAGACAAGCACAAATATCCGTCAAAACAATACAAAAACCACTCGCAGCGGCGGGAGCCGGCAACGAGGCAGCAGCGAGGCAGAGGGCGGCAGGGGGCACACGCAGCAGCTGGTGGCCGTGCGGCGCGGGGGTGTCCCACAAGTGGGTTAGTTAAAATTAATTGTCAATTAATTGTTAATTGGTAATTAATTAAAATATAATTGGTAATTAATTTTAATTGATTAATTGATAAATATGTTAATTTTAGTAATTTATTTTCTGTAGCGGGTTGTGGGTTTATAGGGGAATACGGTGGGAAGTAATTTAATTATAATTAATTAAATATGTTATTTTATTTATTGGTATTTATTTAGAATTACTTGTTAATTAATTATTAATTGGTAATTAATGAAAATATAATTGGTGATTTATTGTAATTGATTAATTGATAAATATGTTACTTTTATTACATTATTTTCTGTAGTGGGTTGTGTGTTTATAGGGGAATAGCTTGGGAAGTAATTTAATTGTAAGTAATTACATTTTTAAAATATTTTTATTTGTGTCTAATTTTTAATTATTTTTATATTGTAAAATAATTTATTGGTAATTGGTAAATAATTTGTATTAGTAGGTAATTTTTATTATTAGTTAATTTGTATATGTAATTTTAATTGATTAATTAATATATTTTATAAAATTGTAAAATATTTTAATTAATTTGTAATTGGTATTAATATTTATGTTATTTATATTTATATATGAAGTATTTACTTTCCCTACTATTGCACTCACTGGAGTGGGAATAGTAATTTTTAACCCTCGCTATCCAACGCTTTCCCTACTGTTGCACTCTCTGGAGTAGGAATAGTAATTTTTACCCCTACGCTATCTAACGCTTTCCCTACTCTTTACCCCTACGCTATCCAATACTTTCCCTACTGTTGCACTCCCTGGAGTGGGAATAGTAATTTTTACCCCTAGGCTATCCAACGCTTTCCCTACTGTTGCGCTCTGTGGAGTTGGAATAGTAATTTTTAACCCTACGCTATCCTACTGTTGCACTCACTGGAGTGGGAATAGTAATTGTTATCCCTACGCTATCCAACGCTTTCCCTACTGTTGTACTCTCTGGAGTAGGAATGGTAATTTTTACCCCTACGCTATCCAACTCTTTCTCTACTGTTGCACTCTCTGGAGTGGGAATAGTTATTTTTACCCCTACGCTATCCAACGCTTTCCCTACTGTTGCACTCTCTGGAGTTGGAATAGTAATTTTTATCCCTACGCTATCCAACGCTTTCCCTATTGCTGCGCTCTCTGGAGTTGGAATAGTAATTTTTACCCCTACGCTATCCAACGCTTTCCCTACTATTGCACTCACTGGAATGGGAATAGTAATTTTTATCCCTACGCTATCCAACGCTTTCCCTACTGTTGCACTCACTGGAGTGGGAATAGTAATTTTTACCCCTACGCTATCCAACTCTTTCTCTACTGTTGCACTCTCTGGAGTGGGAATAATTATTTTTACCCCTACGCTATCCAACGCTTTCCCTACTGTTGGGCTCTCTGGAGTGGGAATAGTTTTTTTTTACCCCTACGCTATCCAATGCTTTCCCTACTGTTGCTCTCTCTGGAGTGGTAATTGTAATTGTTACCCTCCCACTATCCAACGCTTGCCCTACTGTTGCACTCTCTAGAGTTGGAATAGTAATTTTTACCCCTACACTATCCAACGCTTTCCCTACTGTTGCACTCACTGGAGTGGGAATAGTAATTTTTACCCCTACGCTATCCAATGCTTTCCCTACTGTTGCGCTCACAGGAGTGGGAATAGTAATTTTTACCCCTACGCTATCCAACTCTTTCTCTACTGTTGCACTCTCTGGAGTGGGAATAGTAATTTTTACCCCTAGGCTATCCAACGCTTTCCCTACTGTTGCGCTCTGTGGAGTTGGAATAGTAATTTTTAACCCTACGCTATCCTACTGTTGCACTCACTGGAGTGGGAATAGTAATTGTTACCCCTACGCTATCCAACGCTTTCCCTACTCTTTACCCCTTCGCTATCCAACACTTTCCCTACTGTTGCACTCCCTGGAGTGGGAATAGTAATTTTTACCCCTAGGCTATCCAACGCTTTCCCTACTGTTGCGCTCTGTGGAGTTGGAATAGTAATTGTTATCCCTACGCTATCCAACGCTTTCCCTACTGTTGTACTCTCTGGAGTAGGAATGGTAATTTTTACCCCTACGCTATCCAACTCTTTCTCTACTGTTGCACTCTCTGGGGTGGGAATAGTTATTTTTACCCCTACGCTATCCAACGCTTTCCCTACTGTTGCACTCTCTGGAGTTGGAATAGTAATTTTTATCCCTACGCTATCCAACGCTTTCCCTATTGCTGCGCTCTCTGGAGTTGGAATAGTAATTTTTACCCCTACGCTATCCAACGCTTTCCCTACTATTGCACTCACTGGAGTGGGAATAGTAATTTGTATCCCTACGCTATCCAACGCTTTCCCTACTGTTGCACTCACTGGAGTGGGAATAGTAATTTTTACCCCTACGCTATCCAACCCTTTCTCTACTGTTGCACTCTCTGGAGTGGGAATAGTTATTTTTACCCCTACGCTATCCAACGGTTTCCTTACTGTTGGGCTCTCTGGAGTGGTAATAGTTTTTTTTACCCCTACACTATCCAATGCTTTCCCTACTGTTGCTCTCTCTGGAGTGGTAATAGTAATTGTTACCCTCCCACTATCCAACGCTTGCCCTACTGTTGCACTCTCTAGAGTTGAAATAGTAATTTTTACCCCTACGCTATCCAATGCTTTCCCTACTGTTGCGCTCACTGGAGTGGGAATAGTAATTTTTACCCCTATGCTATCCAACTCTTTCTCTACTGTTGCACTCTCTGGAGTGGGAATAGTAATTTTTACCCCTACGCTATCCAACTCTTTCTCTACTGTTGCACTCTCTGGAGTGGGAATAGTTATTTTTACCCCTACGCTATCCAATGCTTTCCCTACTGTTGCTCTCTCTGGAGTGGTAATAGTAATTGTTACCCTCCCACTATCCAAAGCTTGCCCTACTGTTGCACTCTCTAGAGTTGGAATAGTAATTTATACCCCTACGCTATCCAACGCTTTCCCTACTGTTGCACTCACTGGAGTGGGAATAGTAATTTTCCCCCCTACGCTATCCAATGCTTTCCCTACTGTTGCGCTCACTGGAGTGGGAATAGTAATTTTTACCCCTACGCTATCCAACGCTTTCCCTATTGTTGCGCTCTCTGGAGTGGGAATAGTAATTTTTACCCCTACGCTATCCAACGCTTTCTCTACTGTTGCACTCTCAGGAGTGGGAATAGTAAATTTAACCCTCTCGCTATCCTACGGAAAAAATATTGTATATGTTTTGTTAATAATAAGTATATATATATATATATATATATATATATATATATATATATATATATATATATATATATATATATATACCTCGCAAATGTCCAAAGCTTTTGACGGGGCACTCGACATCCCCCCAGCCATCCGGCGTACTTCAGCTCGCCATGATTCACCTTTTGATTTATTTTCGCCGACGCGTTTCGGGGCTCTGCGGCCCCTTCTTCCTGGGCATGCTCACAAACAAAACTGAGGCTTGTAATTGCATCATTTCCTCGGTTTATTCGATGTCGAGTGCCCCGTCAAAAGCTTTGGACATTTGCGAGGTGTATATGTATATATATATATATATATATATATATATATATATATATATATATATATATATATATACTTATTATTAACAAAACATATACAATATTTTTTCTAAAAGTTACATTAATTGTTTATTAATTTTAAGTTTATTTAACTATTTTAAGTATGTTTAAATTAATTATATTTATTATTATATTCGTTTTAAATTAATTTTAAGATATCAAAAAAATTCGATATTTTGACTGTCTATTTTTTTTCCTATCGATATTTTGGAGTCCATATTTTTGTACTTACCTATTTGTAGATAGGAAGTCGATATTCTGGAATTCTATATTTTTACTTCGATATTTTGGCAAGTCGATATTTTGACTGTCGATATTATGTCAGTGATCCGAAGCACACACACTCACTTGGCACTGTAACATGGTGCAAATAATCCCTAGTAGGTCAATTGATAATACAAATGTGGACCCCATGACATAAAACCCTCCCACACCTCTCAGTTACCCCACCCCACTACTCTGCCCACAGGTTAGAGTAAAAAACCTTACTATACCGGTTTAAGGCCAGAGTAACACTAAGTCAGGAGCCCAAGGGAGAAGGCTGGAGTAAGTAACAGGGTCACCAGGCAACAGTCGACAAATGGAGGGTTGGCCACCACTGGGGAAGTTCTCCCATTTTATGCAGAGTAGAAATGGGCTAGGGGCTGTCCCAGTTCAATCAAGAGGTCCCTCAATTCATCTTCAGACACCAGCCCAGTTCTGCTAAGCACAGGGAGGTCATGCAGTCTCTCAAGCCACTTTCAATTGCTCTCCGAAGTGTTCTTCAGTCCAATCATGTACTCTCACAACCTAGGCCCAATCTGGGTGATACTACCAGGCAACACTAAGTCATCTGGCTGGGTGTGGAGAGAGCAGTTGATTTGCCACACTGAGGGCAAGGCCAAACACTCGGTGAATGGGGGGTGCAGATGTCACCAAACCGCAAGGGAAGTGATACACCACTTCTGAGTTGCACTAGACAATCCTGTCACAAAGAACCACATGACGGGTTCTTAGTACCTCCCTGGAAATTAGGCATAGTGCCTGGTGAGCGATAAAACAAGTCGCACCAGACAATCCGGTCACAATAAACCAAAAGTTGGGTTCACAGTACTTCCCTGGAAATGAGGCACAATGTCGGGTGTGCTATGATCCAGGCCACACCAGACGATTCTATCCCAATCATCCCAGAGTCAGATTCACCGTACCTCCCTGGAAATGGGCCGCAAAGTCTGGTGTGCGATGATACAAATCGCACCAGAAAATCCGGTCACAATCAACCCACAGTTGGATTTGCCATACCTCCCTAGATGAGTCACAGGGTCTGGTGCGCGATGATACAAGTCACACCAGACAATCTGGCTGCAATCAACCCACAGTAAAATGCGCCATACCTCCCTGGTATGAAGCACAATGTCTGGTGCACAATGATACAAGTCGCACCAAACAACTCGGTCCCACAAACACAATCACAATTTCAGTAGTACTGCACAAGGTAGAATGGGGCACTACTATGGATACACCCTTCCTCGGAGGGTCGCAACCTGTGAATCGGACACCACAGGCAATGAGCATGCAATCGGCATATCGCACAAGAGAGATGCGGCACAGATGACCAAGCGGGCCACTCTGAGTCTCACAACTGGTGAATCTCACTACCAGCGAGACGCTTATGGGTGCTGAGGCTCCACGAAGTAGGGGCCACACTACTTAGATGAGGACATGGTTTCGGTGCTCTGCACAAAGCAATACAGTGTCCAGGAACAATACTTAGTTCTACACTTGCAGTCAGGGTCCAGCAGACGAACACTTCATTACAGTGTTGTGTGAGTGCGGGAGAGTGTGCTGCACGAGAACAGCCTGCTAATAGTTTTACTGCACAGCGGTGTTGTATACTTGTTTGTTTCATTACCTAACTAATACTCCATTTTGACATTGGTTTTACCCGCGTGGATTTGGCCCACGGTGCTTCTGAAAAGTATTATAAATTCCGGTGTGTACACATTCCTGATATCGTTGTGACCTGGGGTGCAACCAAGAAATGTGTGGATTTGAATTGTGTAATTTGCCTGGGTTGGCTCAGTTCAGACAAGGTATTACCCTGCGTAAGGGTGCTGGAATAAAATAGGATTTTTCCCAAGTGTGCATATTACTGATGCCATTTTAACACTGTTGGGCCTGGTACTGCTAGTAATATTTCCATGTATTTATTTATATACACCATGTGTGAAGTCGCTTTTGTGATACTCAGTGTATTTATTGTGTGAGAGTGCTGTGCCGGTGCTTTACACATTGCCTCTGTGATATGCCTGACTGCTCAGTGCCAAGCTACCCAAGGGTGAAAGCAGGTTATACATGGAGTGTAATCACCTAACTCTGACAGGAGTGGTAGGTCCTGTGTGGCTTGAGCACCGCCTCAGCCAACCAGAAAGGACCAGTTCCAACAGGCATGAATAGTCTGCACAGCTGGGCTACATTTAAAACTTCCCCAGGAGATGGGAGCTGGTTCCAGATGATTTTGTTGTTGCCGTGAGAGAGGGTTGGTGTGTCTGGGCAGTGCAGGGGATCCAAAGTCCCAATCTCCATGCCCCTGCCCAATACCCTCAACGTCTCACTGCAGGGGAGTAACACAGGCCCCCACAGCCCACGCAGTGCGGGGGGGCCCTAGCTCCAAGGGGCCCACTCGGCACTGAACTCTGGCCAGGAGAGCTCCTGATTGAGCCCAGAGGGGGCCCCCCTAAGTACCGTGCAGGGAGGTCCCCTCACTTTTCGTTACGCCAGTGTCTCACTGTACAATCACACAGCAATTAATATTCTAAGGTTGACAGGTCTGAACTACACGTCACCCATGTTTTGGTTCCGGAGGATCCAGAATCACCCAAAAAAAGTCAGAAAATGATCATATGATCTTTTCAAAGGAAGTGTGTTGATTATCCAAAACTGTAAACAAAAGTTCTCATGCCGAGAATATTTACAGGGTAAACATGTTTCAGATCCAGGACATCTTCTGCCAGATTTAAATGTTACAGGGTGAGGCCTCTCACTAATACAATCCACCTGGACACCAGTCACCAGGCATTAACCCTCAGACTTCTCAGGAAACCAGCATCACCTAAGCATTGCATCCTGAATGGCCCACTTTAAAATGATGATACTAGTGCTTTGAAGTGCAGAGATGTGCATTTCCTTTCTGATATAAAAAGTTAGAATGTATTAGCATTACTGCAATCCTATGAGAACATACTTCTTTAAGTGCCCATTGAGTCATGAAGTTCTGATATCACCTAATGATAAGATGACAATTAATGTATGTAACCTGAGGCAACTTACATTCCCAAACATGGATCCTAACAGAACAGCCCAATAGAAACAGATGATGTTCTAAACATAATTTCTGGTTCAGAAAAAAAGAGTTTGAGGACCTATTATTAAAACACCATGGAAGAGAACCTAAACAGTCTACCAAAAATGTATGTACATGCGTTGGACTTTTACTTGGATTCTCTAGGAAAATAAGCAGTGTTTGGCTAATCCTGTGAATGTTCTAACATTGACTAAACTTGAAAGGGTAACAGTGTATTTTGACCCTGGGTATCTACCAAATATCTGAGTAAAGTGACTATGGAAATGTGGTGCTCTATGGACAATACGATATGGGGCAGGATGTCGCTTTCCTAGTTGGAAACAGTTTCTGCAGTTAATTTCCTTAACAACGTGACATGGGTGGTACTGACATAACTGAGTCTTAGGGCCAAGGAATAGCTTTGGGAAATGAGGACAACTGAAGTTGAGACTGTGAATACGTTGAAAAGCATTCAACATTTTGATGATCATTCTTGCATAAACAGAAACCAGTGGATGGACTACCTAAGGCCACAATCAAATGTATTTAATCCGAAAAATACTAACTACCGGATTTGCAATACAAAAGACCAATTTGAAATTATTCACAACCCTACCTCCACGTTATGATTATCTTGAGGGAAAAGGTGGACTTTCTGCATATCCCAGGGAGCTTGAACCAGCAAACTTTGGTTATCACATTTATTTGGGGAACCAGGCTAAAACTGTAATTCAAGAAGAATGGAGGTTGTGGTAGAGTGATTAGGAGTAAACCAGATACTTAGGGCACAGAAGTATAACTTTTGTTACTGTCCCATTAGGTTTTAGTCCACTAGACCCTAACCAATCTGCATTATTGTTCATGCTAAAATACCACGGCAAATCGATCTTATAATCTACTTACATACAGGTAGAGATGAGAATCTTTTGGCCACGAGTAAAAAGTAAGCTCCCCTAACTTAGTGAAACTGAATAATTAAATCACATACACATACATACAGCTAGTCCCTAAAAATGCCCAACATTTAACAAACATTCAAGAGGAAGGTCCTTCTACCCAAATTCTTAAATTAGAATGACATCTTCAGGGAAATCTTGGGTCACTATTTAGGAATTTATCTTGAAGACATTCTAGTTTTCTCTGACTCTGTGTAAGAACTTTAAAGACATGTCAACACAGTGTTTCCCTAACTCTGAAAGTATTCACTGTATGCAAAATTAGAGAAATGCAAATTTTAGAAGAATCACATCAGATTTATGGGCATTGTTACATCAGTATAAATGCATATGGATAGATTCGGTAGGGTAAAAAAAGTTTTGGACAGGGTTGCATCTAACAGTGTGAAGAGATTAAAAAGATGTTGAGCTGTGCCAATTTCTATTGACAAGTAATTTCCAGTTTCTCAAGAACTGTGTTGCCCATCACGCATCTCACAAACGTAGGGGTTGAGTTTCAGTGGAATTTCGAACAAGGTGAAGAATTTCACTAATTAAATAATCTGATTACGACTACACCTGTACTGAGGAATTCTGGTAACACATTTTTATTCCTAGTAGAGGCTGATGTTTCTCCTTACTCCATTGGGGCTATTCCGCACCAGAAAATTCCAGGGACAGAAGAAATACATAATTTTGCCTTTTTCTCTGGGATGCTCTCCATTACAGAATAATACAATTACACTCTCTGTTGTAGAGAATTACTAGCTATAAAATAAGCATTTAGTCAATGGTGTCAATATTTGGAAGAGGTAAAGCATAAGGTCCGTGGCACTCATCATTCCTCAACAGCAGGGAATTTAGCTATTACTAAAACCTTAGAGTGGGTACCAAGTAATTTTAGGTGGCCTTCGATGCACAAGAATGTTATGTAGCGTGTTGAGTTGTGAGGTTTGTGCCCAAGGTATGAGTGAAAATCAGATGCCAGTAAAAATACTAAAACCATTGCCCTCTTCCTCTCATCCCTGGGCCCGCATTTCAATGGATTTCATTGCGGACTTGGTATTTTAAGATCACATTACAGTACCAGCTGTAGTAGATTATTTCACAAAGCTTTCTCATTGTATTCCTTTGATGTCATTTCCAACTGCCCCAAAGCTGGCTCAGCAGTTTTGGACTTGAATAGTGCAATTACATAGAATTTGTAAGGTGTTAATTACAAAGGAGGTTCGAGTTCAAAGCAAAGTTGTAGAATACCTTTCTAGAGTGACTGTGAACTGTAAATTCACCTATTACCACCCCCAGAACAATGGGCAATCAGAGTTGTTAAATCAGTCCTCGAAATATTGCTTACATTTTTTTATAATGGAACATTCAGCTGAATTGGTTTTATGGGTTATTTGAGCTGAATTAGCCTATAACCTCTATCTACGTAGCATCTTGAGGTACTGTCCCTTTTTTCATGTATGGGTACCATCCAGGTTTATGACCATCCTCTTTCGCAATTGCAAAGATACCTTTTGTGACAGCCCTATTTGGACAGTTCCATAAGACCCACAGATCAGCTAATGCACATTTGGTTACAGCCAAGGCAGACTGCAAGAGAATTTTTGGTCCTCATAAGAGACCTATCCCTAATTACAAAATAGGAGTTTGAGTTTGGCTTTTCACTAAACATCTTTCCATTCCAGGGTCCCATCCAAAGTTTTCATCCGTGTTGTGGGCCCCTTTCATATCAAACAATGGGTAGGGACCTATGACTTGCTGTACCTAACAGATAGAAGATCAATATTGTAGTACACATTTCTATCCTGTGTCAAGGCTGCTGTATCATAAGCATCTAAAGCCCCACCACCAATGGTTCTGGCATCTGGGTCACAAGAGTATGAGGATGAGGCAATGTTAGACTCTAGAATACATCAAAGGAGCCTCCTGCATCTTGTAGAACAGAAGAGGTATGACACTTGAGAGAGATCATTGGAACAGGCTGCTTTTTTACATGCACCCAGATTGGTTAAAGCCATTAATGCCATACATCCTGATAAGCCATACAAAGATCATGAGGGGGAAGTAACCTTAGGGGTGTGCTGTCAGGATTATATCTTGTGGACTACAGGGAAAGAGACATAAATGCAAGTCAGTTAGTTTCTATTCAATAGATACACAAAGGAAAGGGAAGGATTGGAGGCTGTGGAAAACTGGCTCTTAGTGACTGCTCGCTCACAAAAGGTCAAGAACAAACAGTTCCCAGTGAGGGCAAGTAGAGGTAGCACAGCACCTCCAGGTCACTAAAGAAGGCTATGAACTTCCAAGATGGGCGCTCGAGTAGAAATCTACTTGAGCAGCAACAAAGAATCAGCGTCCTCTGGCGCAATGCGTTTTTTTTCTCATGTGTGTGATTTTACAGTTTTTTGATTTTGCATTTGTGCTGATTTTGCAGACAAGCCCCAGGTGCTAAAAATCAGCACGAGCAGCTCGGCGTGGCGATTTCTGCCCATTCATGGAACTCAGAGAATCTAGTGAAGTTTTCATGTAACTCCGTAGAATTATCCAAAGTAAAACTCAGTGAGTTCCCCATCACTATTTAAAATACGGTACTGCACTTTAGAGATTTGCCTCCACCACAAAACAATGAAAAAAAAGCCACCTAAATACGCTGTATGCCACAAAATATGCACACATAGATCGTTTGCTGCTATTCCACAATCACAGTTAATCATGAAGCAACTGTAACCTTACCTCTGTTTCCTTGGTTTTCTTTTCTCAACCTTCAATGGCTTCTGAAAAAAACAAGAAAAATGCTTTAAAACGTGACTTTTATATAGAAATAGAAGCATAAGCAGCTGCAATCTTACATTCAGACTCCACCATACCGGTTCTATCATTCAGACCGAGGAAACCAGGGGAGTAGCGGTCAAAAGTGCTGCATGTGCAGTGGCACCTACACGTGGGGTGTGAGGAACCCACTGTATCCCAATTACTGCAGTTATTTTACTACCAAAGCAGGGGATTGGGCCGGTTTCCCTAGGCTGAATTAGGTTCCATGGCCCAAATGCTATTCCTCTGGAGGAAACTACTCTCACTATGTGACCTCAGGCAGGAATTACTTTTACTTTCTCTATTCTGTGCTTAAACTTTCTCATAAAACCATCCTCTATCATTGATCCTTAAACCCATCTATGCTAAACTATACACTGCCAGTCCTGTAGTTTATCGTGTATCAAAAAGGCAAGTTTTTCAACGTTTTGTGGTGGGTAAACAGCTTAGGTAAGTTTCTTCCTATATAATATTATGTGCTTGCTGTCTCCTTACCAATGAAGACGAGGGAACAATATCTGCATGTCAACAAGCACAGCAATGACTTTGTTCTGTGGCAAATATCGAGTTTTAAATATCGTAGGGACAAAATATCGACATCAAGAATATCGGTGACCAGAATATTGACATGATGAAGGACTAGACAGAGACGTTTTAAGGCATGGGGGAAAAAGGGCAATTGACCAGGGCCCCCACATTACAAGGGCCCCCTGGAAAAGTAAATGTTGCCTCTCTCTAGCTCACCTCCGTCCATTCATTATCTGAACCTCTATTCTTCTCCCTGTCTCCCTCTACCTCACTCTCTCATTGCTCAGTGTCATTCTAAGGATTTTTGGGGGGGGGGTGCAGAGACATAATATTGACTTTTTCACTTTGACCTACATGAATATCGAGTTTTAAAGATCGTAGTGACAGAATTTTGACATCAAGAATATTGGTGACCAGAATATCGACCTGAAGGTAAGAAATAGCGATTTTGTTAACATCAAAGTTAGTAATATCAACAGCAAAAATATCGATGTTAATTATATTAATGTTTATGTTAGTGTTATGTATTTTAGTGTGTATTTTATATGTATGTGCTTCACATGTTATGTATTTGTTTTAAATATATGTATTAAATGTTTAGAAGTTAGTAATTGTTTTTAAAGTAAATTTTGCATTTTAGTACCGTAGCGGGTTGTGGGGTTACAGGGGAATAGGGTGGGAAGTAATTTAATTATAGTAAACGTAATCATAATTTTTTTTAATTATTAATTTTTTTTATTAAATGTTTGCATTTTAGTTCCGTAGCCGATTGTGGGTTTATTGGGGAATAGGGTGAGAAGTAATTTCACTGTAATTAAGTAATGATTCTTTTTTTTTATTGGGATTGATAATTAATTTATTGTTAATTAAATAATAATTGGTAATCACTTTTTATTAATTGAATAATTGATAATTATATTAATTGTGTTACTTTTTATGCAGAGTAGGTTGGGCGTTTATTGGGGAATAGGGTGGGAAGTAATTTAATCTTAAAGTAATTATTAATTTATTTTATTGGTATTTATAAAAAATGTATTGTTAATTCATCATTAATTCATTATTTAATTTAAAAAAATTATGTATTGATAAGTATGTTATTTTTAACCTCTACGCTATCCAACACTTTCCCTACTATTGCACTCTTTGGAGTGGCAATAGCAATTTTTACCCCCACGCTATCCAACACTTTCCCTACTGTTGTACTCTCTGGAGTTGGAATAGTAAATATAACCCCTACGCTATCCAACACTTTCCCTACTGTTGTACTCACTGGAGTGGGAATAGTAAATTTACCCCTACGCTATCCAACACTTTCCCTACTGTTTCACTCTCTGGAGTTGGAATAGTAATTATAACCCCTACGCTACCCAACACTTTCCCTACTGTTGTACTCTCTGGAGTGGGAATAGTAATTTTTACCCCTACGCTATCCAACACTTTCCCTACTGTTGCACTCTCTGGAGTTGGAATAGTTATTGTTACCCCTACGCTATCCAACAATGTCCCTACTGTTGCACTCACTGGAGTTGGAATAGTAATTTTTACCCCTACGCTATCCAACACTTTCCCTACTGTTGCACTCTCTGGAGTTGGAATAGTAATTTTATTCCCTCCGCTATCCAATATTTTTCTGTATTATTTTAGGTAAAGTTGTGTATAATTTATTTTAAAAAGATTACAAAAATTGTAGTTTTTTATTTTGTAGTATATAATTTGTATTTATATTATTTTTGTATGTGTTTATATGTATTTAAAATTTATAAAATGGTTTTAACATTTTATAAGTTCTTAAAATTAATACTTACTAATATTAAGTATATATATTATATTTTATATGTATATGTTTAATTTATTTTAACATTGTATGTGTTAGCTATGATTTTTAAACATTTTTCAATATTTGTAACTATGTTTCTTTTAATTATCTGTATTATTTTCTTTATTTTTTTAACATTTAAAAAAAACAATATTTTTAACAACGATATTTTCGACATCAATTTTTTTGGTCCAATATTTTTGTACTTACCAGGATGTCGATATTATTGACTTCGATATTTTGGTCACAATATCTTTGTACCTCGATATTGTGGTACTCATATTTTGTCATTGATTGTGTTTAAGGGTCCTTGGAAAGACATATTTCAACTGATTTTGTGTGAAGCTCCTTTCTGAAAGTTCTTTTGGCAACATACGGGCTTCAAAAAGCACAAAGGTGAGTAATAAAATTCAAAGTTTTTACGAGCATAGGGACCCAAAAAGTGTCTTGCCTGGCGCCCCAAAAATTACTAAGGCAACACTAGCACTAAGCAGACATCACAAGATTATGTTACGTTTTGACAAGTCTCAAAATCCATCCAAACAAAAAGTGGATTTGCCAAGGCAACTCTGTACAACAGCTGCCATTGTCAAAATAATTAGATCACTTGCAAACTACCAAAGTGCATTACATAGAGCAATTCTTGTTGAAAACCGCAATACACACAGTGCAAACTCTTGTGAAATAAAGAGGGCATTACGTAGACGCTTATTTTCCGTCTTAGGGTTTGCAACAGAATGCTTCAATGTTTTGCGACTTATCCTGCGGTCGAAACACATAGAAGACTTACTGAGGGTAGGTAGTTACCATATGCAACGAAAACAAGGCCTATACAAATAAAAAGGGTTTTACGTGTTATATACCTACACAGTAGGGTGCATGATTTGTTTGAGTTGTGGTGACATTTACAAACCACATGCGTTTCACAGGAGAGAAATAGAGCAACATGTTTTTATGTTTTGCACAAAACAAACGAAACAACGGTAAACACTTTTCACTCATTTTTCTAAAAGGGTTTTTTGGAGAAAAAAATAGTAGAGGCATAATTGGGAAATACGTTGAAGACAGTGTAAATAAGCACAATGTGAATTTCATGAACTTTGCCAGTTAGACTAGTGAAACAAAATCTCTGAACACCCCAAAACGTAGACAGCAACTATGTTTTTTAACTCATGGCCCAACGGTGCAACAAATATTGTCAAAATATGTTCAGCCTCGACATTTTTCAAAGGTTGAACCACAAGTCAGAAAGAGTGGAGTAACTTTTTTAGGAAGAAAGCAACTGTCTACTTAAAGAAGCTCTGATAACCTATTCATTTAGAAAAATGTTTATTCAAACATATATAGTTTCTCAATTGCATACTTGACTCGATTAGAAACCATCATCACTGTATCCTTTCGCCAATGTCTGAATCAAAGGTTTAGGGCTAGATGTATCAAAGGCTTTGATCCATGCTGTGTCTATGGGAAAATGCTTTAGTACATTTGGCCCTTAGACTTTCTGATAGTAAGCATACATTTCATTGCATCTTCAGGTTGGGAAACATTAAAAAAATGATTGAGAATACATAAAGTTCTGACTTCATTGATACTCTAAACTTTTCCATGAACACTCCATACACACACAACTGTTGTTTCCAATGCGTTTCTAGGTAAGTGGGTTTATTTGTAGGAAGAAGAGAATTAGATAATGCAAATTACGAGTCTTTGTGGTAGGATTCCTGTTTTTTATTATTAAAAACCCACCTTCATGCAAGCAGTTACACCATTAGGTGTTGAAAAACTAAAACTTGTACATTGGCCAATGTTTTTCAAATTATTAAAATGGAAGTGCGTAATGATGTCTTGATAGAAATACCCATCTAATGTAACAGCCAAAACAAGCACCCGTTCATTTATTGTCCTCTGGATTCAGGAAGGCACACTTGTATTCAGAGCGGAAAGCACAAAACAATACAACAGAATGAGATAACGCACTTTTTAAGTACACAAAGGATGTTTGCCTTAGTTTCCCCCCCCCACATATACTGTAGCTGTTCATTTAGATTGTGGAGGGCAGAGTCTGTTACATTTGACCCCTGCCAGTCCAACAACGTTGTTGGGCACCTGGGTGAGACAATCTGTACTTTTCCTGTTTGTCTTCCTGCTCCAGCCCCGGGCATGAGCACTAGAACGGAGTGTGACCCTCCAGGGCCCTTAAAGAGAAAAATTGCATCCTGCAGCTCTCTTCCTCTAGAATCCGGGGTATCACGGATGATGAGATATGGGCAGGCAAAGCGGTTGTGTGTTTTATTTTATTTTACATGGAATGCTATCACGGTGCCAAGTCGAGAGAGCGAGTGTGCATGCGAGCGACTGAGTGACTGTGTGTGTGTGTGTGAGTGAGTGGGTGGGTGGGTGAGTGAGAGAGTGAGTGAGTGTGTGTGTGTGTGAGTGAGTGAGTGAGTGATTGGGTGGGTGGGTGAGAGAGTGAGTGAGTATGTGTGTGTGTGTGTGTGTGTTTTAACATAGAATGCAATCAAGGTAGCAGGTTACCTAGTCTGGTGAAATAGGATGGCCTGTGAGAAGAGACGTAAATTATATATCCCTCACACATATTAAAAAAGGGAATATTATATCATGCCTGACCTTTGGAGAAACAGGAGCATTATTGAAATGAATTGCATGACCTTTTTGTTCGAGCAGCTTTTACTCTGTTTAAGACTTGGACATATAGGTAGGAAAATGAGATCAAACAATGTAATTTTAATATATTATATTGCACATGAATAGACAAGCAATCTGCAAAGAAGTAATGCTCAAGACCACCGTCAAACAAGCGTGACACTAATTTATGCTAAGAGCAGGCTACTGTAGCAATTGTCATACTTTAACTTTACAATTTCCTTTCATATCGAGATGTCAGCGGTTTCAAACCGGTCAGTCTCTATGGAATGATATGAATATTACCACTTTTGCAAAAAAAAGTATCAGTAAGGAAGACTTTCTATGTTCATAGGGACCTCAAATTTGCCTACACCTGGAAGAGTGCTCGATGGGACTGTTGTCATGATAGGACACGATAGCACTTTCCCAAAAATGGTACTTCAAGAAGACCAATGGATGGGCGTGATGGTTCACAACATAGTTAGTGTTTAACAAAAAGGTCACCGAAGATGGGACATTGTGCATATGAGGCAGGGGGCACTGATTTAACAAACGAATGCTATATTGCCTGCCTCCCCCATTCACACAGGGACGCTAAGCAGTGTCAGCAAATTAAAATTAGCCCACCGCAGTTCCCAGAATGATGGGTAGCTCTGAAGCATTTGTCCCAGACACGAGGCGGCGGTATCTACAGGACTGGTGTATTAAACAAAAAAAATCTAACCCAGAGACTCGATTGTTAAGTGGAATACATTTGATTCCAGTGTTTTAGGATCACTTTCCAACCTGGTGATTAATACATATATTTTTATACATTACCATATTTACATGACTATATTCACAAGGGAATAATGCATTAATCCGTTCCAGATGCCTCCCTCCTAAAACACATATACGAAGCCTGGGTAGACAAGACTTCTTTAACCCACTGCCCTCTGATACTTTCGAGTAAGAAGTCTACTTTATACTTGTTCGCCGCTATGTAGGATTCAATCTTCGATTACTGAAGGAATTTTCTCAGACTTCTCCTGTGGTTGCTGATTACAAGTTACACTGTAGGGCATACATCCCCAACCCAAACTGTACACACGAAACAACCAAAGAGTGCAAGCCTGGAAGCCTCTCTCTGAAGTTGGAGAGGGGGGCATTTTCTCCTGTCTGCTACAAGAATACATCAAAACGAGCCATAAGTGTGTGTTTACAGCACAAGTTCTGAAGTCAGTCAGTCAGTCAAAATACACTTTATTCGTTTTTGTTAAAAATCATAAAAGGCAAAAAAATTACATACAAAGTTAAAAAGGCAATTCATGAATGTACAAAGTCAGGGCTAAGCCCGAGTGAACAATAACACTGTAAATTACACAGAAATAAAATCAGCGTGGACAATACCATAATTAGTATGATGCATTTAGTGGCGTGTGTTTATTCTTGATTCTGAAAGCCGCCGCTATGAAACTAGCCACACAGTAGATAATGCGAGTGTTGCTCAACATCTGAAGGTAAATTAATGCGGGCCTGAATTGGATAAAGCCGGCTTCCCTCAGGATAGGTAAGAAATGTTTTTTCCTTGCACCCGCGTAAAACCCACAAAACATCATGAAATGCAAGGTATCTTGACGGGAACATTTGTCACAATTGCAGGGAGGAGCCTCATCGGGTTTGGCCCAGGTTTGATAACAACCCAAATAAAAGTGGATCAAATTATATCTAAACGTTGTCAATAAAAATCTGTGTAGGGGTTTGGTGACAATTATGAGGTAGGGCTCGAGGGAAGGGGTGGTGGTTAACATGAAGTGAGATCTTACTGAGGGTTTCACTAATTCCCTCTCTTCTCTAACCAAACATGCCCTCTCCAAAAAGTGATTCTTGATCCATTTAACATCCTCTCTCCTGATGTTAGATGGTGACAGAAAGAGTTCAGGTCTCCCTAGATGTGTAAAGGTGTTTCTTAAATAGTTCAACCAGGGTATTTTCATGGCGTGGTCCAAGGACAGAACATCCGACAGAATTGCGTGGTTCAAGGTAAGTTCTAAATTGAGCCAAGTTTTTGCCCAGAAAACTAGGGGGGCCAGTTTCAATCTATCCGTTATATAAACCATGCCCACCTCAGAGTGGACTGAGAAGGTGGGGGAGGACTTGGGGACAGACAGAATTTGTCTTAGGAGCCCATTCTCTACCCTTTGGATGTTGTCTTGGGCAACATAACCCCACAAGGCTGACCCATAGGTGGCAATGGAAATACATTTGCTGTTATAGAATTTCAAAAGGGCCTCCATCGGCCTTGCCCCTAGCCTTTTTGAAAAATCCATCAAAGCGGATGTGGAACGGGCCAGGGATAAGCTGTTAGCCTTAATCTGGCGGGCCCACGACCCCCTCTCGTCGAACAGGACCCCCAGATAAGGGAAGACGGTAAGCCTTGAAACCACCTCACCCTTACAAATAAAGGTTTTAGTTTTAAATTTGCTTCTCTGTTGGCCAACCACCATCGAGTGGGATTTTTTTGCATTGACTCTTAGGTCAAGATTCTCCATAAAGGACCCAAAAAGGTCCAACAATGTCTGGAGACCATTACCAGTGCGTGCTATTAAAACTGCGTCGTCCGCGTATAGGAGGGCCGGTACAGTGGCTCCTCCTACACGTGGGACATCCGCCCCCACTGCCTCTAGATGTTTTTCCAGCCCATTAATGTAAATGGTGAAGAGAAGGGGGGCCAGGATGCAACCCTGGCGCACCCCTTTCTCTGATTTAAATCTAGACGTGCACCTGCCTTCCTGGAGAAGTGTGGCTCAATGGTTAGAGCATCAGACCCTGACGCAGTAGTCTGGCCGGGACCAGGGTTCAATTCCCGCCTTGGCGGGTCTCGGGCTCAATTTCCTCGGACCTGATAATTCTCGCCTCGGTGCCTATTCTAATCATGAGTCCCACTCTGCACCTCTGGGCAATAGCTTGCTTAATCTCTACAACGGCCCCAACAACGCTGAGGATGCCTGACTTCACCTTGGGGGTGCCCAGGAGTGGGCTCCTCACAGGGAAAGGCCAGGAAGGGTTCCTCGGCGGTATTCGTACAAGCGCCGAGATGCCTACGGGTAGTCGTGCGCTATACAAGTGCGTAATCATTTCATTTCATTCCTTGGTGACCCTAACTGTGGCAAATAACTCCTGATAAAGGGAAGCCATACATTTAACCAATGAGGGATCAATTCCCAACTCCAGTAGGATGGACCACAACTTGGACGTATTTACCAAATCGAAAGCCGAGGAGCGGTCCATGAAGGCCAGAAAAAGGGTCCCCTCCATGGCTACTGTGTATTTAGAGATTAAAGGGTGCAAGTTAGAACATTGGTCCATGGTGCCCCTCTTCTCTCTGAACCCATATTGTATGTTCGAGAGCCCCCCACAGAACTCTAAGTTAGCCCTTAACTTGTACAAGAGGACTCTGCTTAAGATCTTAATGGCAGAGTCAAGCAGGGAAATAGGTCTATAGCATGCTGGATCGTCACGCTGCCCCTTTTTAAAAATAAAAGTGGAACCATTGATGATAGGACAAGGAAATATTTACTTAAACCTTTTCCGAAGAGCCCCATCATTTACCTAATACCTAAGATCCACAAGAGCCTAGAGGATCCTCCGTTTAGGCCGATAGTTTCCACCAAGGGTTCATTGCATGAACCCGTCGGCAAATTTATTGATCGATACTTACAACACAGTGTCAGAAACATGCAGAGTTACATCCAGGATACTGCAGATTTTCTTCAAAAGCTCACCCGTGTGAACATAACAGAAGATGAATGCATAATATTATGCACAGCGGACGTCCGCTCCTTATATACGTCCATCCCCCATGCAGGAGGCATTGAAGCCATGGAAAAATCCATCCTAGAGAGCAACCTTGAACCTGACATGCAACAATTTCTTATGGAACTAACCATGTTTACCTTATATCAAAGCTATTTTCAACTTGATAACGATTGGTATCTACAGCTGTCTGGAACCTCTATGGGTAATTGCGCGGCGCCTACCTACGCTAACATCTATATGAAGTACTTTGAGCAGACACATATCTATGAAAACCCGATTTGGACTGACAACATAAAAATGTACGCAAGGTACATTGACGATGTGTTCATCGTATGGAAAGACACGAAAGAATCCTTGTCACAAGCCCTCACTGTTTTGAATCAAGCTAATGAACGTATTCAATTGACTTGGGAGATTGATAATAAAACCATCACGTTCCTTGATGTTAGGATTACAATCACCACCACTGGTTTTGAGACAGATCTTTTCCGCAAAAAAACTGACAGAAACAACGCATTACATTTTTCAAGCCATCATCAAGGATCTTTGAAGACACATTTGCCCGCATCACAAATGCTGAGGATCAGAAGAATTATTTCTAACTCGGATCAAACTCAGATCAGATTACATGAAATGGGAGAAAGGTTTCTAACTAGAGGATATCCTCCGACTCTTGTAGAGAGCGCCAAGAAGAAAGCCATGGACACCCCTAGAGAGTCATTGTTCTCTAAAACTCATCCTAAAACTACCAACAGGATGGTACTAGTTTCCAAGTTTTCCAACATGAGCTCCATATACAAACGGATAATTCTAAGGCATTGGCCTATTATGAGCATCGAACCAGATTTTGGCACAACTTTCAAGGAACCACCTCTTTTTGCGTATACCCGCAGTGCCAACTTACAAGAAATTTTGACAATTAAACATCAGGAGAAAATACCTTCTAAAGGCACAAGGCCTTGTAAAAACTGTGGGAACTGCAACAACATTATCACAGGAACAATAGTTAACCATCCCATGAAAGGCAATCCTATCAAATTGTTTGTAAATGCTACATGCGACTCAACCAACGTCGTATATATGATCAAATGTCCTTGCGGAAAAAGCTACATAGGTAAGACCGAAAGAAAGATCAAAACTCGTATCAACGAGCATAAGTCCAACATCAGACTCCAGAACACTAAGTCTAATGTGGCTACACATTTCAATGAAAACAGACATAACGTTTCACAACTAAAGTTTTTGATCCTGGAACAAGTGCGTAAAATTGAAGGAATAGACAATAATAAGCACTTACTTCAGAGGGAAATGGCTTGGATTTATCGTATGCAGACCATGAAGCCAGTCGGTCTTAATGATCGCCTAGAGTTTTCATGTTTCGTTTAACTAACTGTCATTGTTTCCCTAAATGCGATTGTTTTTTTACTTTTTTAACTTTTTTACTTGTGTTCTTTTGCTTTAACTTGTTTATTCATTTTTCTTGTGGTCTTTCATCACTCTGACAACCCTTCTAAGATGGCCACCACTCTTGCATCTTCCCAGTAGTCCTTTCTTTATTTGTTCTATCCTCACTAAACTAATAGCACTTCCTGTTTCAAACTGGCATCGGCGTTTGAAGCTTGCGACCACACGATCACCAGTAAGTAAGCGTTACTCAGCCTGTCACTTGAGCTATTTAAAATCGTCACTGTTTTACTCGCCGACAAACGCTATTTGCGCGGATCTGCACGTTACTTTATCTCACTTTAAACTCACTCGCACGTTTTGTTTCCGATTCCCCTCGGTTATCTAGCATTCTATTTTTGTAACATACACGCAAGCAACCACCCGTTTTTATTCGATCACTGGCACGTTTTTATTCATCTTTTTTATTCATTTTTATTCATGTTTATTTCACCAACTTCTAGCCCGATTCACTTGTTTGGACTAAAGTCACCCCAGCGGTATGAGCACCCACAAATAACTTTGTCTAGTATTAGTTTCTATATTTTATATACTTTAGAACCTCGTTCTCATTGCTGTGTCTGGTTTAATTACAGAGGCTCCCCGATGAAGGGCTAGATATGCCCGAAATGCATTGGAGCATGTGGATAAATCTATTTGGATGCATATACTTTATGAAAATTTGAAAAATTTGAATGACCTAAACCAAGATGAATGATTAAAATTCTCTCTTGAACTACACTTGGAGTCTCCTTTTTACGAGAACCAATGGAGTGCCCGACACTCAGGGATGTCACTATGGTCTCATGGTGACACATGATATACTACTTATAAAGACGTGCCTAGGACGGACACGTTACCTGTTGGGAGCACCCAACCGATAAAAACATTTGAGAACACCACGTTCTTGTAACTTTTTGACAACCGGCTGTGCGCCTCCTACCTTTGAACATTACCTTTTTAAAAATAGGCACGATGATGGAGGTTGCCCAGGTGGTAGGGAATGCTTTATCATTGGCAGCACGAAAGACATTTGTTAGCACCAGTGCCCATAAATTCGGGAATGTCTATAAAGGTCGGCCGGTACACCATCTGGCCCCGGCGCCTTGTTTTTTGAGGTCTCTAAGATGGCTTTCACCACTTCGTCCTTATCAAAAACTAAGGGGGCGGGATCAAGGACTACCATTGGGCCGCAGAGAGCAACGCGTCAGGGTCACCGTAAACTTCTTTAAAATGGAGAAGCCACCTCTCGTCAGGGTTAACACAGTCGGTGACTGCGTTATCTGAATCTGCGAAAAAGGGCTGGAAGACAGGGCATGCTTAAGGAGCCTGTGGATTCTCGAACAATTAGCGTCAAACCATTTATAGGGCTTTTCCCTTCTCTGACCCTGGTTTGATGTTAGGTCCATCGAGATCTGTGCACAGACTCGCTCAAAGGCCTCTATGATTTCTAGATTAGGGATATTTTGATCCAAATTCATCGCTATATGGCCCTCAATTTTGGGGAGTAAATTAGCGATAAAGCTTTCCGGAACCACCGTTCCCCATTTGAGCCTTCTGCCCTGGTCTGTAGGCACCATAATGGACCGTGACTGCGGGGGACCGGCCTGTTTACGCTGTTTACGCTGAGCTTTGGGACAATGCAACTCCAACAACAAAGGGTTGTGGTCGCTATGAATCGAGGCAATTACTGTGTACTTCCTGGCCTTTGCCAAAATCCCTGGAGACAAGAAAATATAATCTATAACAGAACCGTGTGCCGTGCCCTTGTATGTGCTTAATCTCTCGCCCCCGCCCTGTGTGGGTTGGTTCGAATATGTTAAAATTGGCCAGTAGCTCTTCAAGGGCTTCTCCTGACCTTGTGTGCTCAAAGTGGGGGCCATCGCCCCTGGGGGACCCTCAAACTCTCCTGTGTAGCAGGGATTACTACAAAAATGAATGTTAAAATCGCCCATTAGAATGAGCTCAAAATTAGGGTGGTTTTTAGACTGAAATCATCTAAGAATTTTACCAGGGAGGCAATGTGGTCGTAATCAGCTGCCCTTTTCCGGGAATTATAAAAATTTATGTAATAAGTGTATGGGCAGAAGAAACTGCCCATTCCACAATTAAAAGGTTCGATGACCCTGACTCCAGTTGCTTAAATGACCCAAGGAGTTTTAATGCGAAGAGGAAGAGGAGACCACCCTTAGCTCTGCCTGCAGTGCTGGCGATTGCGGGAACAGCAAAACTGGTAAAGCCATCCATCCAAAAGTTAGCCAAAGTGTCCCATGATTCCTGTATGGCTATCACATCATGACTAGTAACGAGGTCAATCCAAGTCGTATCTGCCCTTTTTGCTCTGATGCCCGCTACGTTCCAGCAGATAAATTTACACACTACTGTGCCCTCTACAGACGAGGTACCATCTATGGGGGGGGCGACATTAGGGCTTGTTGTCAATCTATTTCCTCTAAGTCATCAAGTGGGGAAAATCTATTGAACAATACAGTGCCGGAACCCCCGCCAGGGATATGGGTTGTCTGAGAAGATTCAGCCCTCGAAATGCTAGGACCCCTATATGTATGGTGTGCACGACTATCCCTACCCCGTCTAATCCCTTCAGTTACTACTCTCCAACCGTTCCCTCCCATGGCCGCGTGACATGATCTGAGATATAGATCAGGGGGTGAATGAGGTGTGGCGGGCGGCGGATAAAAAAAGCCCAAGGGAACCGGTCTCATGTTCCCTGTATCTAAGATCACTGAGCCGTCCCAAAACAGACTATCTGCCAAGTTGGGACTGACAAAGTTGACTATCACACAGTCACCCTTCACTTGTTTGGGACAATGACCAAATCAGCCCACCCTTCTAGACATTATAATCCTATTGAAAATGTTTAACGCACCACTACTCGTGTCATTAAACCATTGTCTGGCCTTTTGTATTAGTACCGCTGTAGGTTCTAACTCTCCAATTGCTAGCGTGGGAACCCCTATGAATGCGGCGATTAGAGGTGCGGTGACCGGGGGCAGGTCTAAATGTAATTAGCAGCCCAAAGCCCTTGGGGAGGTGGCTTAACGATGACTCACAAGACGGCTGTCAGTCTTACCCGGGGTGGGCGGAGAGGTAGCTGAACTACATAAGGGTTTACAGGTGACCCGGGACCCGGAATTGTCTACAGTCTCCCCTTCGCTTGACAATATTGGATCCATTGAGCTTACTGCATTATGTGTACTAATAGCTATGGGATTCCTATCCACCCTTAATAGTTCCTGGACAGAGCCCAAGTTCTTCGCCAAGTTGTCAATGAGGGCACATTTCTTTAAAAGGCCAGCAAGGCAGGTATTCAGAGTGTCAACAATGTCTTTCGCTATGCCCACTAGCAAGGGTTCAATGCGGGCAACAAAAAGCGCTTCTAGGTGATCACCGATAATCTCCTTAGCCAGCTGTTCAGTGGTGTTAGCACTCTCAGGCTTTTTCCTCCTTTTGTTGGCAGTTTTTTTCTCTTGACCGTGCCCCTGGGGCTGATTAGACAAACTCGGAGCAGGGGGGCGGGCTGAAGGTGGGCAGACAGTAATGGTAGCGCTAGTGATGGGATTCAGCACAACCACTTCAGGCTCTAAAGAGATGCTCGGTGCTGGGGTAATGTCTGAGGTGGGGGACTCGGTGATAGATGGAGGAGGTATCAAGCCCAACTCTTGCAGGGCTGCGGCTATTTCCTTAGACAAGGCCCCTACAGCAGATGTAAGGTAGGAAATAATAGCCTCAGAGTGTCTCAGGACTTTGGCCTTCTTGCCACCCGCCTCAGTATTTGGTGTGATCTTCCGCTTACCCATAGTCTGGTGTCAGGGGGTTGGCCCGGCCCTGCCTCCTCCTGCCCCGGACGGCCACAGACGGCCCGCCCTTTGCCCGGGCTTTGCCCGGTGCCGCCCCGCGCGTCCGCGAGGCGGAGGAAGCTCCTGGACTTTATGTGCCTCCGGGCGCGCTGTCAGGCGGAAATTGGCGGTGCTGGCAGAGGAGCCTGGGAGCTGTAGTCTCCCCCCTCTGTGGCCACGCGGTGGTACTTGCTGCGGCGGCAGGGGAGACCTACAGCGTCAGGGCCCCAGGAGCGTCTGGTGTGGCAAGCGTCTGATGTGGGAAGCGTTAATGCCTCCGGTCCGCAGGTAGGCTATCCCCCGTGCAGCGTTTGTGGCCCCCCAAGTTCTGAAGTCATTGGTTTTACAAGTAAGACTGTAGGGGGGCTCATGAAATATTCACGAATGTCAGTAAGGGGTGGGGGGGGGGGGAGTCAGTCTGACTCTTCCCAGATTGCCAAATCGCTCAGTTGACAACATTTGACAGCAGGGATACTCCAACCTGCCTCTCAATCTACAGAGCCATTATGGGTTTAGGCAGCAGATGTAAATCTTACTTTACTCCGATCTTACAAGCTCAGGCCTCAGTCAGACATCTGAATGATATGGGAAAACATCAGTATATTTTGTGAAAATCTTCATTTGTTGCAAAATGGAGCAATGTGTAAATGAAGCATTATCTCAAACAATAAGTGACCGAAGCTCCGTCTGAATCTGCATTCATATATCAACTTTAATTTTTTTTTTAAATACACTGTTTGCCCCCAATTTATTAAGCTGTCATTTTTATAAGTAACACGATTTCATCTCGAAATTTGCAATTTGTATTAGTTTAATCAATATATCAGTCTTGACCTGCGGCCCAGCCAATGATAGCCTGCTTTCCCTTCCTGTACTGGCTCTACTTGCATCTTCACGAGAGCATCTCAATAATTACCCCTTGGAATTCCAACAATTTCAGAGCTGTGACTTCCACACAATTCTTCAAGTGAATGTTTATCCTGTTCTGCTCTCTCCCATGCTATTCCTATTGTTTGACCAACTCTCAGCATTGCAAGTGATTGTTAATCCTGGACTGGGGCATCCGCCCCTGTTCCTGAACTGGGCCTCCCAAGTGGTACTGCTGATGCATCTCAGTCCTGGTCTGCATCACCACCCACTATTTGAGTACTTTGAATCTCATCCTACCTTAACAATGCGGCTCAATTCTGAACAGTTCAGTCCCTCTGCGGTACAGGCTCTTGCGCTCACTCCCTACTCTGCTAATGCTTAATGATTCAGTCCCACAATAACCCCGCTGATTCTCTGCTGGGGCACACTCACAGCTCTGCCAGACTCCCAGTCCTCTCCTGACCTATAACATAACCTGATACTTCTGTGCTGGAATCCATTAACACCTCTTTCAATGCACCTCAACCCAGACCTGCAGTACCCTCTGTTCTGCTTGTACTGGTTATCCATCTCAGTCCTGACCTGAAGCATCATCTGATGTTCACCTTCTCATTCTAGCTGCATCTCATCCATGACCTGTGGCTGCACTTTGTATTCTTGTTCAGCGATTGGCATACGCACACCACCAGCTCTGCACATACAATTCTTCAGCCTTGCTGTGCAACCTGCCACTCGCTCATCAACATGTTCTGGGGTCATGCCTTGTCGAAGGGGGCGGGGCAATCTGTTCAATATAAGTGTACCGCGCAAAGGGATGCGCACAGGGATGCACAAATGACTGCAGCCAACATATCCAACAACTTCTAGCTTGGTGAAAGTGGTCCAAAACCTCATTTTGGGAGGAAGTTAATTTGTAATTGGACCGTTAAACATTTGCTATTAGTTTTTTGAATGACTGTTTTCAAAGCATACTTTTCTTGGATGTTATAAAAGCTTGCTTTGATTCAGTCAGTTCCAAACAGTATGCGAAGTCATGCCCAGAGCTGCCGTAGAATATACATTTAATGAATCTACTTGTAAAGTGCAAGAATCCTGCTGGTAAAGACCAAGTGGAATTCCACATCTTTGCCCTGCTAAGAATCCTCGGATTGTTAAGGAGTCCAGGAGCTGGGGCCATTGTCCTTATTGGTGAGTGAGACGGCTTTTGGATTCAACACCAGCAAATGTGGACTTCCTCAGCCATTTCTTGAAGCTGGAAGCTTACCTTCTTGAAGGCTGTGCATGAATTTGTCCATGATGAGTGAAAGAGACATATAGCACATACTAGATCTATGGTGTGCATAAGATAGTTATTCTGTTCTCATCCTTCTAAAACTTCACAAACAAAACACACCTGATTTTATCATCTCCTTCTCATGTCTGGCACGCCAAGAGTTTGATTAGCTCAGTCAACATACCCACCTTCAAAATTTGTGCCTGTCAGCCACCCTCTAACCACTCAACCCTTGATGTGGACGATTGCTCTTTTTTAACGAATGTGCTACCTTCATCTGGATTCATACAAGCCTCTAAATGCAGAGGGCAAGAATCATTTTATAAATTTAAAGAACTATTCCATCTCTTGACTGAAGGTCATCATGCAGGGCGAAAACTCAACAGGAGGCTTATGCCACTATTGATGTCTGTGCACAACTAATGCCTTCTGAAGGCACTGAAAGCAATGAACCAAGTATGAGAAAAGAAGATGATCACAGAGAAGCGACAAGCGATGTGCATCTACCAAGGTAACTGACTTTGCATCAACTTCAGCATCCTGTGTTAATAATCGTAATGCCTCGTGAAAACATTTATCTAAGGATTGCTGAGGGCCATGGGTCTTAGGTGGATAGGCGGTTTTGCATGCTACCAGTAGGAGTGTTGCAAAATTTTCGGTAGGAAGTCAGTCCTCCAAAACAGTTCCCTCCTGAGTAAAAAAATCGGGCTCATGTAAAAAAAAGAAAAGAGACCATCGTGGAACTGCCATTACTTAAGTCCTGAAGTTAGCCATTCAAATTTGAAGCCCCTTTCGATGACCCACATTACCAATGTACCCCATATGCAGGGAGTTTTCTCCCTGCGCTTGAAGGACATATGCTGTGTGAGTTATCTCCCAGCATTATAGTGGAACATTTCTACACTTTCCTGGAGAGGGATTGCTGTGTTCTATATGGAAAACCTGGACAGCAAAAATACCTGGTGATATGGCCCTAAGCAGAATGGTGTTTCTGATACCATGTCCTCTGATGGCAGCCCCCTCATGAGAGTGTTCCCTCTGCCATAGCTGACAGAAGCTGTGTTGCCAGTTAACCTGCCACCTACACCACTAAATAAGCTGGGAGATGCAAGAGGTGAGCGGATGGGACATTGGTCATTTTTTTAGGCTGGTGTCTGGTTACTGCCCATAGTTAAGTGAAGCCATTGGTCTACTGTTCTGCAAACTTTGACATTCAGAAAGTACCAGATTCGTTCTCATCTTTGAGGTGCTTCACCATGAAGAACATGAATGGATTCCCATTGGTGCATCATGAACCAAACCACTGGCTGGTTATCTCTGTTACTTATACAGGACATGAAGTGGCTAGTCGAGGTACATTTGAACACAATTATCAGACTTGAAATAAAGATAAAAAACTTCAGCCCAGAGTTAGAGAATACAACCCTTTAACAATATCTCAGAATATGTAAATGTATTTACAGTATGAATAGGAATTGAATTGTAAAAAGAGCAAATAACACAGCGCTCAATAAAATGGCTATACAATAATTAATACCAAGGGTCCAGGCTATAACCAATATATACAGTTCATGATCTCTACAAGATTGTTAACACTGGCACAAAACTGAAAAAGAAAGTACAACCCGATAACAATTCAACACTAAAATGATTATGTGTTTTATGCAGGTTTTTTTAAAACGCACCATCCAAGGTCTCTACCCGAGCATGAGCATTACATTGTAAAATGGAGGATCACAATCCTCCAGCCAAAATTGTTATATGTTCTAATGTGCTAATTTCATTTGTATAGTACAACACAAGCTTCTTGGCATCGTTCAATTACACAACCAAGAAAGTAACTCAAGGAAAACTTGGAACCGTACTGAAAACGAAAAATAAAACTAAACCAACAAGTTTAAAAAATTGACAAGAGAACTAACAACAAAGGTTGATAAATAACTACTTGAAAAGCCAGATTTTGAGGACCTTATGAAACTTCAAGAACAGAAACAACGGTTCCATGGGACTCTTTTTGTCAAAAAACAAAAATGTAGCCTCCTAACTCCACATTTAAAAAAAAATTGCAAAATTAGGTCATGTTTTTTTTCTATATTTCCTTATGAAACCTCAACATTGGCTTATTTACCAAGATATTTATGCCAGCACAAAGTCATGCAAGTGGCTAATCTCACTCGTTTATTGGGGAGGGGTGCCTTCCTGCGCGGTATTCCACGCCATAAGTTTTTTTTTGTTAGTAGCGACTGAATACTCAGTTACTTTTCCAAAACTCTTGATTATGTGCTATATGGCAGGGTATGATTCTTTCAAGTCTACTTTGTAGCTTATCAAGTCATCGGCATAGAGGGCGACCTTCTTTTCACACCTATTACACTGAAAAGGGGCAATGCCTACTTCCTCCCTTCTAAAAATGAATACATCTGTCCCCATGTGCAAGGAAGAAGGAAAGGCAATGAAGGCATAACTTCACGGCAGCCACAGAGAATGCACTGCATTGGGGACTTCTAAAAAATAATAATAAAAAAAAATGAAGATGAGTAGATCACAGCTGATGTGGTCTGCAACAAACGTTGGGGATGATTGATAGGTTGCCCTATGACGTAAAACCCTTGATCTGAGAAGCACTAATCATTGCTCTGGCTCTAGACCGACATGAGTACGTTGTGAAAGTCTGGTGAGTAGCCAATGTGCCGTATTTTGCATCATTTGTAAACTGTTCTGCAGCTCAAACAAGCAGAAATGCCATAATCCTATCTGCAGGGAAATAGTGGGAACCCAAAGTAGCCCTGGCAATTTATGCAGACCACCTCCTTGGAAAGCACAGCCTGGCCCGGTTGGCTGGAAATGCTTGCTTGCTGCTTTTATTACTTGGGGCCCATATTGCAGCACCTCTGCTAAACTGGCCCCCTGTAGCAAAACTGTCCACCACTGCTGCAAAACTGGCCCCCACCCTTTCATCCCCCCAGGGAAAGGCTCGATGCGGCCAGTCCCGCCCTGTCTATTTGAACTGTTCTTAGAAATTGTATACTGATTTGTGATGATTGAATGGATGAATGGCGATAGCCTCTTTTTATGTGCAGAAACGATCTGCTAAGTACTTTGGCCACCTAGTTTTCTAGTTATATATCAGTGTCAATAGAAATATTCCACTTTATATTTTCATCCAGCTAATCAGGCTGCTGCAAAGCTTTCCTAATCTGAGAGGGTTTATAGAAGGAGACATGCCTGCCTTCTTCCCCGAATGCCTTGCACTGGCTCCTGCCTGCAAGCTGATGGCCAGGCAAATCCTCCAAGTTGCTGCTCTGACAGGAATCTTGGTCCAGATTAACAAAGTGTTCTTGAAACACAGGGGCATATTATCAAGGGGGTTTATCTCCGCTTTTTTGGCTTTAAAATCCAAGAAAGCGGAGATAAAATGATCTCCCTATTACCTAGCTGTCGCTAACACCAGTTAGCGACAGCTAGTAGGAGATAGAGACCATCTTGGGCCTCGCTTTGCATGTCAGTGATATTTATCACTAATGACATGCAAAGTGGGCGTGCCAAGATGTTAGCGACTGGAAACAGTCGCTAACATCGCTATCTCCTATTACCAACTTTTGGAGATATTCGCGCTAAGCGCGAATATCTCCAAAAGCTAACACCTGCCTCGGAGCAGTTCTTAGCCATGTTATCCAATGGTAGGTGGATAACATGGCTAAGAACATTAGCTCGGTAATGCATGAATATCGCTGACTTTTCAGCGATATTCATGCATTTCGGCCGATTTTTATCGCTTAGGAGATAAACCTTGATAATATCAAGGCTCCTAAGCGATAAAAATCGCCGCAGCTCGGCGATAAAAATATCGCCGCTAAACCAACATAGCGATAATTATCGCTAGTTGTTGGTAATATGCCCCACAGTGTTGTGTGAAGAAGAGCGAGATCAGAGCTGTGCCATGCCTACTAAGAGGTGGTGCAGTTCAGTTCTCTTTCTGATCTGGTACTCTTTTGCAGCCATGTGCAAATGCAGGCACCCTTGCACCATAGTGCTAAAGTGTCTGTGTTGTGGTCAGCATAGTTTTCATGTAGGACAGTGTCTCTTCCTGTACAAAAACTATTGTGTAAGGTATTTTCCTCCTGCGTGTGTTCTGTATAATGCAGCACACATGCAAAGGCAAAAAAACAAGGAGAAAGGGAAAACATTTCTCCTTCATATGCCTGCCTCAGGGAGGTGGGGGATTTTGGTGCAAAGACAGCTCTTTGCATTGCATTCTGTTACTTTGGTGTACAACCCAATGCAATTGTAAAAACCACTTGTAGACTTTGCGTCATGTCTGACTTAAGAAGTAATACAAACTCAACACAATGGCTTGGTAAATCTCAGCCCATGTAATTCCCATAAACATATTTGGGAAATAATGAGATGGATGAAAGAAATGGGGGGAAGAAAATATCAGTCTTGTTCCCAATGGGCAGCACTTTCTTCTCCTTTTTGCACCAAGCATTGTCACATACAGATGTTCGCGATCAGCTAAGAGTAACCCCTGATAGCTGGTGCATTTCTAGTTATCTCAAACTATCTGGTATCTACACATATTTTGATGAATGCAATCATCAGTGAAAAACCTGTTCAAATAGTGGTCGCACATATTTTTAGTGCATACACTCACTCCCGTACAAACCTAAAGGGGCCTCTCTCTGCTCCATACCCTTGGATTTAATTTACATAGGAATCCGTAGGTGAGGGCCAATAGGGGCACCCCCCATGAGACTACAGGCATGGAGACTTATGGTGAATCTCTTCATTGCAGACCATAGCTAAAGGGGTCTGTAAGAAACTGGGTTGTTGGTTGACTGGGGTGTAAGCCCTGGTCAAGCAGCAACCACAATCCTTGTCAGGGTAAGGCACAAGCAAACCCCAAATTAACCTGTGCTCACCCCTTTGTAACTTGACACAGAGCAGTCAGGCTTAACTCAGAGGCAAAGTGTAAAGTATTTGTGCAACAATTCAAACAGTAAAACAGTGAAACCACCCAACAAAATGAGACCACAATAGATTTAGAAAAATAGAGGAGCTTTTAATAGATAAAACAAGACCAACACGATCCGATTCTGAGATCCTTTGTTAAGCCCCACCACTCTAACAAACAACTCAGATCAGACTCTCTCTCCCTCGCCAACGTTCCCAGAATAAAAAAGTCCCGAGCCGGGGGGCGCTTGTTCTCTTACAACACCCCAAAACTGTGGAACGCCCTCCCTCTTGCCATGCGGAGAGAACACAACCTCCTGGCCTTTCGGAGGCAATTAAAAACTTGGCTCTTCCCATAAACCTTTAATTCTTCTGCTCTCCCCTCTGGAACTTAGGTCATGCCAGTGCTGGGACGCCCTAGGGTAGCTACGCGCTTTAGAAATCCCAACTCAAACTCAAACTCAAACTCATTAGTAGAACCGGAGATATTGAATTTTAAATGTTTTAGTGAAAATGGCACCAAAATGCACAGAGTGCAAACTGGGGATATCTGGTCGCTCCAGACCGGAACAAAGTCACATGTTCAGGCAGATTGTGATGGAGCGCAGGCCGGCTCTAGGGACCCAGGTAGGGCCACTGAACAGAGTACCTTAAATCCTGGTTGCAAAGCGTTGCGTGGATCTGCATTGAAAAAGTGCCACCCAGCCGAAGTGTTCCATCGGTTCCGAGATATGTCAAGGCTGCAGTGTGAGGTCCTGTTTCATCATCATTGAGGATCCAGTCGACGAGGTGTGCAATGTGTACTCCGGCGTTGGGGATGCGGCATGCATCGGCCGATGTGTCTGTTCCAGTGAGCTGCGAGGATATGATGCAGAGTACTGCATCGTCGATGAGGCTGCGTCAACGACAGATGTGAGGACCTGGGCTGTCACAGTGCTGCCCAATTGGGGAGATTCGTTGGTTTTGAGAGCTGCAGAAGCAATTTGGGTATTTGCAACCGGTCCAATCCACACAACAGCGTGATTGTGTTGATTCTGCATAGGGATATACTTCTCAGGTGAGGAGATGCGTTGTTCAGCAGAGAAGATGCATTAGTTTTGTGGCAAGCACCTTAGGCCCACTTCCATGGGTCCAGGACTGGAGTGGCATCAATTGACAGGCAATTGACTCACAATAGGCAGAGTGCATGGTGCACATGGAAGGTTGTTAGTAGCCTTTTATGTCACTGAGGCTTCTGATCAGGAGGGCATCCAACTATCCCTTGAAGTCAGTCAGTCAGTCAAAACATATGTTAATTTTGACCTTAGTCTTTTAAACAAGAATTCCTAAAAACACAGTGTAGCAACTAAAGTCCAACACAAAACACTCAATATAAAACAACTTAAAATACAATTAAAACACAGTTCATCCAATCAATAAAATCTACATCTCCCAGAACATCATAGAAGATTAAAAGAAGAACTCCACTTAATTTAATGTAATTATCTCAGTACGATTAAAACTGTATTGACAGAAATTAAAAACAACCCCAAGGTACACAATACATCAAGAAATCTCATTTTGAGCAATAATTAATCACTTACTCTCTATCCTTTATATTATATTTTATAAAAATGGGTTTTAAAAAACTTCCACTGGTCTAAAAACCACAGACTATCCTCAAGGGTTTGAATTAAGTCCCTTTTCGTGTTGAGGCCCCATTTACACATTTTTTCTTCATTTAGCAGAATACCGTGTCTTTATGACGTCAACATTTGATTTAACCCACATCTAAATCTCGGGAGACTTTGACACATCTTGATATTAGGAAGTCTCTCCAGATAAGGAAAGGTCTCACTTCCGTTCCATGAATTTATCAGGTGGGACACAGATTGTTTCTTCCTCATATATACAAGATCCTCCTTCCTGGAGACCTACTTTGTTCTTCTTCTCAACTCCTCCTTACTCACTCCCATCAGGTTAGTACCATCTGCTGTTTTTATTTTTAATTCTCTACAACAAGTTAGGATCCTCTCTCTAACGCTATGGGCCCAGGTTAGCTCACTTTGCAATATCTTCCTTTTACATAATAGAGAGATTTTAGAGGTTTCCACACAATTAGTTTCCAAAATGTTATTCTCTCTGCACGTGGTAAGTGTGTTCCCCCCGTCAGACCCATTTCCACTCTAACTGCCTGCACCATAGAGAAAGATGGGGAGCGTGAGTAACCTTTTTAGGCACCTTCCTTCTTCGAGGTACCAACTCTTTTAGCCCCCTATGCCGGCCACCTTGCACCATACTGAAACTGTGGCCTTATCATGAACTGATAGGCCACTAGTACTAGCTGCAGGAAGCCCCCCTCCCCCAGAGCAGTTGTAAAATGTCTTCGGTACCCCTACCATTGAAAGCACCTTGGCTTGTGTTGAGGCAAGGTGATCCTTCCATACTTAATCATGAGAAAAGAACACTCCTAAATATTTGTCTTTATTAACTCTCTCTATTTTGACTTAATTTATTACCCAACTCATGCTTTTCCACAGCGTCCCGATCGGGAGCACATTGGTCTTTTCCATATTCATTTGTAATTTTTTCTTCTTTCAGTACTCCACAAGTATATCTAGTTTTTTCTGAAGCCCAATTCCTGTCAAATCAAAAATGTCTAAATTGTATGCATATAAAAGACAGCTAATATGCATGCCATTCGTTTTTGGGCTAAATTTATTAGATTGACTTAGAACTTTAGGGAGATCAGCCAAAAACAGGGAGAATAATGTCTGTGTCAAAACACACCCTTGTCTCAGACCAGTTCTTATATATATTCTCTTAGAAAGGGAACCTTCAATGTCCAATTCAACGTGGGTCCAATTATCCCTGTGGAGCTCTTGCAGGAGTTAAATCATGTCTTTGGACATCCCATATTTCTTTAATACTTTCCATAGCAAGACTCGATCAACAGAGTCAAATGCAGAACTGTAATCTACAAAACAACATTTAGATCTCCACACTGCTCTATAGATTTCTTAGCAACGGCCCATAAACTAAAACTAGCCCTTGGAGTCACTCTGTGTTCTGGGTTCAAGAGATGCAGATCCAGTCCTTCTTGCCCAGGCAAGAAGGCAGTAGGTCATAACAGGGCGGGGAACATCCTTTACAACGCAACTGTTACAACGAAGTACCTTTACGACGCAACCATTACAACGCAACTTTTACAACGACTTGCGCTGGGGGCGCTCTAGGATAGGGAATAGTTTCCAACACCTTCCCTACTAGCCACGGGGACTAGAGTTGGAATAGTAAATTAAACTATTCACTATCCAGCGCCCCCAACGCAAGTCGTTGTAACGACTTGCGTTGTAAAACTTGCGCCGTAAAGGCATGCGCTGTAATAGCATGCGTTGTAACGTCATACATCCTAACAGGGCACCAGTTTCTTCAGAGCAGCAGTCCAGCAGAGTCATAGCCATGTTAGCAGCACTGCAGTGTTTTCCCTGGCAGAGTATCCACAGGTCCAGAAGTGTACTAAAGTGGTGGTGTCTTAAGTCCTTCCTTTACACACAGTTGTGGCTTTGAAGTGGGGAGATGCTTCTAGCGGCATACCTTTGAAGTGCACAGATACCCAGCCTTCTCTGTCCTGGCTCCAGACTAACTACATGGGGTATGCAGCTCTTTGTGGGGAGACATGACACAGCCTATTCAGGTGTAGGTAAGGCTGGGCCTAGGTACCTCCTCCAATCCAGCCAGTGATGACCCACTAAGTCACATCTAAGCTTTCATTGTGTGTGGCTTTCTTGGAGGAATACACAAACCCCAACTACACCCAGTCATGTGGTGAGAGACAGGCTGCAGGCACTGAGGGGCTAAGACAAGAAAATTCCAACTTTCTAATAATGGCATTTACATAATTGTAATCTAAAATCCAACTTCACCATAAGGTAGGATTTTAAAATGGGATTCCAGAAACAGCAACCTTGAAACAGTTATATCTTCCCATTTGGAAATTACACAAAAATATGTAAAATAGTAATACAAGGTTATTCTATGGGAGATATAGGCCTCGCACTAGTGAAAAATGAGTTTAAGACTTTTTCACTACCCTGACATGTAAATCTTAAATGTACATGTCCTGCTTTTTAAATACATTGCACCCTGCCCTCTGGGCTGTCCAGAGCCTACCCTAGAGTTGTATTAAAATGGAATGTCTGGGCCTGGCACGTCGAAATGGAAGTTTAAACTGCACACACAGGTTCTACAATGGCAGGCCTGAGGCATGTTTAAAGGGATACAAGCACGATTGCAGGCCCACTAGTAGCATTAATTTATAGGCCTTGGGCACCTGTAGTGCACTGTACTAGGGACTTATAAGCCATTTAAATATGCCAATTGGTAATGAGACAATATTACCATGTTTAGAGGAGAGAGCACATGCATTTTAGAGCAGTGATAGAATACTCAGAGTCCTAAGGCCGGAAAAAACGAATTCAGCAAAAAGTGGCGGATAAAAGTAAAACGTTTTAGGGTGACCCTGCAGAGAGGGCCAAGTCCAACCGTGCCCCTCTGGAGCACCAACGTTTCAGTTTGGGTGCTCCCTTGGGGTTAGTGGACCCACATAGCAAAAGTAAGAGTGGGAAACTTCCAGTGACAAAAGAATAGCAGTAATAGCACAGACGTACAATGTTTCTGGGACTGCAATCCTCACAGTTAGAGTTCTTATGCGTTTCACACGTATCTCGATTAAAATGAAGTTCCCAGTGTGCATGCATGATCCCTCGCAGCACAGGACGCCTGGACTGCAGGTAAGAATGGAATGTAATTCACATCTTCTCCGTGGGTAATAACAAACCTCCCAACGCATGCAACACAAATTCTATCCCTGGCTCCAGCCACAGGTTTCTGCGGCTCAAGAAATATATTTTGCCGTGTGACGTTGAGCTCCATTTAATTTGACAGCAGATAATACAAATGAAAAACAGCATGCTCATTCCCTCTCCCAAGGTCAACACATTTCCGATATTGTTTTATGCCGTTCTCTGGGTTATTTAATATTAGACACATATCCAAGAACAATATGTTTCTTTGTTAATGTTTTTCTCTCAAATGTTTGTCCTTCGTCGTGTTTTCCGAGGAATGCTCATTTACTCATGTGGCTTCTAACAATACCTTAAATGACCAGACAGTGCACATGATGGCCAATCTTCGAGCTGTCACTTTAAGCCAGGCTGCCCATCACTCACTGCTTTAACCCATGTGAAAATCCTATAGATGTTTACAGACCAAAATCATCGCTCTGAACAGCAATTTAACGAACCATTTGAGCAAAACAGTAAAGGACTTTTCCCAAGAATACTGTATTAACAGCGCACCAGTTTCCAGTGCAAAACAGATTTACCAGTAACAGAATTAATCCAGCCCTCGACCGTGTCAGTGACACACCACATATAGAATACACCGTGCTAGGGCCATTCTGAATCACGGTATAATGGTCCATGTTGTTGTAATTCTTCTCAGAGAGTGAACATGTTCATGCCATGTTGTACTGCATTAGCCAGTGCTGATTGTTTTCAGACTATTGTGATTTGGAGCTGAAGACAGTGGTGGATAAAGGAGGGAAGGGCAAGTAGCAGTTGTTAAGGCCTGACATGACAGTATGTGGGCACCCCTTCACCTTACTAATAAATACAGACAAACAGGCCAGGAGGCTCAGCCTGCTTCACATCCCTGCTTTATACTCTTAGTAAGCATGGAATGTATTCTTACAGTAGTGATTAATGCCAGCATTCTATGCCCTTTCAGTGTGTTAACCAATCACATTCCATACAATGCGCTAATTGCATATTGAATACAGTGTGGCTGCTTCTACGCTTTGAGGGATTCATAACGGTGTAAACAAGACCTAATAGGGTTATCAAATCCACCATATCCACCATACTTATTTTATAAGCCATTGAAGAATGAAAGGTTGAGTACATCTGTGGGCCGTTGGCTTGCAATTGACAGTGCCTTTTAACTTAGTGACGTGAAAGCATCACATAGGCAGTTCACCACAGCAATGATGCACTCATGGGCTGGAGGTAGATCGATCCATCAATAAATCCAAAATGACGCAGAAGTGGTGGTATTGCCCAGCGAGTCTGAGAAGCTGAAGGCATGACAGTTCTCCCCAATCTGCCAGCGGTGTCGCCTATATTATTCCTTTTGAAACTCCGTAGGGCCCATATCACAGTGCTTTTGAGCATCCACCTACTGTCACAACAGTTCCAAGTCCCGATGCAGGTACAATGCTTCTGACTCGGAAGTTATTCATCAGACCAAACATATGCTCTTCCATATTGGAATAGAAGTCTAAGATCAAAATGTCCATTGAGTGGACAATGAATATAATAATAATAATAATACAGCCATTTGTAGAGTGTGAACAGCTACCTCCGAGGAGCTATTGCAACAGGTGACCACAAAATCCTGAAAGGTCGGGATCCCAGGAGAATTAAGTTAGGTTAAAAAGCCATGTTTTTGCTGCTTTCCTAAATTGTGATTCACAGCCAATCTGGCACAAGGCATTAGGCAGGGAATTCCATTCCATGGACGCCCCGAACATGAAAGATCTGCCTTCTAACCGAGCTTTATTACTGGGGGAGTGCAAAGCAGATTCTGAGAATTAGACCTCAGTGACCGAGTCTGCTTATACGCACCTAATCTCAGTAATATAATATAATAATATCTAAGAGCTAATTTCAAAAGCCAAAGTGATAGTAGACCACAAAACATAAATTTGTTTTAAAAAAATCAGTTTGTCCTGGTGCATGGTTATTTCCATGAACAACCATGATTTACTGAGAAGCAGCCTCCCATTCCAAGAGATGAGTGGCAGCCATAAACATGGAACCACAAAGATAAAGGTGAGTGATTGCTTCACGTTTCCCTCGAGAGGTCATTTCTGCAGGTCTGATGGTGTGGGATTATAGAAAGGAAGTGTTTCTGATGTGCTAATGTTGTTCAACCTTGGGGTTTGACGAAAGGTGGAGCAATACAGACAGGGGGCAGACCTGACTGAGACACCCATGAAAGCAATCCTTGTCGTCTAGGATCTCTTTTTAATAATTGCGGGTGCTTGTGAAACCGTGACTGCAACTCAGAAGCATAGGAGGGCATCCCAGCCTTGTGTAATTCGGTAGAGGGATGGAGTGGGTATTCAAAGTTACTGCAGGCAGCAGGCGATTACTCATTCATTCCCATTAACAGCTCCCTTCAGACTATTCAAGCATTCCTTGGACCATCTATCGTGTGTCACTGTTAGTGCACTTGGTTTCATCCCTCGCTGTCGGGTGGCACACCGACATAGGGAGGGTCGATCTTTGGTGTGGTGGGAAGGGTGTAAACAGTGTGGTGAGAGGCGAGAGGTGCAGCTGGTGCTTTGTGGGGAGCAAGGCCTCCTACCATCTCCACATGGTGTACATTGTTTAGATTTATGGAAATGGAGGTGGCCCAGAACTGTTTCCATACTTATACAATACCATGGTATTACATGAGTGATATACACTATATAGTGTACCATAGATTGGACCCTTCTGGTAGAAGAGGCACATGAGAACAAGAGTTCCACCCAAGGGCCATACCTGTGCCAATAGTGTGTTTTGTGAAACAATCATACCCAAAGCCTTTCTGGATAAATAATGGCATAGCGTTTCCGACCCAGACTGTTTCACCTTAGCAGTAATTCCCTACTACTGTATCAGATTCACTCCATAACTGACATTACATATTCAAGAGTCAGAGTTTTGGTCATGAAATGGAATGGAATGGGTGGGTGAGTGTGTGTGTATGTGTACTAATATCTGTAATTTTAAGTGTCCGTTTCAGTCTGTGATTGATGTCTGTGGGGGGCAGTGCTTAATTTGTGCCAATGGTTTCTAGTGCTCAACACCGGCACTTAATTGTCAGCACCTGCTCTATTGACAGTCCACAACATGGTGGTGCTGTCATTTTAAATTTCGAGATGAGCGCAACAAACATGTTTATTAAATCAATATGTACTGAAAATGATTAATACTAAACTCTGATGACATTATTATAGCTTTGTGTGGCCTGAAATAGTCTGAAGTGCCACACTTGTAGAAGTGCGATGGTTTGTGTTATGTTGGTACTGTCATTGGAAGCGCTAGCAGGGTATGGGTGGTATAGGCTGCAGTGGCCTTCAAGATAGGGCCAGGCACATAACTTTTTTGACAAATTAAGCATTGAGAGTGGCTATGCCTGTGAATGTCTATGAAGGGTTCCTCTGAGTACAAAAAACTGCCTATAACAAGGTGTGTAGTGTGAATTTACTTGTAAATGCGACCCTTCTGAGTGTGGTTCAAACTTTGAATTTAAGTGGGTTGATTTGCTAGTTTGCATATGTGTGTGTTTGTATTCGCTAGAATTTCTGTGTATGAATCTCTGAATATATGACTGTGTAGGTATCTGTTGCATTTATATATATATATAAACAATTCTGTCACTGTGTGTTTGGGTGCGTGCGTGTGTGCATGCATAAGTATTATATGTCTGTATAGCTGCTGGTGGGTCTAGATGTGAACTTGTTTCTTGGCTGCCTATACATGGCTGCGTGTGCCAGTATAGCCAGTTTTGAGTATATCCCTGGCTTTGTAGACATGTGAGACTGTCTATAGATGTGATACTATGTAGTGCTGAATGAGAGTGACTATGTGAAGGACATATGTCTTTAATAAATGCCATAATAGTGTTTAGCATTTTTGTTCATATATCTGAGCTACTCCTTCTCTGACTTATGCAGCAGTCAGAGAATGACTGGAGTAGCTCAGAAATAATTCACATGGTACATTGCTGAATATGCTGAAGGATATCAGCAGCATATAGTAGCAACTGACAGGTGAGGGCTTGCTAATACCTGGTTAGAGCGACTCAAATATGTTTATTCATAGGCAGGATCAGATACTTGCAGGCGTTTCAGGCACCGATTTAGGTTTCGTGCATTGAACCATGTAAGTATTGACTGGTAACGATTGTTGTTTTAGTAAAATTGCAGTACATTTAGGGTTTTGATCTGTGGCGGTGAAAATGTGGAATAATATATTATTCCCCTTAATCAATTTGTACATTGTTTAGCCAGTATAGCGCAGCACATTTCTGCTAATGAGATGCACTATAGCCAACAGAAAAGCTCGGGTCACCCAAACGGTAGAGGTACTAGGGTTCATATCTTGCAAGAGGGTTTCCTCGTGCGAGGCACTGATTATAGTAGATGAGGGTCAACTTTATTATTATATTTTTCTTTTTTCTTTTTATTATTATGTTTTTAGTATGCATGAGAAACAGCATAAACATCTTTAATTTTAGAAATTTCAATCAACTCTTAGATTCAAAACATAAGTATTCTAAAACAGAGAGAATAACAGAAGAATACAAAACTAGCTAATACGATAAAACCCCTGGCACGTTGACCATAAGGTGCAAGTGCATACGAATAAACAGATTTTCTTAAGAACTAAATTTCAAAACCTGAAAGTTTATTTTCTCAAAAAATCGCATACCTTCAATACAATACTGTATCATTAATCCTACCGTGCCTAAATTCTGCAGCCGTTCGTATATACGACGTTATTCCATGAACGGCTTGTAATTTCAAAGTAACCTGTATATTAAACCACCAGCTGACTCAAAGTGACTGCAGATACAGTACTTAAGTAGGGTTCCGGAGTAGCGTACTACTTGCCAAAAACGTGCTGCGACGCCTCGTCAGGGGTAGTAAGCGCTATATTAAATCCAATTACAATTACTTGCATAACCAACGTATTAAACCACTAACTGGCCTAATAAAGTGACAGTGCAGTTAAGAACAAAAATAGATCCATGCCTGAGCTAAATGCTAATAAAGTGCAAAATAGCTAATCTCTCCTATGGAGTTTCCTCCCCTGCAAGTGTTCCTCAAATCTCCTTAGAGCAAGGTATTTTGCTCACTCGGGCATAGTACCATCATTCCCTTATGCTGACTTTCCTCTTCTTGCAAAGTCATTCTTCTATTGTGGTATTCACTGACGATTTCCAATATTGCACAATAATTTACAGAGCCACCAATGTAGAAATAGAAATAAATCGTGCACACCTTTCCCAAACTGTGGTGGAATGGGGACGTCTAACAAGATTATACAGGGTGGGGGCTTAACCGCGTATCCTATCCGTAGCAAAATTGTAGAGAACTGCACTTTTGTTTGCAGGTACCCCCCACATTTTGCCCCTTTTTAGCTACTAGATGCTAATTTGCAACTCTGACAGTGTACTGAGGGCCGCTAACCAGAACTCAGTGCCTTTGCTCCTTCCCTAAAACAAGGTGTTGTCTAATTGTGCTACAATGGGCAAAGGACTTTAGCACCTTTGTAAGCCTGTAGTAAATATTACTCCAGATACCTAGGGCAGGGGTTCTACAGAGGGTCCCTAAGGGCTGCAGCATACCTTAATGCCACCCTAAGGAACACACATACAAATTCCACACAGACTGCCATTGCAGGCTGCGTGACATGGTGCAAACCATGAGTGAAAACATGACATGCCACACTTTTGTGTGTCATCCATACAGCAGGTCTTAGTGCCCTAAGCCAGGGTGCATTATATTTAATGTGACAACATATCTGCCTGAGCAGATATGCCCCTGTGATGTCTAGTTCTATTACTAGATATTGCAAGTGAGCAGGTAAGCCATCTTAAGGCATGCACTGGTCAAAATGAGTTTTACAGCTACTACAGAATGGCTTAATTGAAACATTTAGTGTCTTGTGTCACCTTAGAGGTGCCCCCCGAAAACCTACCAACTACTAGTGTGCTGATGGACTGGTCTTAACCAGCCTGCTGCCACAGATTAGTTTCTGATCCCTAGGGGTGAGAGCCTTTGCTCTCAGGGGGTTACAAACAAATATGCTTGAGCAGAGGGTGTTTACACCCCCTTCCACAGGACCTACAGCTTAGTATTCCAAGGCAGGGGAGCTGCAAAGAGTCCACCACCTTTGGTATGCAAATTTGGCTTCTATCACAGGAGAAGTTGCTAACCCACCCTGCCCTGAGCCATCAGGCGGGAAAATTAGCTATACAGGAGGCATGTTGCACTGCCAGGCTGGGCACAACTCTAGCATCACCAAGTCTGACAGTCACATGACTTTAGACAATTCCACCATCTTGTGTGTTGTGGAATTAGAAATTCTGGGACAGAGTGATTCCTCTCCCCAAAGGAAGTTTTCATCTAGGGGGCATAGTGACCCTAGAGGTAATTAGCCCATTGGCTACTACCTCTCACTCCCCTTAATGCCCCTAAAGTGAATATTTACGGGACCCCAGGACTTCAGATTTGTATGGACCACAAGAAGAAGTGGACAAAGAAGAAGACTGCTGACCTGACTACCGAGGAGCACAACTGACCTGGTGCCAACCTTGCTGGCCTGCATGCTGCACATAAACTTCCTGGAGTAGCTAACTCATCCTGCAAATGTGCAGACCTCATGAAATCTAGAGGGTTGCCAGTGCTTTTGCAAATTACCCAAGAAACTCCATTGGAGTAGAGGAGATACTCCCCTGCAGCAGCAGGCACCAAAGACGCAAGGTGCTGTCCAATGAGCTGTCGCTCCCTGACCAACCTGGTGCAGCAGCTTCCCAGTAAGAAGACCCTGTGCTTCTGAAGTTCAGATCTGTCTCCCACTGAGCAAGGGACACCAGGACCAACCAGAGCCGCACTGGACCAATAACCAGGGCACTGGACCCCTTGCAGTAGCAAAGGCTTATTGTGCCCAATCAATCAATCAGTACATTTGTAGAGTTCACTACTCACCCGTGAGGGTCTCAAGGTGCGGGGGTGCTGCTACTGCTCAAACAGCTAGGTCTTTAGGAGTCTCCTGAAGGCCAGTAGGTCCTGGGTCTGTCGCAGGCGGATCGGGAGGGTGTTCCAGGTTTTTGCGGCAAGGTGGGAGAATGATCTGCCACTGGCGGTTGCTAGTCGGATACTGGGGACGGTGGCGAGGTCAGTGGAGTGAAGCTGGCAGTTCGGGGTGTAGAAGGTGAGTCGTTCTTTGAGGTACGCTGGTCCGGTGTTGTGAAGTGCTTTGTGAGAGTGGGTGAGGAGCTTGAAGGTGATCCTCTTATTGGCGGGTAGCCAGTGCAGGTCTTTCAGGTGGGCTGTGATGTGGCTGTGGTGGGGGATGTCGAGGATGAGGCGTGCAGAGGCATTCTGTATGCATTGTAGTTGTTTCTGGAGTTTGGCTGAGGTTCCTGCATAGAGAGCGTTGCTGTAGTTCAGCCTGCTGCTGACGAGGGCCTGGGTGACAGTCTTTCTGGTTCCGGTTGGGATCCATCTGTAGATCTTGCAGAGCATGCGGAGGGTGTTGAAGTAGGAGGAGGAGACAGGCATTTACTGCTCGAGAATGAACCCCAGGTTGCGTGCGTTGTCAGTGGGCGTTGGTGCAGCTCCCAGTGCGGCCTGCCACCATGAGTCGTCGAAAGTGGAGGGGATGGATCCGATGATGAAGACCTCCATCTTGTCCGAGTTCAGTTTAAGGCAGCTGTTCATCATCTATTAAGCGATGGCCTTCATTCCTTTGTGGAGGTGGGATTTGGCGGTGGTGGGGGCCTTGGTGAGGGAAAGGATCAGCTGGGTGTCGTCAGTGTATGAGATGATGTTGAGGTTGTGCGATAGGACGATGTTGGCGAGCGGTGTCATGTAGACGTTGAAGAGTGTTGGGCTGAGAAACGATCCTTGGGGTATGCCGCAGATGATCTTGGTGTCCTTAGAACAGAATGGGGGGAAGCGGACATTCTGGATTCTGCCGGGAGGAAGGAAGTGGTCCAGTCCAGGGCTTTGTCGCGGATCCCTGTGTCTTGGACGAGTGTGCGGAGGGTGTGGTGGCAGACGGTGTCAAAGGTGGCTGAAAGGTCCAGGAAGATGAGGGCCACGGCCCAGACCAGACACCTACGCCAAGGAAGATCAACCTGCACATCGAGGGACTTCAGGGACAGTGAGATCCACATCGAGAGTGGCCCAGCTGTCTTCTTTGCAAAATCAAAGACCAAGTCTGTGACTGCCGCCATCTGATGCTTCAAAGCACCGATGCACCCACGCCCCAGATCCCAATTCAAAGGGAGGTGACTGTGCCAAAGGGGAACCCAGAGCTAAGGCCACACTTGGATTTGCCTAGACTGGGCTTCCAGCTGCCTCCTGCAGCCTCTTTCTGCAAGCCCCTTCCAAATGCGAGAAACTCCAGCACCGGATCCGACTCCAAAAGAGACCACTGCACCTGAGCCCCACAGCCCAAGGAGAAGTAGACCAAGGGTGTCCCTGTGTACCTGACAATCTCAAGGGTCAAGCACTCCTGTGAGTTCCCCGGGACTGGTCCTCCAGTCCCTGCTTGAAGCCTCTTTGTAACCAGACCATTCTCCCATTGAGGTGAATGGGACACCCAACGTTGTGAGAAACCAGTGCACCCGGTTGACCCAGAGCCTCCAGAGGTGACCTATTAGTGTGGCCTTGGACCTTGCCCCATACTCACCTTAAGTCCTGAAGAAAAGTCCTGTATGTAGCTGCTAAGTGTCCATATGCCATACATATTTTTCCTCCATAAGATAACTTTTCCGATCCAGAAATTGCACTGTGTCCATTTTAAAAAAACGTAAAAATTCATAACTCGCAAAGTACTTACCCAATTCCAATTATCTTGTTATCTGAAATGTAGATACAAGTTTTTTTTTATAAAATGTTGTTAGATTACTTTATTGAGTGTGTGTCTCACTGCCTTTGTGTATGCAATAAATGCTTAGCATTAACCTCTGATATGCCTAACTGCTCACCCACACTACCACAAAAGAGAGCATTTGGAATGCCATTTGTGACTCTGTAATTCCTTTGGGGTTTGCTTGGACTCTCTGCACAGTGTACCTCATTTTGGTGAACTATATAGCGATCCAGCTTCCTACAAAAATATACTAAAAGATCTGTATCCAATATTCAAAGACTGCCTCGCATTACCAAAATATATGTTCCCACACTCCTACTATTTTACACCTAGGACATTTTCTATTGGTAGTTCTTAATATTTGGTTGAGCCTTACAGGGGCATAATAAAGCATCCAACCATTAAAAAACATAATTCTATGAAAATCTGCCCCTCTCAACAATGAAAATCCATAATCAAAATATCCTGACCATATGTCCCTGTCGATTTCTAACTCCGTACATTCCCACCACTTCATACATATGTTTACAATAGCCTGGGAGTTATCCTGTTGAAGTTCTTTATACCAATTCCATAGGGTATTAACTTTTTCAAACCTGAATAATTTTCTAACCAGCCCAGATGTTTGGTGAACTTCAGAGAAAGAGAGACTATGCAGAACAAAGACCACCTGCCTATAAGAAAAACGTAAAAAAATACATCATACAGAGCATTGCTTGGCAAATGTCTGCTTCGGACTTAATTTGGTCTTGATCTAAGAAATCTCCAATTTTATTAATTATAACATTTTTCCATCTCCTAATGGCTGCTGATGAAAGACCGGGAGAAAAGTGCTTCAGCAAATAAAGAGCCTCTCAGTATAGGTCACCAATATTTTATATTTTTTTTTAAATGGTCTTGTGTTGATAGGACAAGGGTAAATCGAAAGTTCATGCCAACCAAGATGGAGGGCAGGTCAGCTACAGGACCTGTGCAGGGCTCAATGAAAAAGTACCTTGGATGGAATAAACATCTGCGTCGAACACTGAATGTGTCAGTTCCAATTAATGCAGTCGGGTAGATGCATCATTGTTGAGCCTCGCAGTCGGGTTCCGCATCGTCATCAAATCCATTAACGATGCAGGCACTGCATTGTTTTTGAGCCTCGCAATCGGGTCCCACGTCGTCAAACTCTTTACGATGCAGGGGCTGCGTCGTCCAAACTTGTAGTTGGGTCCTGAGTCATCATCAAACTCTTTATGATGCAGGTCCCGCATCGTCAAACCTTGCAGTGAGGTCCCGTGTGGTTGTCAAGCCATGCAGGGATGTCCTAGAAGAGGTGCTGCCTCGGTGTTGAAGGGCACTGGGCTGGTTCTGTTTGGCGCAAAGTCATCATTGCATCAATTTGTGTAGAAAAACAACTGCAGATTCCCCCTTTCAAGGCCCAGGACTGGATTAGCACCTCTTGGCAGGGTAGGATTTACAGTTGGAGGAGTGGAGCAGCTGAATCAGAGCTAAAGAAAATCTTTGATGGCCCTGTGAATTTAAAACAGGAGGCAAGCCAGCAAGTCCTTGGAGAACTTAGGTCTAAGGGTGTAGAGAGCAGGTCCAGTCCTTCTCACTCCTAGGCAAGAAGCAGGAGGCAGCAGGCCAACACAGCAAAGCAGTTAGCTAAGTGGCTGTCCCTTCAACAGTACAGCAGCTCTTCTTACTGGAAGAATGTCCTCAGTTCCAGCAGTGCTCTGAATTCATGGTGTCAGCACTTACACCCAATTTGGCCGTTGAAGTAGGGAGACTTCAAAAAGCTGTTTTGTAGTGCACAAGGCCTGCCTTTCCTGTCCTGGCCCCGACTCACTCTAGGTGGGTATGCAACCCTTTGTGTGGGGACAGGCACAGCGCTATTCAGGTGCAAGTGTCAGCTCCGCCCTCTCATCCTGCCTCAGGATGACCCATCAATATGCAGATGGCCTCTCAGTCAAGCCTGCTCTGCAGTTGTGTGGTTGTCCAGAGGGAATGCAGGAAGCCAGATGCCACTTACCCCCGATGTGTATTCCATGAACAGGCAGAAGCCACTAAATGGTTTGGGAAACAGCCTTTACAATGTTGGCTGAGCCACATGTGCTGTTTCCCCGCAAGCAGAACAACGCTTGCTTGAACCATGCATCTTCCTTAACCACGTAGTTAACGCTGACAGAGGTTTAGATATCCGGATGGGCTGCAAGAGCAACAGGAAGCATCAGGACAGGAAGCTCCAGATGTGGACAGGTGAGTGTGACTGGGGCCGGGTTTCAGGGGGTAGTTTTTCAGCTTGGGGGTCAGTGTCACTTTTTTGGAAGGGGGCAGGATTTTAGGGCTATGGGGGAGTCGAGGTAGTTTTAATGGCTGGGGCCGGATTTTAGGGCTCAGGGTGGGGGGGAGGGGTAGTTTTCAGGGGAGGGGGTCAGTTTTCGGGCTCAGGGACAGGGGGGGCTAGGGTTGGGGTAGTTTTTGGAAGAGGTCAGGGTTTTTAGGCCACAGGGCCGGAGAAGATAAGGGGAAGGTTTTAGGGCAAGACGGCGATCAGTTTTAGTGCTCAGAGCAGGGGGGCTGGGGTAGTTTTTGGCAGGGGGCAGAGTTTTAGGCGAGGGAAAGGAGTAGTTTTAAGGGCAGGACAGGGTTGGTTTTAGGATTTGGCGGGCTAGGGTAGTGGGGCAGGATTTTAGGACTCAGGGTGGGCGAGTTGGGAAGTTTTTGGGGCAGGGACCAAGTGTTTAGGGTGAGGGGGTCATAGTAGATTTAAGAGATAGGACAGGGTAGATTACAAAGTTGAGGTATCGGGTGTTAGGGTGCAGGGCAGGTGGGCTGGAATATGCGATTTCCCATGCATAATGCTTAAGCAATCATGCCTTTACAAAAAAATTCGTTGTAAAGGCATGTGTAGTAAAGGCATGCATTGTGAAGACACAATCTTTGTTAAGGCATGAGTGGTTTAGGCATGCATGGTTGTATCATACAACAATGGTTTAAGTGAGAAAACACCAACTTTCTAAAAGTGGCATATTCAGAACTGCAATTATAAAAGCAACTTCACCATAAGTTGTGTTCTTAAATTGTGAGACACCAAATTAGATTTTCCTATCTTGTCCCAATATTAACCTATTTAGAGAAAGGCCTAGCAGTAGTGAGAAATTAATTTAAGAGTATTTCACTACCAAGACATGTAAAACTAATGCCCTATGTTTTACATACACTGCATCCTGCCCTCATGGCTTTCTAGGACCTACCTTAGGGGGGACTTACATGTAATTAAAAGGTTTGGGCCTGGCAAGTAGGTGAACTTGCCAGGTCGAAACAGAAGTTTAAAACTGTACACACAGGCTCTGCAGTGGCAAGCCTGAGACATGTTTAAAGGGGATAACACAATCAGTGCTGCAGGCCCACTAGTAGCTTTTAATTTACAGGCCCTGGGTACATATACTGCACTTTACTAGAGACTTATAAGTACATTAAATATGCCAATTGTGGATAAGCCAATGTTACCATGTTTAGAGAACAAAGCACATGCACTTTAGCACTGGATAGCAAGGGTAAAGCGCTCAGAATCGGAAAGCCAGCAAGAATGAAGTCAGCAAAACAGGAGGTCAGAATTCAAAAAGTCATGGGAAACCACACTATGGATGTCAGGTCTAACACGTGTCAACCCCCTCCCTCCCAATAAAAGGGGGTAGAGCTACCCAACCGCTTAGTAGTTCCCTTCATCAAGGCAGAAGAACCTGGTAATACCATCAGCATTGGCATGGTCTGTGCCAGGATGATGTTCAATCCTAAAGTACATTCTCTGTAGGGAGATGGGCTACCTAAACAGTGGGATTCTCACCCCTCAGGGGCCTGTAGTCTGTCTAAACCTGGAAGTCAGTGCCAAACAGGAACAGGTATGGCCTTAGCTTCTACAGCGCCCAGACTAAAGCAAAGACTTCCCTTGCAATTACACTCCACCGCTGGTCTCTGGGAAGTAGCCTCCTACTGAAGACGGCTACAGACTGATCGAGGGAGGAATCAGGGGCCTTGCACACAGGTACTGTGCATATGGCTTCCTTCTGGGCATCAAAAGCTTTCTGGCACACCTCTGTCCAGATCATCTGTTGAGGATGCTTCTTTGAAGTACGCTCTGTCAAGGAGGCAACAGTGGTGCCATATCCCTTGATAAATCTTCTGTAATAGTCAGTGATGCCCAAGAAGGATTTCACTTCTGTCTGGGTCTTGGAGTGCTCCCAAGCCAGAATGGTGTCAATTTTGGGCTGCAGGGTCTGCACATTGCCGCCCCCTACTTGGTGTCCAAACTATACCACAGAACCCTGCCTGGTATGGCACTTACTGGTCTTAATCGTCAGGCCTTTGCTCTGCAAAGCCTGAAGTACTTCCTAAGGGTGGTTCAAGCGGTCCTCCCAACTAGAGGTGAAGACCGCAATGTCATCTAGCTAGGCGGCACTGAAGTTCTCCAACCCAGCCAGGACCTGACTGCCTCTGGAAGGGGTGTTCTTCAACCCGGAAGGCATGACCTAGAACTGGAAGTGCCCTTCTGGTTTTGAGAATGCTGACCTCTCTTTATCCTCCATCGATCAAGGCAATCTGTCAGTACCCAGATGTTAATTCAAACGTTCTGAGGAACATGTCAACTCCAAGCCGCTCGATGAGGTCATCATCTCTGGAGATGGTGTGTGCGTCAGTCCTGGTGATTGCTTTGAGCCCACATTATTCCACACAAAACCGTAGCTCAGGGGTGACACCTGGAGGGTCAGCATTAGAAAACAGCACCACTGGTATGAAACAATGGCTGTTTGGGGGCTCAATAACTCCTAAAGCCGCATTTTGGAGACCTCCTCCTTAATGCTAGCTCTCACCATATCAGACAGCCTGTAAAATTTGTTCTTCACAGGTGTGCTCTCCCCAGTATCAATATCATGGGCATACCATGTAGTGAGTCCTGGGGGAAAGGAGAGCAAAGAAGCAAACTGCCCCAGCAACTGGTGGCAGTCTCTCTGGTGATCTAGGGTCAGTGTAGGAGAGAGGCTAACACCCCTAACAACTCATTCTGCTCCTTGGAAGATAGGCGGTTGGAGAGTGGTTCACTCTCCTCTTGCACCCCATCATCAACAACATGTAGCTTCCTGAAGCCTCAGCCTGCTGTTGATGACCCAGAAGAGTAAGGCACTCCTTCTGCCGATTGCAGAACGCTTCTTTGGAGGGACCCCCATCCTGCTGCCAGCTGGTCATCTCAGGCAGGTTTCCCAGTTGAACTACATCCTCCCCTGTAGGCACCAAGGCGTCCCACCCAAGGTCAGCATCCTCCTGGTGAGTTTCAGGAGCAGGTTTCCAGTGCCCCTTGTCCTTCTTCTTTTTGGCAGGTAACTGGGCCATTCTTCCATACTTCAAGTCCTCTTGACCATTCTGTCGGGCTCCCATGGACCGTGTGCTCAGGCACACCCACTCAGGTAAGCACTGGATAGCAGTGGTAGTGTTCTGAATCCTAAAGCCAGCAAAAATGAAGTCATCAAAACAGGAGGCCAGAAGGCAAAAAGTCAGAGGAAACCAAGGCAAGGATGCCATGTCTAACAGTTGCCATTGAGGCATCCAAGAACAATGGAAGGACATGAGTACCATTTGCTTTCACCTTCTCATTGTTTTTCACTGCAATGCAAATCAGACTGTCAGTGATAACGCAAGCATTGCTGTTGTCACAGAAGGAGACTGGTGCATATTTCATGTATACCTAGCACATTTGGTGCTCCGTTCACACCTCCTTTCTTGAATTTCCTTTTTTCCATGTGTGATGTTGCATTCTGTCTGCCCTGAACCTCCCCTGGCCCTCTTGAACAACTCTCTTGCCATGGGTGAGGTCCCTCGCTCCTTTAAACAGGCAGAGGTAGTGGCCATCTTAAAGAAACTCTCGGCAGACCCCTCCATCATGAGCAACCTTCACCCCATATCCCTCCTCCCTTTCCTCAGCAATGTTTTGGAGTCACATGTTACTCATATCCTTGGCTCTTTTATCGAGGAATCTTGTTTTTTGGACTCACAGCAAGCCGGGTTCAGACCTGCGCACTCCACAGAGGCAGTTATACTCTCTGTCATGGTGGAACTACGCAGAGGGGCCGACGCTAACATCTGTCAGGCCCTGGTGCTTCTGGATCTGTCGGCCGCCTTTGACACGGTCGACCACGATATCCTGGTCGACCGTGTCGGAGAGGCCGGCATCCAGGGCACCGCTCTGGACTGGATCCGTTCTTTCCTGTCTGACCGCCAACAAGCAGTCAGACTGTCCCAGTTCTCAGCAGACCAGGTCGGGCTGACTTGCGGTGTCCCGCAGGGCTCCTCTTTGTCCCCACTCCTTTTTAATTTATATCTGGCCCCCTTGATTCGTTCTCTCCGTAGGCTGAATGTCACCGCGTTCAATTACGCAGATGACATTCAACTGGTCTTCACCATCGACACATCGGAGGAATCTATTTCCACCTTCCAGACTACCCTTTGTTTCATTAGTGACTGGATGAGCTCTAACCATCTTAAGCTCAACCCCGACAAGACCGAGTTGGTTCTTGTCAGGGGTCCCTCCAACCCTTGGCAACCCTCTTTCTGGCCGGCTAATCTGGGCAGCCCCCCTTGCCCAGCGAACTCAGCTAAAAGTCTGGGAGTTGTCATTAGTAGTGATCTCTCAATGAAACTTCAGATCAGCGCGGTAGTGTCCTCTAGTCACTTCCAGCTCAGGAAGATACGAAAGATCTCCTGCCTCCTCACTACAGAGGCCCTCACGTTGGTGTTGCTAGCGCTAGTCATCTCAAGACTTGACTATGCAAACGCGCTTTACGTAGGCATCCCTGACTACCAAGCCAAGAGACTCCAGCAGATTCAAAATCAGGCCGCCCTTCTCATTTTCCGCCAACCCAGATATCAACATGTTCGCCCTCTTTTAAAAAGTCTTCATTGGCTCCCGGTCACCGCACGCTGCAAGTTTAAACTGGGCTGCATAATTTTCAAATCCCTTGCAGGTGGAGGCCCCTTTTTTATTTCTTCCCTCCTTCACCCATATGTCCCTTCACGCAACCTTCGCTCGTCTCAATTGGCTTTACTATCAGTCCCTAGATTCAAGAGGAAGAAACACGGTGGTCTTAGGTTCTCTTTTTTAGCTCCTTCCTTCTGGAACGCCCTCCCCCTCTCTCTAAGGCTGTCCCTCGCTTACACTAGGTTTAGATCCCTCCTCAAAACTTTTCTGTTCACTGAGGCCTACAATTAGTCTTGACCTTCACTTTTTCTCTTTTCTTCTGTTCCCTCAGCACAAGCGCCAAGAAACCTTCAGGTGTTAGCCGCGCTATAAAAAACTCTTTAACATAACATAACATTCTCCCTCCTCATGCCCATTCATTAAAGCCAGCAATGCAGTATCAGAGAGAGCAAAATGGGTTTTGAGTGAATATGCATGAGATGAGTTTCAGTGAGGTCAAGTGCCCAAAAAGCATATTTTACATTGCTGCTGCAACTGTCATGTTCCCCATCTGCCTGGACTCTGCTATCATCCCATCCTTACATCCATTCTCCAACATTCTTTACTGTGCCAAACACAATGCACCTGAAACTTGAGCAAAATAGCCATAATTGAACAAGGGCGGCCCTGAGCTACAGCTCCATACCCCAATCCTGGACTGCAACTGATAATGTTGTACTGGGGTACGTTGGGATCGGAATGCCCTCTACATGATACATGTACATGGACATTACACATGTATATTGGGCTTGTTAACATTGAAAACATCGATGTCAATATGAATACGATACATCCATGCATAAAATCTTTATTGACTAATTCGCCTGTTGTGAACTCCATGTCAACCCCTACTCAGAATTACGTAGTTAGGCAGGCTCTGAGACCCAGACCCGAGGTCACTGAGAAGAGATCACAGGTGGGGTGGCAAGTAGCCAGCAGACAAGTGCGCAAACAGGGAGTCCAAGATTAATATCTCAGAATGGCACAGGAACATCACAGTGGTCCGTGGAGACTGGTCCCAATAAAGCACACATGGCTGGATGGGTGAGAGCGTTCTCAAAACACCATAAAGCCAGATGCCACATGAAGTTAGGAACACTTAACCAATCGAGACACAGCACACACAGTACATGCAGTGATCATGAGCTCCCATGCCGGACATCTGGACAAGTTACCCATCTGGTAGAGACTTCATCTAAGTGTGCTGCTTTCTGAGAAAGAGGAAAACATCTGTAAAATGTCTTTTTGTACAGGAGGGAGTTAATTACTGCACAAAAACAACCCTGCCTGTAACTCAGGCACCATTGAACCATAACGTAAGGGTGTAGGTGTTGGCGCTAGGCTGCACTGTGTGCGCCAGAGCAAGGAGAGAGCAGGAATATGCCATATATTGAAAGATATGGCACATTCCTGTCCTCTCCATTTGTTGCAGCACAGCAAGTTGCCTTGCTGCGTTGCATCAAAGTTTGATAAATGTGGACCCAGGCTTGAGACTCAGCACTGACTCCACATCCTGTAATTCTTGCAAATCACTTTGGGCCTGTTTTGTCATTGGATTTTGTTGCCCTTGCAGCGCACATGGTGACAGAAGGGCTACGCAATCCCCAAGTCAGATTTGCCAAGCCAATCAAGAACACATTGCATGACCCCACGTTGCTTGGTAAATCATTGCGTTACTCTATGCTGGAAAGGTGTTACATGGGTGGAGTGTTGGCATTTCCACATTTCCACCCATGTATTTCGGCACATTCCCAGATTTACCAAGACTGGTACACCTGGGAGAGCTTCAAAATTGTATGCCTTCCTGATAGAGGTGCAAACAGGAGAAATAATATTTCCTGTGTCTAAGAATGCCTCTAGGTATCCTTTCCTGCACAAAAACAATCCTTAGAGGCTTTTTCCTCTTTCCAAGTGTGCTGCAGAAAGTTTGTGTACAGGAAGGTATTCCTTCCTGCACAAAAATACAATCCTGCCTGCATTTGCGCTAGGCAGCCACTAGTGTGCCAGCGCAAGGATAGAGCAGGAATGCACCATAGCATGGTAAATATAATGCATTCTTGCCCTCTCTATTTGATGCAGCAAGTTGCCTTGCTGCATTGCCCTGCATCAAAGTTTGATCAATCTTGTCCTAAAACTCCCTGTGCCTGAAAATAAATGAATGTGTACTTGTGTAATGTATCTAATGCTCATGTAAAGCACTCCAATACCTTCAGGTCGAGTTCACCCTATATAAAAATGCAAAAAAAAAAAAAGTGGTATAATGCACGGTATTGTCTTGCAACTATATCACTGTAACCACTTAGCGATGAGAATGTTTCATTAGAATAGTGCTAGATAGCATGGATGACTGCATTGGATTTTGCATAGCTCAAATCTACCTACAAAGGAAATGAAGCCCTGCTCCATTGTGGAGGTAAGTGCAGGAAGACAGAAGCGGGACGAGAGGGGGGAGAGGTTTGAGCTGTTGTGTGAAAAGCAGGGCCGTCCTGAAGAGAAAGAGTGAAGGACCTCCCTGGATCTAGGTAGGGAGGAAGTTTCAGATCCAGTCGATCACACTGTTCATTTAGATCTTTTTGTTATACTAGTTACGTTACACACACTTCCTATTTCAGGCACAAAAAGAGGATGTTTGGGAGCGGTGCTGAAGCAAGGATTAGAGTCCAGGGGGCAGATGTACAATGCTATTTATCATTTCTTAATGGACCGAATTGATATTTCGGGCATTAGGAAATGCTAAGTGGACTTTTAATATGTTCAAAGCCCATTAAGTGACTGGAAATTATTGCGATTTAACACAGTAGAAATCATAAATTGCAATCTCCTAAGTAGGCAATTGCAAATAGGTATTACCTATTTGTGATTCCTATGCACACATACAATGCATTTCCTAAATGCGAATTGGGTATTTAGGAAATGCAATTACCATCGACTCCAATACGATGGTAACCATGTGCAATAAAAAAAACTAAAAAACTAAAGATGCTTTTTTTGAAGTGCTATAGAGCTCTCACATGCCCCTAAGGCATATGTGTGCTCTACACGTACACTACTATTTTTGGGGTGCATGACGGGGGCCTTATGCCCATAGCCACTTGGTTTAGCATGTTCAAAATAGCAATTTCTTTGTAGGAAATGTCTATTTTGGACATGCTACACTGGCCTATTGGAAGGAATGGCATGGTATTCCTATTTGTGATTTCCTAATAGGGATTTCTACTCTGTGGGAATCGCTATTAGCAAATTGGATATTTCATACATATCATTTTGCATTTTCTAAATAGCAATTTCCAAGGAGTCGCTATTTAGGAAATACCAAATAGCATTTTCGTACATCTGGCCCCAAATCACTAATTTTCATGGTCAGAAGCATATCTATCATAACACAAAATATTGACTATGCACCAACTGGGTAACCCACGGAATAATCTCAATGAGCAAATATAGCAATGGGTTTGCAGAGAGGACTGACATACTGCAGCATCTATTTTTCATATCAGCTGCATAACATAACATTCAGTAACTATGTGTAGAGAATTACACCTAGTAGTAGAAGTATGTGTTCCGATCCCCTTACATGAAGGACTGGGGACACATACAACTCAAAATGTGACTGTAAAGTGACTGCTAGTATCTTTACACCTTGTTTTAGTCCTACATCTCCCATATAAAGTTCCACCTAAACCAGACAGAGATCTCTGCCCATGGTTGGCAAACAAAAATTAATTGAAAAGAACAGGAAAATAGGCATCAACAGAGGGAAATAATACACACTTATCAGATGTTAGTTCTGAAAGCTCATGTCACAGTCTCTGTTCTCTTCCTATTGTGCAGCGAGGAGTTGTGGGGACAGATCGGTTAGAGCTGTGTTATGTTGTGTTTTGTGTATTTTGTATTTATTTGAGACATGCAATAAGTCAAGATAAATGTTTGAGTGTCTGTGTAGTGTAGCATTAAGTGTGAGATGAGTATTTTTTATAATTCGTTAACAAATCACATATTTGTAATTTTCTAAGTAAATCTATTATGTTTACATTTATACAATCTGATTTATAGGATGTCAGCAATGACCAAAGATATATAACCATTTTGTTTTACTTTTGATTGATGTTTTTTGGGTGTGCGTTTTTGTGCTTGTAATGTTATTCACTGCCTCCAGTGGTTAAAGTGAGATTCCCTCACAGCACCCTTAAGTGATTGTGTGAAGTGTGGTATTTATTAGAAGGCTAGGTTGAAGTAGATTTGAGCGTGTTTGGATTGTACTACTACTGGAATATATGTGGGTGTAACATTTGTGAACAGCAACTAACTTTCCCTTTTACATGTTTCTTCTTTAAATGTCCCTCCCTGTGCCCCTCCTTAATTTTCGCATTCACTACCTCACTTTGTAGTAGATGTTCCCCATTTTCAGCCACTCCTCCTTGTCACTCCCATGCTACCTAAAACATAGGATTTTGATTGGGGAATTCCATGTACATTCAGTGGGAAACAGGTCTGGTTAAGGCATACATCTATGTACATACCTAAATAAACTACATTTATGAAGAACTAAAGTAGTATTACAAGAGTACTACTACATAATCTTGTAAATGCCTTCTTGAACTGTTCTTCATGTGCCTTATTAATAAAACAAATGTAAAAGTACAGGCGGAGATTTACATTTTTAATTTAACACACTTGTTAGAAATTACCCTTTCTGTAGGGTCACCCCCAAAAGTTTTACCTTCCTCCTCCACTTTTTGTTGGCTTTAGGGCTCTGGGCCCTTTACCACAGCTAACCAGTGCTAAAGTGCACGAACCCCTCTGCTTAAAACATAGTAACATTGGCTTATCCACAACTGGCATATTTAATTTACTTTTACGGCCCTAGTTAAGTGCACTACATATGCCGAGGGCCTGTAAATTAGGTGCTACAAGTGGACTTGCAGCACTGATTGTGCCATCCCATTAAGCCCTTCAAACATGTTTCAGGCCTGCCATTGCAGAGCCTGTGTGTGTAGTTTTAATCTGCCAAGTCAACGTGGCTTTAAACTGTCATGTCGACCTGGCAAATTAAGCCTCTTGCCAGGCCAAAACCTTCCTATTTAATACATATAAAGCAACCCTAAGGTAGGCTCTGGACAGCCCAAGGGCAGGTTGCAGTGTATTTAAAAAGTAGCGCATGTACATTTGAGTTTTACATGCCTTAGTAGTAGAAAACTCTTAAATTGTTTTTTCACTACTGCAAGGCCCATCGCTCCCGCAGGATAACATTGGGAGTACCTTATTACATTTTGTACGTGTAATGTCCAATTGGGAAGAAATTGGACCCCCGAGTTTCGTGTCTCTGGAATCACAATTTAAAATCATAACTTCTGGAGAAGTTGGATTTTAAATTGCAATTCTGAAAATGCCACTTTTCAGAAAGTTGGCATTTTCTTACATTAGCCATTTGGTGCCTTATAGCTCTTTCTGAATACACGTCTGCGGTGGCTGACAGATGGGCTTTGTTCCCTCTACACAGTCACACACAAAGGGAACTTAGGTGTGACTTGATGGGCCATCCACATTCTGATGGGAGATCCTGAACTGGGTTGAAGGGAGGAGCTGGACACCACCTCACATACACTTGAATAAGCTGTGTCCTGTCTCCACACAAAGGGCTGCATACCCCCTGTAGTGAGTCTGGATCCAGGGCAGGGACTTTGTGCACTTCAATGGTCTCTCTTTGAACTTTCCCTCTCTTCAAAGGCGCAACTGATTATAAATTCTGGACCCCCGCATCATAAACTCAGTACACTTTTGGACCTGTGGACACTCTGCCAGGATAAAGGACTGCGTTGTTGCTCCAAGGACTGCCACTCTGCAGGACTGCTACTCTGTTGACTTGCTGCCTGCTACCCTCTTGCCTGGGAGTGAGAAGGACTGGACCTGCGTCTCTCCAACCCAGAACACAGAGTGACTCCTAGGGCATGCTGACTTGACTCCTGTGTTTTAGACTCAGGGACATTAAAGTCTTCCAACTAACCCTGCTACAGCACCCGGACTCTGTAATCTTTGAGTCTTGCCCTGCCAAGTGGTGCCAACACAGTCCTGAACCCTTGCAGACGTGAATAAAGTATTGCCCCAGCAATAATCCACAGACACAGTTGCACGGTTCAGAACTGGTGCATCTCCATTGACTGCGATGCATCGCCACTCCTGCAAAGATCAACTGACGCATCGCAGACTTCGTGGCCATCAACCCCACTTCCGATGCATCTTCCACTTTGCGCAGCTCGGAACCAGCGCATTGCCTTCATCCTAATGATTGTCGATGACGCCTCACCTCCTCTGCTCCACGCATCTCATCCTTGACGCAAACAAGGTACTTGGCATCGGGCTAAGGCTGGTCCCTGTATCTAACCTGCGCTCCATCGCAGTTGGCCTGAACTTTTGGCTTTGACCCCGCCAGATAGCTCCGGTTGACACTTTATGCTTTTAAGCACTACATTTCAATGTATTCTTTAAAAATTCATAACTCCGGTTCTACTTATTGGATGTTTGTTGTTTTGGTCTTGTTTTGTTAATTATATTAAGCTCTATTGTTCTACTTGTGTGGTATCTTTTTGAATAGTATTTTCAATGTTTTATTGTTTTAAGTATTGCACAAATTCTTTACGCATTGCCTTTTAACTTAAACCTGACTGCTCTGTGTCAAGCTACCAGAAAGTGAGCACAGGTTAATTTAAAGTGCGTTTCTGATTACTTTGACATGGACATGGACTGTGGTTTCTGCTTGGACCATGTACAAACCTCTGCCAACCAGAATCCCAATTACTAACAATACCTTTGTGTATTATTCTGTTCATAAAAATTCATGGAAAACTGCACCAAGGAACATAACGGTCCTCAGGCTTTTTTTACCACTATGTGGAAACGCACTTAGTCAATGGAGTGATCCATTCCTCTTCCCAGCCGGAAAGGGAAGTTATAGAAGCCCTTGTCTAAAGAGCCTTTCCAGAATGGTAATAGGCCATATTTTAGTTTGTGAATACACACAAATGTACCTATTTTTGGTGGTTCACAAATATACAAGGCTAACCATGCCTTGCAACACCCACATACCACTCCTTCAATGGGGTTAACTACTGTGGATTTCTCGTACACATTGCACAAAACGTATTTACACCTGCTAGGAATCTTTTTGTGAAACTGGGTCAGGTATTTTCGGCTTTAAAAATAGGCAAATGGCAGAAAATACCTTTGTGAATAATGTCCTTTGTTTTTAGATGGGATACTTATTTTGACAAGAATAAAATCTGATTTGCCTCCATTTGATGCGGAGTGTTTTAAATAAATATTTATTTACTTTAGACGAAGCGTCTACTAATGAAGGCTTATAAATACGGGGCATGTATGTGATTTGAAGGTGAAACCACAAAGATAAGGCTGTGATAATGTTGACATTTCGCTATGAAATTCAATATGCATTCTGAGACTGTCGCTTATCGGGCTCCATAATTCTAGTGCACTCATTAATTACAAATGCCAAACTCTATCAAAATAAAATTAAAAAGGGATGATGACTGTAAACTGGGATGAAATGAAGATAATGTAATTATACAAAAAGATTAAATATGAACGATGAAATGAAAAACAAATTGTATTATTTAAAATTAAATTCTAAAAAACAAAACAGGCACAATTCTGAAGGGGAAGGCAAGATTGCCGAGGGGCGTGCATTTATGAATTTAACACCAAATATTATAAACGACTTCAGGTATTAAAGCGCTGTTATTAACAAGGGCATGACGAGCCTCATTTTTATTATGACAAATCATTGTGAAGGAGACATCATGAGATAAAAAAAGTTTCCTTTTTAAAGGGCAAACAATATAGCTCGTAAGTGGCTCCATGCTCGGGCGAAACATTCAGACTGGCTTTCAATTTTTCGTTAAAAACACTTTGTACACTGGAATTTGTAGACCCCTATCTGTCATAACTACACATCCCAGTATTTAGGGACATCTCACTTGACAGGTATGAAATAATACTGTTTACCCAAACATGTATTTAGGAGCAATCATGAAGAGGGGAAGGAGACATGCCTAGAAGACAGGAAGCTTTACAGAAAGTCTGGGGAAGTCTTAAACGCGTAGATACATTAAAATAACCAGAACTGGGTTTAATATGCCTAACAGAGTTCTGCTGTTCAGTAAAATTGACTTTCCTTTCCCCATTGAGAAATTTTAATATCTTGCAACGAAACATTGGTTTCAAGCAATTTGCTAAGGCCTTTGACTTTTTAGTACAGAAACATGTTGTCCAGTTTATATAAACTTTTCACTATGTGTTGAGAGTAGGAGAAGCATAAGCTTATCTAAAATCCAGTAAGCCACTCCTTTGTTCACCACTTATACCTGGATTCCAGAGTTTTTTGTGTAACCTTACGACGATCTCATATTATTCCTCCACGACATGATTCTGCATAGGGTTGCTCACATTACCTAGGTAGAAGAAGACCCTGTTGTTTGCAGCTACACTAGTGAGCAGAGGGATCTGGAAACCATTAAGGTTCCTATAAAATGTTCAGGTCTGAAGTATGGTGATTTAAGACTTACTTTAGTAGGTTAGAGTGTTCATGAATGTAGTCTTTCGGTCTATCTCTTGCTACGTCTACCCCACCCTGTGGCTTACCACTCAGCAGTGACATGTGGGGGGTTTCAGAGATCTTCTCTGTCCTCTCTTTCGTTTAAAATCTATACACACCCCTTGTCAGCATTACCAGGGACTTTAGGGAGGAGAGGGTCTCCTATGCTGATGACACTCAACTTATCCTACGAATAGGTAAAATAGCAGATCAAATGCAGGAGCTCATTAATGGCTGCCTCTCTGACTTTATGACTAGGTGAATATAGACCATTTGAAGCTTAAAGCTCTATAATATAAATTATCTTTCTTAGTCAACAGGCATTCTGGAACCCTACTCTTGGTGCCTAATTTTGAGTTTAGTGGAGAGGTTACTATGTCGTAAACATGGCAGATATCCCATCCACCTTATTACAAGTGCTATAGGACAAGATATCCACCATATTTGTAATCTTTATCATTCATCCCGCCACTGTCAATGACTACCTCTCTCAAAGCATCTTCCCAGAACCCCAGGGATGATCTTCTTTCTCAAAAGAACCTACACTAGACCCAGAGGACTTTGCTAAGTACTGGTCCATCACACCCACCCTTTATCAGCATGATCATTGAAAATGCAGTCTAAGCTCAACTCCCAGCTGATATCAATGCAAACCATCTCCTGACTGATCACCAATCTGGGTTCAGATCCTGGGGCAGCACGAAGAACGCTATCTTACACATCATAGCTGCTTCCCTGCTGCCTATTGATGAAGAAGTTTGTGCCTCCTGATATTGCTGGAACTCTCCGCTGCTTTAAACACAGTCAACCATCCCACCCTTATCCACACCCTGGATTCTTGAATGGGATTCAATTGCAATGCCCTTCACTCCTTCTCCTATCTTTCCAACCAACCCCAATTCATTCAGACTGGCACCTCAAAGTTCCAAAAGACCACTATCACCTGTGGAGCCACACAGGTTTCCATACTGTCCTCTGTCATCTTCAACCTCTATATGGATCCCCGTGGTCATGCACTGCTCATGACCTAGCATATTAATTCATTTATTACATGTTAAAATTGAAAAACAAAAGGAGCAAGAATGTAGTAGGTTGGGCATGTGTTCAGGGAAGAGTGCAGGTCCCGGCCAAAGGCCAGTGCATTATAGGAGCAGAAGCTATACTTTTTTGACTCAACTATAACAAGTGTATTTCATTGATATTTTTATTTGTAACATTAGCTCATATCTCATTCCAGCACATAACTATGAGGCCACTTTAATCTTTGATTATATACACATTAAAATAATGTTATATATATATATATATATATATATATATATATATATATATATATATATATATATTCCAGTCGACATTGCCCCACATGGTGTGATGTAAATGGGAAGCAAACATCCATTTCCTTTTTAAATATTTCCCGTAGGTATTAGTCCCGCCCCAACCCAATAGGCGTTTCAACACTTTGCATTCTGGTTCATGGAGTTCCAGTAAATATTCAAACCATAGTGGATGCCGCTTTTGTATCCCTTCCTTGCCTATTATCCATCAGGACACTGTTGGGTGAGCCCAGGCCCGCTGCTTCTTTTGTGCTGTTCCCGCAAGGTATGCTGCTCCGTAAAACGTGTCTGCCTGGAAACATACGGACCCGCCTAACAGCGGTGGAGTGATCTTCGTGACCAGAGCAGGCCACACAATATTCCAGTCGACATTGCCCCGCAATTGAAGACACCCACGCGGCAATTGCTTTCACCTTTTATTGTAGGACAGCAGCAACAGACTAGGATTCTCCTTCGAACAATGAACACCAAACACCTACGCGTTTCAGAAAAAGTCTTCCTTATTCATGGCATGGTGTGATGTGAATGGGAAGCAAGCAGCCGTTTCTTTTTCAAATGTTTCAGGTAGGTATTAGTCCCGCCCGTATTTGAGCAGTAATAGGAGCATGGCTTCAAAACACAATTGAACAACAAGATCTGTGATGTGGGTATATGTGCCTATTGAATAACTGACATAGACTCTCCAATATTAAGTGAGAATGTTTACGGCGCATTTGCACAGTTTCAATGATTACATCCCCCTCAGCATTCATGCAGCAATGAGTTTATCAGTTGTTTTATCACTGATTTTATAAATGGGCTTTTAATATTTAGCTAATACTTTATTTATTACATTTGAAATTGAATATTTTTCGTAATGTGATTTATAGCTATTTATTCATGCATTGTACAAACTAGATACAATATGTTTGTGACAGTTTTGAACTGTACCAATATAATTGTGCGCAACATCAATTTATGAGAGTGAGGCACTCAGTACCGATAGAATGGTTTCTGTGGATAAATTAGCAGATCTGAAAAAATGACTAATTGTAAAGTTACATACAAGTATTTTGTCTATTTCTACTATGGGTGTGTGTCACAATGCACGATAAAAACTAAAGGCGGACTGCGTTTTCGCAATGTGATCAAGGGCATTTCACTGCCCGAAACGCGTCATACGGCTACAGCAAGAATAAATTGTTTCTGCCACAAAATTTTGGTCCGTGACTCTCTTTCCACAACAGAAGGAAGTTGAAGGAAGTCTACTTACCGATAGATATAGGGGGGAGGGTGATTGGCTTGTTTGCTAAGATGTGGAAGCACTATATACGAGCATAAGACATGCAGATGACATCAAAGCCTGCAAATATTTCCTTAGAGACCGCAAAGTGGAGTATCTCCAACATACGATGATGTTACTTGAAATGATTTCTGTATGTCTCAAAGAGAATGTATTTATGTTTGAGAGTGCGCACTACAAACAACTGCAGGGGACTTCCATGGGCACCTGCTTTGCCCCTAGCTATGCCAATCTCATGGTAGGCTGGTGGGAGAAGCAGGTGCTCTGGAACGACCATACAGAAAAATGGGCACTGAATGTCAAACAATGGCTGCGCTATATAGACAACGTTTTCTTTGTGTGGAACGGATCAGAAAACGAATTGAATCTATTTATTGATTGTATCAATGTTAACAATGTGAACCTGCGTTTTACCAGACACTACAGCCAATTCCAGATTGATTTCCTAGATCTAAGACTCAGCATAGAAGGAGGGAGAATCAGTATTAATCTCTTCCAAAAAGCCACAGCAGGGAATTCCATCTTACACTCCACTGGTGCACATCCTCCTAGTTTCAGATGGAGTATCCCCTACAGCGAGCTCCTCAGAGCAAAAAGAAACTGTAGCTCGGAGGGGGCATACAAACAGACCGTTAGTGAAATGAAACTCAGATTTAAGGAAAGAGGATACTCCAGCAAGGCACTGCAACAAGCAGAGAGAAGAGTAGAAACCCAAGACAGGGAGCAGGCATTGGAAGGTAATCCCACCCACACCAACGATACACAAGGACAAAACACCAAACAAATTAAACAAATTAGATTTATCACAAAATTTTGTAGCCATTCCAACCGAATACGCAACATCCTCAGAAAAAGGTGGGACATTCTCAGGCAAGACCCTATTCTAAGAAATGAGATAGGGGCCAGACCTTTAGTGACATACGAAAGAAATGAGTCCTTAAGAGATATGCTGGTCCAAAGCCACTTCCAGGGCAAAAAGCCAAATTGGTTTCAAATAACCAAAGGCTTTTATAAATGCGGAAACTGCAAGGCGTGCAAACACAGCTCCAATGTCAAGGAGGTCACCTTAGAAAGAACTAAAACCACATGGAAAATTCCAACTCTCATTAATTGCAACACTGAGTATGTAATTTACGTGATCACATGCCCCTGCGGCTTATGGTACATTGGGTCAACCACATTTGCTGTGAAAAAACACATCCTTGAGCACTGGCGAGCGATTACAAATAGAGACAACAGCTATAGCACAGCCAGGCACTTCGCTAGGGAACATGATGCAGAGTGGACCAAAGGAAAATTCTTTGCCCTGGACAGTATCAGCGTGAATCCAAGAGGTGGCAATCGCCTAGCAGCACTCAGAAAGCGCGAATCGCACTTTATATTACAGGCAGGCACTAAATTTCCTTTTGATGTAAATCAGGATGAGGAGATGTACAGTCATCTGTAGAATACCTATGTTCCTAGTACATATATACTTTTTATGTATCGCATGTAACGTGCCGATTTCTCCTTCACTCCTTTCTTTTAATCAAACACACCCCTCACCTCTCCCTCACTGCACACCATTTTAAACCCAGGTACTGTTTTCCAAACTAGCATATCATGAACTGAAATGTATTTTATCAATATGTTCCTAAGCACTAATGATTTGTCTCTAATTCCGCAGGATTATACCACTTACATGGGGCTGCGCAATCTCACCATTCGTGGCAAGCGTAAGAGCACCGGAGTCATGGACATCAGTCCAAACTCTTAGTCACCGCAACAAATTAAGACACCCGGGTACTACACCGGCACTAAAAGGTACTACACCTGAACCACATTGCACCCCCTATTGACCCAAACGACTGATGGAACTACTCATGTTTGTGATTAAAACAAATATGCTGATTGAAAAAATTTACTACACATACAAACAAATCTAAACAGGAACTTTTCTTTTAAACAGTCAAATGTCGTGACAATTGTTTAATGTGTGATGTAACACTTAACTACGCTTTGGCAAAAAGTACTGTAGCTTTAAAGCTAAAAATGTTCTTTACAAAGCTGTAAACAAAAGAAAGCCTTTTTTCTATGTCTGTGACTGTGACTATGCACTTTAGCACCTATATATATGTATGCACTCGGAGATGTAGGTCATGTGACCAAGACCAGGACGTGGTCGAAACGCGTCGTCCTATCTGCCAAGAAAAATAAAGACTTAAACTTACTGCAACTGCTGTGGGCTCGCCTGAATTCCTTGTATCTGGAATCCTTGTATCTGAATAAATATATATATATATATATATATATATCTCCACGGATTCCTCTTGTAGTTCTGCAAAAGGATGACGAGCCACACCAGCCAGGTACAGAAAAATTGTTTATTTGGGCACAAACAGACGCGTTTCGAGCTCACGGGCTCTTGGTCACATATATATATATATTCCATGAAAAAACCAAAGGTTAAGGATGAGTTATAGCAAAACTGTATTTTCACTGTGCATAGTTAAAACTCAAATTTATGATTTGCGCAACACTTTCAAATTACTATAAGTCATAGTTATAATTCAAATGTATACTTACGTACCACCTTAAAATTACTATAAGTCATGCACCTCCGTACACAGTCTTGTCACTTCACTTGCCACACTTCATTAACTATAACTCACCACTCTACCATCACTGTGTTCTGACAAATCATGTGATTTTAGATGTCATAAGTGTTGTTATCAATGCCATGATTTCACATGCTATAACTTATGTATTATGCAAGGGTATACCTATAGGAATTTCATTGTTTTTAAAACATTTTAATAATTGTACAGTACTGTTGTCAAGAGGAGTGTCATTAAGTGAAGTGTGGTTCCGAACAATGCCGGATAGTGTTGTAAAGAGTACTGTTGTACAGTGTAGTGTTATAGAATGGAGTGGAATGAGATACATTGGAGTAGCCTAGAGCAGAGTGGCACAGAATTGAGTGGCATGAACTGAAGTGGGATAAAGTAGAGTGGGCGTACGGTGGAGTGCTGCTCAAAGAAATAGCATAAAGTAGAGTGGCATACAGTGAGGTGGCGAACAGTGGAGTGGCATGGAGTCGTATAGCATATAGTGGAGTGTGGTGCAGTGGAGTAGTGTACAGTGGAATATTGTAGAGTGGACTGGCATCCAGTGTAGTTGGGTGCAGTGGAGGGCCATAGACTGTGTGTTGTATGGTGTAGCAGCATACAGTGGAACAGCATATACTGGAATTGTGTGCAGTTCAGTGGCGTACAGGGAAGTGTGGCAAAATGGAGTGATGAACAGTGGAATAGAGTGAAGTGGCATAGAATGGAATGGCATAGAGTGTAAAGGCGTACAGTGGAGTGGAGAGGTGTAGCGTGGACTTGCGTAGAGTAGAGTGAGGTACAGTGTAGTGATGCAAAGTTGAATAGTGTGGAGTGGATACAACAAAATAGCTTACACTGGAGTGGGGTAGAGTGGAGTTATGTACAGTGGAATAACGTACCGTGGACTAGAATACAGTGTAGTAGGGTGCAGTGGAGTGCCATAGACTGGAGTGTCATACAGTGTAGCAGCATACAGTGGGATAGCGTATATTGGAATTGTGTACAGTGCTGTGGCTTACAGTGGAAAAGGGTAAAGTGGAGTGGCGTACAGTGGAATAGCTGGAGTGGGGTAGAGTGGTGTGGGGTACAGTGGAGTGGGGTACAGTGGAGTAGTCTACAATGGAGTAGCGTTGATTGAAATAATATTGAGTTTAGTGGCATTAGGTCTAGTGATGTACACTAGGTGGCATATAATGGAATAGCATAGAGTACAGTAGAATAGCATACACTGTGGAAGCGTATAGTGTACTGACATACAATGGAGTGGTGCTTAGTGGAGTGCCGTAGAATGTAGTGTTCGACAGTATAATAGCACACAGTGGGTTGTGGTTGAGTGGAGTGGTGTATACTGTAGTTGAGTACAGAAGAAAAGCATAGAGCACAGTGGTGTAGAATAAAGTGCCACACTGTGAAATGGCATAGACCAGAATAGCGACAAGTGTAGTGTTGTAGAGTGGAGTTGCGTACCGTGGAAAAGCATACTGTGGGGGGGCATACAGTGAAGTGCCATAAACTAGAGTGTTATAGAATAGAGTGGTGTACAGTATAATAGCATGGTGATGAGTACAATAGAGTGGCACACAATGTATAAACGTATAGTGTAGAGGCGCACGTTGTATGATGTTACATCGCATGCCATTAGCCCGCATGCAGTTGTAAGGCAAATCTTTACACTGAATTGCTGTCGGGGGTGTGCTGGAAGTTGTAATCATTTAATTTATCATTCTAACTCCAGCATGTGCAACAGTGGGGAAGGTGTTGAAGTTAAAACCAACAACTTCTACCCCTTTCTACACACCGTTTGCCTTGCAACGTCATGCGGGTAATGGCATGCATTGCAATACTTGCAATGAAACGCTTGTTTCCCAGAGTGGCATAGAGTGAAAAAGAGTGGAGTGGCATAATGTGAAGTGGCACATAGTGGGCTAGAGTGGAGTATGTGTGTGAACAGATGTAAATGTTATGTGGCAGGAATATACACGATGATGTGTATCTGTTAATATTTGATAGTCGTATGTAAATAGCTTAAGTTGTGTTAAACTTATAAGTTTAAACAAATGTTAGTTATATATTGTTCCACAGTACACTGTGGTACATGGGGATGAGAAGTGAGTATGTAATTGGTTAATGGCTGTGTTTAACAAAGGTAAAAGTAAGCCATGCAATTGTTATCACAGTTTTGCTGCGTTCCCTGTTTGCATGGTAATTAGTAGGTATTAGCAAATCAAAAGGGAGAGAGAGGACTAGGTAAGCTAGTCCGGGTCCCCTGATTATATGTAGAAATATCAATATAGGACTATAGTGTCCACTCGGGACACTGGAGCAGGACGATAGGTCGCAGGAGCACGCTGATCGGAATTACCGATCTTCTTCCCCTCCCTGCCAAGTGACCCATGAGGCTTTAACAGCAAGTAGCAAGTTAAAGCAGAGGGAATCCCCCTCTAACACGTACAGCACCTTAGCGAGTGCGACACTTTTTACCACACACTGTCACTTAATATAGTTTATTGTCACCCACACATACTCATTGGTCCTGAGGAAAGCCAGTTTTAACCAAAAGGCCCGGCTGAAACATGTAGACCACAAAGGACGTAGGAGCTCTTAATACACTCCACATCGTCCACAAGCCTTTTTATCTTGCTAACAGGGGCCCAGATATTAAAATTTACCTTTCACCCTCGGGAACTGGGACCACCTGTATAGCTTTTAACTTTTCACGTTCATTCTCACTATCACTGCACACTCAGTAAGCATACCAGCTCCTCAGTAATCTGGAGTCGCAGCACACCCGGGACACATTCGGTGTCACTGTGGTGGGCCCGATGATGAAGCATGACACCAACTAGGTTGGTGTGTGAGGGCTTCATGACCAAACCTAACGGTTTGCCCACAGATGTACCTCCTGAGTCTCACTAACACAACCTAGCTAGTCCTATATTGATATTTCTAATTAGTAGGTATTAACAGGCTACTCTGTAGACTTTTTGTGCATATTTAATTATGTTAAAATAGAAAATTGACTTTAGTACTCTATTTTTGTAAAATTTAGGGGCATAGGCCCAGATGCATGAAAGGAAAATCTGGTCGCAAAGGGGCAGATTCTCAAAATCTGCCCCTTTGCGACCGGTATTTTTGCATTTGGGATGCATCATCCCAAATGCAAAAATCGCAATTTAAGGAATCTCTAAATTGAGATTCCTTAAATTGCAAATGCATTTAAGGAATCCCAAATTGAGATTCCTTAAATGCAATGCAAGAAAGTAAAAAAATTAGCGCTTTCGCTAATAGGGGAGCAAATTACCATGAAGTTGAACTTCATGGTAATTTGCAAAAACTTTGAAAAATGTACTTTTGTGCATTTTTCAAAGTTTCATGTTGCGCACACACATGCCCTTAGGGCATGTGTGTGCGCAACATTTGTGCACAGATTAATTTCAGGGGTGCAACAGGGTGTCCTTTGTACACCCCTGCATCCTTGAAATTGCATTCTCAATTTGCGATTCGCTAATTGCTAATCGCAAATTGAGAATGTCTTCCCATTCATTCCTATGGGCCTCTAGGCCCATTGGAATGAATGGGGAGGTATTCCTTAATTGCGAGTCGCAATTTGCGAGTCGCAATTAAAGGAATATTAGGAAATCGCAATTTTTTTAGCGATTTTTTCATGCGTAGCATTTTGCTATTCCTTATTAGCGAATCCTTATTTTTCGCTAATAAGGAATCGCAAAATGGATGCTTGATGCATCTGGGGGATAGTCTCAAGGAGCAATCGCCGAGTTAGCGACACTTTATCGCAGCCAAAGTCGCGATAAATGTATTGCCCCATTCACAAGCTGGTGCTAACAGCCTATACCATCAGTGTACCTGTGATTGCAGCCGCAAAAAACATTGCCACAGATGAGCCGCGCAACTATAGCTAATGAGAAGCAGCGTAGGTGTTCCCGAGCAAAAAGCCGCGACAAGACCTTTCCGCAACATTCTCAACTATCAGCCAGATCAGCGATAAGATCACAAAACAGGTGATAATGCACGTTAGCATCAGGAAACTAACACCTGCTCTGACCTGGTGTAAAGTCGGACCACAGCCTGCACCAGAAAAGGGAGCCAATCCCAGAGCGCACCTGAAGAACAAAAGATGCCATGGAGCCACTGAACATGCAGCTCGGAGCCCAAAGAGTGCCACAAAACCCACTGCCACCACCCCCAGGACTGCCCACCACCCCCGGACACACCAAGTCAGTGATCCCCCCAAAAGGCACCAACCTCCCAGACCCAACACCAGAAAATGTCATAGCCCACCACAAGCACAAAAGATCAACCCACCTCCGCTTCTTAACCACCACTGCACACAGGCTGACGGTACCAACACAGCGGACAACTAACATCTCACCGCACACCAAGCTGCTGGCCGTGATGCACCTGTTGGCCACTGGTACCTTCCAACCAACATCCCCATGAGTGGGAGAAGTCACACAGCCAGGCCATCCCAAGAACCTCACAACGGTCATGGATGACACCATCAGCTTGGTACCCCACCATCTAAACCTCCCCCACACTGCGCAAGGACAGCTGGAGACCAATAAAGGAGTCAACGCTACAGCTGTCTTCCCGCATGTGTCAAGGGGCAAGTGACTGCACACGTCCTACTTGTGCCCCCTGGCAACACTGCACACAATTGGCGTAACAGGAAGCGCACATATACCTCCAATGTCCAGGCAATATTGGACTAATCCCCGCCAACATCGCCGCTAACCACCCAGGCAGTGTGCATGAGCCCAACACCTGCCGACAGTCCATCATTAACCTGTGCTAACAGGATGGCACCCACGAAAATGCACAGCTTGTTGGCCAATACCAAACAAACACAACACACACCTCAACTCCACAATCATGCAACTCACAACACAGGAAATACACACGTCACAAGCTCACATACAACATGCACACCCACCAGACACAACAGAGCAACTCACTGTGGGAACCTGGGTCAGCCATGTACATTAGTCATCAACGGCATGGCACCTCAGCAACACAATAGCAGGATGTGGGAAGAGGTGGGGACCAGGCATGTACGAAGGAGGCAAGTGACCCAGGAATGAGAATGTACACAATGCCAAGTGTGGCATGGATGTGATGGCCACACTGCAGTATGCAGAACACGCCCATATCCATGTCGACACACACCTTTGGTGTATGGAGTGTAGTGGACAGTGGATGCAACCATGTCACCCCAGCCAGTGGGGAGGAACTCGGAAATGTAGCTTGTTACGACTCCCCCTGTAAGCATGAGCGGAGTGGGCTGGCCCAGCGTATGCCAGGCCAGCGTAGGGGTGTGAATAAAAGTGACGTAGCTCTGGGTGGTTCTCTTCCAGAGTGCCCAACGTCTCTGTCAGGGTGGCGCCTCTCACACCCCAATGAGGCCGACGCCGTGAGCACAGTTGCCTGCGATCCTGTGCATTTGCTGCACCCCAGTATGCTGGTCCCTGAACCGGCCAGCCCGCCCCTGTGCATCCAGGCCTCAATGCCCACCTTCCGACACCGGCGTGTGTCAAAGAGGGCCCACCACCTGCCGTTGCAAGCTGCAGGCCCGAGGCCCGTGACCCTGGCAACACAATAGCAGGATGTGGGAAGAGGTGGGGATCAGGCATGTACGAAGGAAGCAAGTTTGATGTTTGATGTTTGGGGGGTTTTATATAGCGCTCTGTCACTCCAGGGAGCATCCTGGCGCTTTGACTTCATAGCTGGTAGATTATCAGATGTATTATCTAAGTTCAAGGTGTTGTATACAGTTAGACAAGAGTTTTGCACTTTGATTCTGCCAATCCGTAAATACAGGTTTTTAAGGATTTTTTGAAGATCTGTTCTGATGTGATTAGGTGGAGGTGCGCAGGGAGTGTGTTCCAGGCTTTGGCTCCTAGAACTGCCAATGATTTTCCGCCCTTAGTGGCAAGTCTAAACTTGGGGACAGTCATCAAATTGGCCGTAGCTGACCTAAGTTCTCTAATGGGATGATATCTGTGAAATTTGTTGGACAGATATTTTGGGCCACGCTTGTGGAAACATCTAAATGTAATCACAAGGATTTTAAATAATATACGCTTCCGGATGGGAAGCCAGTGCAACTTGTCTAGGGCGGCTGACGCTGACGATTTTCTTGGCCATCTTAAGACCAGCCGCGCCGCCGCGTTTTGAACCATCTGTAATTTATGCAGGGTAGATTTTACCACCCCTGCATACAGACTATTACAGTAGTCAATTCTCGATGTGATTAAAGCAATTGCTACTGTGCGGCGGGCAGACAACGGCAGGTAATCAAAGAATTTGCGTAGGCCTTTTATGATGTTGAAACAGACGGCAGCTACTTCTTTAGATTGTTGTTTAAAGGAAAGCATGTCGTCGAATTTTATGCCCAGGTTTCGAGTTGCGTTGATGGTATTTGGGGGAGCTTCCGCATCAGATGGCCAGCAGGTGTGTGGAGAGAAGAGATTGTTTTTCCCAAATGGTAGGATCTCTGTTTTAGCAGAGTTGCATTTAAGGTGGTTATCATGCATCCAATTGAAAGTCGCAGTCAGACACTCTTTTAGAACCTGTTCGGCCTTATCTGTATCATCATCCAGAACCAGGACTAATTGAGTGTCGTCGGCGTATGCAACCGTATTCACATTATAGGAAGCAATTAGATTGATCGGGGGTGCGATATACAGATTGAATAGAGTGGGGCTCAAACTTGAGCCCTGAGGCACCCCTGAGCCAATCTCCTTCTCCTCCGAGTCATATCGCCCTAACCTGATTATTTGTTTTCTATGTAATAGAAAGTTTTTAAACCAGTTCAACACGGTGCCCCCTATGCCAGCCTCAACTAGGCGATGTAATAAAATGGCATGGGACACCGTGTCGAATGCTGCCGATAGATCAAGGAGGATCAGGACTGTCTTACTCCCTTGATCCAGTGCAGCTTTTATGGTTTCTGTTGTGGATAGTAATGCTGATTCTGTGGAGTGGTTTGCTCTGAAACCTGCCTGGTTGGGGTGTAAGATGTTGTTGACCTCCAAGAATGTTGATAGCTGTTTGTTAACCAGGGTTTCAGCACATTTACATAGAGCGGGAGTTGAGAGATAGGTCGCAGGTTCGTTAGGACAGAGGGATCATGCAAAGTCTTTTTTTGCAATGGTTTTAGAATCGCAGTCTTCCATGTACTGGGGACTTCTACAGATTGGAGTGATGCATTGATAATAGCGTTAATCATGGGGTTCACCTCTTCTTTAATTACATGAACCAGAGAGGGGGGACAAGGGTCAAGTGGCGAACCCGATTTAATTTTTGACATGATTTGTAAAGTGTCTGCCTGATCAATAATGGCGAAAGTGTTCCATCTGGTTGTCCCGGTATTGTTCCCTTGTACGCTGTTTTCATCATTTAAAGGTATAGCTGGAAAGTTTTTCGTACTGTTAACAATCTTTTGTTCAAAGTAGTTTGCAATCTCATTGCAAAAAGTCTGTGATGGTGGCATATCCTGAGATAGAATTTTTGGGTTTCGGAAACTTTTAACAATACGAAAAATTTCCTTTTGATTATTCTGCGAAGCTTCTATCCTATTTGTAAAGTAATTTGTTTTGGTGTGTTTAATTAGTGCATGGTAATTCCGTCTTGCTATTTTAAAATTAACCTGATCGTCATCGTTATAGTGCTTACGCCATTTACGTTCAAGTCTACGAACTGTTCGTAGTGTATCTTTTAATTCATTCGTAAACCAAGGGGCTGACATTTTTCCTTGTTTGAATTTGGATTTTTTGGCTCCACCAGAAGTCAGTTTCTCACCTATGGCTCTCATCCATCTTTCGTAGCTGAGGTTGTCAATCACAGCATTTCCTATTATTGATGGTTTATTCTCTTTGACCCAGTCAAGAAGATCTGGGTGCTCAATGATTTTGGTCCAACATGGAGTTGGTTTCTCATTTCTAATTTTATCTGATTTCACAGTCTTAATTTCTTCCGTTTTGAGGTGAAATGCAATAAATTTGTGGTCGGTCCAGGTTTGGAGCAGGGGCGTAGAGACTTTAATAGTGTTAAGATTAGAGCAGACACAATCTAGTACGTGGCCCGCTGTGTGTGTGGGGTCGGTCGTGAGAATTGTAAGCCCCAACACATGCATTGTGTCTTTAAAATATAATACATTTGGATCGCTAGTGCTGTCAAGATGAAGATTTAAATCTCCCAGTAGGGTAAAATTGGCCGCCTTAAGCGTCAGACTAGTGAGTGCTTCTCCCAGACTTTCCAGGAAGTGGCTTGTTTGTCCTGGTGGGCGATATATTAATGCCCCCGAAAACGTGAAGGAGTCATGGGCTTGTAAATTAAAGGCTAGACATTCTGCACCTTTAATGTCGGGTAATTCCCGAATACTACATGTGAGGGTCTCTCGATGTATGACAGCAATCCCCCCTCCTCTTTGTACAGGTCTATCAAGTCTCTGTATCATGTAGCCGGGTGGTAGTGCACATATGATGTCTGGATTGGACCAGTCTTTTAGCCACGTTTCAGTGACCATAAGACCATCCAAATTGCTTTCTGCGATCAAATCATATATGTGTAATGCATTCTTACACATAGAGCGTGCATTAATTAGTCCTCCATTGATAGTTTTGTGTGTGGTTTTCGGAATGAACCTCACATAAGGTTGTAGAGTTTGTTTACATATCATACAGGAAATAGGTCCTAGCCACCTATCTACTTCTACAGAATGATGACATTGCATATAACTGGGGTTCAAAGACAATAGATTTTCTCTGGATATCTGACCTGAATGCATTTTTGATCAAAAATAGCAGATGGAGCAGCCACCAGCTCGTCCTTAGCGCGGACGGGCGCAGACGGGCTGGACTTAGGCTCGACTTCGGCGCGCTTCCGGCGCACCCGCTGATCGCGTCCGCTGCGCGGAGGTGTCACCGTATGCTTTTATACAGGAGCCTCGAGTACTAGAGCGCTGGGGCTGTGTGTACGCCCAATATGGCCGCTGAAATGCCGCCTCTCACTCAGCACCTCAATCGGCTGAGTATGGGGCGAGTCTGGCTGTTTTTAGCAGTGAAATTGCTGCGCTTATCTCTGGGCAGTGATCATGTTAAAATTGAAAAGCTTGGCGGCGCAAAGTAATATTTTAAAAAACAAGTAATGAAATTCTGGCAAAGCGCTAGTAATGGTCTAATCTATCTCCCGGCAAGTGACCCAGGAATGAGAATGTACACAATGCCAAGTGTGGCATGGATGTGATGGCCACACTGCAGTATGCAGAACACGCCCATATCCATGTCGACACACACCTTTGGTGTATGGAGTGTAGTGGACAGTGGATGCAACCATGTCACCCCAGCCAGTGGGGAGGAACTCGGAAATGTAGCTTGTTACGACCCCCCTGTAAGCATGAGTGGAGTGGGCTGGCCCAGCGTACGCCAGGCCAGCGTAGGGGTGTGAATAAAAGTGATGTAGCTCTGGGTGGTTCTCTTCCAGAGTGCCCAACGTCTCTGTCAGGGTGGCGCCTCTCACACCCCAATGAGGCCGACGCTATGAGCACAGTTGCCTGCGATCCTGTGCATTTTCTGCACCCCAGTATGCTGGTCCCTGAACCGGCCAGCCCGCCCCTGTGCATCCAGGCCTCAATGCCCACCTTCCGACACCGGCGTGTGTCAAAGAGGGCCCACCACCTGCCGTTGCAAGCTGCAGGTCCGAGGCCCGTGACCCTGGCAACCGGCTACGACCATCACATCCTCCGCGAGCAAGGCCCGCAGTACTCCTTTCTCGCTTACGTACTCTACCGGCATTCACAGCGCACTAGTAGGTCACACATTTATAACTGAGTCTTGATTACACTATGGTTGAGAATGATGTGTATGGCTGAGCTGCAGTCACTATACTCCCTTTGATGTGGTTCCACCAAGTCTGTGCATAGCATCACAACCACACGTTTCTGTGACCCCTTGCTGGAAATGCCTACCGCCTACACTGCGGTTGAGTTGGTCGCACAATTGGTACTGAGCATCAATTTTTCAATGGCATTGTACATATTGCACGCAAGGAGAGGTGTAAGAGGATGACGCTTTGCAGTCTGGAGCACAAAAGGATCATCGTTACAGAGGTGATCGAACACTACCGACAACTGCCCTGGTGTCACTAACGCTGTGTATCGCGACTCGAGCCAACGTCTCGTGGCTGTGGGCCCCTGCTGGCCGCTGCGTACAGCCCACACTGCGGTTCAATAGGTCAAAGAGTCTTGAGTTAGCAATGGCGCAGTTCATATCAGTGTACCGGCATCATCGCAGACTGCATCCCCTCTCAGCCCCGGTGCCACTAAATCTGTTCACCGACATTGAGGGACACTCACTGGTCATACATTGGTGGCATCTGAGTCTATGGACAAGAGGGTAGTTTCGTGCTCATGTAGCTGATACCGAATTGGTCCTGGCAACAAGGCTGTCACCTTCCACTCCACCATTTGCTGCTTCCGGATAAGATCAAACCTTCCGCATCATGCCATGGAGGACACCTTCCACTGTCCCCCACAACCCTCCGCCACATTCACCTTCAACATAGATACGGAACCGCCCACTCGGTGTGGCCCTACCTCAGTGCACTGCAAGTCAGCGTCCCGTGGCAGGGTGCCTGTGCCGGCCGCTGTACTTTCGGGGCCACTAACTCTGTGCTGGTCAGGTCCAGGACCTCTTCTTCTGAGATATTGGATGGCCTCTGACGCAATGGCCTTGGGGTCATCAACACCATGTGTCTGTGGCCCTGCGCTGTTCGCTGCCTCCGGACTCAACTGCGACCCACCAGGGCTCACACATCAAATCGAGTCCTGACCGGCTCAGATGTCGCATCACTGCAGGAGGCACATGCCACCATCGCCAGGACCACATCCAACCGCCATCTGTCAGAGTCAAAACTGTGGTACTGGCAGACTGACGGAGTTGCTCACACTTGTCGTGGATGCCATCTTCTGCCTGATCCCTGCTTAGCACTACAGGTGCCACTGACTCAGTGCACCGCAACCCATAGACATTTACTGATTGAGTTTTGTGCTGTGGAGAGGTTGTGCAGCAATGTCACCTCAAGCAGTGTGGGAGATCTGGGACGTTGATGAGGGAGATGATGCAGGTCTAATGCACCCCACTGTAGCTGCATCCTGAATATCTTGAAGGGACACAATCCTAGACTTTTTCTTCACATGAGTGCGCTCAGCTCTAGTGCTCCAACCTCAGTGCACTGCAACTCATGGACACTTCTGTTTGCATATTGGGTGACCTCTGTACTTGCTCCAGCTACCTCCATGTTGCTCAGCAGTTGACTCTGTTATGCTTGTGTTTTTTGTTTCCGTCTCAATGGTGTTCACTGTTCAAGTTGTTGCCATCACCAATCACTCCGTGCGGGCTGGCTTACACTCACCCCACACACATCCAGCACAGGCGTCACTGTACATGTGGCCCTGCCAATAAAGGGGCCGGGCGTACGTTCCCTTGGCCAGTTCAACAAAATATCTGCATGTGTCCCTGTGGTCTTGTTCTTGTTGTATGCATGAGGGCCCTGGCCCCTACATCATTACATTGTGCTTTGTACACCGGGCACAGACATGTCACCGCAGGCAGGATGTTGGAGGTTGGACATGTAGCTTTGTTATCACCCACTCAGGGGAGTGGCCTGGGCCGTCGTACGCAGAGCCAACGTGGGTGGGTGACTACTATTTGCGTGCCCCTGGGCATGGTTCTATACTGTGAATGTGCATCTGCATGTGTCTCTATGGCAGTGTGGGTCTCCTTTGTGAGGTGTAGGTGGTCCCTGAAGGATAATAGACACCAACGTATGTGATCTAGTCCGCCTTCCATGGGTTTGGACCCCACTCACACCTGTTCGGCTACCTCCTTTTGGCGTGCTGACACTTCGCATTGGGGTGCCATGTGTGGGCGGGTGAAGTGTTGTGCGCCAGCTGTGCTTGTGGGTGCTTTCCTGCTGTGTGGTCTGTTGCAAGGTCAGTGTTCTCCTCTAAGTAGTTTGGCTGCCCGGAGCCTGGTGGTGGGTTGCGAGGGATGTCCATGGGCTGTTGTAGGGTGTCTGTGTCGTTGGTGTGGTGGTCCTCTCCGGCATCACAGATGTGTTGTCTTCTGTGCTCTGCTGGAGGTGTTTTGTGCCCCTCTGCAATGTGAAGGGGAGATGCATGTTGATATTGTGTTGACATGTATGTTGGCGCATTGTTTTTGTTTACATTCAGACTGTATGACAATGTACATTGTGACAGTTTGGGGGGTGCTGAATATTGCTGCAGACAGTGTACATTTGGACTACATAATGGATGTGAGGTTGTACGCACACATTTCCATTTCACAGTTTCCAGCTCTGTCAGATGCAGTAGGCATGTTACTGTGAGTGTGCAGACACAGTTGTGTCCTCTGTTCTGCAGTGTCAGGTTTGTGCATTGTACCACATTGTCGTCAATGTGGGTGGCTGTTCTTGCTATTTATGTGTGCTGCAGTGTGCCACGGGGATCAGGGACATGATCCAGGGTATTTCCTCCAGCTCCTCCTGGGGCGCTGGACTCCCACCTCCTGTCGCCGTTGCAGACTTCCTGTTGGCAGCGGGTTTGTGCATGGTTTAGGTTGTCACATCGTGCCAGCACCTCTTGGCCTCCTCGATTGTCCTCCTCAGCACTTCAACTGCATTCCAGGTGGTCTACTTGTGGGTCATTTGATGGTAGTGCTCTGTCACCTTTGTGACACTGAGCTGGTTTTGCTGCGGACTGCTCCCGGTCTTCCTTTCCCTCTTCTCCTTGGCCGTCCCCGTTGTTCTTTGCTGGTGGTCTGTGCGGGTTGTGTGATTCGCGTTGGCCTCTACGCTTGGTCAGGGTGCATCCATGTTGCTACATGCTTTGGATTGTTTCTGGTGTGTTGTTTCTGTAATTTTATGGTGCATTTTCCCACCAGACGCATAGGAGTTGCAGGCCTGTTGCTGGTTTTGGCTGCTTTTTGTACAGCGATTGGCATAATCGCAAGATTTTTTGTGTTTGAGTTTCGCATTTTTGCTGCGTGGTGTTGATTTTAATGCAGACATTTGACGTGTTATCTGACGACTATCGCATGGTACCGCCGTGTTGAGAATGCTTGGTTAACAAGGTGTAATTTTGCCTCGATAGACTGGGATGTTGGAAGTTGTGTTAAGTAACTTTTGCAATGGTTATCACACGTTCTTGAGAATACGCCCTGTAGTGTATTACAGTGAATACCAATTTTTTTTTTATTAAAACATAATTTTATTGATTTTCATAGTACAAGTATATAACGAAGTATGGCATTTCCCATGTCCCCACAAATGGTCTGCAGATTGAGCATATTGAAACATCTACACACAGGCCAGGGTATTGTGCATTATTCACAGCGAAGAAGATAATCACCATGTTATTTGGAGTAAAATGATGGTGAGGCGGGGGTTAATATATTTTCGATTAACTGGTCCTAGCCACTTAGCTTGGGGAATCCAAATAAGAGCAATTTGCAGGTACATTGTTAAAAACATAACAAAAAAAACAATGACACACTCACACTAAATTCGTTTATGATAACACGGTGCATCATATGGTGCAGAGAGCCACACACTGATATGGTGTGAGTAGGAGTTTGAATCTATTGGAGAAGTTAGGCGAGCCTACATATAGAGCACATCCTACCAAGGGATGTCAAGGGTATCGGCGGGGGGTCATTAGGGAAAATCGAACCGGTGTTAGGACGAGAGGAGATGGAGTGTGAGGTGTGGCATGGTGTCACAACATTGTCAGTCTGAGAGCTCTCGGAGTCATGGCTCACTGATAGCAGGTAGGTGTGGAGTGGCTGGCATATGTCTATCGGTCAAGACGAAGGGGGTTGAAGAGCGGCATATAGCTCGCTGGTGGTATTGCAATATGATAGGCTAATAATACAGTCCTTGACAATGAGTGGGTGTCTCCTACCCCAATGGAGCACAACCTCCCGCTTGGCCAGTAGGAGAGCCATTGCTATGAATCATCTGTAGCCTTTTGGGAGGCCTTGTGTGTAACCCAGCAATGCCTATAATAGGCCTGGGTCAGGATATGTCCCAATCTTTGGGCCAGTCACAAAAAGACTCCAGTCCAAAAGAGGGCAATGTGCCGACATGTTCAAGCTATGTGCAGGTAATCTTCCTCAGGGGTATAGCATTAAGGGCAAGAGGGAGATCTTGTGTGATCGAATCTGTGTTGATCATTGGAGGTGATTTACGCCCTGTGCAAGAATTTAAAATGAATAGGTTTGTGATGATGGTTGGGAGAGACGAGGCGTGTTTGTGTGCAGCAAGCAGACCATATTTTGTCTTTTAGCTGACAGCCCTGATCGTTTTCCCAATAGCCCCCAGGTTTTGCATTGTAAGTAGGCGGTAAAGCTTCACAAGCACGGTATAACTTCAACACCAATCAGTTGCCATCATCATCGCTCATCACTAGCACCAATCATGCAAACGAGTCTGACGTCAAAGGATATGACAGGATTTGTGCCGTTAATGCACTGTGTAGGTGGTGCATTACAAAATGGTCAATGATGGAGGCCTCAGCAAAGTGATTGTCTGTGGAGAGTGAGGTGATGTGTCTGTCAAGAAAGAGGTCACCGAACATGTCTAGAACATAGTGCATCATGGTGTGCTTAACCAAAGTCTCACAGGTAATGGAGAGCTACAGATTGTCTGATAGTACTAATAAAGGTGAATATATCAAAGAGGCTCCCAGCAGGTGTTGGAGTTTCTGCCAGAACCAGCATGTGGTGGACAGGGTCTGTACATCGTTGGGGTTTGGGGGGAGTCCTTTCAGTAGAATGGAAACAAAAAGTTTTTGTGTAGCTTGGTTGATTTTGGGTTTAGTGTATGGAAGTCTGGCGTCTGCACAAAACCAATGGTGTGAATATTGACATTAGCTGCTAAATAATACAGATGGAAATGTGGTACCCCAAATCTGCCTCATTCATATTGAAGGATCAGTCTGTCCCTGCCCACGTGAGGGTGCTTGCCAGCCCAAATGAGCTTCAAAAAGTGGCCACGGAGTGTGGCAAAGAAGGAGTTAGTTAACAGGACCAGGATATATTGAAAGAGATATAAGAAGCGGAGGAGGACCACCAATTTCAATAATTGCATTGTGGCTGGCCATTGAGAGGGGCAATCGTCCATTGCACCACCTGTGTGTTCAATGTATTCATGGCCATAATTCAAGTGCACCACTTGCTCCATGTCCCAGTGGAAGTAAACGCCCAAGTACTTGACTAACCCATCGCATCAAGTCAATGGGAACTCACATTACGGAGTGTTTGTGGACTCAGTAAGAGGAAATATTTATGATTTGTACCAGTTGACCATAAAGCCAAAGTGACCCCAAAACAGACCACCTCCCACAGGCGTGGGGTGCGATTTATTTGGGGTACAGTTCAAAGAAGAGCACATCACCAGCACAAAGTGACATAGGATATTGTCTGGAGCGAAATGTAGGCCTCAATGCATGTGATGTTTTTGAAGGTGTCAGACTAGTGGGTCCATCACTATGATAAATAGCAAGAGGTACAAGGAGCATCCCTGTGGGGTACCGTAGGTGACAGGGAAGGTACGGATTAGGGATGAATTAGTCCTTGTATGTAGTCCTAATGCGTGCAATGGGTTTGGTATATAGGACCGAAATATCTGCTGGGAATACCCAGTTTGTGCGGTGTTGCAAGGAGAAATGGCCATTCTAGGGAGTCAAAATCCTTCTCCGCATCTAAAAGGGCTATCGCAGCTGGGGCCTCAGTAGAAATTCTGTTGAGGGCAGCGAAGACAGCGCAAAGGTTTAAAGATGTGGAGAGGTGGGTAACAAATCCAGAGAGCGGGAGAGTTTATTTGCTCCATTAAGAGAACAAGGTGATTAGATAGGATTTTACTAAGTTTTATGCATTCAAAATTTTAAAGTTATAAGGGCATGCAAGATTCGCAATGCTGTTGGTCCATATCAGACATAAGAAGTAGGGTATAAACACTTCTCGCAGTGAGGGAGGGAGCACGCCAGCTTTAATCAGTTCTCTGTACATGGCCAGGAAACGTGGATCAAGGATGTTTAAAGTGTTTAGAAAACTCCTGGGTCAAACCGTCCAGACCAAGGGCTTTGGATCCATCCATGGAATCTATAGCACACACTATCTCGTCACTCGTGAGGGGTTAGTTGAGGAATTGCTGTTGAGCAGGGAATAGCCACACCATGGCTACTGCCTTTAAATATGTGGTTCGGAATGTTGAGTTGAGTCATGTAGAGACAGGTACAGTAGTTAAGAAGGGTTTTAGGGACCCCTTCATTGACCGTCACTCTGGACCTCCCCCTCTTGGTTTAATGCATTAATATAAGTGGAGCCCGGGGGGACAGAGGAGTTTGGCCAATATGTCTCATGAATGTTCCCTCTCCCCACATCTACAAGCTCTGACGTACTTTCCAAGAAATAACACTTCACGGTCTGAAAGGTCACAATATTCTGTCAGTAGAGTGGCCCACCTAAGGGAGTTTGTGGTCTTGTGGTGTTGAGTGATAACCAAGTCTAATTTGGCCATTTCCCCCTCGATGCGTTAGTTCCCTTCGCACGTCCTACAGAACCCTGGAGTGCTCAGAGATGCATATACCTCTGATGTATCCCTTAAACCTTAAATACCTCCCATAGTGTAGTCTGAGTGTCCACCTGAGCCCTAATTAAGTTGGAAATATTCTAGGACAGCGGTACACAGTTCTGAGCAGAAGAGTACATCTTGTAACGCCGGATAGGTGAACCCGCAGAGTCTCTCCTGGTTACCCCCAAATGGGAGACAAAATGTGATGTGTTTTGGAGCTTGGCCAGAGAGTGCATGTGCCAAGTGGTGGTTGGGGGATGAAGTCTAGCCATGGGCCAACATTGGCAGAGATGAGACAATAGTCTGTGCAAGACCAGGTATTGTGAGGGGAGGAGTAATGAATGTATGCCAATGGCACAGTACCTTTTATGCACCTGGTGTCTTTAAGCACAAAGGCATTGCAAATGTCAACCAAGACACTGAGTGAATTTGGTTTGCCAGACAGGGATGTTGCTGTTGTGTGTCATGGGGGACCTCCATAAGGAAGTTAAGATCTCTCTCCAGTATTATATGATCAAAATCAAGTTGTGTAATTTGTGTATGAAGTGTCTGGAAAAACTCAGAAGAGTCCATGTTTGGGACATAGATGTTTGCCAAGTGCACCAGGTGATCTGCTAGAATTCCCATCACTAGGTCGTAACATCCATTCTCATCATGGATAGAGGCTGCAGGGCTAAAAAGGTATGCATTTGTGGATGAGGGTGGAGGCACCTCTCGAATGTAGCACGAATAATAGTGCTGTGGGCGCCAATTGGACACAAATGAATGGGATCTGCCTGGTGGTAGACTGGTTTCCTGCAAAAAGGTGATGTGCACAGCGTGTCATGTAAGATACCGTAGATCTTATGCCGTTGTGGGGGTTGCTGAGGCCTCTTATGTTCCATGACAGGAATGTGCACTCCACTGGCTGTTTTTCAGTGGGGTTTAGTGAACCCATCACAAAATGTGCAGAAATGAAAGTGGCCGTGTATGTGTAGGACAGTGGTGTGAAACAATGTATGCAAGAGAACAACAATAAACAAAAACAACATTGTACAACCTTCCATATCTCCCCCCCTCACCCACAGTCTGCAACAATTGGCCCAATTAATCCTGGAATGAAAATTCCCAAAAAGAAACAAGAAAAACCAATAAATAACACTGTGGATAGCACTGGGAGGTGACAACATAACATAACATGTGTATTTGTAAAGGGCCTGTTCACCCAGAAGGGTCTTTTGGCACTGAATAACAGATGTTTATTGTTACCCAACTCAATGGTACTCATTTTATCGACCTCAGAAGGATGAAAGGCTGAGTGGAGCCACCAGGATTTGAACCTGCGGGCCATATAAACGTTGAAAAGAGTGAGGCTCAGGAAGGATCCCTGAGGCACTTCGCAGCTTATCTCTGTGGATTTCTTTATTTGATATTATATGTGGTTGAGCCTCTATTTTAGCCTCATTCATTTCATAATTTTGAAATGTTGGATGTCTGGAGATTGAGTCCCTTGTGCCTACGGTTTCTTTATTTCCTGCTGTTACACTCTTTTCTATATTTCTTATTTTCTTTCTTATTTTTGCCCTTCCATTTTCCTTCTCCTGGTGTTTATTTGAGTACTGTTTCTTACAATATGTTCTGTCATTAATCAACTTTTGTAGATGCTTATTATTTAATAGTGCTTATAAATGTACATAAAGCTCCTCATCTTGATTCAAGCCTTTTGGTGTTGAAGTTCTTAATGATAATATATATCTGGAGTCTATCTGATGAAGAAGTTTCTCCCTGTTGCCTCTTGCTAATAGAAGTATCTGTTGAATTGTGTAGTAGCGTAGATATTGCCAAATGCTGTTATGTTTTAGCTCCATATGTTTTACTACAGCATTGTTGCAATCTCTGTTGTTGTTTGCCCATACGTGTTCTAAAATATGTTTTTTTACTTTGCAGATTGTACTTCCAACACATTGCAATTTGCAGGGACATGCCATTAAGTATACTACATATTTCCTCTTGCATGTAATATGCTATTTGAACTTCCATGTTGTTCCATTTTTAATGGTGAATTCTTTTTTATTTACTGCCATCTTGCACGCCTTGCACTGATTGCATTTCCAGAAACCAGGAGATTTGATTCATGTCTTTATTTTGTTTGTTCTAAAGTGGCTTCATTCAAATTTATCTTTCAGATTGATTACTTCCTATTCCCTATGTAATGTTGGGATGATCAGGTATTATTTTTGCCACAGTGGGATCATGATTGAGAAATCCCGAATTAAAAAAAAATATATTTTCCCATGTTGATCGACAGCTTACATATAGCCCTCTGAGCGCGTTTCCTACAATTTTGATGACGCGTTCTCAATGCAGAGGAATATGAGGACATCTCCACCAAACAAAGGGATCAATTACTTCATTCAGTTACGAGGAAGAACCCTTTTTTGGTGGAGATTCACCTTTTTGTAGTCTTGTCATCTTCTCTATACGAAGATTCATGTTATCACAGATTTCTGGAAGAAGATGCTCAAGGAACAATCACATTGCCAAAATTAAACGCACACGAAGTCACCGGACACATTTCCTTGTGGTACCTCATGCAGCTGTCACCCAAGACATTTACCCAACGAGGTACCACTAACTAATTATCCAGTAGAAAGTACTCCAACTGGGTAGAACTGTGTGCAAAACTGTGGATTATTGCTGGATAAAGGGCAGGTGAGGTTCTGTTCTGGCCCAGTCACTCACCCAGCTACTGGCACACCCAAACAGCCACTCACACACCTACCAACACACCCATAAAGTCACTGACACACACACACCACAAAGCCACTCACAGAACCATAGAGCATCTCACTGACCAATGCAGCCAGTCACTGACTCGGAAAACCACTAACACACCCATTTACACACCCTCAAAACCAATCACATAGCCACTCAAACACCCACAGAAGCATAATATCACTGATATACCCAGTCACCGACCAATACAGCTACTCATGTACCCACACAAAGACCCATACAGCCACTCACACATCCACAAAACCACTCACAAACTCCCTCACAGACCCATTCAGCCACTCACACACCAACTCACTGACTTATACAGCCACTCACACACACACTCTCAAAGGTTACAGTTAGGAAATACAATTTAAAATCTTTAGAAATTCACTAAAAAAACAAAGGTTACAGGGACATTCTAGTTAGGAAATAACATTTAAAAAAACCTTAGAAATTCACAGAAAAAACAAATGTTAAAGAGACATGATAGCTAGGTTCCGATTTTACACACACAAAACCATAGAAATGTAGCAGTTATAGCAATCAGAGAAAACTAAAACTTGCCCCCTGCAATGCACTTCTAATGACTGCACATATTCATCAATTATGACATGGTCAGTGACATCACTGATGACATCATCCACTGGGTGTGTTTTGTAGAAGTTTTTTAGACTTAAAGATATATCCTAAGCTACTGCAAAGGAGGCCGAGAAAAAGGGGATGCCAAAATGAGTTTCCCCTATTTATTTTTCAATAGAATCTTTAGACATAGCCACAGCCCAAACGGCTAAACAGATTTACACCAAATTTAGCAGAAAACTAAATCTTGGTCCAGAAAGACTGCTGTTTGTGATTTGGTGGGAATCAGTTCAGTAGTTTTTGAATAATTATTACAGAGAAAATGTTTATACATCAAGTCGCAGAGGATCCAGGGAGAAGACAGATCTCATCCTGGGATCTGACTGGTTGCCTCTACATCAACAAGGATGTGGTGACAGCCATCTTGGGACTCAGTCAGTAAGGAGGCAGGGTAAGGACACCCAGACTGTCTAGGCAGGATGGTGGGGTCCCAGATGGAGCCTGTATGGGGTCAAAAAGTTTTTTTTTTATTTGCCTCGAATTTGTGGTTCTGTAAATCCATTACATTGTTTTTTAAATGCGAGGTCCCACATTACTGGTTAAACCCCTCCCCTGGGGTGGGCCAAGTCCTGTGGGTTCTTGGAAAACAGTTTTGGGGAGGGGGCAAGTTGCCCCCCTCCCTGAGCCTTAATAGGGCCCCTGGGATCACATCCCCTGGGGCTGAACGTTTTAAAAAAAAAAAAAGGGGAAAGGGACTGTGCGTCCCCACTTCCTGAAAAAGAACACAGGCAGGGAAGGCATATCAGCTCTCACTCGGTGGGACCTTTAAAAATACTCCCATCTGGTGGGTGCAGACTTTTGTTTTCCAGCCCTCGCTTGTGCTTGGGGGGGGGGGGGGGTGGAGGGGTGAAACCCACATTGCTCCTGCCCAACGACAGCAAAAAAAAAAGCTTCTTCAACCAGATGGGAGCAATGCTGGCTCCCACAGCAACCTGGGTGGGCTCATTTGGGAAGCAGCTGGGGCCTCTGGACCCTGATGCTTGCCCCGGGCCCCAAAGTGCTGTTTGGAGGAAGCCACATGTGTGCACTGGGAAACCTATCCAGAATGTGAAGAGACCCTGGGTAATGAGCTTGGACAGTGGAGCCATACACCCCTCTAAGGTAAGGCAAGAAAAGTACACTAAGGAGGACGTAATGTTCAGGAAAAAGATTTGGATACCCTTGACATGCAGAAATAAGGTAAGAACAAATTGTTGAAGTGTACATTGCTGATGGGATCTGTAACAAGTACTTACATTTTGTTAAGGATATTTCATAGAAAATATTGAGCTTTGCAAGAAATAATTAATTAGCATATGATTTGTAACATTGAAATACGGCATTTTACTTCCAAGTATATAGTAAGGTAATTAAATGCAAGTCTGATTTCTAACAAGCAATGTACTGTTGTAAACAAGCATATAGAAAGGTTTTCAATTACGTGGAGTAAGCTGTAGTAGGTTGAGTCTTCAGGATCATTCAGAGATTTTGGTTTCTGCCTTTTGAGCCTCGGTGCTTTGTGCTCCTCCTTACCTAGAGTGCCTGTAATGGAAACCAAAGTCAGAGTTGTTCTAGTTACTGTGTAGTTTAGTTATATGTGTTGTGCTTCAGAATACATTGAAAAAATGCACAGAGAAGTATCAGCAGAGTTAAAACAAAGCACGAAAATTAGTAACATATGAAAGGTACATCTTTACACAAACCACACATGGAGGCCCACTAAAAGGACACTATGAAACAGTATCGCGGGGGTTGAGGCAATCGGGAATGGCCTCAAATTAATTTAGACATATTTGCGTTGGTGCCGATAACTTTGATTCAGATGGGACCTGTTTCATTTAGGGTTACAGGATAAGAGTCATGCCCCTTCTCGACCTCCAGGTATAGGAAGACAGCACCTGACTTGGGGGCGTGGTGGGGGAGGGCAAACATAATGAAAAAAAACAGTAAATTGACAGTGATTTCATTTTGACAGATTTGCAGTTTCTCATGATCTAGCGATGCATGCAATTAGTGACATAATCCGCCAATAAATACCGACAGTCTGAGTCCACCACTGTTCGCGCAACCATGGGCCTGATTACGAGCGGCTCGTTATATTAAGATCTGTGCATTAACCCGTTCACTCAAGGGTCGAAGTTACACGTTTAAAGGTATACAATGCATCTGATAATTATTGCATGTATTAAATATCTCAAGCTTTGTTAAATTTCGACAGGTCGAAGATGCTGAAATTTAACAGGGAAAATGTGCACCGTATTTACCATACCATGTGGATTTTGGTGCATTAAAAAGCAGAATCTGCATTATATTCCCCAATAACTCGTAAAAGGTGTGTTATTTATCGCAACTAATAAATAACGTACCCTGTGATATTGTCATTTATCAGGGGCTATAACACCTAAACTAGTAAGTAGAGCCTAAGTAGGCCAGGAGCTGCTAACACTGGTTTCTGCTAAATACACTGAATTGGGAGTACCAACTACGCTAATAACTGGTGAAATACATAGCACTGAAAATGTTAACCATACGAAACCTAGTATTAGAACATTAAAATCAGTACCAACCAAGCATTAAAATGCAAAGTAAATACTTTTTGGAAAAGCGCGACTGAACGCCCATGTCCTATACAAGAATGAATGAAGGTCTGGTATGTGTCTGGTTTACCGTTAAGCTGTGAGTCTTGCTCTTTGGGCGTACAGATGCTTCCAACATTGCAATAGGACTGCTTGTGCTATTCATTTGCAGATGGTTTTGCCACTCCCATGCTCAGAAGTGTCAAAATCACTGTACATAGCAATTGTTAACAAACCACCAAATAATGTTCAGAAGTAAGAGGTCACATGCTAATGTATTTTGTTCTTCACTTTGAAAGCATTTGATGAGCACTAAGGCTTTGCAGATCACAAGTTAAGAACATTTTCATGTAGCAGGGACGTAACATAACTATAAATACAATCATTGGCAAAACAAAATGGTATGGCTTGCATTTTGACCCTTGAATAAAACATTATTAAAAGCTTGCTGCAGTGAGATAAAACGAAACAGAAAAATACAACTCAATGAGGCAAAAAATGTAAGGTGTGATGATTCTGTGTACTTTTGAGATGTAAATGTGTCTCTAATGTATTGGAATGCAAGAACTATCTAGGAGGGAGAATGAGGAACCAAAGAGCCAATAGGAGGTAAGAGAGAAATACTATTCCGATCAGAGACAAAGTGCACCGAATGTATACGTTAAAGTATTGATGATAGCAGGCCTTGCAGACATGCGAGTTCATGCTGAATCTAAAAGGTAAATGAGTTTTCACTAATCATTTAGTCCCATTAAACAGATCATCATCAATATCCACTAAAAGGCACATATTAGTTGACCACCCACTATTGATCTTTTCCTACAAACCAAAGGTTAACTAATCCTGCAACTTTTTAAATATTATTTAAGGATTTTCTTCTACATAATAATTCTCAAAAATAGTTGATGAGAGAAGATAAACAATAAAGACCCATTTATTTATGCAATAAAACACACAATTCATTAATGCACAATTAGCGAAGTAAGAAAGGGCATTTTTTCCGATAAGTTTCCACAAAGGAGAGGTAGAGAAACAGCGAAGAGACAAAAGCGAAAACACACTAATACGAAAAGAGATCGAGGTGAATTATATAAATAAACTGCTTACCCAGAGTATAAATAAAAAAGTAATGGATGGCCAGAGAAGCCTTACATTTCCTAATAGCACCTCCAACAACAAATCTCTCAGTTGCCGCGAGTGCGGTTCTGACATAAAAAATATATATATTTTAAATACTCTGAAATTAATTTGCTATGTTTATGAAATCCCAATAGACAAGTTTCATCAACCAAGGTCCTGGCTTCCCACAACCAAAAAATGCAATGTTTAACTTTTACCAAAATGTTTAAACCTTCCTTCAAACATACATCACATGAGTGAAACTGGCTTTAGGCTTGACACCAACCTATTATAAAGCACTCTCTAACAAACAAACTCTAACTATGCCTCAGTGCATTTTCCTTGGAGTTCTTATTTAGAGCTTGGCAGGATGGGCTGCGACACCACATTCACGACTACCCATCCAAATTAGAGGTGGCGAAACCGCAGAGCTTTCATTAGGAGACCATCAGCAATCTCTACTGGCAGACAGCCTTGACCGTGTGACACGTTCTCCAGTAGGCCACCAGGCCATAGTGATGGTAGGGATCACCAATGATATTTTTGTTCCTTACCCCCAGATGCATCAAGGCCAGATTCTGCAAATTCCAAATTGCGAAAAATACCGAATCGCAATTTAGAATTCGCAGAATTGGATGCATCAAGAAAAGCGAATAAAAAAAGCGAATCGCAGTCGGCCGCAATTGCCGATTGTGATTTTCGCGAAATCGCACAAAAATCACTGAATCGCCCGTTTCCCATGTTGAAATTGCGATCTCGCAATTACAGAAATCGCAAATTGCGATCTCGTTAATTGCGAGATCGCATTTCGAGCACAATGATGACATCACAACCAGGAAGTATGCAGTTCTCTCACTCATTCAGAACACAGAGCCTGAGAGTGGAAGAAGCACAGCCCAGAGCTCCACAAGACACATCCTGCAGCACCACAACAGGACACACACACCAAAACAGAATGTCCCAGGAAGCAGCAGGAAGCAGTGCACCTGGCAGAAAATGCAAAACAACACTTTCTGAACAGGAGTTGGAGTTCCTCATCGAGGGTGTAAGCAGGGACCATGGCAGGCTGTTTGGCAAGGAATCCCGGAAGGTGCCTGAAGCCGACAAGAGGCGCATTTGGCAGCGCATCCGGTCCAAGGTGAACTCTGTTGCAGTGACCCAGCGCTCCATTGATGAGCTGAAAAAGAGGTGGTACGACCTCAGAGGTCGTGCCAAAGAACACATTGCTGAGAGGCTGGGGGAGCAACATGCCACCGGAGGAGACCCCACAGTTGCGCCCAACACTTTACTTGAAGACCTGGTGGAGGACACACTCAACCCTGTAGCCTGCGTGGGGGTCACGCGGCTGGACACTTCCCGACCCACCCAACAATCCCAAGGTAAGTGCCATGCAACTGCGACCCCATCCCCTAACAATGCCCATGCCTCCAGAGCTAGCCATTTGATAACCCCAGTAATGCAGGCCATGCACACCTGAAATGCCATATTGCATTGTAGGACCTGTAGTGTGACAATATTTCCCGGATAGCCACACACAGCCAGACCTGTCAAGTGAAACATATCCCTAAAGCCAGTCAGGGAATGCAAGCCTGCATGCATGTTGCAACATCCCATGGGCAAGATACATATAATTAATCATGCACCCATTTACATCACAGGTGCGTCAGAACAACCCAGCACAGACAGCGAGGCACTCAGATTGAGGAGAGCCCTGAGGACACCGAGGGAGAGGGCCATCCTGCCCCACGACCTGGACCATCACAACCACCAGCACCATTACCACAACCTCCCCATGTGGACTGGGCCACCCTTGCAGCCACAGGAGGACAGCAACCACCCCATGTGATACCCATGGCAGTGGCACAGGCCACACCACCACCCAGGAGGCAGACACGGCGCACAGCCACTATGCGTTCGCAGTCCAGCGGACTGATGAGGCAGCAGCGCAACGTGTCAACACGCGCTGGCAGGGGGAACATGTCCGAGATCCTGGGCTGGGCATAGAACGCCGGATGCTTGCTGTCGACCAAAAGCAGGCACGGCACATGGCAGCCATGCAGCTGCAGCTTTATAAGACAGCGCGCAACATGAGCCAGCTCACGGAAAGCGTGCAGGTGCTGATGGCTGCTGTCATGGAGAACAGCCAGATCATGGTGTCACAGCAGGACATCACCCGCCGCCGCCACCGCCAGCTGCTGACCCGCCTGTCAGCATACACCAGATCCAACCATCTGATTGTTAATGCGACCTCCCAACTTTCGTGCCGGTCCCTGGCGATGCAAATTCAGATGTTTCAATGCTGCCAGGACGTCGCCAGGGCCTTTGAACAGGTCACAACTGCTGTCCAGAATCAGCAGGTGTGTGGCCATGGCCAAGCAAGGGGAGGGATGATGCCAGTGAGGGCACATCAAGCCTCAGCAGCCTGTCCGTGCCGGTGGTAACCGTACGCCACCGCAGCACCAGGCCCAGTGCAGCATCACGGGCCAATACTGGCGAGGAGGACAAGGAGAGGCGACTGGGTGCGTCCGGCCGGAGGCGCCAGTGACTCTATTTTACCTAGCAGCAGTGCCATGCTGATAAGACAAGCACGCCTGCTTCGCTATCATGGAGCTGTATGAGGAAATACAGTTGTCATGTATTGTGAAAAAACAATTTAAAGAAATACTATTGTGCAAAAAACAATAAGAATTTATTTCAAACGTGTGAGGGGTATGGGTGCACTAGAAATAGTTCATTGTGATTTGGTTGCGGCGCCTGTGTCCTTCTGCAGGATTCTACCAGCGTGCATGATGCACATGTGCAGGTGGGCGGTTGCCCCCCTCCGACTCACTGCCAGAGATCTCCACAGGTATCCTCCGCTTGGTAGCAATATTGTGGAGTATGGCACACACGGCCACGATGCGGCAGCAGACCTCAGGCTGGTATTTGAGGGCCCCACCAGTCTTATGTAGGATGCGGAATCGGCTCTTTAACAGCCCAAATGTCCGTTCAATGCAATTTCTAGTGCGAATGTCTGCAGCATTGTAACGCCGTTGCTGTGGTGTGGCAGGGTTGAGGTATGGGGTGAGGAGGTACTCACGGAGGCCGTAGGCGCTGTCACCTGAATGAAAGGAGTAGAGGGTCAGTGCCTGTTATGCGCAGCTACATGGTCTCGACGTACTGTATGTGGGCATGTGTACTTGCCTAGGAGGTGTCCTTCGCCATAGTCACCCCTGGCCAAGCGGGTGTGTATGCCACTGTGCCGGAAGATGAAGGAATCATGCGTGCTCCCCGGGTATTGGGCCACTATGTCAGTGATGATTGTCTTTGCATTGCAGACCATCTGGATGTTCAGTGAGTGGTCGGACTTGCGGTTCCGGTACATGTACTCTGCCTCAGCGGGTGGGCAGATGTGGATGTGGGTACAGTCAATGCATCCAATTACATGGGAAAATTGCGCAATGTTGTAGAATTGAAGCTTTGTTTGACTTAAGTCCTGTTGGTTGTTTCGGAAGGTTATGTAATGGTGTATCCGGGTCAGCATGGCGTCCAGGAAACTCCGTAGGCAGCGGGACAGTGTGCTCTGGGAGATCCCCCCTGCATATGCAACTATCCCCTGGAAGCTTCTAGAGGCCAGGAGGTGCAGGTAGCACAGGACCTGGACATGGGTGGGCACGGCATTGGTCCTCTGTGTTGGGTGCTGCATCAGGGGGTCAAGGTCATCGATGAGCTTCTTAATCATTGACCCATTCAGCCTGTATTTGGAGTAAATCTCCTCATCAGTCTGGCCCAGGAGTGTTATCCGCAGCTGGAAGATGCGCTCCTGAATCCTGCGTTAGTTCCGGGCTGCACGCTGGAGCCTCAGCCGCCTTGCACGATGTATAGACCTGGCATTGTGAATGTCCTCATGCTCCTACTGTGTCTCCTTAAGTGTGTTTGTTTTGCCCCGCCCATTTTTACATTTTGAATTTTTTTTCTTTTTTTCCAATTGAACTTTATGGTTACCACCTGGTTTGACTTCTCCTTAAATAGCGCCTCGCTAATAGCGATTTTGGTTTTGTTCGCTAATTGCGATTTTTGATGAATTGGATTTGCGAATATTTTGCGAGTTCGCTAATTATTTCGCAGAATCAGTGGAACATCCCTATTACAGAATCGCAAAGGGGGTTCCACGTTGATTCTGCAAATTTAATTGCGATCTCGCAAAATATTTTTTGCGAATTCGCAATTTGGTTGGTTTTTCAATCATGAATTGCGGGAACATAAAGTGCGATCGCAATAGCTGTTTCGCAACTATTGCGATCGCAATTTTGGTTGATGAATCTATGCATTAGAGTCCCGAGCCTCTTCTGATAGGAATATGGAGAGGGTGGTTCTGCCCACCAGTCTGTAAATAACATTGTTATTTTGTTATTGTAATTTGACATTTGTTAAGCGCATATATCACCCTTAGTTCTCATAGCACTAATATGAGCATTCACAGTGAGAGACAGAGAGGCGAGCTGCGGGCGTGGGGAGTTCAGAATAATAGGGCTTTGTGGGACCTACGGAATTTCTTATGGTCAGTTTCCGTTCTGAGGTGTATGGGCAGCGTGTTCCAGATCGTAGGGGCGATTTTGGAGAAAGATCTGCCACCATATCTGACGGTGAGGGTCTTTGGTATGGTTAGGAGATGTTTGCTGGCTGAGCAGAGGGTTCTTGTAGGTTGATACGTGATTAGTTTCTGGCAAGATAGTTGGGTCTCTTTCTGTTTAGGGTGTTGTGCACCTGACAGCATATTTTAAAGGTGATCCGTTTTTTAATGGGAAGCCAATGGAGGGACTTCAGACTGGGGGCAGAGGGCGAACGGGGGGGAGTTTAAGGGCAAGTCTGGCTGCAGTATTCTGTTGGACCTGAAGTTTTGTTCGGTGTGTTTCATTAATGGATGCCAACAAGGCGTTGCCGTAGTCCAGGCGGCTGATAATGAATCCCTGCACTAATGGCATGCGTGAAGAGAGTGGTATCCATTTAAAGATTTTTCCCAGGCTACGCATTAGCCCATAGCATGTGCCTTTATGGGTGGAGGACAGGGTCCTAAGGTGGTAGGCCAACAGCCGTCGGTCCACAGTTGTTGGGCCTTTCTGAAGAGTAGGGTCTCAGTTTTTCCAGCATTAAGTCTGAGGTGGTTGATGGTCATCCAATCCTTAATGTCTGTCATACATTGTTTACATTTGAGTTTCGTAGAGGTGGAATCTGGTCCAAGCGTGATTAATAATTGGGTGTCGTCAGCATACGACACTGTATCAAAGCCGTATGCTTTGAATATTTTGGCCAGGGGGATAGGTACAAGTCAAAGAGAGTGGGGCTCAGTATGGAACCCTGGGGAACACCCTTATCTATAGGCTGGCTACTGGCGGTAAATGCTCCTATTTGGACTTTGGATGTACGGTTGTTGAGGTAGCTCCTGAGCCAGTTAAGAGCAGTGCCCTCGACATCAAGCTCCCAAATGCGGCCCAGGAGGATGCTATGGGAGATGGTGTTGATGTCAGTTACAATTTCTTTCACAAATGATGCCAACTGTCTGCAATAACATACGGTTTGAAAACGCCAGACGTCATGCGCAAAACATGTTGTAACCACCCTTTGAAAGGATACCATGTTGGGAGAACTCAATGTAAGTGCAGGCATCTATGGAACATGGAAACTAAACCAAAACTTAGTTCCATGGCGAAGCATATATGCTGAGGCCCTACTCCAGGAAAGGAACCAGAAAACCAATCCTAGATGGGCATGTTTGGTCCGTCGAAAAACTCTCCACCCCATCTGACGAAGCTCACACATCCCTTGCAGAGAAGGTTATTCTGGCCAGAAGTGGACAACTCCGGCCTGGAACTTGGCTAAAAATAAGAAAACTAACATGATCTGGAAAGAAAAATAGCAGGATCCTAAACTTGCATGTGCAGTCCGAAAGATCTATTACACTCCATCCTATACTGTGAAAGATACACTCTATTTAATAAGAAAAATACAGGAGGTCTATTGAGAAAGAGGTGCTCAAAGAGCAGCAACACATTTTGTTCTAATTAGCTAGCTAGATAATAGACAGAGAGCTGGCAAATAAGGGACACGCTCATTGCTGGTAGAAAGAGTGTAGAGAAGAGAGCCGAGCCGTGCCTTGCAGTAAAGAAGCAATATAGAGGTGTGGCATGGGATCCACCGAGGAAAAAATACATTAACATGACGTACTTTATTTGCTCTAGATTCTATTTAAGGAATAGTTTTAAAAATCGTCAATCATCATTTTTAAATGTTTTAGCTTGTTTATTGTTTTACTGCATGCAATTATGCATTTTTGTATTGTATGAATATGTGAATGGCTGGAGACAGAAAGCACATACAAAAATAGATGTATTTCTTTAAATGAGCCCATCAATCTATGGTCAACACATTCAATGCCATTTTTAGAGTAGACCATTAAACTTTCCTCAGGAAATCCTCTGCTGCTTTTTTAGTATCTTATTTGGATAATTCTCGTGGGCCTTTTCATTCGTTCAGGACAACAATGCTGTATTTATGACATGAGAAGATATTGGGATGGAAAAGTCCACTGCATGGTTAAAAAGGTGTAACCCTGTACTGAGTGCCCAACTTTACTATTGTCTGGATCCCTACTGCTGATTTTTGTGTCATAGGTAAACACGGATCATGCACATGCGCAATGACATAGGCCAGTCTGATGGATTGGGATCTTGTTGGATCAGGAGGGGTGCCCAAAGCGCTACCCTCATAGTGGTGGAAGGCTAATGCCTTTAACAGGAGTTAAGTAGCACAAGCCCGGTGGTGGCATCGTACAGTGTAGTGATCAGTAGTAGTAAACAGGTCCTTTTTACCCTGTGTCACTAGAGTGAGGCCTAGAGGCTCACTCACCTTTTTTAAAGATCAGCTGCTCTGTCTTTAACTCATCCTTGACCTACATAAAGTAGAACTGGAGTGCTGCACAGTGCAGCGAAGGCGTAGTGACTTTGCCCTGGATGCATGTGAGCCTGGGAAGGGTAAGTACATGAAAACAAATACAGACCTGTGTAGTTCATATGGGATTAGTGCACCTGCTGAGTGTATGTATGCCTGTGGGGACAACATTGTGATGTATTCCTATAGGTTCTGAATCGATCCCACTATTCCTGACCCTATTCTAGTTAAACAAACCAACAAGTTAACTAGCAGTCAGCCCATGAGGCAGAAAATCCCCATGATGCAGATACCGTTATCTGACGCAGTCACACTACGGCACAGGAACGTGTTATCTGATTAGGTCATAACGCTTGCGATCTAATTAGACAAGCGATATTCCTCCAGCCCCTGATAAGGCATACGGAGTTCTCATAACAAATCAAACCTATGACAACCTGGGCAAAACCCTGCGGCCATTGTTTTGATTTCACCGAGAACTTCAGTTAAAGAATGTGCTAACGAGCAAGTCGTATGACATCCTTATTGACGTATCTATGTCCATCCTTACGTCAATCTCGGCACCTTAAAGGTATAAATATTACCGATCTTGCCCTATGCAAACACACGCGTGGTGACGAGACGGAGCAGCCATACTTGCCGAAGCCAAGAGCAGAGCAGACCCCGCTGGCAGCAGCCCCGCCTTCCTGACGCGCTGAGAGACGCGCTGCTTTCTCCTGCCGAGAAATCCAGCCCCGGCGTTTCTGGGTAGCCCTCGCAGGCAGCCTGGAATATCGAGACCAGAGAAAGAGATACCATTCCTCATTCATCCTAAACTTCCAGGTACAGAACTGAATAACCCCTCACAGAGAATTCTTTAGTTATTCACTTGGCAAAAACAAACTTAACTTAAACTGTAACTTTCTATTTCCGCCCACGTATTAGACTTAGGTCAGGTACACGGGGTAGGCGTATTTAGAAACACCAGTTGAGTACGTTTAGTCAAATGTATATGTGTATGTAATATATTTTATTCATTTTAAAACATCTTATGGCTTAGAAACCATATCAATGTTTTTACAGTATTATTTTATACTATTGCTTTTAATGTATGCACTTTACTTAGCTATAAGTATTGCAATAATATCGATCCATTTCTCTTGTATGAGAAAAGAGACTGATCAATAAATAACACCTTTTTATTGAAAACGCCCGTCTCTTCCTTTTCTCTACAATCTGATGAGACTAAGAATGCACGTACTGACTGAGTAAAATAATTTGCCTTTTGTTCACACGACTCTCGAGATTTACTCTTGATTAGGGGAGAGCAAAGTTGTCATGTTCTATGGTTGTCAGAAACGAAATCCCTTCTTGTCTAATCAGGGAAGTTAAGTCCTTCCTGAACATTCGAGAAAGTTTCTAGTGAACTCTGAGCTAAGCTGGCAAACCCAAAACTTTAAGTCTAGTATCGACAGTAGTAGACCTAGTTAACGTCTGGTCTAGGCCTTTACTGCTGTAGGTATTATTCCAATGCGCAGAGCCTATTGGGATGATAGGAACTACACTACATGGCGCCCAACGCGTTTGGAAAGGGCGATAAAACTAACGTAAGACATTTAGAGTAACTCAGTCGTGCTTTCTCACTCAGACCCCTTTTCCCACAATACTCCAAAGACGTCTGGAGTGGGTGAAAGGTTATATCCGCCAGACCTCGCAGGAGGGAACTCCTATGTATGGTTCTTGGTATAGTCAACGTTGAAGGATAAACAGTTCCAAAATATTGTGCATCTAACCTTTGTTTCCATAAGAAACCTGATCTGCAAACAAAAGAAATAACCATCCTGTCAGTAAAATGTCAGACAATGAGGATGAAAGAGAGGCAGTTAGATTAGCAACTGAACTCGCAGCAGCTGATGCTACTATGCAGGCAGCAGACCAGGATATAATACTCATCCCGGTCATCAAAAGGAGATCTATAACTCTAAAACTTATAGAAAATGGACTGACACCTAGAGGTGGCACAGTCATATTCGTAATTGAGGCACACGAATATCGGCAGACAGAGGTATACTATTCATGGATACATTTTCCAGCAGCAAATGCTGTAACAAAGTACTTCCACTATTACAAAATAGAGGAACCTCCTAATGAGTACACTCCTTTCGAGGAGGTGGAAGTACCACTCAAATTTCAAGAGCATTTGCTCTTATTTGATGGCGCCCTAAAACATAATAATCACATCACCAGGCTCGGTCCTTTAGGTAGACCAGGAGCAACGTGGCCGGTCCTAGCCGCATACACACCACATCCAGACATCAATGAGATGCCAGCAGCAGAGCTGTTAACACAGCTAAAACAATTAATAAAAATACATAGACAATTAGTCCAGTATGTGATGCGGACTTCAACAATTCAGCCAGCGATTAAACTCCCACAGCTGACCCCTCACCAGGGGAACACAAATAAAATTACACCACAGAACATCCAGTCCTGCCTAGGTAAAGTACCGACTAAACGGGAACAAATACCATTCTGGCTAGCGCAAAAAATCACCCAAATAGAGGCGGTGTTTCCTGACACCACCCCGCTAGAAAAACACAGGATTCTGATTATCTGTCTTCCAATGGGAATCGCACCACACATTGAGGACTGTGACACTTGGGGTACAGTCTTTGCTTCCATCTACACAAAAACGCACGGTGTTCCATCCATTTCGGTAATACCAGATGTGCTAAAACAAATTCAAGATGAATATGGTCCTGAACCCGCTTTAACTCTTGGTATGAAATTACTAAAAGACTTCAAGCAGGTCTCGGCTATATTACTAGCCAACATAAAAGGTGAAGCAGCAAACGTGGCGATCCGCCAGAGGTTAAAAGAGACAGATATAGCAGACCAACCAGCTGAAATTGCCAGAATCATAGAAAAATCCTATGAGGAACTAGGTAGAGATAGTTTAGGTGGAATACCAGTAAAACCGCAACTGATTGAAAGTCCAGAAAAAATATTTTTTAATAATAAATCTACATCACCAAAAAAGAACTGGGATGGAAACAAACAATCCAATCCTAAAGAAAAGAAATTCCAGTCCAGAGGAAGGTTTCCTAGGCGAAGAGAAAAATCTCCGAACCAGAGACACAGGTCACCACAAAGTGACCCCTCTGGGAATAGATATAACCTTAGAAATAGGGATAATATAAAAAAGCCTGATAGATATCAAGACATTGATACACGTCCCTCTCAATCTTTTCAGACTTCCTCGCAGAAATCGGAAAGAAGAGGACGATCAGAACAAAGAGAAGAGCACGCCAAGTCCAAAGACAAGGAACCTGCTCAACTAAAAAAGAAATTACAATTTCCAAAACAGAAGGTAGCCAGTATCAAGGTAGTTAACAATGCCGAGAAAACTGAGGACACAACTGAAAAACGGAGAGTGGGCTCAGACAATGCTAGACAGTGCAGCAGAAGTGAGCATAGCTCGCAAAGTCCTTATGAATCATCTGGAGACAGTGGACACGAATGAATATCTTCAAGTGGAAACTGCGGACACCAGAGTTAGCAAACCTCACAAAATATACGAAATAACATTGCGTATAGAGGGAGATAAGACTAGGAAAATAAGGGGACTATTTTGGGATAATCTCTCCAAGGGCTATGATATCCTTCTAGCTGAAAAAGACTGGCCACCAGAGTTTGTCAGGGAGTGCCCTCATGGCGAAGAAATAATTATGCCTGCCTTCTCAAATCAAATTCCAATTCATAAAAAATACACACTTGCTAGAAAGTGGGCAGTGGCTCTAGCTCCTGCTTTATATAAAAATCACGTGGGATGGGATGAGGATTCTCCTCCTCACAAAATCCAGTTAAAATCACAACCAACTGCACAAAGGCAGTACCCAATTAAGCAAGAAGCTAAAAAACAGGTAAATGAAATACTAGATCAGCTAGAATACCAGGGGGTGATTGAAACTTGCACCTCACAAATGAACAACCCTTTGTGTCCGGTCTCCAAACCAGACAATTCATATCGTCTAGTTTTGGATTACCGACACCTTAACACATGTTGAAAAACTTTTGCAGTGCAAAACTCACATAGTGCTGCACTAATGAATAACATAGTGCGCAAAAAATACAAAACAACATTAGACATCTCTAATGGATTCTTTTGTCAAAACATAGCACCAGAGAGCAGATATTTAACTGCGTTCTCAATAAATGGCACTCAAAAACAATACTGTCGGTTAGCCCAGGGGTACAAGAACAGCCCGGGAGTATTCTCAGCGAGAGTAACAGAATTACTACAACTATATGATGATGAAGCATTATCTTATGTCGATGACATTTACTTAACAGATGATGACTTGGAGACTCACTTGAAAAGAGTGAACACCATAATACTTGGGTTCGCAGCAGAGGGTTACAAATTCAACTTTAAAAAATCCAGAATTGCCCATCTAACAGTCTTGTACGTAGGATATGAATTATCAAGTATAGCCTGGCTGACAATTTTCTAAGAACTAGAAGAAATGGAAAATCTAGAATATGAAAAAACATACCCTCTGCCAATCGACATTCTGCCTTTACGACATTACGCCTGTGTAATCTATACAGACGGACATGCTCAACCCTCCGTTTGGGGAGAACAAGCATACAACCCCACATGTGAGATTACAAAAGAAGTGTGGCGCGGAGGTAAACTAAAACCTCTATTAACAAAGACACACTCAGTAGAAAGTAATTCAGAACAACAAACTGAAATATTAGCTTTGAAAATGGCGCTAGATAATGCGGATCGCGAATTCCCGACACTTATAGTGTCAGATTCATATTACTGCGTCAAATCATATAACAAGGATTTGCAGACATGGATTCAAAACGGTTACAAAGATAACACAGATGCACCAATAAAGCAGAAACTGCTCTGGGAACAAATAGCTCTTTTACAAAAAGAACTACCAAAGACTCACGTGACTCACTCACTGAGTCATCAGCGTGATGGCGTTCACGTTGCAGGGAATTCATTGGCTGAAACAGCCGCAGCGGCAGCCACTAAATCGGCTCCCGTAGTTCGAAAAAAGCGTACATTAAAATACATTGACGGTGAAACAGTGCTGGCGGTGAAAACGTCATCAAAAGGCGACTGCTCAGCGTTACCGATCAACTATCCACTCAATTATACATACATAATCGATGCAAACTCCGTCCCTTTTGCTCGAATCCCTGGAGTGGGGGATAGAGTGATTCCAAACATGGACAGGAGAAACTTGTTAATCGCAGACGCACATATGGCGAGGGTCTCAGACACCTCAAACTAAAAGATTCTCTGGAAGAATTACAATCAAGGTACTGGTGGCCAGGCATGAGCCTGCGTCACACCATGTTTGTAAAAAACTGCCCAAACTGCAACAGAGATCGCAGTGGGGAGAGAAACAGTTTAATACCTCGTCGTTCTACTCCAGAAAAAATCAGGAGTAAAAAGGAAGGGTTGCGATTAACATATACAGGCTAGTTCCACTTATAATGTAGATCACCAGCACTCGGCTGACGTCCGGACTGTTATACAAAGATTTGCGAGTCTAAATGGCATATACGCTAAGAGCATGCTACGTTTGACCATTGTCTCCACTCTAGCCCTCAAGCCTGAGGGGAAACATGACCAAATGAGCATAGCCCAGCGGGAATCTTCTCACTTCCTTCCTGAGGGTACGGGATGGTGTAAAGAAAAAACCAAGGCATAAAGCAATCTATAGCGGAAAGGATATTAGGTTCGGGAGCTGGGTGGGTCAAACATCTAATAAGTGTCCAACGTAGTCTCAATAACTTGCCAAGAAATTCTCTGAAGGGATTCAGTGCGTACGAATTATTATTTGGAACTAGGATGATGATCTCTGACATTGATAGTCAGACTTCAGTGGTGAAAGAAAAAAGCTTTGATATCAAAGACCGTTTGGCTATTTTGCAGGACTTAAACAAAACAAGAAAAGACCTGAGCAACATAAAATTGAAACAACAGCCAACAACCACTGAAGAACCACCACCTGTCCCAGCAAGACCTGTCTGGATTCCAAAAGTCGGGGATCCAGTCAGGGAGAAGATCGCGGTAAAGAAGGAATTTGGGCCTTCTTACAGAAAAGCAGTTCCTGTCTTGTCTGTCAACGGGACAAGATCAGTTGTGCTACCGCCACTTGCTGGAAAAAAGGAGAACCGAGTTGTATCCATCGACCTGGTTAAACCACAACATGTGGCCGATAACAAACAGTAGGCCAAGTGGACTCCCAATAAGTAGCAGAACACCAAGGTTTGCTACCAGTACAGAGGTCCTAACAAAGAGGCTCATCACATTCGAAACGCCTACAGAAGAACAAGAAGGACTATGCAACAATGCAATAGAACTCAGACCTCTGAAAACCCAAATAAAAACATTTAGCAGAGACACACCAATCTACAATGAAGTACCAAGTGAAAATGCAAGAAACAAAAATGCTGAACCGATTGGAACAATTGACAGAACTGCATCCGGCTACTTCATAGACTTCGATGATTCCTCTGAAGGCTTCAGTGAATCAAAGACACAGCCATCATCAAAAACCTTTAAAGAGAAAGCTAAAGAACTTTTGAAACAACTGAAAGAAACATATCTGATTTCTCCATGGATTGAATTTTGGGTGGGTTTTGGTGCATTTATCCTCATACTTTGGCTCATCATGGTACTTACTTTGGGACGCTTCATTGAGGGAAAATATGCTAAAATGGACACAGCAAGTCAGAAAATCAACTTGATCCTCAAACCACACACATCTTCACACGTCGAGAAAAGAGAACTTTCTTCAGCCAACTTCACAGCCAATCCGATACCTGGTGGGGTAGCTTGGGACAACACTGACTATGAAATTTATGGTCCGGTCGAGATCCTGAAATATCCACACCAAATTAAGATCTCCTTGAGTGACTTTGTAAAACCAAACTCATTTGCTGATGATTGGGACTTCGAAAGCATTAATAATATGATGTCTGACTTAGTAATGTCTGCTAAATTTACTAAACATGATTATTTGCAGGGTTATACAAATTATGATAGTATGTACTGTTATAACCACTATGGTAACCATTTTCTACATAAATCTGCACAACCTAGAAATGTTTTAAATTATAATCAATGGGAACATTGTGCAACACCTCCAAAGGGGAGCTCAAGAACCATCTATGACAAATATTCATACTTTTCAGGTTTTAACACAAGTAATGCTGAAGCATTCTATTTTAAATTGTCAAACAAGACAGGAACTAAAACCATGATAACCAACACAAAATTGATATATTCAGACTCATTTTTTGAAAAGATGAATACCTTTGGTTTCGATTATTGGGACAAAAATGTTGAATTGAAAAGTGTTTGGGGTACAAAAGAATGGCAAGTACAGGGTATAGAAGCTTTGTTTAGAGCCTGCATGATCCCAGAACAAATGATATTTTTAAATGACACTGTTCAACAAACCACCTGTCTTGGCCTAGCCAAAATCAAAGATTTAATTAAACCGTCTATTCCGAAACCAACAATGTTTAGCAACACTTCTACAGATTAAGAGATAGACGTAAACCATATATTAAACCAAAACAGAACACATCCTGATTGGAAACAGTGGTTGATCTGGCCCACAGATACTAATAACTGTCAAGACAGATTCCTGAACAAAACACAGGGGTTCAAAATGACCAGGCCAGACCCTAGATATCCCCAAAGACATCACCCAGGGATAATAACAACCTACAGTGTGGGCAAATTATGCCTTCAATGGCTACAAACTTCCACACTGGCAGAAATTAAGCAACACCTAACTTTACTTACTGATGGTGCTGACTTGCGTGATTTCACTTTGGGACCACGCAAACAGCGTCAAAAGCGTTTCATAGCAGCCTCTGTATATGCAGCATACAATGAGGCCTGGAAGGTTACTCAAATTGAAACAGCAGAGAGAATACGGGAAATTGACCGTATTAATTTGGAAAAATCACTTTCTGTAGTGGACAATGGGTTAATGACTCTGTCCTCCAGAATTATTTCTTTGGACAGCATTGTGTCTTCAGCAATCGACATATTATCGCAAGACTTACTGTTATTACAACACGGTCAGTCACAATTGCGTTCTATTGTACAGCTTGGCTGGACGTTACAAAATCTGCGTTCAGGCTATGTGCCTTGGCGTTTAATCAACACAACGTCACTATTCCAAATCTTTAACCTTACTGATAGACAAATCAGTATGGCACAAAAGGGTGCTGATTATACAATCCTGAGCATTGAGAAACTTGAGAGATTACCAGTGACAATGTCAGAACGACCTGTCAGTGAATGGATAATACATGGGATAATAAATATTCCAATCTCAACCTTCAGGTTTCAATACTGCCAAAAATATATACAGGCTGGCATGTACGAGAAATTGGGAAAGGGGTACCTTAAAACAACTTGGAATCTGCCCTATTCACATGCATGTGTCAGTAATAAAGGACAGAAAGTGTTTCTTAGTGGCAACAATTGTGCGATGTCACTAAGTGGCACACTTCTGTGTAACGGAATTAGTTTGCATGGAGCCTGTGAAGGGAATTCATACAACCTTTCATGTCACCAGCAAGGCGCACCTGCAACAGAAATAGAACCATTCTTTCAAAGACTCTATAATGGGAGTTACATTCTTATTGTAGACCGCAGATGTTGTAGTCTTATGCCCGGGACTCCTTATATAGTAACTACGACTGCGAAGGTCAAGTGCTGTGGACGCTCGTTGTTCCCCAGCTCCTTTCCAGACAGGGAGGCAAGGCCATGGCCCAATTTGAAAATTACTTCTATTCGAATAGATACTTTAAGCAGAATGAAAACAGTGCTTCTTCAGACGCCTACCAGGCTCTCGTCATCAAAAGAAACGTATGATCTACAAGTCGCAAGGACGACTGCAGAGATACATACATTATTATCAACTAATTCCCCCGTACATTTCGCGGAAATCCTGAAGGAAATCTTAAATATTTCTGATACCAATGGGGTCTCAAAGGTATTTAAGACAGTATTTTCGATGGCATTAACACCATTCAAAGCCATACTGGGTATTTTTCCAGATTTCGTCCATTCGATTTTTGGCGGACTTCCCCTGATCCTGGGACTAATTGCAGGAATCCTATTCTTAGTCCTTATTTTTCGTTATGGCAACCCATGTCACAGACAAAACTTTTGCGACAAGGGAAGAAACAATCCTAGCCATTGGATACCGGGACCGGATATCAAAAATCCTGGGACTCTCCCGGCTTAGAGACCTGAACATGACTTGGTTTCTATCATTTCGACCAATGTGGCAAAGATGTGTTTTACCTGTATTGAGGTGTCTGCTATGCGGAGAAGAATGCGTGTTAGACACCTGTCTGACGCTACAATCGGATGCGCCAATGGATGCAGAAACATTGTTGAGCCCGATCAAGGTTCATGCTTTGTGCTGCCCTCAAAGGCTACCAATCCTGATGACGGCATTCGTGGAAGCTTCACCACTACGATTGATGGGTAGTGAAGTTCAAAATGAAAGCAGCATCGAACAGGTACGACCTTCTGTCAGTAATGCAAATCAGAATGTCAATGGAGACAATCATGCGCAAGAATGCATGATTACACCTATTTCCGAGTTAGTGGAACTTTCCCAGGAAGCTGTTGACAGTTTTTTCGAAAGCCTGAATGATATGATGTTCTCTCCAGAACAGAAATAGAGACTTTTGAGCAAGCTCGCACACGGCGTTCCCTGAATTCGGCCTTCAACTTTAAAAATAAAGTCACATGAACAGATTTTCCCTCCAGTTCACGGACAGCAATTTTTCAGCAGCCCCAAATATTTTTGCATATTTTTCGGGACACTATCTTCTGCTTAAAGTAAGAACTATTCTTAGAGAACTAAGGTTTCTAAATTTTAGATAGCTTATAGACATTAGCTGCCCGCTGATACGTTCATAAATATTTTATTCTGTGATGGAATGGTCTCGAACCTTTTTTCTGTATTAAGAAGCCATTTCATGTGTAATTCTCATATACCAAATAAGCAATAATGTATACAAATGCGATTACTTTGGCATTATTCTACAGCTTGAGTGCATACAATACATATGTCTGCAATTTTTTCCGTATATTGAAAAATTTCAAAATGCATTTATGGATTTTGGGGTGGTAAGGTATACACTATACTCTATAGTATGTTGTACTATGTTATACTATGCATAGATTAGTAAATATGTACATAGTTAGCGTGGAGTGGGTGTGATGTATTCCTATAGGTTCTGAATCGATCCCACTATTCCTGACCCTATTCTAGTTGAACAAACCAACAAGTTAACTAGCAGTCAGCCCATGAGGCAGAAAATCCCCATGAGGCAGATACCGTTATCTGACGCAGTCACACTACAGCACAGGAACGTGTTATCTGATTAGGTCATAACGCTTGCGATCTAATTAGACAAGCGATATTCCTCCAGCCCCTGATAAGGCATACGGAGTTCTCATAACAAATCAAACCTATGACAACCTGGGCAAAACCCTGCGGCCATTGTTTTGATGTCACCGAGAACTTCAGTTAAAGAATGTGCTAACGAGCAAGTCGTATGACATCCTTATTGACGTATCTATGTCCATCCTTACGTCAATCTCGGCACCTTAAAGGTATAAATATTACCGATCTTGCCCTATGCAAACACACGCGTGGTGACGAGACGGAGCAGCCATACTTGCCGAAGCCAAGAGCAGAGCAGACCCCGCTGGCAGCAGCCCCGCCTTCCTGACGCGCTGAGAGACACGCTGCTTTCTCCTGCCGAGAAATCCAGCCCCGGCGTTTCTGGGTAGCCCTCGCAGGCAGCCTGGAATATCGAGACCAGAGAAAGAGATACCATTCCTCATTCATCCTAAACTTCCAGGTACAGAACTGAATAACCCCTCACAGAGAATTCTTTAGTTATTCACTTGGCAAAAACAAACTTAACTTAAACTGTAACTTTCTATTCCCGCCCACGTATTAGGCTTAGGTCAGGTACACGGGGTAGGCGTATTTAGAAACACCAGTTGAGTACATTTAGTCAAATGTATATGTGTATGTAATATATTTTATTCATTTTAAAACATCTTATGGCTTAGAAACCATATCAATGTTTTTACAGTATTATTTTATACTATTGCTTTTAATGTATGCACTTTACTTAGCTATAAGTATTGCAATAATATCGATCCATTTCTCTTGTATGAGAAAAGAGACTGATCAATAAATAACACCTTTTTATTGAACACGCCCGTCTCTTCCTTTTCTCTACAATCTGATGAGACTAAGAATGCACGTACTGACTGAGTAAAATAATTTGCCTTTTGTTCACACGACTCTCGAGATTTACTCTTGATTAGGGGAGAGCAAAGTTGTCATGTTCTATGGTTGTCAGAAACTAAATCCCTTCTTGTCTAATCAGGGAAGTTAAGTCCTTCCTGAACATTCGAGAAAGTTTCTAGTGAACTCTGAGCTAAGCTGGCAAACCCAAAACTTTAAGTCTAGTATCGACAGTAGTAGACCTAGTTAACGTCTGGTCTAGGCCTTTACTGCTGTAGGTATTATTCCAATGCGCAGAGCCTATTGGGATGATAGGAACTACACTACAACATGACATGAAAGATGCAGTGCTCTGCAGAGTGTACGCAATGAAAGCATGTGCTGGGTTTATATGTGCTTGTGTGAACTACATTACATGAAGGATTAAGTGGTGCACAGTGTGTCCATGGTGAGTGAGTGTGCTGGCAGAGTGTATTTGTAAATAGCACACCTTGATACAATAGGGAAGCAACAGTACTGGGCGTTGCACACAGACTGCATGTGTATGCTGAATGCATGCGTGCGTGTATGTGTGTGCGTGTGTGTGGCACAATGTATGGAGGTAACAGTATTGGAGAGCAAATGTGCTGTGAATATACACAGAACACAAGTGTGCTTGCAATGCCACATGATATGAAGGGCCCTGGGCTCCATTTAGAGAAGCCCAGGCCTTCATGGTGTGGACATGCTCCACTATTCCACAGCAGATCTTGGTTGCTTCTTGAAGTGCTGGCAGTCCTCCCAGGCTTATGGAGGCTGCTGGACAAGTCGTCTTTGGTGCAGTTGTCGAGGGAAGTAGGCAGGCCGTAACGGTTGCCGTCAGATCAGTTGGTGCTCCTCAATTCTTGCTTTGTGCAGCTCTTTGGTGTCCTTTTTCTTCTTAGGCAATAAGAATTTGCTTTCCTGGTGCCAGGGCTCCCCTAAATACTAAATTTGGGGGCGTTAAGGGGAGTGAATGGTGGTAGCCAATGGCTATTTACCCCTGCAGTCCCTACACCCCCTATATGCCACTTCCAGTGGGAAGTGGGCAAAACCCTATCCCTGCGATCCTAATTCTGCCATCTCCAAGGTGGCAGAATTTTCCTGAGGGGGTGCTCATCAGGCAGCTCTTCATAATGGTGTGATTGGCCCGGTAGTGCACCACGCCTCCCTGGATATCTAATTCCCAGCCTGTTCTGGTGCCAAATAAGCCCTGGGCAGGGGGGTTGGCCTTGTCCCTGTCTGGGGAAGCCATAATCACATAACAAGGGCAGCAGAGGCCTTTGAAGCCTCCTGCCTTGAAATGTTGGTCACTGAGCCATCCTGCTTGGAGGAGGTGTGTTGTATCGTAGGAAAGAGTTCCAGTAGACGTGGTTAGGTTACAGATGACTACATTTGTTGTCCTTAGATGTTAAATAGGTTTTCAAGTAAAGATGCAAATAAGGCCCCACCAGGAGCAGCCTCTCTGCTGCTCAACCCAGAATCCAACTGACACTCACCTCACAGCAATACACACATTCCAATGACATCACCATCCACACCAACATTCTGCACAACATATCCACACTGGCTGAGGAGCAGAGGCAGAGCAGCAGGGAAGATGCATAATATAAAACCTTAGATGTAACACACCTTCCCCCTCTATATAAAGCACAGAAACATAGCAAATATAAGAAAGAACACAATGATACAAAAGAAACTTACAAGAGAAAATCTAACAAAATACAAGTATAAAACAGTATTACATGATAAGTGCAAAAGACTAGAATATAAGTAGAAAAATACAGATATAAAAAAGAACTTGCATAAGAAGATATCGCAAATGCAAAAAAGCAAACAGCATTTTGTGAACTACACAAGGCACTTAAATTGCGACAATACACAAAAATTTTGAAACATGCAAGGAGAGAATGGAATACATGAAAGATAAGACACATCTCCTTCCTTATCAGAGCAGAATTGAAACCAGAAAATTTTAAAAAGAAGGAAACTGTCTAAAAACACAAAAGCAAAAGGAGAAAGAGACATACATAAATAAGAAAGAAGTATACCACGAAAAGAAACAAGGAATGAGTTCTCCGAATTACCACAACAACCACACCGACTGGCAAGCCTGGCGAAGAAAATGGGAAACATGAAACACAGCAAAAGGAAGAAGAAAGGACAAAGACTTACAACCAAACAAAAGTAAGCTATGGGTGGCTAGCCCCCAAACGGAAAGCAAGCAAGGGGTGAATTACACCCAACCAGTATGAGAATACACCCAAACTGAGAGCCAATACACCCAGCCAGAAATTAAGCACCCAAACAGGCACCCAAACAGAAAGCAATCATAAGCAAGCAACAGGTGACTCACACCCAACCAAGAAAGCAAGCAACGGATGGCTGACACCCCAACAAAAAGCAAGCAACAGGTAACTGACACCCAATCAGAAAGCGCGCAACGGGTGGCATACACCCAACCATAAAGTAAGGGAGATCTATGCCCCACAGAAGTAAGGAAATCTCCAAAAAGAACACGTAAACAAGAGAGTGATCTAGATGGACCACACCACACAAAGGATAAATGGTGCAGACTCATCTCAAAATGCGACCACACAGGAAAAAACTAAGAGAAATGCACATACAACTAGAAGTACACAAGAGCAAAAAAATGCATAGTAAAAGTAGATCAAGTAAAGGAGCAAAAGATACCTACTGACAACCAAAGAGAAAGAAAAACGAAAAACCTGCAATTCAGGAAAGATCAGGGGTCTCCAACCGGTCGATCACGAGGTAGCTTGCCAACAACCCGGGAGTAGCTCGCGCCCAGTATGCAATTATTATTGCTTCTTTCTAAGCTCCGGTATCTATTTCTTATCCAATTGAAACAAAAGGGTCAAATCGAGCACAATCCTAACACGCATATATACACGAGCAGACTAATAGGTCTCCTAGTTATTTCACAATATATGAAGATTCTCCAATAACAGCAGCAGTTGAACATCACAAACAAGCGAAAAAGTTCAAATTATCATGTTCTTTATTCAGAAAATCCATGGGAGTAGACTTGACAAAAAACAGCAGACACGTGTTTCGTCAGTACTGTAGATAAGTACTAAGACTTTTTCAAGGCTAAGCAAAACGAGATAGTAGCGTCATATATCAAATAGGGGCTTGTCCAGACAGAAAACGTTCGAAGTCAGGAACCATAATCAAGAGAAATCTGGATGGTCATATAGCATCCAGAAGCAACAGTCCAAGAGTTCAAGAATACGAAGTCAGATCGTTCCGGTATTAGTATTCTGGTCAATGCACCTGGGGAATTCTTAATACACCAACCGAAGGGCTCCCCCACTCGGGTATCATGACCAAATGGAGTGAAACGCTGCCTAATTTGAAGGATTCTACTACAATAGCTTTTCAGCATACTGATACTGATAATAGCAAGGCCAAAAATGCGCCGCGGAGAGCACTGTCCTTCTCTTCTTTTTAAAAATGCGTGCAGCTGAAAAACAGTCACTATTAACTTTAAAGTTAACAATTCAGTAAATGTGCTGTTTTATGTTCAATAACTCTGCGGCCTATTTCAGCAAAGGCCTACTTGCAAGTGCCGTGGATTATTATATTCAAAGATATATATTTGGAATTCAAGAAACAAGCCCACAGGAAAAAAGTACTATGAATACAAGTCAAAACGCTCTTACGGGTACCTATTCCCTTTTCTGGTTACCAAGTGCTGAGTCAGACAATAGACAGCTGCTGGCAGGCCAGCTCTAGGGACAAGCAGTCTGCGAGTGCATGCGAAGCAGAAGGTAAGATATGCTTTCTCAGAGTTGGCAGTTAACCTGCTTTCTCTGTCAGCAAACAGATTAACGAAAAGATGATCAGCCTGTACACGGATAGGCATAGAGGAGGCAGGAAGTGGGGGCAGTCACTTGTAAACTGTGACCTCCAGTGCTTCGCAACAAGTGCATTAAGCCCCTGATCTATCCTACTTTCATTGGAACCAATGAGACATTGGTTAATGCAGATTAGTGAAAGAGGTGCATTTGACCTCCGATGTATATTCTAATCTGGAACAGGAAACTATTATCTGTAGGGAGATGTCCTGCGTTAACCTATTCAACTATATTACTGGGGCAAGAATTAGTAACCTGCGGGTTACATCTGGAGCTCTGCATGAATCACATTAACCCCCTGAGCTTTCGTAGTGGGTTTGAATCTGCGACCTTCAGTTTGCATGCCTATCTCTGCAGCAGGCGCATTAACACACATACACATTTCTGCAGCAGGTACATGTCATTAATCCACTGAGGTCGCTGCTATGGAACCATATTTTGACCAGCATGGAAAACGCGGCTCTCATAAAAAAGATACTAGTCTGCATTCTTTTGCTTGACAGAAGCTGACAGATACTTGGCTAAGTAACCAAATGGCCAACTTAAAGTAGTACTTGAAACCTCTTACATTAATGATTAATCATTAGGTGCAGCTAAAATATCTCAGAACCAGGTGCCAAATTCATGGGGAAGGACGTGAGAACAAAGCACCTGTTACAAGTGTCGGGTCTCCAGCAGGGGCAATGCATAGCCCCACTTCATAACGTGGCCCACGACATCAGCGTCTCACCTCTGTCTATGCCACTATATAGTGCACCTGTGGCTCAACTTTTTCTTGGCACCACCAGTGGTCTGCTGCATTCAACAGGGACGGGGGCGCCAGTACCTCCGTGGCAGTTCCTTCATCAGTAAGTTATACCCTGGTTCTGGCCTACACCACTCTTCATGGTGTATCTTTGGTATGTTCCCCAGTAGTGGCCAGTTCTTACAGCCCTGTCTGCAAGAGCGTTCTTGCTGTCAGCAGCCTCCGCCTCACGTATGTGCTGGGCTGGCCTGGGTTCATGGTCTGCGGTTGTCATTAGCCAGGACCTCCTAGCCATAGCCCATTCCCAACCTGGCCAGTCCAAGAACAGGCGCTCGGGAGAACAGTGTGCTCACCTGTCGGACATCCGGCTGAGTGTTGAAGCACCATGGGCAGGCTCTGAGCCTCCTCCTGCAGTCTCAGCCATGCTCCCGAGCTTCGAGCGTAGGCTCCACTTCCAGCGGTCCATTCCTTCCATGGTCTCACCAGGAAACATCTTGTGCTCGGCTCCCCTGTCGGAAATCAACGCTGGAAGTGGTATTGGGTCTTCTCTTTCTCCTTCCTCTACTCAGCAGGCCGGAGCCGCCATCTTGGAGCCCAGCATTTCTCAGAGCTTGTCTTTTCGGCTATGGTCTGATGCATGTTTTTGGGGCCCTGAGGCAGCGGAATCCTATCTCCAGTGCTGTTCCCTGGGTGGCGTCATCCACTCCGCTGCATATCAGGCAGTTAGGCTTCCTAGTTTGCAGGATAAGATTAGGGCTGGTGCGGAGCAACAGGCTCACACGTCCGACATCAGTGGCTTCCAAGCCACGCCCACCCTTGTGTGAAACCCTTTTATGAGTGTTTTTATTGGCAGCATATGGGTTACAACTAGCACAAAAGTGAGCAATAAAATTCAAAGTTGTTATGAACAGGGGGCCTCAAAATGTGTCTAGCCTGAGGCCCCAAAATCCTAAAGACAACATTGCAATCATCTAGCTCCCCGAATTGCTGTTGTTTCCAAAAGTGCCTGTCTATTCTTGGTTTGAGTATTTTGGAATGTGTGCTGCATGAGTCTGGGTGAACAGTTGAGCCATTAGAAACTGGCGAGAGGTGCTCCGTAATTAGGTATGAGATGGAAGGAAGAGTACGACTATTCCAGACTGTCACATGAGTGAAATATTTTGTCGATGTTTTGCATTTTTGTTTCATCTGAACGGGCCTTTGTCCATGAGCTTTGTGAAAAAATGGTTGACGGGCGCGAACTCTTAGTTCAATAGAATTGCACTTGAGTGACTTTATATATATCAAAGGAGAACGGATTTTGGATAAATTGTCCCCACATCATTATGAGAATTGTGGACACATTTTGGGCTAACTAACCTATTCCAATTAGGTTCTCTTTTACCGTTTCTTGCCTTAAGGATCAGTTATAAATTAACTTCCTTGATGTTTGGAAGGACATTATTGGATGGCACAGATGGAACACAGAGATGATTGTTGATATTTTACTATTCTCTCCTTTTATTGCAAGTTGCTGAAAGAAAGATGATAAATTGATTGTTGTTTTAGCACATATGTGTCCCCCTTTTTAAAAAAAAACAATAAAATGTAGAGTGTATGAATTTTATTTCCTCTTTTTCTCTCGGGTAAGTTATTATCTTGAATCATCAAAAATACCACAGTGAGATAAGTATGTTAGTCGGTTCACTGAATGTATTCTGGGAAGCCCGAAGGAGATATTTCCCCAATCACTGTAGGAAAACGCTCTCTAAAGCCCTTGACCTCATGGGGCAGATGCTGTTCTATCTCACTTTACCAGAAAGCGCTGCACCTGAAAGACTGGTGCAGGGAGAGCGAAAGAATATACCGGGCTACTAAAATAAATGTGTTTATCGATTAAGCATGGTGAATTTGAACGCATCGCCTAGCAAATCATCATTATTTTTTATAACACGCCTTAATGAGCTGAAAATATACATACTATATAACATTTTTGCAAAATAGAGTTCAGGTAGTGGGCCCACAGTATCATAACTAATGTGTGATGGGAAATTAAAGACCCTTTATGCACAAAAATGCATCAGCAATGCATCATTGTTGCCACTAGCAGAATTAGCTTTTTCGTGCCTGATTAATGTGGGCCCAGAAAGGTCAATCGGATATTAATAATTCAGAAGGAGAAATATTAATTTGGACTCTTGGCAAGCTCATGATTCAATGCAATGCTTGAGATGCTAATCAAAAGCTCAACTTTACTTCTAGTGCAGTGATCCACCGATTATAACCCTGAAATATTCCGTTTATTTCTACTGAATGAATTCTGGTTAACATCATCATCGCTTTCAAAAATATAAAGACACAGTCATGCCCTTATCACAATCTGAGCAGCATCTCAGGTGAATATTAACACAGCACAATGGGCTACAAGGTGCGCACATATGTATCAGGTGTTGAGTATTCAGCAGAGTCTGAATTCGAAACTTGGAACATGGGTTAAATGCGCAAATTGAGATGTTTTTCCTTGTTCTGAAGTGCACAAAATCGTTTTTGTTCTATTTTGCCCGCAGACATTTCACCAGGGTCTGCCAGGCAACAATTGTGTGTGAGAATCTAGAGGTGTGTAAGGTGTGCCTCAGGACTGTACAGGATCCCGAGGACACGTTACTTTACAGCCCTGAGCTGCCCCTGTGCTTCCCACATCCATCCCACACAGGCATGACTAGTCTGAGTACCGTGCTAATAAATAGGAGCTGGGTGCTCATGCCCTAAGTCAATCTAAGCCCTGTCTGTCATGTCCTGCAAAACACACAAGGTGATGGACGGAATGTTGCACATTGTCAAAACATTCACCCCCAGTCACAGATCTGGGTTTAATCCATCGAAATTTCCTGCAAACATCCATCTACAAGGGTCAAGCCACGAGCAGGGCTGACCTTTTACAAGGGTGAACTGGGCTCAGGCCTTGGGTGCCAATATTCTGAGGGGCGCACAGAGCTCTGTGCATTAATGTTATGCAACAGCAGTGCCCTTCTGATCTTGCTCCAGCCTTTTCCCTGCCTGTTTTCTACCATTTTAAAGTGGGTTTAGTCCTTCATTATCACATGTATGTCAATGCTTTTAACACCCTTTTAGCCACCTTCCTTGCCCACCTTGGCCCTCTGACACCTATTGGCCAACGTAAAAAAATTATCTGCGTGAGGCAGCTCAGTTATCAACGATTTAGGTGACCCATGGGCTAGGAGGGCTGGGGATGTTTGTGTTCTGAGGCCAGTCCCTGCTCATCCAGGTACTGACCAGTGAACTCAAAAGGGACGCCATACTTTCTCATTTAATTCACTACTATCAGCAAGGGCACCAAATTTATCTTCGCCCACAACCAAGGACCTATTTTAGCAAAGGCTGGCTCTGCCGCCAACATAATGACAATGATTTACAGAAGGGTTAGTAGGACAACGAGGAATAGAGCCACTCACAAAAGCAACAGAGTCTCTACCACTAACTTCTCATTGCATCAATCACTGTCTGCCTTGCAAACCTTGGCGTCCACACCAAGAATCACCAATGCCATGCACAGGCTCAATGTGTTCAGCACTAGCAGCTCACAGATCCACTGCACCAAGGAAGGATCTCTGCGACCCAGTGGGCAAGCCATTTGACAACCCAGTAAGAGTCACAACTATTAATAAAGCTTTATGTAAGGCATATGTCACCAATGACAGTATCCTCCTAGACATTACTTTTCTGGTCCTACTAACATCAGTTTAGGGCAGTCCAGACATTAATCGAGAAGACTATGCTTTGTCTCCCTTTCACTTGCCCATACTCCACGCATCTACTGAAGCAGAAGTGGAGGATGCTCCTTCTCCCACATCGCAGCTAAGACCTGGAAAAGCCTCCCAATGCTCCTCCGGACCATCACCTCACTTTCAGAATTCTGAATGGCCCTCAAGACCTGGCTGTTCAAATAAGCCGTAAAAAAATATGAGAGGGACCCCTTAACATTATCAAGGGAATTGAGGTACAAGTACCGAAGGAAAAAGAGATTCCCTTGACCCAACACACAAGTGATAATTTGGAAACAATGATTGACAGAGCACTAAAATATTAGGTACCACGTGATATATTACAATGATACTTAAAGTTTTGAACAAAGTTCGTTATGCACCAGATTTTTTTTTTTTTTATTTCATAAGACTGCACAAATAGCACAATTGTACCAGTCCCTACTAAATCTATTAAAAACATATAGTTCACACATAAAAATTATTGCCAACACAACAATTATGACGCACATAATTGAGACAGAAACAAATGTAAGACACACTGCTTGTCAAATACCAGTGTACATCAAATTAAAAATATGGAACGCTTCACGAATTTGCGTGTCATCCTTGCGCAGGGGCCATGCTAATCTTTTCTGTATCGTTCCAATTTTAGTATATGTGCTGCCGAAGCGTTCCATATTTTTAATTTGATGTACACTGGTATTTGACAAGCAGTGCGTCTTACATTTGTTTCTGTCTCAATTATGCAGGTCATAATTGTTATGTGTTAGCAATCATTTTTATGTGTGAACTATATGTTTTTAATAGATTTAGTAAGGACTCGTACAATTGTGCTATTTGTGCAGTCTTATGAAAATGAAAAAAAAATGTACCTGGTGCATAACGAACTTTGTTCAAAACTTTTTTTAATAATAAAGTATCATTGTAATATATCACGTGGTATCTAATAATTTAGTGCACTGTCAATCATTGTTTCCAAATTATCACTTGTGTGTTGGGTCAAGGGAATCTCTCTTTCCTTCGGTGTTCAAATAAGCCTCCAGGGTCAGCAAGCGCCTGGATACTTTATCGGGTGATTAGCCATCCTTTATAAATTCTGATTGATTGAATGTCATTCAAAGGTGGCCCAACTGGAAACACCATCCTGCCAGTCTATTCAAAGTGCATAACCGCTACTACCCACAGAGAATCTCACAATCTTTCTTGAGCCAGACCATCAGTATTTCACCAAAAGCAAAAAGCATCCATGACAGGTCGAAGTGAAAGTCTACCATTAACACATAGGACCTGATTTAGAATTTGGTGGACTGTTTACTCCATCATAAATCTGGTAGATATTCCATCACCCTTATTAAAAGTGCACATGATATAATGCTCTTGTAATATGGCAGACAGGATATCTATTACATTTGTGGTGGAGGAACTCATCTGCCAAACTCTAAAAAAGAGTCCTAATTCTGCTAATTCAATCAGCATCCAGGTCCAGTTTTCAGCGTGCCTTACAGCCACATATACGAAGCAAAAAGACAACCCCAAACCAGCCCACGGGCAGTTTCATGGCAACATGTTCAAAACGCCTTCCTATGAGAGAGGTGGAGTTTGCACAGGTACAGAGACGGATGTCCGTGTTTGAGTTGTTCCAGAGAAAGACTTCAGATCTAAACAACAATTTTCCAAGACCCTCAAAGACTGTCTTTGGAGGGACATGATCAGAATGCACAGATGGAACACAGATCTGATTGTTGTTTTACCACACTAGGGTGTTTTTTTTAATCAATAAAATGTAAGGTGTCGTATTTGTTTTCTCTTTTTCTCTAGGGCAGTTTACTCCTGGAGCCACTCAACACAATCAAATAAAATTGATTGTAATGGAGTCTACATGACTCCAGCAACACTCCTGGTGCACCTTTGGATAATGGCAATGAACTTTCAAACGAGTCATCCTAGTATTAGAAATTAGAAGCTGTTTACAACATCCTGGATTCCTGTTAGGTCCACTCTTAGCACTCTTAACATTTTCTTGCCTTAGGAGGCAGTTACATTTTAATTTCCTTGGTGTTTGGCTGGTCATGACCAGAATGCATGTATGCAACACAAAGCTAATTGCTCTATTGGTATTCATGCACCGTGTCACATCAGTTTAAACTATGAACTCATGCAACAACACCCTGTTGTGTCTGGCATTGTTTGCCCAATTATCCATTTCTGTCCTGCTGACAGACTCTGAGACTAAAAGACATACTTTGGTGGCCTGTTTTATTTTATTCTATCAGACTTCTTCCTTGTCTTTGGTTTTTGGAAGGAATATGAAGTACTAAGGACACGATAGTGTACTCAATATGTTTGTTAAAGCAAAGTGAAACTTTACCTGGCTTCTGCAGATTTTAGCAATGGGTATGACTGTGTGGACTCGGCCACATTATGGTGCAAATTAATTAAATTGGGCATTCCGTTTGACCTTTTATATCCACCCTTTTATATCCACTGATGAATTTACATTCGGCTAAATGGATGCAATCTCCTGCTTTCCTAATCAAACAAGACAAACAAATCCCTTTCTTCCAAAGCTATGGAGCAAGGTGATTCCACTTTAATGTATGTGGATGATACATTCTTAATGGATCTCACCCCAGTAGGCTTCCAGGAGCAAATTGATATTCTGGCCTCATTTTCTGAAAAAGACAATCTTTCTGTTAATTAAAGGAAAACTACAATCATGGTAATGGGTGTCTGGGGGTCAAAGACCTACAGACTTGGTATTACAAAGGAAACAATTAAGACATAGTAAAATATGATATGTATCTAGGAGAGAATTTATTCAACAATCTCTCCTGGACCAGGATATTTTTCAATATTGTAAAGCATAATCCACTGGTTATGAATTACTGCAATGTTTTAGAGATCATGGCAAAAAAGATGTTCAATCACTACTAAAAGTATATATTTCAAAAGTTTCAGAAATAGCCTTATATGCAATTGAAGTATGCTCTATGATTTCTATAGATAAACTATGGTCAGGGAAATACCAGCTTTGGAAACAAGTTCTGCTTGCAGTAAATAGGTTTATCATTCACCCCAATTGTCCATTTTGTTCTGCTGATACACAAGACTTAAATCATGTGCTGTTCTTCTGATATGGACTACCGAGCTATCAGGAAAAACTTATCAAAGCTATATTCTCAAGCTAGGGAGTGGCCTGACACCAATGGAGCACGAAGACCTGCACAGAGCTCTCGCCGACAAACCTCCATCCAGTACCATGTTGAACTTGCTGGCTGGCTCCAGGGCTCCTAAGGAACGGTTTGTCACTCCCCTGAGACCCCTAACATCTGCATGAATACAGATGTCCATTATTTGGGGAAGTTTGGATGGTGCAAGGGTTCAGAGATAGCCCCATGAGGAGGCGGCTTCAGATGGTGGAGGTAGGCTAATGAGGGCCCAGTAAACTGCGGCGTTATCCTCGGCCTCTTGAAAAGCGAGACATGAGCCATCACCGCTGCTGAAGCGCAGCTCACCATCGGGCAGAGAGAAGGCTGATTGTGTTGGTTGAAGTGGCTCATTATTGTCCTGTGCTGGGCCTAAAGTGGTGTGAAGCTGCCAAAGCGAGACAAGGTCGGGCACGGGCAATATGAGGCTGGTGAGATGTGACATGGAGTGGTGGTGATGATGACAGCGGCCCCCTGCCCAAATGAACATTGGGGGAGTATCGGACCTTGATCGGTGGTCGAGGAGGGAGGAGGGGGTTACCTGATTCCATAGAAACTCCCATATCCTCGGCTTGCATGGGGAATGGTTTGGAGGACTCGAGCGCTGCGGTGTGGGACCAGCCGTCATGGGAGGCGGGTACTCGCGGGGACCTAGCATAGTCTGAGGGCCCAGGTGGCAGCTGGGTTCATCGCACTGAAGGTGAGTTGCACCGGACAGGAGACTGTGGCATATCACGAGCCCTGGCATTCTTACACCAAGCTACTGGGGGCATTGCGATTATGGGGAGAATTGAGGCAGGAGTTGGCCCGGCTGTAGGATCTCAAAAGCAAGAGAACAGAGAGAGAGAGATGGAGCAGCAGTACAAGCCTGGAAGTGGAGGGCTCCTGCTGTGATAAACAGAAAAACCAGCTCAGAGAGGTCTCGAGGGTTGCTGATCTTAACATTTGGAAAGTGGTCATCAGAGTATGGGACAGTTCAATTGGTCCCACAAGCCCGGGCCTACACTACATCCCCAGCACTCATAATTAGAGCGCAGAGCACCTTTGGGGAACGGTCGCTGGCCCTCCTCCTTCCCCGGCCTTTTGCCAAGAAGGGCTCAGAGCTTTCACCAAGTTGACAGATGCATCGGGGAGCGCAATCGAACTACCCAGAGAAGTGATCACGGTTCCCCCAGGATCATGGGGAAGATTACCTAGAAAAATCATAAGGCAGGAGGCACACCCGCAGAGTGGGCTAGGGAGGCCCAATGAGTTGGCGGAGGCCAGGCCTCGGGATCGTTGTCACTCAGGGGTCCTACGCTCCAAGATATCCTACAAGCAATCACTGCATCCCAAGAGGACCTTGAGGCAATAATTGGCACCTTTTTGGTGACAGATATGGGAATCCTGCTAGATAATCATTGCCGCCCGGCAAAATGAGTCACCATACAGAGAAGGACCTAAAAGAAGTATCTCCCGCAATGGCTGCGCCACTATCCACCATGAAGGCGAAAGTTCAGACATTGGACAGGAGAGCAGAAGACGCGGAAAATAGATCACGCCAAAACAACATATGTGTGGTGGGGCTACCGGAGTGCATAGAAGGGAATAACATGGTGGACTATCTAGAATGATGCTCTGAGAGGAAGTAACAGTGTAGGGCCTCTCCTTGTCCTTTACCCGCAAGAAAGCACACAGGTTTCTGGTACAGCTTCTGTTCTCGGGAGCTCCCTCATGCCCTGTGGTGGCCAAGCTGTTCTGTTATAGGGAACGGGACCACATACTGAGACAGGCAAGAAATAAAGGGGATCTTAAAACTGACAACAGCATGGTCAGGATCTTTCCAGATTGTTTGCAGGAAGTGCAGAGGCAGTGCTCTACATTTCAAGAGGCTAAGAAAAAACATAGACTGCTGGGCATACCATATGCAATGCTGTTCTCAGCCCAGCTGAGAGTGGTGACGGCAGAGAGGACACAGCTCTTTCAGACCCCTGAGTTGGTTCAAGCTGCACCTGCAGTCCGGGTGGAGTCAGAGATGCCAGGGAGGCTGCCCTAGCAGGGCCAGGTCATGCCGACGGCCGAGCGGCCACAGCAGGGTCTGCTCCCTCCAGAGTGGAGGTGCAACAGGAGCACCAGAAAGTGATGACAGTAGTAGCCTCAATGAGCAGTAATGGAGCTAGCCCCAGTCACCAGTGAAGGAAAAGAGTGAGCAGGCCTTGAACTTGGACAATCAATCCAGCTCCTCTGAGGAGTCGAGCACTGAATTGTCACTGGTGACCCCTGGGACATCCGATGAAATCATTTGATCCAATTCTCATGTTGGTATAGCACTGGGGCTGTGAAAGTGTGATTTGGCTGGGAGATGTGGGGGAGAGAGCAGTAATGAGGTTTTTCCAGGAGCCACAAAAACCTCCCTTGCATCAGATGATGGGTGGGGGGGAACCGAGCTGGGAGCACAATACCATCACAACTCCTAAGCAAGTGTTGCAAGTGGGACTCCCGCAAGCAGTTGTAGATTGTTTGAACGTATGGATGGGGGGGGTCATTGCCTTCTTGTCCTAGGGAGTGGGAGTTGGAATGTGTGCTGCTTGCTGTTTAAAGAGGAAAACAAGAGTCGTGAGCCAGTCACTTTAATATCCCTGTACTGAACTGTGTTGATGTTGTATCGCAGCTGGACTGAGCTACAGGAGGGGGGCTGCAGGGATTCTAATTTGTGACAATGGCCACACTCATGACCTACAAACTACTTTAGGGGAATGACGAAACAGTACAATGTGTTTTCCTATATACACAGTAGAAAGATTCATGTAGCACCACAACAAGAGACACACCTTACAGCTAAGAAGGGGGCTACGCTGCATAGAAGATGGAGGGATCAGGACTACTACACCACATACTCTGTCTACACCAGGGGCACTTTGATTTGAATATGAGCTGAGGTTCCATTCTATCACACTGGGGACCTGATAGTCCCTGAGGGGAGATATGTAGTGGTAATGGGCCGCCTTGAGGGTCAGGACATAGCACTAGCTTTTATTTATGCTTCAAATGTGGACTAAGGAACTTTCCTGGCCGGACTGTCGGGCCCATTGGCCCCCTACATGGTTCATTCAGCTGTCATGGAGGGGACTTTAATTGCATAGCAGACCCCCAGATTGACCACACACTTCCCTGCTGAGGGACTCACTGGTGCCTAGAGCAGCCAGGATATTAGCAGGTTGGCAGACTCAATGGGTGCTCAAAGACACATTCCATTGCATCCCAGATATACATTGCCTAGTCAACAAAGTGGAATATCTGGCCCAATCAGTATCTGATGACAATCCGGTACTGTTACAGTTGAGATGGGACCACCCCCAATCCATGCATTCCAACATGGCGACTGAAACCAGAATCCTTGCAGGACCCGCTGTACCGGGAGGTGATTGTGGACCGCATTAGACGGTATTTTGAAGATTATGATGGTACAGCCTCCTTCTCCCTAGTAGAGAGGGATGCCTTCAAGGCAGTAATTAGGGGGAAATTAATTGTTGAGTATATGGGCATCAGGGGCACATTATTGAGGGAGGTCATGGAAGCAGATTGAGAGCTAAGAGAGGAGGATCAGTGCAAGCCATATATCCAAAACAACAGCAAACCTTAATAGAGGCTAAAGAGAAGGTGGCAGGTGAGGTGGAGAGGCTCTTTTGCTTTGATTACAAACAATATACGTTGGTAGCTTACACAGAATGCACAGGACTGGATCCCAACTGGCCTGGCTTGCTAATCCGGCTATGAGGGGCTTGGTTATAGTGGAGCTCACAACATAGGGAGGTTTCTGGCTATGCAGGCAGGGGATATCAACAACCACTATTTGCAAAATTACACCAGGCTCTACACGAGGGTCCCAAAACATGATGAGGGAACATTGCACACCTACCTTGCTCCACGGCCCCTCACCACTCTCATGCAAGAAGAGGCTGAGGAACTATGAAATGACATCACTATCCAGGATATTAGAGCAGCAATAAGAGGGTTGGCGAGTGGGAAGACACCTGGGACCGATGAACTTCCAGTGGAGTTCTACCTGACAAACTTCAGCGTGTTGTCCCCAGAATGAATGACCATGTACAGGATGGCTAGGGACATGGGCTGCATGCCCAACTCCACTAAAGAAGCACTAGTGGTTCTCTTACTGAAACCGGGGACGCTGGCCCACAACTGCAAGGCCTACAGGCTGCTGAATACTGACTACAAAATACTCAGCAGGACCTTGGCCTCCAGGCTTCTTCCCCTTAAACCCAAGTTAGTGCACTCTCACCAGGTGGGGTTTATACACGGCTGGAGCACAGCGCTCAATGTCTAGTGCCTTTTGGCGGTGCTGGAGGGTGACACCAAAAGCCGCAATGAGGCAGCGACATTTGCTGTTGACATAGAAAAAGCCTTCAACAGCCTTGAATGGAGCTTTCTGTATGCAGAAATGGATCGAATGTGGCTTGGCTAAAGCTTCTCAACATGGACCTGCCTGCTGTTTACAGATCCCATGGCCAGAGTCCACATGGGGAAAACAATATCAGAGAGCTACAGCCTAGAACAAGGGATTTTGTGGGGGTGCCCACTGTTGCCCTGGCTATCTAGACGTTGGCAGTCTTGCAAGAGAAGGGAGCAGATATCGGGGTGTCCAGATACAGATTGGCAACCATTGTCACCGTATAGCCTTATATGCTAATGACCGTATAATATTCCTCAGGGGCATGACTACCGACATAGAGGAAATTTATTTCCATGTCGGACCTACTGGTTAAATGGCAGAAATTCTCACTGTTCCCATGAGGGTTAAAAACCACCCGCCATACGGACTAGGGGAACTGCAGTGGGAACTTTGCTGTCTAACCTATCTGGGGGTAAGAATTAACCACAAAAGGCAGGATCTGATGGACAGGAACGTAGGACTGGATTTTCAATCGAGCACATCATTTTGCCAGATGCTCATATTGTTGGTTGCAGGAAGGGTGGCATTACTTAAGATGATAGCCCTCCCCTGCCTGTTGTATTTCTTCACAGTACTCCCGGCATGGGCTTCAAGGGCAGTGTTCCGAGAATTAGACTCCCTGATGATGACATTCCTGTGGGGATCGGGCCGGAGGAGGGCTGCACTTTTTAAACAACAGCATCCATCGAGACATGGTGGACTGGCTGTACCAGTGTTTGAATCCTATTACCTGGCTGCTCAACTCCAATGGTACATGGAGTTGTTTGCAAGCTACAGTCTCCGGGCTGCTCTGTGGGACCATTCATTTCAGAGCTTATTAGGTTAACGGGGGTTATAATGAGATCGGGACAACCCTCTGATGAGGACACCCAGGAATTTAAAGCCATGCGTCTCTGCTGGGTCCATTGCTTACAAAAGACACAAACGCAAACCCCATGTTCTCCAGTCTTGCTCGTAACAATGCTCAGAGTACTACCCAATGGTGGGAGTTATGAGGGAATAGCTGAATGGTTGTTTAAGGGAGTAACGAAAGTGGGGGACTTGTTTCATACTGACATGCCCCTGCCATTTGAAGATTTCAGTTCGAAGTTCGACCTCCCCCAGGGCAACTTCATACTACATAGAGATGCCACAATAGCACTCCTCAATCACAGGTAAACCGACATGGCAGAGCTATCACCCCACAAAACCTGTCAATATACTGCACTGTCACAGGCATAATTAAATTGGTCACAGGCCGCTATAGGCGATACAGGGAGGCATGCTTGGACCCCCTAGATGCCCTAAAGGCACGGTGGGAGGAAGATCTGGGAGTACCCATACCAGAAAAAGACTGGACGAATATCTAGGAAAGGGTGACAAAAGTGTCCAGAAATGCCAGTTTTAAATGAATTAATTACCACATCCTACATAGAGCATAACCTACCCCAGGGCACCTCAACAAATGCTTTCATACGGTAGATGTGGCCTGCCCGAGGTGCAGGGAGGTAGGGCCAGAGCTTAAATACATGATATGGGACTGCCCTAGATTGGTAACATACTTGGAAGAGGTCACCACGGTGGTGGCAGATACTATCTCCAGAGAGGGTCCCCGTTCACTTATCCACTGACTCTTTGAAAGACTTTGTTTGATTTTATAAAATAATTACAATTAGAGAAGCAGACTTACCCACTGCATACCTCGAAAACAAAAGTCCCAAGCAGATTCCAGGACCTAGCATGCGTCTTGGCAAAGAGAGAAATGACGAGGAATTGGAAGGCCTGGGGGGACCCGGAATTAATGCATGGCGAAAGGAGCTCGAGAGGTGAGCTGGTTATGATGGGGAAGTGCTACTTAGCGAGACCGGAGAGGGCTGCGCCCGACGGAGGTGGCACGAGCATGGGAGACATTGGTGGGTTTCCTAAAACAGATAGAACTGCAGTCACGTGAGTCACCATCGGGGAGATCGCCTGCCCCAGATGCCTCACCACGCGGAGATGGTATGCGAAGGATGAGTGCAAAGAACCCTGCATCGCACGCATCCAATATTCTAGGCCACTTTGAGCTATCCCACCACCCTGATGGGGTTAGAGTGCCACACCAGGGCATGACTAGACAACCCAAATTATGTGAGACCTATTCTAGCATAGTGGGAGAGGCTAATGGAGGGAGAAGTGGGGAGGACAGAGGCAGTTGGGGAAAGTTATATTAGATTTTACATTGAATACTGTTGAAATGTAAGAGATGCCTCAAGACGCCTGCAAATACTAATGTAATTGTGCTGAGCCAATGGCCAATCTTTTAATAAAATCTGTTAAAAAAACAAAAAAGCCATATTCTCAAGATATACATTCAAGCTTATAAGGTAGTACTTTATGTTTTTTGCTGAATCCCCCTACAGTAAATATTTGTTACCGGATATTTAGTTTTTTAGCCATTTTCTTCAATTGTAACTTCTTATAAATGTTTTCATAAATTGTTTTCTTAGATTTTCAAACATCAAATTATGCATGGATTTTAATTCATTGAGTGAACGTTTAAATTTTTAGTGTTTCTTTGGAAAATTATTGGACAAAATATATAAAAAGTGTTGGGCTGCCCCTTAATTTCCCAAGACCCATGCTTCACTGGTGTCACCAGTCAGGTGGCCCTGCTAATAAAATGGAGACTTTTATCAGCTTAACTTCAATTTGCTTCAACATGAAATTTGCATCCAAATTGTGATCAAGGCAATAGTATTATCAATGTTGTATACAATGTGTCAATATTGTATTTATAATTTTTTTATTAATTGAAGGATAATTGTTTTGTACTGGTTTGATTTTAGCCATTTACATGAATGGATTTGACACATTTCAGAAATGTATAAAACAATAAAACACAGCCAGCATGAATTGCGACTTTCTGGAATTTAAGGGCCATATGTATGAAACAAATTCGCATTTGCAAAGGCCGAAATTCGCAAAATGATATGCATTAGGTAAAATCTGGTGCAAAATAAGAATCGCAAAATTTGCGATTCCTTACTTTGCAAAATGCCCTTAAGGAATCGCAAATTACCGCCAACCTCTAGTTGGTGGTAAGTTGCGATTTCTTTGAAAAATGCACATTTCAGCATTTTTCAAAGTGCCATGTGACGCACATACATGCCCTTAGGGCATGTATATGTGCCACATGTGCACCCATGCATATTTCAGGGGTGCAACAGGGTGTCCTTTGGACACCCCTGCACCCTTGAAATTATTCTCAATTTGCGATTTTCAAATTGCGAATCGCAAAATTGAGAATACCTTCCCATTCATTCCTATGGGCCTCCTGGCCCATAGAAATGAATGGGAAAGTACTCCTTAATTGCGATTCGCAATTTGCTAATCGCAATTAAGGAATACTAAGAATTCGCAAAAAAAAGCAAATTTGTACATACATACCAATTTGCGATTTTGAAATAGCGATTTCTTAAAAATCGCTATTTCAGAATCGCAAACTGGTACTTTCATACATATGGCCCTAAGTGAATTTGGCATGAAGTAAATTAAGAATAGGTTTAACAGTAGATAAAAAATGTGTATTTCTATTCAAGCAATTGGGAAAATTACAAGTCACACATGAATAACCATTTAAGAGAAATACTACCATACCATTTACAGTTTAAATAGCTCCATCGTAATGGTTGGTGCCATCTTCTAAACATCATATAAGTTTTTTCTTCTTTTTTTTGTTTCAGAAGCTTTAATAAAAGATTAATAGTACAATACAATGAAACCATCTTACTGTATCCCTCAGTAATGAGTATGTACAGGTACACTAGCGCAAAGCAGTATTAAACATTACGAGGGGAAACATTTAACAGTTGTCCATTTGAGGATCACAACTAACAAATTATCACCATACTGGCTGTCCTTCGCAGTACTGCACAAAACCAATCACTAGGGGGGATAGTATTGGCCACCAACTGACTAGTAGAGGCAGAATCTACAGTCATAGGGATGTGCCAGCTAAAGAAAAGAGGGAGAGTGGGTCCAATTGCCAATCGAGGTGCATCTGGCTTCATCGCCCCAGTGGAGGAGGCAAGCATAGGGACCCCACCTCACACACAGGCCCAAGAGCATCAACCGGGCTCAAAGGGGAGAGAGGGTTGGAGAATGGAAGGAGGGACAGAGGTCGAGAGACAGGGGGCAGCAGAGGAGGAATGGGGAGAAACAGATGAGGGCCATATACCGAGAGAGATGCTTAAGACAAAAAGGATTCCCATATAGTATCAAAAATATCCAGCTGATCATTGAGTTTATATATCACCCATTCGTGGAAGGCTGTGTCAGCCAACACCGTCAACCATTCCTCCACTGTGGGTGGCGTCTTCTATTCCAATATGTGTACCGTGGCAATAGCCTATGTAGTGTCCTGCCACCATTTCTGATGGATCATGGGGTCATCCACCTCGTGTGCGGTATGCAGCAAAGCTAGATCTAGGTAGGATTGAAGGTTTAGCTCGGTGGAGTTCAGGAGCATCTTCCACACCACTTCCCCATTACAAATGAAACCCAGGACAGGCCTAAAGAATGTCTATCAAGTCACCTTTGAGATCGGTACAGTGCCAACACTGAGAACAGGGTGTCAATCTTACACTGTAAAGCTTAAAGGGAGACCAGTGGCAATCACGTGGAACTTAGTTTTGAAATAACTGAAATTCAACTGGTCCTCCCGATGGTATCTGTCGGAGGTACAAGGAATTTATTTCCAGTCTGTCTCATCCACAGAGTCTGCGAGGTGTGGCTGCTATAGTTGGCTGAACTGATTATGGACTGTAAATGAATGTGATCGATAAGGGTGTATCATTCAATCCGGAAATTATTTTTTTTAGTGTACCCTTGTACTACGGTACCATTGAAGAGTGGAGTCACCCAGGAACTGAAAGTCATTCCCCAGCTTCTGGGAGAGCAGAGCCTTTAAGTGTCCATATCAGAAGATACCTGTTAAGGCGCGCAGGTGCGTTGTCTTGAGGTCGTCACCTCCACCGGCTCAAGGGAGCCTGTATAAATAGTATGTCCGAATGAGGTCGCACACTGCTCGTCCCATCAGCGTGTATCTGGACCTAAGAATATTTTCGGCAGCCCACGCAGCAACCCCGTGCACACGCCTAATCCCTGCTGATGAGCATTTATGAATGCAAAACACGTGTCCAGGGATGGCAAGCACACCAGTGAACACCCTCAAGACTCAACACTCGCGTAGAAGCGCACCCGCTGATACCGACTACATCGACCATTATGCTCCGGGGTCACACGCTGATGGGACGAGCAGTGTGCGACCTCATTCGGACATACTATTTATACAGGCTCCCTTGAGCCGGTGGAGGTGACGACCTCGAGATAACGCACCTGCGCGCCTTAAGAGGTATCTGGACCTAAGAATATTTTCGGCAGCCCACGCAGCAACCCCGTGCACACGCCTAATCCCTGCTGATGAGCGTTAATGAATGCGAAACACGTGTCCAGGGATGGCAAGCACACCAGTGAACACCCTCAAGACTCAACACTCGCGTAGAAGCGCACCCGCTGATACCAACTACATCGACCATTATGCTCCGGGGTCACACGCTGATGGGACGAGCAGTGTGCAACCTCATTCGGACATACTATTTATACAGGCTCCCTTGAGCCGGTGGAGGTGACGACCTCGAGATAACGCACCTGCGCGCCTTAAGAGGTATCTGGACCTAAGAATATTTTCGGCAGCCCACGCAGCAACCCCGTGCACACGCCTAATCCCTGCTGATGAGCGTTTATGAATGCGAAACACGTGTCCAGGGATGGCAAGCACACCAGTGAACACCCTCAAGACTCAACACTCGCGTAGAAGCGCACCCGCTGATACCGACTACATCGACCATTATGCTCAGGGGTCACACGCTGATGGGACGAGCAGTGTGCGACCTCATTCGGACAGCCTCTAGTAACTGTTTGTTTCGAGCCAGGAAACATGCGCCTCCTCAGGCCTGGATCCCATCTTCCAAATCCACGCCATCGTCAGGTTCCACTGGAGGGACTAGAGTTAAACCCCTATATTCCGCCCACCTCTTACATATTTTGTAATGTTTTCGGGGGCATCCTCTAGCCTCAAACACTGGGCGCTCCAGCTCCATACAATAATCCATCCCTGCCTTCCATATGTTCAGCGGGGGGCTCAATCACTCTTCCATGCTTGTGCCAAATCCTGTTTGGCCACGACAATACCCAGCAATAAAAGGTGACGCTTGTAGGTATTCCCCCCCACGCCCTCCAGCACATGTAAAAGGCCCAGTCGATGAGTACGGGGAAGATCCCATCCCAACACCTCCGACAGACAGCTCCACACTCCCCGCCAGAACCGGGTCAGGCCAGTACAAGACCACACAGTATGCAGCAGAGTACCCATTTCAGCTCCACATCGCAAACACTCTGGGGACCCAATCAAACCCGCTTTCCACAGCCGCTCCCGTGTATAGTAAGCCCTATGCAGATATTTAAATTGGACTAGCCTGAGGCGCACCGCAATAGCAGTCCCTCGCGGGGACTCCAAAGCCTCCCTCCAATCATCTTCATCCAGGGGTCCAACGTCCCTTTCCCAGGCTTCCTTTAATGCAAGTAGGGAGGAGGAACAATGAATGACTAGGGTTTGATAAATACGTGACACCTTCTTATCTCCAAGGTCTCCCATGAAAACTTTCGCTTCCAGGGGGCTGAACTCCGGCAGCGACTCCAAACCCACCAAACTGGGCTCAAGCGCGTGGCGGAACTGCAGGTATTTGAAAAATTGGGTGTTAGGCATATGGAATTCATCTCTAAGCTCCTGGAACGACTTGAGGGCTACTCCGGACACAACATTTCCCAGCGAAGAGATCCCTATAGAATCCCATCCGCCAAACCCGGCCAGCGAGGCCAATACGGGGAGTCGCCCATTATTCCACAGAGGAGTCTCCGCTGTCAATCTGCCCCACCAGCCCATGCGACGCAGCGCCTGGCGCCATATCACAAACACCACTTGCGTGGCACGGGGCAACCTCCTCCGTAGTCTGGACGAATACAAGATCGTGTGCAGTGTGTGAACACCCATCAACGAGCGCTCTAAGGCGTAAGCTGGGTCTCCCCTATCTCCGTACCACCAGTCATTCAACACTAACAAGTGGGAGGCCTGGTAGTATGACAGCACGTCAGACGTTGCAAGACCACCACAGTATGTGGACAGGAAAAAGGTACGCAGCGCCACTCTGGCGGCACCTCCAGCCCACAAGAAGCGTCCCAATACGGAATTAACTTGCCGGAACCACTGGGGTGCGATCGAGTGCGGATGGTTCTGCAGCTGATACAAAAGGCGTGGGAGTGCCACCATTTTAAAAATCGCAGACCTACCATATATAGTAAGAGGCATCCGGGACTACGTTCTAATGTCCGACTGGACCTTTTCCCAAACCGGTATCACATTGCGCTCCCAAGAGATCGCTGCGGACTCGGACAGGAACACGCCAAGGTGTAGCAAGCCTCCGACCGCCACCTGCAAGGCTGACGCCCAGGAACCCGCATACGCCCCGTCACCCAGTACCCACAAGGTGGATTTACGCCGGTTAAGATAAAGACCCGAAACCTCGCCAAATATGCGCATAATTTCCAATACCCATGGGCCCGATCTATCCAAGTCCGTGAGAAAAAAGAGGACGTCGTCCGCATAAAGTGCGATCCTGTCAGTGAGTCCCCCGTCCCACCTGAAGCCCCGAAGCTGTGCATCGATTCGCACCCAATAGACCAGGGGCTCCATGGTCAGCGCAAATAAGTACGGAGACAGTGGGCAACCCTGGTGGGTTCCCCGACCAATTGGAAACCTCTTGGAAACCGCCCCGGAGACTCGCACTGACGCCGTAATGTCAGTGTACAACAGCTTAAGATACGAAATAAACACAGGGCCCAGGTTAAGATGGGGCAGAAGGGCAAACAGGTAAGCCCAGCTCACGGAGTCGAATGCCCTATCAATATCCGCCAACAGCAGGGCTGCCCGCTCTCCCGTGGCCCCCATCGCATCCACTGCTGTCTGCGCCCGTCTGATGTTGTGCCGCGTTGCCCTGTGCGGCATGAAGCCAGCCTGGTCCTGGTGAACCAGATCAGCCACGTAGGGGGGAAGACGATTCACCAACGCCTTTGCCAGCAACTTAGCTTCGATGTTAAGCAAAGATATAGGGCGATACGAGTCATGTCGGTCAGGCGGCCTACCCGGTTTCTGGAACACCACCACCTCAGCGTGGCGCCAGTCAGCTGGTAGCCGACCCAGCTCCCGCGCTGCCTCCAACGCGGCTCTGTAGTGGGACTCCAATTGGAGCTGGAATTTCTTGTAGAACTCACACGGGAAGCCACTCGGCCCGGGTGCCTTCCCGGTGTTGAGCTGTCCCAACGCATCACCCAGCTCCTCCGCCGTAAGAGGGAGGTCCAATGCCACTCGCATCTCGTCAGAGACGGCCCTCGGGGGCAGGTCTGCAATAAATTTATCAACCGCATCGACCGGGAGGCAATCTTGTGGCGCATATTGCCCCGCATAATATCGGGCAAAACTAGCCGCCAACTCCACCGGGTCCGTCACCGTGACTCCGTCTTCATCCGTGAGTCCCGGCAGTGTAAGCGGCTGCAGGGTGCGCTGACACAACCTATGGAGCATAGTACAGGACTTGTCTCCCCACTGGTAAATCCTGCTTCACGTGGCTAGCCACGCCTGTCGGGCCTCATCTAATAGCACGGAAGCATAGGACTGTTGCGCCTGCAGGAGTAGCCGCACCGCCGCATCATCTCCCTCCTCCTGGCACCGCCGCTCAAGAACCTCCACGCGCGCCGCTGCTGCAACTATGGCCTCCTTACGTCGGCGACGGGCCGCTGTGCACCACGCTATGTCTATTCCCCGCAATGTGGGCTTCATGGCCTCCCAGACTACCGTCACATCCACGTCTGCCCCAAGGTTCTCCTGCCAATAATGGGCAATCGTCCCCCTCATATGGTGTACATATTCAGCCTGCTGAAGATGCCATGAGGACATCCTCCATCAAAACGGTTGTCTCCCCCTGTGCAATTCAATATCTACGACCACTGGGGAATGGTCAGACAACCCCCTAGGCAGGATATCCGCCCCTTGCACCCTACTCAGAAACGCACAGGGCACAAAAACACAGTCCAGTTGCGAGAAGGAACCATGCACAGCTGAAACATAGGTATACTCTCGGACCTTAGCATGCAAGTGTCGCCAAACATCCACCCAGCCCAACCCGTCCACCATCGCACTCAACCGGGTGGGGGTAGCAACAGTCAGTGTCCCCTGCGGTCTCCGACGGTCTATACTCGCATCCATCACATCATTCCAATCACCTCCCAGTACTGCCAGGGACTCCGGGACTTCCGCCCACACCGCAAACAGCCTCTCGGCCAGGGACCACTGCAATGGGGGGGGGGCATATATACTCCCAAACACAACAGATTCCGTACCCACCATTCCCTTCACAAAGACATACCGACCCTGCGGGTCTAGCCACTGTCGCTCATGAACGTACGCCAGCCTGCGATGGACCAAGATGGCGACCCCCTGGAGCCCCTAGAAAAGCCAGCATGAAAAACCTGTTGGTAGCCAAATCGTTGCAGACTAAGTACTTTCGTCCCCATCATATGCGTTTCTTGTAGCAGTAGCACATCCGCCGCTTCCCTCTTCCCCCATCGCAGAATTGCTCCCCTCTTAATTTTATCCAACATCCCCTGAACATTCCAACTCAGTATGCGCATGGACGCCCTAGGGGGCCCCGTAGTTGAAGCATCAGCCATGATCCCAGGGGACACAAAACAATAGCACCTAACAGCAGGCCCGAGTACACAGCACAATTATTAGGAAGGCACTAGAAATCACGTGCACCCCCCACCAACCCCCCTGACCCGCCCACCCGCACCCCCCCAGAACACCCCCTCAACTCCCTGTCCCCCGCCCCGCCCCTATACCTCATAGAACACTGAAGTATCTGTCGCGGCATGGGCAACCTCGGGCCCAAAACAGAGCGCCCAAGGCCAACCATACCAATGGATCCCAACTACCCACTCAACCAAAGGGACCCCCCCGCCAACTCCCACCCACGTAGGAGGCAAATAGCCCCTGCACACAGGCTCCCCGAACCCCACCCCGCAGCCCCACACAATCACAAATATGCAGAGCGAACAGTCTCAATATACTCAGTCCTCAACTGTCTGATCAGCAGAGCACAGCCATCCGACCACTCCCAGCAGGAGCCCACAATACCAGCAGATAAACTCGCACCCCGATGTCCTTCAATGATCCTTTCTGGAGTGGTCAGAGTCAGCAGGCGCCCCGTCCTGTGCTCCACTGCGAGAGGAGGAGCGCTTCCGCGACCTAGATCTCCTGTGCCTCTTACTCCGGACACTTTGGTCGCCCCGCTCCTGCGATGAACCCCTTGACGGACCCGGATTCAAGCCCGGATGGGCATGCGGCCGGACCCTCACCGCCTCATCTGTCCACTTGAAGACCTCCTCTGGGGTATCAAAGAAGTGAGTCCGCGACTGGAATACCACCCGTAGGCGGGCCGGATAAAGTAAGGAATACTGGAGCTTCAGACCTCGCAGCTTCGCCTTGGCCGCTATGAAGGAGTGTCTTTGTTGTTGTACCATCTTAGTATAATCAGGAAAGATCATGATCTTCTGGTTCTCAAATGTAAGAGAGTCCTTTGCCCTCGCTTCTCGTAAGATAGTATCTCTGTCATGGAAGTTCAAAATCTTAGCAATCACCGGCCGGGGCCGCTCCCCGGCAGGCGGCTTCTGCGTCAGGGCTCTCTGTGTACGCTCTATCACAAAACAACGTGACAGAGCATCCGGAGGGAGCCAACTCTCCAGCCACTGGGACAAGAAGTGTTCCATATTCCCCTTCTCGCAGCCTTCGGGAAAACCCACAAAGCGAAGGTTATTCCTGCGCGCCCGCCCTTCGGCATCCTCCACTCGGAGCGCAAGACCTTTTTGAATTTTTCCCATTGCAGCCACCTTCTGCTTTAAGGTCCCCACATCGTCCTCCACACTCGATATTCTGGATTCCGTCTCCCCGATGCGAGTCACTGCATTGCGAAGGTCCTGACGCAGCAGAGTCACATCGGCCCCAACCGCTCCGATTTTGGCGTACAGCATGTCCCTGGATTGGGTTATCGCCGCCATGAGCACTGCGTTGTCCGGCCCCGCGCCCTGGCCGCCTCCAGATGCCCCGGGACACCCACTCGGCCCGGTGTATTTATCAATGGGCCCCTGCTTGGCGGGCCCACTGCCCCCTCCGCCTCTGGTCATGTCTGAAGTACTGTGTGTGCGGTCGCGTTGGGCCCTTCAAGGGGCCTCGTGGATCCACTCCTGACCCTCCAGTGGCCGGCTGCAGGCTATGGGCTGCAGGGGCCCCCTCACTCCACTGCCCAATCTCCTGGGGTAGTCCTCGGGCACACCAGTTGCGGGCCGCGGCCCCCCAACCCCTCGTCCACACACACGGGGGCCCCGGAGCACTCACTTCTCTCTCCTTGTCGCCACCCCCACTGCTTTCGGACGCCCTCGGGTCTCGGGCGCCACACCTGCGGGAGCCTCAAGCCATCTACCGGTCAGGGATCCCAACGAGTACGGCAGCGTTATGCCAGGCACGCCGGGCAGGGCCGCGCCCCGGGGGCCACAGCGCCGTTGGTCCCTCCGCTTCGCACCCGGGCCGCCTCCAGACACCAGCAGCCAGGGACCTCCAAACTCGAGGCCCCGGTCTCCGGATCGCAGCGCAGGCCGCAGCTCTCCACCGATGCCCCCACAGCTCGGGCAGCCACACCCGTGACAGAGGGCACTGCTGGGCTTCTACTCTCTGCACCACTGCCAATCAGAGGCCCAGGGCCAGGACCAAAAGTCGAGGCGGCGGGCCAGCGCCAGGATCCCCCGTCCGGGAGTCGCTAAAATCGAGGCCCTGGCTGCACACGCCGGGACCAGGCTTCAGGCCGCCGCCGCCGCTATCGCCACTCCAGGGGGCCCGGGAGCTCCATACGCCGCACCGGAGGGCGCCCCCCGCTGTTCGCCACTGTGTCTATGCTTGCGGGCTGCAGATCAGGTCCGGGAGCCAGGATAAATGAGCGGATTAATGCCGGGCCGGTGGGAGCTCTAAAAGGCTGCATCCACCATCTTCGCCCGCTAAGCCACGTCCCCCCTGACTGTGCAGTTTCTGATCAGATAAATTAGTTTAATACACTTAAGCTGCAATCAATAACATTTTGAAATGGTAAGCGGTTGAGATTTAGGTTGTACTCTATTAGCTATTCAAAAATTAAATTCAAGCAGCATTAGGTTCCTGGGTAAGAAATGTTTTCTTTCCTTCAATCTCTAATCTTCAACAGAAAACCAATGCTGTCTCTATATAGTGTCCTGGATGATTGGCCTTCAGATTGGTGTGGTTTATTTTTATTTTTTATTTTATAAAGTTTTATATAGCGCGAACTTGACCCAAGAGGGTATCAGAGTGCTTTACATTTCAAACTGTTCAAAATAATCGACACTCTATCAGCACCTAAAGCTGCTGACCCCACCATTGAGACGCAGGAACTTTGCAATAATATCGCGAGCTTTTTCCATTCCAAAATCGCTGATATTTACAACTCTCTTGAATCTCTCAATTTGGAGTTGGATGCTAACTCAATACCCTTCCCTCCCCTGCCTTCCCCTGCCAAGCTAAGGCTATTGAAGGCAACTCCAATCTGTGCCTCACTAGTTTCCCTCTTCTGTCCCTGGAAGATCTAAATCATCTTCTTGATGACATTAAGTCATCCTCGCCTCTGGACCCTTGCCCTCTAAAAACCCTGAAGATCTGTAGAGGGGTTGTTCTCCCACACTTACTTGAGGTCATGAACCTAGCTATTAGTGAGGGGACGTTTCCGCTATCGTGGAAAACTGCGGTCGTCAAACCTTTGCTCAAAAAGGCCTCTCTGGATCCGGGAGTTTAAAAAAATTATCGACCTATCTCCCTGCTTCCAGCTCCGGCCAAGATACTTGAGGCTCACCTCAATCGCAATCTTTCCATCTTCATTGAAAACTCTAACCTGCTTGACATCTCTCAGCATGGGTTCCGTGCTGCACACAGCACAGAGTCCGCCCTCACGGTCGTGATAAACAACATCCGCTCTGAGGTTGATAGGGGACATTCCACTCTACTGGTGCTGTTAGACCTCATAGCAGCTTTTGAGACCCTCTCCCCGTCAATCCTGATTTCTAGACTCGAGGATATTGGGGTAGAGGGCTCTGCTCTTAGCCTACTCTCCTCCTTCTTACACCACAGAGAGCAGAGAGTCAAGATGGGCAACTTTCTTTCTTCATCTCACTTGGTGCAATGTGGGGTTCCGCAGGGCTCCTCGTTGAGCCCTCTCTTGTTCAACATCTATGTTACCCCACTTGCTAGGGTGGTGAGATCTTTCGGATTTGAGGTACTATCGTATGTCGACGATACCCAAATCATGGTTTCCATCACTCAGTCGGCAAGCGACTCAGCCCTCAAATTCAAAGCATGCATGGAGGCAGTTTCCCAATGGATGGTACGCAATTTCCTAAAGTTAAACGGGGAAAAGACCGAGGTTATGGTCTTTGGAGGAAATCAGAACCTGTGGTCTAAGGAGTGGTGGCCGGCTGCCCTAGGGGATTGCCCTCAACCCACCCTGTCCACCAGAAACCTCGGAGCTTTGATTGACCCGGCCCTTTCATTTGACCCTCAGGTCAATAGAACGGTGTCCACCTGCTGTGTCATCATAAGAACTCTGAGGAAGATCGCCCCTTATCTGTCTCATCCAGCTCGGAGACAAGCAACAGTGGCCCTGGTCTCTTCCAGGCGTGATTACTGTAACGCCCTCTATAGCGGCATCAATAAGTGCTCCATCCATCGTCTGCAGATGGTGCAGAACGCTGCAGCCAGGATGGTCTTGAACTTGCCATGGCTGGCTTTGGTAACTAAGGCCAGAAAGGATCTCCATTGGCTCCCGATCCATTCCAGGATCTCTTTCAAACTCCTCTGCCTGGCCCATAGAGCTGTTTATGACTCAGGCTCAGAGGGTGTCAGGTCTCTCCTGTGTGTTATACGCCCAGAAGAACTCTCCGCTCAGCCTCCAAGAATCTGCTTTCGGTTCCTAGATTTGCGAAGGCAAGGTGGGGGGCAGAGCTTTTTCTACTCTAGCTCCCAAGCTGTGGAATTCCCTCCCCCCAGAACTTTCCAGTCAGTCCTCTTTGATGGTCTTTCGTAAGCTTTTAAAGACCTGGCTCTTCTCCCAGGCGACTAGGGGTCCTGCATTTGGCTCTTCTGAGACTTTTTGTTTGTCTGTCCTCTGCGCCTTGATGCCCTTTCTGGGCTAAGTTTGCGCGTTATAAAACCTTTTTTCATTTCATTTCATTTTTTTTCATTTTCACATTTAGGATTGTTACGTTAAAAGTTACATCAGTTACAAGAGCATAGAAAGGTACAGTACACAAAAATAATGTTGCAAGAATTCGTAGGAGGGAGGGAAGGAAGGAGTCAGTAGCAAGAAGACGAGGGGAAACTGTGCCCAATGTCCGACTGGGTAAGTGACGGTCAGGGGGAAACCATCAAACCAGGGCCCATCTCTTCAATTTTGATATGAGCATCTCAATTAGGCATCCTAGTACACTTCTGCGAGGGAGCAAAACAAAGGTGGGGTGTGACTTCACCGGGGCACATCATTGTAAAAGTGATTACTAATCCTGAGCGAAACCGATCTAAAATATTATGTTCTGCAGCAACCCCTCTTTGGTATTTGCCTGGCTTTTCTCAGCACAGTTTTTACACATCAGTATTTGCCAATTACTTCATAGGTGAAATCATGACTCACTGGTTACCTATACAAGCCCAAAAAATTCCATCGTAATTACTGTGCAGTAATAGTAACGGGAAAATACTGTAACTTGCGTTTTCCCTCGGAAATATAACTACCTGATTTTGACCTTCCGAAGGAATTGACCTCTTACACCGAATTTGCGCACAATTATCTAAGTGCCAGCTTTTATTGCCCATGCATATTACCTAGTCTATTATAGGGGGAATTGCTGGCATGCTACATTACCATACAATTTGAATTACAAAGTCAGTATTTCCAACCATCTTAGAATGCGGGCAAACATTACTTTTCCATAACTGCCACTTGCATCTTACTGCTGCTCCCCCTGCCCCTTTACACCGCACCAGGGTAGGATTTAGGGCAATGCAACCAGTGCAGTACCTGGCGTTGACATTGAGGGTCATTGTGTTTAGAAATAACTTACAGGTTTACAAGAACCTTCTGCAGTGTTTCCTGCGTGTCGCTGATTTCAGGCAATAATAAAAATGTCAAGATAACTCTGGTGAGTAATGTTCCTGCTAGAGAGAGATCAAAATATTTTCTAGGGGCAATTTGACTCATCGCAAAGTAGCAGAGAAAGAACATGTCCCATGCAGATCACAGAACTGTATTTTAAGAAGCTAGATAGGTGAATAGGTTAGTGCTTTTTCACAGAGATCATTTTATTACTTGCAGTTCATAAGTTACAATCCTAGTATATCACAGTGACTTATGAATGGTCATCAAAGAGCCGCAACAGACTGCAGAGCATAGGTTCGACGTTATGTGTTTTTTTCTCCATCATTTCATTATCTATTCCTAATGTTGCTGAAAGAGTTTTGTTTGGGTAGAACTACTTTATTACTAAAGCCATCCCCAAACAGTGCTGTAAAAGAAATGAAATGGATGTGAGAGATGGGCTATTGAGAGATAAGGAAAGTGACATCTAGCGCCAATAAAAAAATGATGGGGCGAGAAAGTGCTCCTCACCATAAACGTAGAGCAGCACGACCACTGCAGCACTTCTCCTTTCCATAGGTAGAGAAAGGAAGAACTGCCATCCCTGCTTGTGGAACGGAACTCCAACCAATCCTGGAACTGCTTTCATACGGTGAAAGCTGCTCCTGGGTGCTTGTTTCCGGTCCAGGGGGGACCTAGCGGAACTCCAACCAATCCTGGAACTGCTTTCATGCGGTGAAAGCCGCTCCTGGATGCTTGTTTCCGGTCCAGGGAGGACCTGGCCTGGCAGTTCGGTCTGGACTGTTCCTATGGGGCACAAGGTCAAGACTGATTTGCATATGGTTGTGCCCAAACTGAGGTGGCGTAGTGGCCAAAAGAACAGTGGATTTAACCCAGATCTTTTGACAGGGGGAGAATGTTTGCATTGTCAGCATTCCGTCCATCATTTGTTTGCTGTAACACCAGGATTCATGCGAGCAGACTCACCCAGTGCTCATTTTGAGGCTGGGGGCCGGTGCCAGCAATCTCTAGGCTGTTTCGCAGACTTTGGATTGCTGGGCTCTAGTTTTAATCTCTTTTTATTTTGTTTTCCATATACAACAGGGGTTGAGCATACCCACCTATAGAGTACAAGTGAACTCAACCAGGTATCATAAAACGTTCTCCCCCCCCCCTTCCCCAGCTGTCCCCCACTCACTCTATGCTATGACACCACTACATGACCCATGAATTCATATCAGGATGGATGGGACAGGTAAACATCATCAGGAATGGCCCCATGAAAGTGTTCTGCCTTAGGGCAAAAGCCCATGGCGCAGCTGATTAAGACATGTCAAGTGTATACTCTTTCTATTGAGATGTCAGAATGAGATCCACATTGCAGTCACAGTATCAGGCTTGTTCTGTAACTTGGATGTGATTTTCCCGTATGATAGGAGACTCAAGATACTTTGCAGCTACATAATAGTGTTTGGAGCTGGCTACACACCATTGAGGCTCAATATAGCCTGTTTTGCCACCAAAGGGAGATGAGAGATTCTCTTACCCTTGGAGGAATATAGGGATACGTGTTCTTCTGGGGTGTTCTCCAGAAGGATCGATGTTGGATATTGAACTATTGCTTGCCTTCAATGGTGATTAGAGTTTCTAGGACCTCCTCCGAAAACAACCCCGATATATGATATATAGTGCCTGTTCCTCAGCTACGCCAACAGTCGTTGGAGCATTTGTTTTCGCTGGCATACAGTGTTATCTGTATAGGATCTTATAGAGTGTCTCCCTCCCCTGTAAGTGTTTTTCAAAATTGGTCATATGGGTATAGATTTTGTTCCATTTCTTACCATCTACTGACACCCCAAATTCTTCTTCCCAGCCTCTCCACTATAGGGGTCGCTTCTGCATAGTATTAAGAGTCAAAGTAGAGTATATTTTAGATAATAAATGTTTGAATGTCGTTAGGCCTTGGAGGAATTTCTGAAAGTAGGAAAGAGGCCTCGTGGCTGCTGCTTTACATGTGGGTGGAGGACCCAGTGTTCGATCTGCAAATAGTGAAATATTTTTCTCTCAAGAATGTGGTTTGCCGCTTTAATGTCCTCAAAGGGACAGACTGACCCTTTCAGGAAGAGGTCTCTAAGGCAGGAACACCATTCATAATCCACACCTGGAACCAGGATTTCTCCAGGAGAGGATAAAAATTTCCATTGCCATCAATTGGTGACATGGAGGAGGGATACATGGTAATCCTTTTGTAGCAGTGTTATAAATTGAGTTTCTGGTTGGCAGAGGTATGCACCCTGTCCAAGCGGGAACCACAATACTAGTCAGGGTAAGTACAAATACACCCTAAATGAACTGGTGCTCACCCCCTAGTAGCTTGGTACACAGCAGTCAGGCTTAACTTAAGAGGCAATGTACAAAATATTTTTGAAATACTTCAAACAATAAAACCGTGAAAATACCACATAAAAAGATACCACACCCAGTTAGAAAAATAGTGCCTAATTTAATTAACATAACAAGACCAGAACAACAAAAACCCATTTAGTGGAACCGGAGTTATGATTGTTAAAGAATAAACTGTAAAATAGTGCTTAAAAGCATAAAGCACCAACTGGGGATATCGGTTAAGTGCTAGACTGGATCAAATTTAAAAGTTCAGGATGACTGCAATGGAGTGTCGGTCAAATACAGTCTCAGAAAAGTCCCACTGAATTTTTAACTTCACAAGAATTGTGCCAAGGGTACCATTCACGGGGATGGATTTCCCCGATGGACAGGCTGGACCCTCGCGGTCATGAGCAGTGATAATTGCTGTGCGAAGAGACAAACTGTTCATGCTGGATTTCCGGGCAGGCGACGAGGTTCCAGAGTGAACAGGCCCGTTCGCAAGGAGCCCAAAAGTATGACTAGCTCTTTGAGTCACTCTGGGGTTTTAGGTTCAAGACAGGTTCCAGGTCCAATTCTTCTACACCAGGCAAGATGAGTATCCAAAGGTCCAGAAGTGTACTGAAGTCGTTGCGTCATAAGTCCAGTACTTATATACAGTTGTGCCTATGAAGTGGGGGAGACTTGAAAGACAGATCTTTGAAGTGCAAGTGCACAGAGTTCCTCACTTCCTGCCTTGCCTCCAGATACACTACAGAGTGGTATGCAGCCTATTTTGTGGGATCAGGACACATCCTATTCAGGGGTAAGTTAGACTGGGTCCAGCTCCTCCCTCCCATCTTTCCAGGATAGCCCATTAAGTCACTCCTAACCTCCCATTGTGTGTGGCTGTCTAAGGGGAGTACACAAACCCCAGCTGTCAATCTCCCCAGATGTGTATCAGAGACCGGCAGCAGGCACCAAACGGCTAAAGTACAAACATTTCAGCTTTCTAACAGTGCATTTTTAGGATTACAATTTAAAATGTGACTTCACCCTAGTTGTGATTTTAAATTGTGAGTCAAGAGACACCAAACTTAAATTCTATATTCTCACAATTGGGAATTACACTTATAAAATGGAACAAGGTAATCACAATGTTATTCTATGGGAGAGATAGGCCTTGCAGTGGTGAAAAACGTATTTGAGAGTTTTTTACTACCAGAACATGTAAAACTAATAAGTACATATCCTGCTTTTTAAATACATTGCCCCCTGGGCTCTGGGTGTCCAGGCTTTACCTTAGGGGTGACATATGTATATAAAGGGCAGGAGTAGGCTTGGCAAGAGGTGTATCTTGCCAGGTCGAAATGGCAGTATAAATTGCACAAACAGACTCTGCAATGGCAGGCCTCAGCCATGGTTATAGGGCTACTTAAGTAGGTGGCACAATGAGTGCAGCAGGCCCACTAGAAGCATTTAATTCAACAGGCCCTGGGTACAAGTAGTGCACTTTAGTAGGGATTTACAAATAAATTACATTTGATAATTGGGTATGAGCCAATATTACTTTGTTTAGGGGAGACAGCACTTTAGCACTGTTTATCTGTGGTAAAGTGCACAGTGCTACAACCAGCAAAAATAAAGTTTGAAAAAGTGGAGGAGGTAGTCAAAACATTGGGGGGAAGACCCCTTCAAGGCTGTAAGGTCTAACACGTGGGGTAGATAGGCCCAAGCTTTGAGGGTGACACTTGTGACTGTCGACAGAAGATATCAGGTAATCTTTATTTTGTTAGGCTTCCAGAGGATCTCCTCTAGTGGCCTGGCCATCATATTTTAATCAATGAATCCCCATAGTTTGTCTTTTCTCCCTGTAGCAACGCCATCATATATCTCACATGGGATGCGAGGTAATAGTACTGGATATTGGGGATCCTCAGTCCATCTTGTTTTGGGTGTGAGGTGCTAGTCTGGGAGAGTAGTTGGTTTTTCTTCCCTGTCTAACTGAAGGTCTTACATTGATCTGTTAATTGTGTGAGTCCAGTCTTCTGGAGAGGGAGTGGAAGGGTTTGAAACATAAATAGGATCTTGGAGTGCAGACATTTTGAAAGAAGCTATTCTTTCTATCCACGAAAGCACATGTAGACGCCATGAAGAGGTAAGTGCTTTGAGGGATCTAAATAGTTGTTTGAAGCTGCTTCTAGTACAGTCATGGAGATCTAGTTTTTACCTCTAGACACAGTAGGGAATTAAGTGTTCAGTGAATGGGGGTCTCTGACTGCAGCGAGAGGAGGAGTTCCTTCCCCCATACATGACTAGGCCCATTTACTTCCCAGATTGGTTTTGAGATCAGCTAGTCACTGATATCCCTCCAAGAGTAATCACTGGTATAGAACCGGGTTAGTCAGGTAAAGGAGGATGTCATCAGCAAAGGTCATCACCTGAAAGATATCTTGATGGGGAGGTATGTCCTGAATCCCCACGTGGTCACGTATCTTCTGGAGTAAAGATTTCAGGTATTGTGCAAAAAGCATTGGGGAGAGGGACAGCCCTGCTGTGCGCCTTGTTTGATCTTTATCTTTGGTAACTTATTCCTATTCGCATTAATTCTGTTCCGAGGTGCAGTGTAGATCGCGTCGATCCATCCCTGGAAGTGAAGTACAAAGCCGCCCATGACCAGGGAAGCCTTCAATATGGCCCTGTCCACCTGGACAAAAACGTTCTCCACATCCATGGAGAGGAGAGCTGCTTCCTTGTGTCATTTCTGCGCTAAACCAATGACATGGCGGACTCTTTTAGTGCTGTCTACGGTGGATCTGAATGGAACAAAGCTGGTCTGTTTGGCTTGTGTTAGGTGTGGAAGCTGGGATTCCAGCCTATTCACAAGGATTTTGGCCATTATTTTAATTTTGATATTCAAGGTGGTGATGGCAGGACTGGCTTTAGGGCGGTGCAACTAGTGCTGCCACACCTGGTGCTGACTTTAGGGGGGGTGCCTTGTTTAAAAATAACTATTGGTTTAGAAGCATGTAAACTTCCTTGTGTGTCCAGCAGTTTTCAGGCAACAATAAAAATATCAAGATAACTCTGTTGATTAATGTTCCTACTGGTGCGAGATCTGAATTTTGTCTAGTGGCAAAGTTGACTCGTCATATATTAGCGTAGAGGGGTAATGTGCCAGCTGCAAAATACGTGTGCCATGCAGATCATACAACTGTGTGAGTGTGGGTGAACAATGAGTAGCGTTATAAATAAACTAAATACATATTAGATAGGCTATGGAGAGATGAGGCATGTTGTTGGAGAGTGGTCTTGAAAGAATTCATGGAGAAAGTGGTCCTGTGGGGGGGGGGGGGGGGCATCAAAAAAGACTGTTGCACCAGGCCCTAACAGCACTAAAGCCGGCCCTGGGTGATGGGTTAGTATGGCTGACACTGGGTAGGGCCTTTTTTAGCTTTGGTATCAGAGAGACAGCTGCCTCGACCATTGTCATTGTCAGCCTGCATGACTGGTTCATGGTATTATAGGACTTTCGTAATAGGAAGACTAGCAAGGAGGCGGAAAGCTTATAAACGGCAGCTTTAAAGCCATCCGGACCTTATGCTTTACCCAGCTTGTTTGATGGTGTGTTTGATAGTTATGAGACTTTTTGCCACTGATATGGGTTCATCAAGTTCATCCCCATCACCCCAGGAGAAAACAGGGAGGGGAATCGTGTGTAGACCTCGAGGACTCCACACCAGGAGTGCTTGCATTGTACAATGCGCTATAGAACGCATGGAAGGCTAGTGCTTTCTCTCCCTCAGAGGTACACAGGGTGCTAGCTCTGTTTTTGACCTCCACAATGAATCCCCTGGTACGTTGAGCCTGTAATATATTTGCAAGAAGAGAACATGTTTTAATACTCCCCTTGTAAAGGTGGGCACCTGACCTTGCCAGAATATTATTAGCTTTATCATATTCTTGGGAACGGGTTTGGCCACGGACTGCAGGCAATGTCCTGCAAAGTATTTTGGAGGGATGTCATTTATGGTGTTGTTCCACCAAGAAAACATCATCCCAGAGTCGGAGCAGATCAGTTTGTTTCATACATTTAACGTAGCTGCACTGTGTGATAAGTACCCCTCATACGACCCCAATCATTGCATCCCAGACTACCCAAGGTCTCACCACCCCTTTGTGGTTGAATGCAATGAACTCTGATATTGTGGCCCTTGTCTCATGTTCAACCACTGGGTCTGTCAGAAGGGATTCGTTCAGTTCACACATTCTTTGACTTCCAGTTAAACATTTCCCAGGCCATTGCAGCTGAAAGTGGACCAGGCCATGATCTGATATAGTCATGGGGCTCTGCGTTACATCTAGGGTCAGAGGCAGCAGCCCAATGTCTAGTAGGATATGGTATTTTCTGGCATAGGTGTGGTGTGCAGTGGATAAATATGAAAAGTTCAGTCAGTAATGGGTGACGGTGGTGCCAGGTGTCAATCAGTCCTAGATTGTCCAAAGCTATCTTGCATGCTTCAGGGATGACCAGGGTCCCCCCTAACCTCTGTTGTGACTTTTCAAGTGTAAGGTGCATGACACTGTTGAAGCTCCCCCGGCGATAACTAGTGGGTGATCCATACAGAAAGCAAACTTCTGTGTTGTGCGATGTAGGAATGATTCTTGACCAATCTTCCTGACAGCTATAGGCGTGTCCTTCCCAGTCATCCACCACCAAAAACCACCAGGTTTATTTTTTCTACTAAGACCTCCTTTTCGTGAAATTTGGTAATGTCTCTGATCAGTATTGCAACCCCCACTGTCTTTGTGGGAGACAATGCGTGATATTGCATGGGGAAATACCAGGAGCAGAGACAAAATTGGTCTCCCTTGAGTAGGCACATCTCCTGCAGAAAACAATATCTGCCCTTTATCGCCTCAGTTCATCATCAGCACTTCATCAGGTTATTAAGGCCCCCAAAGTTATATATAAGTGCTTTTAATGCTGGTAGTTTGGTCAGTGTTCTTGGTCATTAATGTGAAGCGTGCCTGAGTCCCCGAAAAGGATACTGTTAGGTAGGGCATAACCCCAGTGAGGTTGATGCTAAGCAGTGTCGTGTCCCCCCTCAACCCCCCAGAAATCCTTTCAACAACATTAAACAAGTAAATCACTTGGTGAATGACAAACAGGTGAAGAAGGTGCTGAGTGTATAGATATGGTCACTGCAGTCCCACTCTATTGGGAACTCCGTGGGTAGTACTGCAATCAGAGACTTTCAGGTGTATCTGCCCTGATAGTGAGCACAGTCGAACACCCCCACATTCCTCCTAAGAGGGAAAAAGAGTGGATCAGCTTGCTTGAAGCAGGCACTATAGGCCAAGAGAGGTAGAGTCAAACAGGAGATTTCACCGTAGGTCCTACTACCACCGTGGGCAATTGTCACTTGTTGTGGATGTGAGATGATATCTCTTGCCTGGCTACTGTTCCTTTACTGATCAGTTTCTGGAAAAGGCGAATGTGTTACACTGTCCATTTCAATCTCCACAGTCTTATCACTGAAGATTTTGGGGAGAATGCACCTGATATAGTGGGGCAAGAGCCAACAGTTTGTAAGCCACCTCCAGCGAGGGGAGAGATCGGGCTCTGCCCTCCCACTGAAATAGTGACCAGAAAAGGGTGCCTCATCTATATTTAACTCCAGTAGTTCTCAGAAAGTCCGTAATCAGTTTGAAGGACCTATGTTTGAAGAGGGTGATCAGCAATAGGTCCTGGAAAAGTTGTGAGAAGTTTCCATTAACCCCTTGCATGCTGATGACGGCCCCCATCCGTCATGCACTACGGTGCTTGTGTGCTGATGACGGCTGGGGGCCGTCATGAACCTGCCCACTCGCGATTTTGCCGCACAGGAGCAGAATCGTGGCAACATGCAAGGGGTTAAAGTAGATCTGACCTCCTTCATAGACCATAGACATCGTGGTCTCTTTGGCCTCCTAGAAATGTACCCTGTTGTGTACGTCCAGGGGAGTCCCACCTGTTGAGCATCTGGTTATCACTCTGTGTGTTCTGTCCAGCCATATGTGTGGGTACTTAGGGTATTCCAGAATAGCCTCAAAAAGATCCTTGACATATTTGGGAAGGTCCATTGTTGGATAATGGAAGGTATCCACAAATACAGATGTTATTCCAGCGGGATTGGTTTTCAAGGTCTTCACATTTATCCTGGAGCTGCATACGTCGTTGTTCGAGTGTGAGCATCCATTTTTGCGGTTTATCACAATCCTCCACCTGCTTGTGAAGATCTTCCTCTATTTCCTCCACACTGAAGCCCAGGTCAAAAACCTCCCTATGGAAGTATTGGAGATCACTGCCTAAGTATGATTTGAGGGTTAACATCTCATGCCTTGCGATCCTGAAAGGCTGCAGGAGAAAGTATTTAGGGATGCTGGAATCTGTTGAGGCAAGGTCACATTGGCCATGCTTCACCAGTAGCTCAAGTTGTTTTGCCTCATCTATAGTGGGCAAACGTGATAAGGATGGCTGCAGCAAGTTTTTGATCATTTGATATTTCTTAGCTCTTCCTTCGGTCATGGCAGAATGCAGTGTGGGGTGTGTAGCTACTGCATGATATCCTGGGCCCTGCCAAGCTACAGGCAGCAAGGTGGCAGTCTACCCAGTCTCAGGGGTCTCTGGGAGGCTCCAAAGCTAGGGGGCAGTAGGGTCCCTGGTAGGGGATGTGTTCCTCCACAGATGACTAGCTCAGCTTTGACCTTCCCTGGAGATCTAGCTCCAAGTGATGATTAAGGCAAGTGTGGGGAGGGCCAGCAGCAGCTAAAGGAGCCTTCCAGCTCTAAAATCAACTGGCTGCACAGCTGTTAGGATATTGTTGAGCCGTTTCCCATGGCAGTAGAAATGTGCTCAGCAGCAGAGGTTAAGTAGGGTTCTGATGGGCTCCAGGCAGCTGAAGCACAGGGGCAGCGGCATGAATCTGATTGACATGGCAGGTTGGCTGCCATGTACTCAGGCACACCAGGCTGTCCTTGAGGGCCAAGTACCCCTCTTGTTAACTCCAGTAAGTCCCACACAGCAGGATTGCTAAGAATTCTTGCTAAGAAGTCTTCAGAGGCCATGCCCCATTTCTCCACCACTCTGCAAACATGCCTCCTGGCAGACTAGGGGATGGGGGATGGAGTCCACTTTACTCCTGAAGGACTTTGGGGGTCAACAAGCCCTTCTGGTACCTCCTGTAAATCCTACGCAGTGGAATTCCTGAGCGCTGGTTACAGACCCAGCACCCTTTCTCCACCACTCTGCAAACGCAACTACTAGTTAAAGAAGTCTTTGCAATGTAATAGGCTTCGCATTTGCAAGAGTTTGAGCTATAGGCGTTGTAAATGTAAAGGTTTTTTACTAATGGTTTTGGAGTGGAGTGGATGTACGTAGAGGGTGGTGGAATTATGTGGTATGTTGTGTAGTGAAATTATGTGGATAGAAAGTCTGTGGTATTTAGTGTATAGGAATTATGTAGAGTGGGATTATGTGTTATGGAGAGTAATTATGTGGTATGACAGTCTGTGTTGTGGAGTGGTAACGTCAGGTTTAGTCTTTCTCATTTCCATAGAAGCTCAACTATGAATTCAGTGCGACAAAAAAGGAAGGAAGGAATCACTGAGGAGCACGTGTGCACCTAGTCTCTTTCTGCAGATCTCTTCTACTTTCTGCACCTCTCTTCCCGCTTTCTGCACCCTTCTTCCCTCTTTCTGTAACTCTCTTGCCTTTTCTGTACCCTTTTTTGCCTCTTTCTACACCTCTGTTCCTTCTTTCTGCACTTCTTTTGTTTCTTTCTGCACCCACGTTGCTTCTTACTGCATTCCACTTGCATCTCTCTCCTCCCCTCTTCCATCTTTCTGCACTTCTGTTCCTTCTTTCTGCACTTATCTTGCTTCTTTCTGCACCCACTTGCCTCTTTCTGTAGTTCTCTTGCCTTCTTCTGGACTTGCCTATTTCTGTAACTCTATTGCTTCTTTCTGCACCCCTTGCCTCTTTCTGCACCTCACTTGCTTCTTTCTGCACCCCTTTTGCCTATTTCTACACCCCTCTTTCTGTAACTCTCTTGCCTCTTTCTATACATCTTTTCCCTCTTTCTGCACCACTCTTGCCTCTTTCTGTACCTCTGTTCCTTCTTTCTTCGTCTGTCTTGTCCCTTACTGCACCCTTCGTGCCTCTTTCAGCACCTCTGTTCCTTCTTTCTGCAGTTCTCTTCCTCTTTCAGCATCCCTTCTGCCTGTTTCCGTACCAATCTTGCCTCTTTGTGCACCTCTCCTGCCTCTTTGTGCACCTCTCCTACCTCTTCTGTACCCATCTTGCCTCTTTTTGCACCTCTGTTGGTTCCTTCTGCACTTCACTTGCCTCTTTTAGCACATCTCTTGGTTTTTTCTAAACCTCTGTTGCTTCTTTTAGTAATTCTCTTGCCTCTTTCTGCACTTCTCTTGATTGTTTCTCCGCCTCTCTTGCATCTTTCTGCACCTCTGTTGCCTCTTTCTGCACTTCACTTGCTTCTTTCTGCACCTCTCTTGCCTCTTTTAGCACCTGTGTTTCTTCTTTCTGCACCCCTCCTGCCTGCTTCTGCACCCCTCTTCCCTATTTGTGCAATTCTCTTGCCTCTTTCAGAGCTATTGATTCAAGGAACTGTTTTTAAAGTCTATTTTTTGCTGTATGAGTATTTTTAATAACTGTATGTTGGATTCTTATAGTTTGGTCTTGTTTTATGCAGATAAATATTGGCTATTTTTCTAAAACTGGTGTGGTGTCCTTTTGTAGTGTTTTCACTGTATTACTGTATGTTATGTGCAAATGCTTTACATACTGCCTCTGAGATAAGCCTGGCTGCTCGTGCCAAGCTACAAAGATGGTGAGCAGGGATTATTTGAGAAGTATAACTCCCTTATCCTAACTAGGAAGAAAAGGTCCCTACTTCGACAGACTAACAACCTGCCAACAAGAGACCAACATTTCTAACAAGCAGTTTCACTTAAAGTCTACACTTAGTGGCTTTGCTCGTGTTAATTTTATCCCCCTGCAGATTACATATAGATGCTCCACTGTCACAATTAGAATGTATATACTATGCAGGGGGAGATAACCATATATAGTCATGACAATAAAGAGGTTAGCAATGACCTCATTAGTGCTGCATAGGACAGAGGGCAGCACTTAAGACTGAAAAAAGGAAAGAAAATCATATTTTCACTTTTTTCTCCCAACTTACTAGTGTTTGTTTTCTGAGGGAGCATGTTGATCTGGTCATCTTTTTGGAAAAGGTCAGGTCAGGTCAGACTAAAATCCACAGCAGGATCTGATCTAGACTTCATGTGTGCTTGTGCCGAGTATGATTGGACTGTTTGCCAGATTGTGGATTTGGAGCTGTGCCATGCCTGTTAGGTAAAACGTGACCTGACACCACAGGCTGATGAAATATGTGTGTCTGTGGCACCTTTTGCATTTTTCCTAACCCCACTAATTCCCATCTTGTCACAGGGTGGGGGTGTGGTGAGAGGAGCTTGCTGGCCACAACACACCTTGTGGTGAGATGGCAAAAGGTGGGTAGCTGCTGCTGAGTGGCATGCAGCCTTGTACAGCCCGGGACTATGAGAAAAGACACGGGAGGGATGTCTATGGGGTAAGCCTTCTCAGAGTCAAATCAGACACATGCTCATGCAGTTTTATGACTGTTGCTCAGAGCAAGGGTCTTGCAGTAAGTTGACAATCATCTGTATTTATTTTGAAGGTTTTTAGCTTTTTGCCAGCAGAGCACTTCCACTGTGCTTGTGAAGTCTATTGTTTTTATATAAACTTGGGGTTTACACCCAGCCCCCTCTCTTTCTGGCTTTTCATTGGTTCCTGCACTTGCTGTTTACTTTTCCTCCATTTCTTTTGGCTGTAGCATATTTTCCTGCAATTTCCAATGCTTGTCTCTCTTCTGCTTCTCTTATCAGTTTCCCGTAGCCAAAACACTGTTAACATACAATTAGGTGGAACAAATCGTTCATAAAGTTTTGCCTCTTTCTGCTTTTTGTCTTGAGGCAGATTTAGATAGTGCAACCTATCACCCAGAAAGATTAAGTGATTTGCCCAGAATCACAGGATGCTGCGCTGCAGAGACTCAAACCGGGATCCCCATCTCTTGAGTCAGCAGCTCTGGCCACTGTATCAATTTCTCTCTATTCCTGTGATACTTGTCAGGGAGCTCTTTCCTTCATCCCGGACAGTGATTGATAAAAACAGCTCATTATTTATCAGATAGGCGAAACTGATGCATTGCCAATGCTTTTTTTTTTATTAATTAGGATCCATAAAATGAGAACAAGTGCAGCCCAGGCGTCCTTCAACAGAAGTCACTGCAGTCTACCACCCTGGTGGAGAGCAGGCCACCCTCCAAAGTATAAATAAGACCCGTTCTCTTCGATTCTTCCAAGTGCAGAATCTGCTTGGTGAAATAAAAAGCAAAAAAACCAAATAATTATATAAAAAAATAAGTTTATTACTTTCATGTTTCAAGATGTGTCACGTAAAAGTGGGTGGGTCAAAGGTGAAAGAGCCCCACGACCTTATTAGTTAATTTTTGGGCACTCATTTATTTTCTTACAAATTTAGCACTAGTACATTCTCGCAATGAGATACACGGTAACTGTTTTATTTTTTTTAAAGAGTTAAAATGCTCTAAAAGAGTTCCTGAATATATTTATAAGTTTGCACAATTTAGGCTTCTGTTAAAGGATATATGCTCATCTGTTAAGGACAATCCAATGGACAATTATTTTTAAAATGTTAGGCGATTTTCAAAAGTGACTCCGAATTACCCTCCACAGTTTAGAATTTGAAACCCAGTGTTCCTAATCGTAGAGGCTGCTGATGATATGAGACTATGTGACCCGTGCATATTTTAATTGCAAAATTGTCTGCGTGGCCACCAAATTGCATAGGCTCGATTCATGTGCCTTGTGCAAAGCAAGCACATCTCGTTCACATTATATCTACATTTCACATTTTCCGTTATATTTTTTTTCACACTGTGAAAAATATTAGTCACAAGTGAGTCGAAGTCAACCTTATTATATGAACAATTGCACCTGTATGTGATTATTTTGGGGTAATGTGTCTAAAAAAGCTGCAATATCGAAAAGCAGAATAGAGTCTTCAGGCATTGTTTTATATTTCGCATGTTTTATTACGGAGGCAAATTTCAGAATTCTATTTGACAGCCGGCTGTCAAATGACTAATGCTGTCCTATTCAGAGATAAATGCAGACGTGCAGCTCTGCGTGCCATGGAAAGCGAATCTTGCAACTGCAACAATACAGCTGCAAATTGACATATTTAACTAGCGAGGCCGAGGAAACCTGAGCCATTATCATTTAAACTCAGACATTAATTATACAAATCAAATGTCATCTGGTGAAAGGAGGAAGAAAAGGCTGGCTGCCCCTGACAGGCACTGATTACAGCCTTTATCGGGGAGGGGCCAGAGAAGACGGCACTCCGAGTAAAAATTACGTTTTCAGGAAGGCAATTATTGCTTTCAGTTATTAGAGACGATGCAGCGGTAACTGGCATTTGTTTCCAAAATGCTCTTTTCAAGCGGCAGGTGCAGCACGAGCTATTTAAGACTGGAATAGTCTAGAAAATGTAACGTCAGCATCATTAACGTAAAGAAAACAAAGCAAGAGCATGTGTCTACAGGTTTGGACAATGATAAAAGCAGGCAATTTGGGATTTTTGGGATCTTGGTACTTAAAATCAGAAAGGATGATGATAGAATTAGGGTTGACATTTACATTATCTCCTGTCACCACATCCCTGACCTTTCTAGCACTCGCATGTTTTCCTGATTACCCAGTTAAGGGTTTTTTCTCTCTGCATTTTGCGATTTTTAGTCCTGCTTAAAAACAAGACTACAAGTTCAAGAATGTAATGAATAAACCCGGACCGGATGAAGGATACACGCAAGATCCTTGGAAAACTGGACGCTAAGATGTCCCTTTGCCACTTTGTAGACGTTACACAATTTCGGGGGTGGGAGGCTAACTCACACTTTTTATTATTTATTTTTCTGTGTATATGAGTTAATTTATTTTTCTGTAAAAATTGAACAAGAGGCTCAACAATTCTCCACTATGTAGTAGTGAGGCAATGGAGTGGTCAAGCGATGTAGTGGAGGTGATTTAATGGCGGCACACCTACAGCTGCATTTATTTCCAGGGGCATAGCTTCAAGGGGGGTGTTATGCCGCCCTAGTACATTTATTCTGTAGTAAATAGTTGGGTACAGTGAGGTGTTTGCCAATTTCACTTGCGACAGACACACACACATACACAATTATTTGACAAGACATTGAGTTATCAATACCCCTGACAATCCACACTCGTCTCCCGTCCTGCTGCTCCATAAGCCCCCCTCCTGCCCTGTTTCTCATATAATGTATTTCATCTAGCGTGATTGTGGGGAAATCTGAAGCTCACCCCACCAAATCTTTCTGACTAAGCTACGCCCCTGTTTATTTCCCATGGAATGTAGTAGTTCTACACTCATGTTATTGTTTTTCCACTGAAAACATCTAATATGCGCTGCTATTAAGAGTGTAAAAATATTTAGGACAATTAAGACAAATATGAACATTTGAACCAACAACTTTCCTATAACGTGGGCAGGTACAGAAAACATATGGCTATCACTGCATTTTGATGCTCCACACAGTTCTACTGATTGTGAGTGACTGAGCGCAGGTGGAGTGTGGTATCCTCAATGAAGATTTGTTATGTTTCATATAGGTACCCTAATATAGGCCCAGGTAACACCATACGCTTCCACCTACATCACCTCCCCTACACTACACAGTAAGGAGCCTTTTAGGATTGAGCCTTTACCTAGTTCTAGTCCTGGGTGCAGATGTAGAGTTTCCCTGAACAATAGTATTCTATGACTTCGTCTTTAGATTGACACAGTATGAATGAATATTCATAAGGGTTCTTGGAAACCAGGTTGGGGCTACATTCACCTGCATAATATCTACGTACCAGGTTAATCCCATATGTCATACTCAAATCCAACATTGGCTAATACAAGAAACAAGGGACTAAGGAACCTTAGATACTTTCTGTATAATTACAGTACCCCTTGCTAGTGTTAGACAGAGGGCACCAAGACTTCTAGGCTGACACACTGACCAGAGACGCTGAGGCTCCTGCATGCAGATGTTTCAGCTGACAGTGGTCTAAACATCCCTTGCAGGGTGTCCAACTCGAAACCAGGATGTGGTCCCACACTCTCTCGTTCAGGTAAAGGGGTTAGACTAAACCTAGAGGGATTCTTGGCTTCACATCTACTCACATGCTAGGTACACTTAGGTACATCTAGATAGGCATCGTAGGAGTGCACGCTTTCTTTTATCATGCATTTCATGCATTTTATATCCATGTATGGGTACATGACTATTGCAAAATGGTAGAACTGTACTAACCTTTTATATTCACTGTACTGCTGATCATATTTCTCTACTACAGTCTAACGGTTGTCGCAGCACATATATTTTACACTCGAAGAACAACTGTTTCTTCTGTGTAACTCTCTGGGAGAAACTAAGTGAGCACGGTTGACTGAGTGAAAGGTAGTACATTGTTTCCACGATTCTAGGAGATCAGGGTTGTCATGTTCTAAGGTTGCCAGAAATTATTCTCTCCCCGATAAGAGGTGAATATAGTGGCACTGTGAGCTAGCTAATACAAACAGGCTAACATACTTGGTGGGAGTGCTCGGAGTTAGTCTACCACCAATCTTACAGTTTATGTTATTCAAACGTGCAGGTGCTGTATGGGTAATATAGGAACTGCACTACAGACTAGCGCTGGTGCCTTAGGCAGCATCGGACCCCCAATAGTCGTAGCTCCATCGCCCTTGCCTACCTGGCCTAGAAATAATGCTAAATAGCATCTGTGTACTATGATGACTGTTGCATGGTAAATGGCTCTGGGAGGTGAAGTGAATGTATTGAGGGGGACCCTAATGTGGCTTGGGCAACGCCTCAGTGCTGGGCCAACTGTTCTATAAATAAGGCTTAATCCCTCTCACTCGCTGGACATTGTGGTGTCCCTGCAGTAAAGGTACATGAACATTTTAGCATCCCAGGAAGTACCAGCTTTGTTTCTTCTATTTTGTGGGCATGTGCCTCTTATGCACCACCTACTGGTGGGGAGCTTTGCAGCACCTCACGAAAGGAGGAAAAAATATTTTAGGGGCACCGATGCATAACACTGCACGTAATTTAGTGAAGGCCTTACCGCCGGCTGTAGAACCTAGTAGGGATCTGATCCCATTGGAATATAGGAGCCCATGCCACATGTGACATACAGTAACCAGCAGAAGAAAATCAACATGGGCTAGTCAGTGCAGCATTGAATGTTTTGATTAGTGTGAATTGACATGGGAAAGACATGGGCTGGTACAAACGTATCAAGTCTCTTAGATAAATAAAGTGGGCAAGTACACAAGAGCCCTTCCTGAAATGCTGGCCCACACAAAAAGATGCCCCTAATTTGTTGCACCAAATGAGACATGATTCTTCCATAGCCATAACAGATGATACACATAAATATAAGTATAGTCATACTAGACACTAGAGACAAGATTATATGTTGTGACAATTCACTTCAACCTGGGGTATGCTTGATCCTGAAGAAATTTTCTGGTACATCATGGCACGGAAAATATGCCAAAGACCTAAACTCACGAGCAGTCTCAGCTACCTGTAAAGGCGCAGCGTTAGACCATCTAAAACATGGCTGAGCTACCAGAACAGACTAAGTGCCTGAATGTCCACCTGATCATGGAGGACTGAAACATAAGCTTCTTCGATCTTAGGGGATGTCACCTTTTTTGTCACTAAAATAGTCAAATGGTATGCTGGCACTACCACAAAGCTCTGGTCCTGTCCAAAGTCTATCATTGTCTGTCTCTTAACTTAGAGGCAGGATCACTTTCCTGCAAGCAGAAGACCAATTCCCTATAAAAATGCTGAAATCCTTTTTGCCAACTTCACCCAACTAGTACAGCAACAAAGACAGAAATGATGCAGTGAAAAAGGTGTCCCAATGTATTATATATGATGTTAGTCCAAGTTAGGATCAAGGTCAGGAGCGGAGATCATGTATTTTCTTTCCACTACAACGGAACAGGCATCAAAAGTGGGATGAATCACCAATTCTTTCAGGAGAGATAGGCAGCATGACACAACAATTCCAGGTCCCATTGGGAATTAATTGAGGCTTCGTCAAATTCCACAGGCCATGTCCAATCTCAAGAAGACAGAACCATGACAATGGACCCATATGCTACAGTGACTTGGCTGACTGGTGCACGGTTCCCACTGTGCTGCTAGCTTGCAAGTCTGCCCGCAGATCTTGTAGGACCTTTCCCAAAGAGCCTACATAGTGGAACACAGCTTGAATGGGTGCTGAGTTCATCTAAGGGTGACTATGGTAACACACACCAAAGCTCAAGGTTTCATTGTGCCCTGCAGTTGTATTACATCAGGGGTTGTACACTGTCTTTTGTTGTTATCTTTTACATGTTAACTTCCCAAAAGTATTATTTTGAATTTTTTATTTCCAATGTTTTTAACTTTCCTTTAATCTTTTCCTGGTTTTTGTAACCTTTTCATTTTTCACTAATGGTGTCCCATTTCCAAAATCTGTTTTATGACAGTTTTTTAAGCTTATTTTCCCTGTTTTACTTTTGAATGTAACTTTTATATCTCCCACTTTCCAATCTATTACTTTTTGTAACTTTTTCCTTGTCTTTTCTAAATGTTTTTGTTTTTCTTATGGGTTTTGTCATTTAGCGCACTTCTATGGGTGGTAGCACCCTTATGCTCGTCTTTTTTCACTCCTGTTCTTCCTCTGTACTATATTCTGTTTACCTCATCCATTTCTACCCACTTTCAAAATGTTATTGTCTCAATTATTTGACTCATTTTTGTTGGGAAATATACCTTTCAAAGTAATAACTCAAGAAGTGAAAAAATAGCATTTGTGTGGTATTGCCATGTCTAGGAATTGTGGGATTGTATGTTCAAAGACCCAAAAAAGAGGAGATTTTACTAGCTTGAGGTTTATTGTTAAAGTATTTTGTATTCATTCGGAAATAGCATTTTTTGTGTTTCAGGTCACACGGAGAAGGATTTTTCTTCGTGTGTGGGGTTGTTATAGTAGAAGGGAAGAGATGTTTAGGTCTTCTATGGAGCACACTAATCCTATTGATGTACCCTAAAGGGCTAATACAGGGAACACTTGTTGATGACAGGTGGATCAGAGGAGACAGAACAGAGAGGGAAAGGAGATGGTTTGTGGGGAGATACCCAGAATGGGGGCCAAAAACTCTAACTCTCAAGACTCTAGAACTATTCTTAAGATTAATCAAACCTCCAATATGCCCAACACCTTCGCTTGTGCACCAAATGTTAAGGCATGCTGGGGCGTGTACACTTCTACAGTCTTCCCGTGCTTCCGGTGGAAACTGTAAGCATGTGAAATAGGATATAATGCGGTCCTACTTCACTATCTTTTGGGATACTCGAAAATATTCCCGGCTGAATCCTAATATTCACCTAATGTATAATGTTAGAGTTAATATGACTTCTACGACTACTGCACCACCATCCATATATTGCAGTGGTTCCATTGCTCCAGCACAGCCAGACTTTGCGCACTCTGCCAGCCTGAAAGAGTGCTGTCATACTATGAGATGGGGAAAAACAAGCCCTTCTGCCTCCCATCACAGGCACCTCTGTACCGCAGTATGCATTGATCAATGGGTATTTATTCAGGCACTTAAAATGCAAGTGTTCCCATTCATGATCCACAACAGGAAATACCATGTTTTCAATTTATTAGCAAATTAGATATGTAGAGGGTTAAGTAGCAAGGCCATGTGATGAATTCAGTCACATATTCTTTAATTTTCAAATATCTGGCCATGATTACCAGCTCCTTCCTCATGGGGATGTGAGTTAAATTCTAAATTGATAGGTAAAATGTATAACTGTTGAATTTTACCTGAATTGTAATGATGAGGAGGAACGTGTCCGTTTGCAAGTTTTTGTTTGGAGAAGACGCCATTCTTTCCAGGTGTTAGTCGATTAGAAATGATCATCTCGTTAAGTTTCTCCTGCAGAATAATATATTCATCTGATAATTTAGAAATCTGAAAAATAAATTTACAATCATGAAATACTCCTATGTATACATATGTCTTCTGTAAATTTAAAGCAATAACTGTTAATGGGACATTTGAATTGCTTTCAACTTTTATAGCTGTGATTTGACAAATCCCACAGCACTTCATTATTAAGTGAGTTATTTCCTATAAAATACAGAAATAAACATTTGAACTGGACACAAGCATGCAGATTACCCAACACTTTTAATTTAAACCATATGCAAAAGCTCTGTCATTCTGAAGATAATTACTTATTTAGTATAAATTGTGTGTGTTTCTAGCAAGGTTCCCTTATTTCAGTAAATATCTTTAATGCTCCTAGATTAAGGCATTTACCATTACATTTACAGATTATCCATTCTCACTACTTCTGTACCTTCTCTTCGTACCTTTGAGTTGATGAGGAATACATGTATATTTACAGCCAAAAATGAATTTGATGGGGGCAAAAGCGTTTTGGAGTTGATTTGTCTGAATGCCACCATAAGGGGTAGAAACATGATCTGCACGAATAATTGACTTAGCCATTACTTATAAATGGAAAGACAGATGTAAGTGTGACTGAGATGACGATTTGTGATTCTTTTTATTTAAAGACAGGCATACTTCATTGTTTCATATTATAATTGATGAACTCTGATGATATCTACTCTGACGTATTTTGGAAAGGATTTAGCAGTCAAGAGAAAGACACAGTACAAAAAAGCAACATGGACAATTATATCTGAGTAACTGTGAGATACAGGGATGTGTAAAGTTTGAGTTGTCTATTAAGTCACCCTGAAACGGCATCACACGGACGGAGACGCTTATCAGTGAAGCTTCACATGCCCTCTCAGCGCAGGTCTGCAGAGTTTCACAGACTTCTTGAAAAACTGTCTTTCATTACTCACATTTTAGAGCATACCCTCCCTCAATTGTGGGGAGTGCTTCAAAGTTATGGTTCTAGATGGTGATAATTTGATTTATTCATGAGGTAAGATATGGTACATCACTAGTTTTGGAGCTGGATAGGTCTTTTTCTTTATAGTTCTAGATTAAGTCGTAGCTGAGAAATCTTTTATTGAGTAAGAAATATTCTTCCGTTATAGATGTAGATTTTTTCTTAATGTTTTGACACCTAGCGGCACTTTATTGGCACTTTAATAATAGCGGCTGTTTTGGTTTACGCTACCATATTTGGTGTTTATAGCTTCCAGTAATGTTTTAAGTTTTAGCAATGCTCAACACTGGGGGCATGCTTTGTAGTGGCTCACATTTATGGTGGATTAGAAAATCATTGTTCAACTGAGATATGAGCAGACGGTACTTTTTGAACTCAGAGTTGTTTCCAAGGTCTTGTTTAAGTTTTTCTTTATTCTATTAGATTCATTGTGCAACATATCATCCTGAAGATGGTCTAGTGGACCTTTGTGGCTGTTTAGAGACCGAAACGTCGACGCAATAACATCCTTTTTGTTATATATTGTGTGGTTTCATGAGCACAGAAATTAATGCAAATGTATAATTATTCACAATGTATGGCTCAAGTGATGTACAATCCATACTGAGTGTCTAACAAAAGGGTGTTTGAACACTACTATTAGTTTCACAACTGGTGTAGTAGTGTAATTGTTGCCGTACATGAAAAAGAATGAATGTATTTTCATGGTTTTAAGAGATTATTGTACTAATATTGTGATTAAATTTAAACTATAAATATATAAAAAGTGATAATATATATATTTCTTGGAAATTTCCCTGACTTGCGAAGAATTTGTACAAATATGTGACGAAGTTGAATATTGAAAAGATCATATGAATGAATCCTCAAGGAACATTGTATAATTGTTATTGATGATACCCAGTCCCTGGGGGAATATTGGGTTGCCCTATTCTTGTTGTAACTTGTTACACATAGGCTGCTCTTTTTCTGTTTGCACCATGATGCACATAAAAAATACGAGTGCCCTGTGCAACCAAGGAAAGTGCACGTTATTACAAAGAATGAGCTGCCCTTGGGGCAGCCGCAAACTTGTACTGTCCTATTGGGCAGCGCTTTCAAGTGATTTACAGATCGGCTGCTTTAAAGCTGCTGCATGGTTCGCTGTGCAGGCGGCAACCCACCCGCACTTTGAGGCGAAATTACAGATCCAATTGCAAGCATGTGCAGTCAGTGACTACAGTCCCTTCTGTAATACCAAAGTGCCCTGGGACGGACAAAGCAGGCACACACACCTGTTGCATCTCAGGGTACTTTCTGTTGTATGGCCCTTGTAAGGCATTCCCAATATGTGACCTTGCAGGCTTTGCAAACATATTGCAGTGAAATACTGCTCCATGGTCATGTAATATTAAGCAGGAATGAATCCTACACAAAGTAAAAAGGAGGATAAAAGCATGGTTTGCCTTCTACGTTTGTGAATGCTCAAAACCAAGCCTGTTTGTGAAAACCCCCAGCTTTTTTGATTTTTGCATCATTGATTTGTGGTCCTCTGTTGAGGCCTTGGACCTCCTAACAGAGTCTCACCCAGTGTAATGCTCTATGTTTATGAGCTGTAACCTCCAGGGTCCAACTTTTAATATAACGTCAACTGCTGTGCAGGAGGGTATGTGGCTTTGAGTAAGGTTCTAAGTTAACGTGCACAAGTGTACAGATGTGTAGGTTGAGAGAGGAAGACTCATCTGGCTCAGGCGAGGACCTCTGTATAGGTATCTTTGGACTACACAAACTAGTATGCTTTCAGTTGAGATTAAAAGGGATTGCACCACCCCATTTTTTATAAAGAGCAATGTGTGATGCATTAATATACACTATCTGTGTAAATCTTTCTTTTTTACTGTGATTTCAGATTGGAAGGTGATACAAAGGTCGGAGTTGCTGTCTTGTATATAACATAGTGTTTCTTGAATATAAATGTGAGGTTAAATCTGACTTATTTAATTTCTTTTATGTATTTAATGCTTTGGCATATTTCTCTGAGCCAGCACTCAATGAGATGTGTATTTGGAGCTGTCTCACGGGGAGAGTTACTTGCTCTGGAACACCACTGGCAGGTCAAAAGCCCCTGAACACAAAAAAAACATTTTAGGGAGTGTATGATTCACCTGCTGAAGTAAGGGGATGGGGTTTGAGTTTTTAAAGCTATTACTGTATACTCAATGGGTAAGCTAGATATGGGATACTCCTAAGGCTCAACAAAAGGAAGGTTCAAACCTCTGTCTCAGCTTCTCAGCAGTATGTCCCTTTGCAGTTCTTCGAATGGGAGGAGGTGGCAGTATGCCAGATTTGACATAACGTGACGCACAGACTGATGTGCCACAGTTTGGAGAGAACAGCAATTTTTGAGTCCTCCCAGAAGACATAACAGTAGTAGATAGGCAATGGGCTGGTCTTGGTTAGTAACACTAAGTGCTAGAGAAATTATATGGTACTCAAGTTGGATTGCTGCCCCACTACTACTTGAATGACGCTCCAGCTCCATGTTTGGGCTCCAGCACAGTCTTGGATAGATGAGGGGAAGAGGCTGTAACACTGGAAAAAAGACATGCTTGGGCTGAAGCACCCTCTGAGAAGTCTGGAGACTCCTGGCTTGAATTGTGTATCTCCCCATGGAGCTAATAACATTGACTCCTTGCCTCACTCCCAGGCTAAGTAGAGGAGGGAGTTGCCAGTCTGGACTAATCCTGCAGTGGGTACCCACGGTGTGGAAATTGCAGACACTTGCTGGACACACATGGTCCAGCAAGAGGGAGTAGGCCTGGATGGCTGGGGAGTACAGTCAATGAAACTGGTATGTTGTGGAGGAACCCAGGTCAGGAAGGCACAAGGGCTAGACAGGAGGGCAGAATCGGGCCCCCTCAGTCAAACGGTTTCTAAGGAAGCTATAGAGGCTCAGGAAAGTTGCCAAAATCCTCTTCATAATTACCATAAAAATCTAGGGGTCAATAAGCCCTTTAAAACTCTCACTGGAGCAGACAACTAGAACACAACAGTACCATTCAGCAAAAAAAGAACAGAGTAGCAACACAAGATATCAGTGAATATATGAGCTGCTCATGCGCAGCATTCTAACATTTGCCAAATGTACCCTGAACCCTGGAGCTGGGGCCACCTAAAGCATACAAGAAAATATTACTGTCACTGTTCATTGCCAACCTGGGGAGCCCATTTGTGTGGGCATGCTAGTGGGACCGTGTGATAGGTGTGCTTTTTAAAATTGCCCCCTGGCGATTGCCGTGCTTTTTAAATTTGCCTTTCAGTAGAAGTGTGAAAATGTGTGGGAACCCCTGAAACTCACAGGACTGAATAAGTAATCTCTCTTGCACCACTCTTACTGAGCCTATAAGGCATTCCCATGTCGTGGAGGATCCTCAGGGCACCAATAACATTGTTAATCGGTCGCTTCACCCAAGAAGAACAGAGCTGGCAGGCGGGAAGATCAGGACAGCCAGCTCCACTGCCCAGCAAGGAGTGAAATGTGCTAGGTAAGGTGAGGGGGCCAACATGCCCTTGCAACTGGAGATACATTTTTTAAAAACATTTGTGATATACAGCACAACATTGATTTTGCATTCAACTAATAATTGTGGAGTACTCCTGGAAAGCTATGAAAGGTGCTGCTTTCCAGGAGTAACCTTTCTGTGTGAATTTAGGCCAAAGAATTAACACCCAAACCATAGTTACGGCTAGTTCATTGTGTGCTAGTCATTATCACCAAACTTTGTGGGGCTAGTGGAAACCCAACAAGTCCCTCCAGTGTTTGGGGCCCTCAATATACTGGCCCCTTTGAAGCTACCTGCCCGTAAAAAAATTCTTCCTTCAGCCCCCTGGTATAATGACAAACTCAGCCTGTTAAAACAAGCCTGCAGTCGTTCTGAGTGAGCCTGGAGAAAAATCCTTGAGGAGCATGAAAGAATACTATATAAATCAAGTATTAAGGAATACAAACTTGTACTGGCAGAAGAAAAATCCAAATACTGTACATATAAAATTGAAAACTCATCTTCCACTAAAGAGTTATCCAAGCTAGTACAACAGCTCCCAACCTCTCAACTCACAGCAGAACCAAAGAACTCACAGGTGTTCTACGACCAACTGGCCACTTTCCTTCAGTCTAATATCATGGATATTAACAAAGGCTTTGATCCGAACTCCAGATCGTCCACTAAAACACCGGTATCCAGCAGGCTTACCGATGAGGTGTCTTTGGATCCCGGTATCAAGAACAGAGGTCTCTCAAAATTCTCTGATCTCTCGCCCCTAATTGTTGCACAATATCTCCTGAGAATGCATGCAGGATCACCCATGGAGGCTTGTCCACCATCAGTTATCCATATGGCAGCAAACACCATAGCCTAGCCCCTCTGTAAACTCAAATAATGTGATTCTACCCAGAATTTATCCGCATAGTTGGAAACATGCCAGCTCCTAAACAAACCTAACCTAGATCCAGGGGACTGTAAGAATTATAGTCCCATATCCTTGCTTCCAGTTCCTGCAAAAATCTTGGAGCTGCATCTCAATAAGCAGCTGAAGGAAACTGCAGAACAACAATCATGGCTTAATGATTCTCAGTTTGGATTTAGGAAACACCATGGGACGGAAACGGCCTTGATATTTGCCACTGATTACATCAGGCACACCGTGGATGAAGGACAGGGGGTGGTGCTGATTCTCTTGAATCTGTCAGCAGCATTTGAGACTATCTCACATATTTTGCTGCAGGACAGACTGCAGAGTCTTGGTATCTTTCATCAAGCACTAGCCGTCCTGCCTTAATTCCTGACAGGTAGATCTCAAAGGGGGAAATTACAGTATTTTCACTCTGATTCCTTTGTATTACCTTGTGGAGTACGGCAGGATACTCTTTGAGCCCCACACTTTTCAATCTATATGTGGCACCTTTACCAACCATGATTCACTCATTTGAATTGGCGGTAGTGTCATATGCAGATGACACACAGATCATGCTTACTATCCCCAAAGGCTCATGCTCATCGTCAGAAAACATTTTCGGTGCATGACGAAAGTGGCAGAATGGATGTCTGTTAACTTCTTGAAAATTAATGGGGAGAAAACAGAAGTGATGATATTCAGGTCAGGGACATCAAAGTGGGACAGCAGGTGTTAGCCTTAGGATGCTGCCCTGTCCCGAGCAAGAAGTCTAAGAACCTTGGAGTTCTGATGGATATTGAACTTAATTTTAATGTTTAAATGAACTGTACCATCCCTACGTGCACCTGGCTCATAAGGATGCTTAAAACAATCTTCCCTCTCATCCAACGAGCAGCACGGACTCCAGACTCGATAACTGCAACTCACTATATCTGGCCGCTAATAGGAGTATGCAGTACAAACTTCAGGTGCTGCAGAATGCATTGGCAAGTCTTGTTCTGGACATTCCCAGTAAACAATCTGCCAGGAAGGTACTAGAATCCCTGCACAGGTTCTCTATCGAAAAATGTATTGGCTTCAAGTCACTCTGCATGGTACACAAGTCATTCTATCTTCCCTACCAGTCAAGATTAAAAACAATGTCCAGCTGGCACTCCCCCAGTAGACCCCTTCGAATCTCGCTTCAAATGTGACTGGTGGTACCAAGAATGAAAAAAGAGGAAATGGGGGAACAGAGCATTCTTGGTGGCAGCTAGCAAACTTTTGAAACTCCCTTCCTCCCGCCCTTAGGTCTATTCCACTTATTTTACCGTTCAGAAAAGCTCCTAAGACCTGGCTTTTCTCGGCCTAGCATCTATCTGGGGTACTTTCCTCTTCAACCTTCTTCGTGTCCGGCTGGTCTCTAGTGCCTTTATGCCTTGGGGTGATTGTCGCGCTTTACAAATTGCAAATAAAATCAAAGAGCTCTGAACAACTTTGAATCTCACCCGATAGATTATGCATTATGCATGTTTTGAGTTTTACATATCCCTGCGTTTTATTTTTACAAGATACTAAATATGATAAGGGATATAATTAATTAGCTTTGAGCTCTTCCATGTGCAAATGATCTCTTCCTAGGGCCTAAAAAATAGCAGTGTCCAATATTCTGTAGATCTTTGCAAAAGTAATACCCAACTTACTCTGGATCTGTTTTTGAGCTCCTATACTAGGAGTTAATAGTTGCTGCACCCACATTTCTTAAGATATTCCATATTGTTCCTAAATGTCTGAGTTTGTTTTCTGTACTTAAGTTCACCTTTAATATGAATTCTTGTCTTCATGCAGGATTCCCTTTTCTTCTGGAGACCGAACCATAGGAGATAAGGGACAGCTCAAGGAGCAGATCCAGAAAGCGCGTAAAATCCTCTATCAGCCTCATGCATCTTTTGAGAACTCTTTGGGAACCAGTTCTGGACTTGAAGTCTGGCACTGCCAGATAAGCCAGCCTGAAAGGGCCAGTGAGTGGGCTGTTGTATAGGACCGCATAACAACCCTGGGGTCCAAAATAAACGGCTCACTTTCTGTTCCTTCCAAACTGGCCAAAAACGTCAGCCCAACACTGTCAGGAGCTTATGGGAGAAGAAGCACAGCACAAAAGCTGCAAAACTGATAACAGATCACAGCTGAACAGGCCCCAGTCACCTAAAAAATGTTACTTGATAAAATCAATCTTAAGCACTCTCTACCTCCTCCACCCAAGCTCCGTTGCAATGAACAGAGTGCCATTATTAGCTTCAATACAATGAACATTTAGTCACATTCAAGAAATTCACAAGCGCTCATTACATTTATTTACAAAGTTTTAGGCACTCTGATCGCAATAATATCTCACATATTCTTCTAGAATGATTTCTTTCAGCGTTTTATTTTCTCAGAATAATGGTTCTTGAAGTTGTTACAGCAGCATGTCCTCACAGGAAAGTCAAGAAAGGAGAAGAGTTTTCTTTTTTCTATATTGATGGCCTAGTTTTTTTTATAACCTTTTGTGCTGCCTTTGGGGAAAAATAACTCAAACAATAGCGCCGCTGCCTTCCACAATAGCTCTTTCGATCCTGCTGTTTGTCAATGATTGCTCTGCTGCTTGACTGCAGAAGTGGGTTTTCAAACAACGCCATTTTGTTTTTGTCACGCTTTTCTCCTAAAAAAAAATGCACCTTTAATCAAGTAGTGGACCATCCGGCAAATAAACTTTGCAACTGAAAAGTCTTTGATAATTTGTGTTTTCTTCTTTCAACAGTGTTATTTATATAAGACAGCATAGTGCCGTGAGTGTTGACTACTGAAATCAGCGTGCAAATGTAGTTCACAGGTCTAAATCTAGTCAGAGACACAGATCCCTTCATCCTCAGGGGTTTAATAAAAAATATGTGCAATTTAGTAGGGTATATGTAACACCTGTGGCTATATTACAAATGGTGCGTAACCTGCGTGTGCAGCCCAATTGTGCCACGCGAGCTGAATTAGGACACTTCCAAAGGTTCTCTCTACATTGGCGTTACATAAGGTACCGTGCAGAGGCGCAACTAGAGCCCAAAAAACCGCGGGGGGGGGGGTCTAAGAAAAAAATTCGGGGGGGGGGGTCTAAGAAAAAATTTCGGGGGGGGGCTGAATCTTTACTCAACATGCAGAGTGGAGCTGCAGGGGCTCTTAGAAGGGGTGAAACAACAGCAAGGCCTCTTTAACATGCAAATGGTCTTTTAAAGACCTGTGAAGTGCTCGGGTGCGGCTGTGTGTGTGCCCGGGAAGCTGTCCCATCCCGGGCTGCCACGCACGAGGGGGGACTGAAGCCCTTTGAGTCCAATGGGTGTTGCGCGCCTGGTACTGTGTGCTCCCTTCTGTAATACCCCATGCTAAAGCATCAATGTATTGCTCGAGGGGTGTTTTTTTTCACGGGGAATGCGCCAAGCAAATTGCTACAAAAGCCCATGGTTGTAGTCCTACAAAAGATGCAAAGAAGCACAGCGAGTGCACGTCTTGCACTGCCTTGGGGTGTTTAGCTTGACATGGGAAGATGGGGTTCGGATGGAACTCTCACACCATTTAGGAATGGAGTCAGGGACGGTACCCACCCTCATGGACACGTTTGAACATCCACGGAAAGCGAGGTGGCTACAGCTATACTTAGAAAACAGCAAGTGAGGCCCCCCCATTTGGGTGCTGTAGGAGATGTGGGGCGCATGTGCACTCTCAGGATGGGAGGACATGTAGGTGTTCCTTTATGGTCCGCACATTGTGAATTTATGGGCTGCTGGCTGCAGCTAGCATAGGCGCTGTCTCACAAAGAGGGTATTGTTGAATGAGATGTACATTACGCAACTTTGTACCTACTTGCAGTGCTATGAAGTACAAGCTTTTTTAACACAAATACCACACAGGCGCATGAAGCATAAAACAAAGTGGGACTATCATGGACGTCAATTCACCGAAATAGCCGGGTTAGCGAAAGTGACAGCACACGCTATTTGACTTTTAATTTCACTCAAACACACATGCTTACACATATGCACTTTTCAGTCAAACACAGTCTTTCTAACATAAGCACCCTTTCACCCGCAAGCACGCACAAAACATACATTTAAAAGCATTCTTTATTTGTCTCAGCTGCAGGGTTGGTTTGAGATTAAAAATCGGCCAGGGCACGCTAAAAAAAAGTGGCCCACATTTGCATATTGCCTTTGCAAAACACTGCTTCGGCGAAGTTTTATAAAAAAAAAAGAGGAGGGGGTAAAGAAAATGCACGGATTAGCTTACACTGGTGAAACACACCTGAATATAAGTGAGGCCACTTTTGCTCAGGCCCCTTGCCCCGCTCAATATGCATATGTTAATGGGCCGGCCCTAGCGAGTGAAAGGGAGTGACACCTCTGCCCTTTGATGAAAGGGAGGTAATGGAGGCCCATCAGCCTCCAGAAAGGCCACTCAGGCACCCACTAGCGACGCTGGTGGCATTCCAATAGCGCAGAAACCACCAAATCGCCCCCAGACTGCTCAGAAAAGCAGCCCACAGCTGGAACTAGACACCGGCCCCTCGGGCATTGCCCGAGTGCCCGCGTTACCAATTTGACGCTGCTCAGCTGACAGATAGGGTCATATTGCAGCTAAATGTACTCCAAGTTTTTTTTTTACAGTCATAGTTAATAATATATTATTCACTATTAGTGTAGTAAAAAAAACTCAAATTGAAAACAAGGAAAGTGGTGCCCCAACCATCGTCCATAAGGATGTGCTGCCCCTGTGTTCCTGTCACTGACTTTGAAACCTCTGAGGTCAGGGATCATCAAGGGTAAGCCAGCGTTTGCAGCTGCAATCCTTAGGAACCCTAAGTGACGTCCATGTGTATCTGTACGATTAAAACTCTATTCTTCATGTCAACAGCACTGTTCTGTGAGTTTCATATTTGGTACACAATTTCTAATGCAAATATGTGCTTATAACCGAATTGCCATGTTAGAGTATAAATTAAGGCAATTAATTGTACCACATGACTAGTATATGGTCAGATTCTGTGGCTAGCACAAACAAGTTACTACTAAACCAAATGCAAATCAGAATCGGTCCGTCTTTGTATTGTGGGATTTTCTCGATTTGGGTTTTTATGTCCACCAACTCACATATTAGCACACACTATAGAGTAGACAAACAACGTCCATCAAAAGAGGTTTATCGGTCATCTACAGGCATGACTACTTTTGTTTCATGAAAGATCAGGAATTTAAATGGCACACTCCATGGCACACCTCTTCTCATATGCAATATAATATATGTATGAGGAAAACTTCTACTAACGTTTTGGACATGGTGCTTGTTACTGTACTTCTGCAACTTTGCTTAGTTGTTCTCATTTTGTGTTACCAGGTTTATATTGTAAATTGTTAAGGAAAATATAATAAAAAACAGAATAAAAGAACATTTTTGGGAAGCTTGGACAAGCACCGAAGCAACATGGTGCATTGAAATTGAGCTCCCACCAAGGAAGGTGAATCCTCTCTAATGCTGCTTGATCTGGTTACAGCGGAGGAAGTCAGTGCCCTGTTAAGTGCTCAGGGGCTCTACAGGAACAGTTTGCCATGCCAGAGAACTCGAGCACTGAATGACAGCATAGTGGAAGGCGCCGCACCAGAAGCCGAGGCCGGGCCTCCTTCCCCAGCCCGAATGGATTCAGAAGGTTTGCGGGGGCTGGGCGGTGTTGGAGAGGTGAGGTGAGGCAGCAACATGCCACAAGTGGTTGGAGTGCCCGCTGAGAGGCAAAAAAAGGAGAACTTACCTGCTGGCTGTCAGCCACTGCCTTTCCTCCAACACAGGAACCAGGAAGCACACAGGCTTGCCAGACTCCTCTACCCAATCACAACTCTGCTTTACAGCAGTGTGGTGATTGGTCTGAGCACCATGGTTCGGCGCTCAGAGAGGGACTGGGAGGCGGTGCATGTTCTACAACCAGGCTGTCAAAAACAGCCGGAGGAGAAATGTAAAGTGCACATGACGGTTTGGCCAGCCCAAGACCGACGGCCAAACCGTCATGTGCATTTAAGGTGCAGCAACCACTCCTCCTCCCTCTGGGTCACGGGAGCCCATCCCTGCCCTAATCTAAATTGGCTGCAGAGCAACTGCAAGCTCAATACTAAAAATAAAAAGATAATAACATTCCGTTATCATTTCATTTTTCCTTTACATTGCACATAAAGCAGTGGGGCAATGCTCTTCAGCCTTAGTGGAGTAGCCGCCGCTGAGTGTCACCCAGGCTAGGATCATGGCCTCAGACAATAATTGCTAGACTGTTGAACTGCAGGTACTGGGAGGTGAGGCAGAGAGCTGCCATAATGCATTAGCCACTTCACATTGAAAACAATACGGTCACGATCCTCCCAAATTTTATACTGGAGGTGCAAGCATAATACTGAACATTTGGGAAGGATAAAGTGGAACTGCGGAAATGGAGTCTACAATACATGCTGCCCTTCCCCGCAAAGCTAAAAGTTCTGGCAGAAGGGATATACTATTTTTTTCATGCTCCGAGTTAGGTGTTGGACTTGCTGGATGTCTATAGTCCAGGGTTCGCGCGGAACTGAGATGCCCGGACGAGACCTGATCGGCTGCACCCAGTTCCCAGCTTTGGACAAAGAGGACCGACAGGTGCAGTAAGATGATATAGAGAGACCCAGGCCAATGCTGTAGGTGTGGGCATGTAAGACTACTCCCCAAATTGAGAAAGGGGGTGGGTGGGTTCACCAGAGGTGGGGGGACCCTATGCGAGTACCACACAGACCCCACACACTTACACCCACAAAAGGAAAAGAGTTAATTCACATTGTTACTGTTCATTGAGTAGTAGTTCATGAGGAAAGGGTGAAAAACACCTCGAGGGGTGGGTAGGCCAAAACCTACCGCATGAGGTAGTGGGTGGGAGTTGGGTGGGGTTAGGGGCTTACAATGGCTTTTGAGGGCACAACAACTGGACTGGGTGCAGGATGGTTGGCTCAAAAGGGATGACAGGTAGTCCTGAAAGACCTGCAGAAGTGACTGAAGCACTTGGCTTTCCTTTTTTTTAAATCCTGGAACGTAAATGGGTTGGGCCACAAGGTTAAAAGGGGCATGGTCCGTAGATTTGTTAATAGATACAACCAATGCTTCTTCTAAATTTTTCCTCTTAGTGCGGCAAAAAAAGGTGCTCCGTGCACTGCAGCCAAGGCTGTGTGCACTCAAGACAAGCAACAACTTAACATACAAGTATGTCGAGAATTAAAGCTATCAAAATCTCTGGTGCAGCAAGGGTGCTGAGTGTTCTAAGGCAAACTAGAAAAAAGTGATTAACTCGCCTCTTGGTTGGTATTAAAAGACAGCCGTTAGAAGGATGCAGTGGTCTCTTCTTTTTGCTCCTTAACCTCTCGACTTTTCTTTCTCCCTTTATGCTTTCCTCCACTTTTTCCTCATCCTGTCTTGTTTCTCTTCAATCTATTTCCTGAACTTCTCTCTCATCCAACATCCCTCTAACCTCCCTGCTCTCTGTTATTCCATCCTTATTCTATCTCAAGCCTACATCTAGAGTATGCTTTTTTCGAAATCATCTCTTTGTTATGTTCTTGTCTCCACCTCCTTGCTTGTCACCTCTTTGTATCCTTATTGCTTTTTTTTCTTGCCTTCCTGCTTTCTTTCCCTTCTCTTTTGCTCACCTGGCTGTGTTTCACTTCCCTTTATGTCTTTTCCTCTCCAATTCTTGCTTATTCAGTTCTTTCTTTTTCTATCTCACTCCCATAGCGCATCCTCTCCACACATGCCCTCTTTTCTCACTACTCAAAAATCTCCCCTCCCTCTCTCTTCCAGATCTCCTTCTTACCTCTCCATCTTTTTTGTATTATTTCTGCCAATACTACTTTTTCTCCTTTTTGATCATTTAACTTTCCCTTCTTTCCATTCCTTGCTTATGACTTTTCTCCTACTCTCTGCCTTGCCATCTTTCTTTGTATTCGTTCTTTACTATCTCATGTGTGCATTCTCTCACAGTGTCCCACTTCTTTCTTTATTCTCTCTACTTATTATCCCATTCTCACATGACCATTCCATGTTCCTTCTTTCTCTCCATAGTATCTTACACCGAAAACCTTCTTAGTCCTCTCTTTCGTGTTTGACCCTTCAGTAGTTTCTTAATTTCTGCTAACTTTTCAGTTCATCTTTTACCTTTCACCCTGTCTCTTTGTCCTCTTTTCTACCGCACGACAAGCCCCGTGCACAAAACTATTGAAAACAATGGCCACTGCTCCAGTATGTCTTCCATTTTGGGTTTACCAGTGCCTGCTTGGAACCTGTCTCACTCTCTGAGACAATGGCTTTCCCCCAGGCGCCTTCCTGAGAAAGAGACTGCACAGAGCTAAAGCCAGAGAGGCACTCCAAAATACGTTTTAACAAAAGCCTGTTAAATAAACTGCATCCAGTGCAGAGCAGACTGGCCCTCTCTCATATCTTGGCCTTGCTGCCTTTGCATAGGCTGCAGCAAAAATATCCACGCCACTGACTAAAATCACATGTTTAGATCACAGAAAAGAGAGGCACCCCCTAACGCCCATGCCACACTTGTCTAACCTCTGCAATCTTCACAAGGTGATGGGGCATGCGACATTGGCAAGAGCCAGGTGCTGCTACTAAAAGGCCCTTCCCTACACCTCACTACTTGTGATGCTATGGAAGAGGAACACTGATGTGGGTGTTTGACTGTCTTCTATTTACATCGTGATTACTACTCCTGAAAAAGTTGTAATGTATTCTAATTTGTATTGTGAATCTGGGCACCCTTTTGGACTACATGGCTGAATAGGATGTTGGTTGTAATGTGGGCAATATGGAAAGTGTTGCGTGTGGTGCATGAAGTTCAAAAACATGATTTAAGCATGGTGCTGTGAACATCACTGTACATAAGTATGAGGTGCTGCAGAGCATGTGAAAATTGACAAAGCATTTAGATGAAAACAGTAATTTGCAATTAGGTGAAATGGCACAGCTATATTTTCAGTCACATCTGAAATTTTAGGTGTTTGCAAATTTTTAAGATCATGGTTTAGGACTACAAGAACCATAAATAAATGATAGCTGCCAGAGAGACTTTAAACCTTAACATTTTTCTCTCATGCTTCAAAAGCCCCTTCACTGTGACTTCCTTGAGGCCTTCTGATTTCACACAGTACAGCACAAATCATCCTATTAACATTGGCAAATACTGTTTTAAAGATTCTGTCCCAGATTTACTAGCAGTGCACTGGGTTTGTGCCACAAAAACGACCCAAACCCTGCATAACGCGTTGCGGTGGGACTTAACGTTCCAATGCAAATTGTGATTTAGATTGGAAAGCTGCCTAAAGTAATGCACACTAAAGCAATGCCCTACTTTGTGATAAAGGCAGGCCATCAGGGGGCCTATTGATCTGGGCAAAAGTCACCATTAATGGTACTATAAAACAAGTAGAGACAAACTCCCTTGATATACTAGGCATAGAAATAGTGACCAAGGACAACAGAGTCTTGAATATTTATAACATATACAATCTCCCTGGTCTGGCATCTAAGGAATCACAGGTATTTGCCCAATTGGAGCAGATCATAAGTAAAACACCTACAGGCACAGGCTTAATCTTAGGGGGAGATTTCAACTGTGAGTATGAACCAATAAAAGGGTTGGACTGTATCCACGAGGATGGGGATGTGGTAAATGAGATCCCTGAGTTATCTAGCGTGAAGCAGGTTGCATGCACATCCCTGGCACGGTGAACAACACTTACAACGCAACTTTTACATCGTAGAGCCTTTACAACGCAACCATTACAACGCAAACTATTACAACGCATTGCTCTGGGGGGCGCTCTAGGATAGGGAATAGGTTCATTTACTATCCAATAACCTTCCCTAGTGTCCACGGGGACTGGAGTTGGAATAGTAAATTAAACTATTCACTATCCAACGCCCAAAAGCACTATGCGTTATAATGGACTGCGTTGTAATACTTGCGTTGTAAAGGCATGCGATGTAAATGCATGCGTTGTAGTGTCATACATCCCCCTGGCGCTTCAAATAACAAGTCTAATGACCACGCATGGGCTAAGAGCATGTAATGGTCGACACTTCTGATACACCGAGGGTTCCCACATTTTTTGAGAAGGACATGGAAAGTAAGATAGACTATGTAGTCCTGTCTCTTTACCTATGGCAATATGTAGTAGACTTCAAAGTCAAGAAAATGGTAGAGAGTGACCATCGGCCACTCGAATTAACACTAAAAAGAGATCTTATATCTAGTACTCTGGATTATAAATCTCCTGCTCTAGATATTAGTGATGTCATAACTGTGACTAATAATCGTCGTGCCGTTAAATGGGCACACACATTGGACAACAACACAAAACTTGCAAAAATCGATGACACTTTTGCAAACATCTTCACTACTTATATAGTAGCAGAAATAGAATTCGAGGGGAACCAATTCTTGGAACTACATAAAAGATTTATACTAGAAATAACCCCACTAATAACTAAGCTACTTAGACCAGACTCTGCAAATAAGAATAAAAAGATAATGGGGAAACTTTGGTACGACAAAGCTTGCCGCTGTGCCAAAACTGAGCTAGTAATAGCAATTAAAACCAAATGTCATAGCTCCAAGGTGAGGGAAGCATGGCAGAAGTATAAAACAACACTCGAGACTGCTAAGAAGATCTGGGACGAGGCAATATGGGCAGAAATGCTGACCGCAGTAAAGAGCAAGGATTATTTTCACTTCTGGAAAATTGTTGCAAACAAGAATAGGGAGGCGAAGTGTACTAGAGATGTTTTTTTGGAAGAAGAGACTTGGGTTGATCACTTCACAAACCTATATACAGCATTTGACCCAGGGATCGAATTGGATTCTCCAACATCTCTAAACTCACTTGAGCCTATCTTAAAATTCACCCTTAAGGAAACAGACATAGCCATTAATTGTGTAAAATCTGGCAAAGCCCCGGCACTCAACTCCATTCCAGGAGACTTGTTCAAGCACAATGTCAAAATTTGGGGACCATATCTCAACCATTTGTGCAATCATATAGCTGCGGGTGCTAGCATGCCTGATACTTGGAGGGGAGCGGTAATCATCTGTATTTTTAAAAAGGGCGACAGGAGCGATCCCGCGAACTATCGCCCGATAAGCTTAATAGACACACAGCAAAAAATGTATGCCAGGCACCTTTTAAATCGGATCAACGAATGGATTGATGAAGGAGATGTCCTTAGCAAATACCAAGCGGGCTTCAGAGCAAGAGTTAGCACTATAGATCAGCTATTCAGGTTCTGCTGCCTAAGCTGGAAATACGTAAATTTGCAGAGGGGCCATTTGTATGTGGCATTCGTTGATCTTAGGGCCGCATTCGACCTCATCCCCAGACACTTGTTATGGAAGGCGCTTGCCAAACAGGGTCTACCCAAAAATATTTTGGAGCAGGTACAAAGACTCCATCATAACAATTTCGCGAAAGTGAGGTGGGGTCCAGATGGCGAACTCACCAAAGAGATACCAATACAAAGGGGGGTTCGCCAGGGCTGTGTCCTTGCCCCAACTCTTTTTTCCCTGTTTGTCAATGATATGCCCGCCTTCCTAGGCAAGTGTAAAAATGATTCACCAAAAATAGGGGGCGAAACTGTGTCTTCCTTGCTATTTGCGGATGATACCATCCTGATATCCCAAACGTCTAGAGTGTTGCAGACTCTACTTAATACTTTTCACTCATACTGTAACACAAAGGGCCTCGAAATAAACACCAGCAAAACCAAGTATATGGCAATAAATCCACACAGTTCCTTTAAGGGAAACTTGGTTTTAGATAATCAAAAGCTGGAACATGTTAAAACTTTTATATACTTGGGTGTATCCTTTGACTCCAAAATGCTGTGGAAATCACAAATAGAAAAAAGTAAGCTAGTGCTAACACAGAATAGTCGCCCCATACTAAAAAGTCATAGGGACAGCTGGAACAAAGCTGTGTCAGTCAGTCAGTCAAAAATTTACTTTATTTGGTTTATCACAACCATAAAGTATACATATACAAATTTTGATCAAATAACAGAAAGATAAAATTCATTTTCTTAAAATATATTTTCTATTTCCTTATTATAAAACATTATTTTCCAGACCCCATCTTTAGACTGTTTCAGCTTTTAAAAACAGAGTCTCTACTATTTTCATAAATTTTACCCCGCGACATATTAAAATGTTCGAACCTGCTCCCATCCAGCTGGTAACTGCTTGCCTGCAGGTACGGATCTGCAACATATTTAAGACTGGTTTCAATAAAGTTCTTCTCTCGTCTTTTGTTGACTCGCATGTACACAGGAGGTGACACAAAGTTTCCGTGTGGTACCCACATAGTCTACATCTTGGTCCCTGGTGTGTGCCTTTCCATGACGGAATCAAATCTTTCGAAAAGTGATCACCTAGTCTGAAAGACATGAATTTTATTTATAAAGATAGCCGGAAGTGTTCCAAGAGGTAAGGTTGCGCTTTTAAGCGTTTATACGAATTTAAAACAGTCCATGCGTGTCGACGTTTGGCCATGGTCTTTTTATCTTCTATCAATGATAGAGCTTTTGCATTTAGTTTGCAAAACTTTTTAAAGGATGATTCTTCTAGTTGACTGTTCCAAATCTCCTCTACCTTGAGGGTTTCTAGGGATGCTTGCAAATCCTCGCCCCATGAATTGGGTTCTTGTTGATCATATTGTTTTTTGATTTCTTGCCAACATAGGTTATTTAATGATCCTAGTTCCGCTGATCTCAATTTCCAGCACCATTTTGCTAGGACCGCTTTCCTTTGATATATTTGATTTTGCAAACCGAATTCCAGTCTTATTTGTGCTGGAGCTGATCCTTTGTAAAGGTTAAACACAGATTTATATATTTTTGTCTGGAGGGTGTTTAAAATGTCAACTTCTTTCCCATGCCATATTTCTAGTCCATATGAGAGGGATGGTAATACTTGGGCTGCCATTACTTTTAGGAGATGATCATATGATGGGCATTGCAATTTCTTTTGAAGTGTTCTGTACGCGAAGCTCAATGACTGTGCTTTTGCAACGATGTTTCTTTTTTGATATTGAAGGGACATATTTGTGCTTATTGTAACCCCCAGGTATTTGTATGATGTTGTTTCCTCAATATGTTTGTCCTTTGTATACCACTTGAAAGATCGGCTTCCTGAGCTCGCCAATCTCACCACTTTTGTTTTTTTGGTGTTTAATTCCAGACCTTCGTTGTCAAAATAGTCCGTTAATTTGGATATTATTCTTTGGAGGCCTATCGGAGTTTGACTTAAAACTACTATGTTGTCTGCATATTGTAGATACTGGATGCTTTCGTTGGCCATTTTTGGTGGGTGTCCGTTTACATTCTGCAGTTGGTTTTTCAAATCTGCCAAATATATATTAAAAAGGCTTGGAGAGAGCACGCAGCCCTGTTTGAGGCCATTTCTCATTATTAATTCTGCGGATATTCTTCTCCCATCACCAAGCTTTACTTTTGCCCACGTTCCGCTATATAAGGCTATTATAATATCAATTAAAGCCGGCGGGAGACCCCAAGTTTCCAGTTTTTTCCATAGGCGGTGTCTTGGAACTCGATCGAAGGCGGATTTCAGATCTATATAGAAGGCTATTAATCCGGTCTTCCTTTTTCCTGCTCCTTCGATTAGTAATGACAATGCTGAAAGATTAGTTATGCAGCCCATACCTTCCATAAAACCCGTTTGGAATTTAGGTACTATTTTGTTTTCATTTATCCATTGTCGGAGGTGAATCAATATGCAAGATGCAAAGAGCGTTGCCTCTACGTCAATTAAAGCTATTAATCTGTAGTTCCCGGGATCCATTCTACACCCGTTTTTATGTATTGGGTGGAAGATGTTTCCCTGCCAGGACTGTGGTTTCTTTTTTTCTTTATAAACATGATTGAATAGCGGTGTTAGGTATTTTGCCTAGAAATCTGGATCGTATTTAAATAAGGCGTTTGGCATCCCATTTGGGCCTGCTGCTCCTTCCGCTTTCAGTTTTTTTATCAGGGTGGTTGTTTGTTTAACAGTTGTAAAAAGTGTTTGTTCTTCTAGGTGTGTACTTTCATGATAATCATTTTTTCTTTGTCCGGTTTCTGTTTCTTTTTGGTCCAAACTTTTTTGAAGTCTTTATTTATTTCTTTGTCGCTATGGTTCCTGTAGATGTTATATAGGCTTTCAATATGATGGGCCCATGTTGTTTCGCTTATTCCGATGTTATATTGTCCACCCGTTCCTTTTGATAGTTTATTAATTGTGTTCCAAAATTCTCCACTATTTGGTAGTTTACTTGTTCTTAGTAAATCTTCCCAAATTATCTCCATGTACATTTTTTTCGCTTTGCTGCATTCCTCTTTATATTCTTTTCTCATTTTCTGTATTTCGTTGTTATCTACTTCTTTTCCTGACCTCTTGTCTGCGGCCTGTGTTCTTAATTTTTTCGCGATTTCCCTTTTTTTATCTCTTAGTTCAGTGTTGTACCACAGCTCTTTATTGGCTTTTTGTCCATAAATTACTGATGTATTTACCGAAAATGTTCCTAGCACAAGTTTATGTAAGTTCGCCCATTTTATTTCTAGTGATTGATTTTCAATGGTCTCCATAGCGTTTACTTGTTCGTGTACCATTTCCATTATCTCCTTTTTTATAGGTCCCTTACATTTGATTTTCTTCAATGTGTGTATTTCCGGAACTGCGGCGAGGAATTCTATCTGTGTTTTCTCTTCGATGTTTTTTCTCAATATGGTCTCTTGTGGAAAGTGATCGCTCTCCGGTCGGGTTCGTATTTCAAAACGAACAACATTCCTTTTTAGTTCGTCACTAATTAGAGTGAAATCTAGTGTGGAGTTGTTTTTTCCACTGGAGAAGGTGGTTTTTGCGGGTTGATCTCCCTTCATGTTTCCATTTAAGATTGTTAACCCTAGTTTTCTGTAAAGTTTTTATCAAATTTATTAGTGTTAGTGCTTTTTTAATTTTTGTGACCTTATCTGGATGAATGTATATATTTATGATCAGTAGTTTCCATCCAGGAATTTCTTTGCTTCCTTTATTCTCTAATTTGATGACTTGTATCCAGTTCTCCCCTGGGTCGAGCAATTCGGTTTTCCAGTTTAGGTCGTTTGTTATGAAAGTGGACAAACCTCCCCTTGGGTGTCCATACTTTGCAAATTTTTCTGCCATTACATGATATTCCTCGTATCCCTTAATTTGTCTCGGAATTTCGTTCCATGTTTCCTGGAGTAGTATTATTTCAAAATTACTCAGGTAGTCTATTGTTTCTTGATCTTGAGTCATTTCTTTAAAACCATGTACGTTCCACGAGCAGATTTTTATTTTTCTCTCTGGTTTCTGGGTTGACTTGGTATTTTGTCTTTGGTTATTTTGGACCAATTTACCTACATCAGGATCGATGAGAATTTAGTGCCTGTGCTAACCAAGACCAATCTTTATCTTCCTTCAGCCCCTGGTTCCTCTGCTTTATTTTTGTGCTGTTCAGATCTTGTTCGGTAATTGATTTGTTTCTTGCTCCCTTCAAGATTGTATACGTTTTTTCGTTTGTGTTATTAAGTTGAGAAACCTTATTGTTTAATAAAGGGAATGGATACTTTGTTGGTGCTTGACACTCTAAAGTTATTCCCCATTCTGTGAAGTGTGTCCTGGTCGAAAAGATGAGCTCTGCTATATCTTTTGATGCCCACGTGGTGCTGCTTATTTCCCTATCTTTCTCTTTGTTTGTTTTAATAAATTCTACTGATTTAAGGTCGCTTGTTGTTATTCCCCTTAGTTTCGGGATCTCTTCGAACAATCTCAGTATGTTTCCCCGGTTTAGCTTGTCCAGTTTGCCTTTTGTTTGGTATTCCGGCTTAAACAATAGTTTACAGTCTGTTTCCGTGCTTGCCGTTTCAAGATTTCGTTTTTGGTACACTCTTCTTTTTCCCTCTATTTGATCAAGGCGAATATATGGTATTTGTCCGTTGTATCCGGCTGTAGTTGTTGATTCCGGTCGACTGGGGTCCACCAAAGGTACCGCTTTTTGAGAGTTCATTGATTCTCGGTCTGTTTGTTCGTTACTTGTGTTTTGTCCCAGCTTATCGTTTGGCTGAATTTCATGAAAGTCTTTACATGTTCTACCTTTTTTTCCTACTGTAATGGTTAGGCATGTATTTGTTTCCCTTGCTTGATCTACCTGTATTTTTTGAATTTGATCTTTTTCCATTATGTTCTGCTTGTGTGGTGAGTTTCCTCCTGTTTGCCATTTTGAACATTTTTGTGCCGATGTTTCATACTCCTGTTTTTGTGTTAATACGTTTGCCTGTGCTTTTTGTTCTATAGCCTCGCTATAATTTGTTTTTGCTATCTCACTTACTTCATTAACTTTTTTATTCAAAATATTTGTATTTGATTTTTCCTCGTCTTTTGTTTTTCCTTGCATGATTGATGTTATTTTGTTCTGCTTTGAAAATTTTGAGTGTTCCTCGGCTTCTTCTGAGTTTATTTCTTCATTACTGACTTCTTTAGTAGAAATATCTATGATCTGATCATTTGGTGCCTCTTTCTTCTTTCGTTCGAAAATGGCAAAGAGTTGTTTTACTTGCTTGCTTTTAGTAGCAATTTTTCTTGCCTTCCTTGCCTGTTTCCGCTGTCTTTTGGTTAGAGGTTCTATTGTACCTGATGAATCCATTGTTTTATTTTCGTCTTGTCCTCTCTTTGTTGGTTGGTTTTCTTCTGACTCGTTTTGGATTTTTTCCTATTCGACGGAGTGGATTGTTCTATTTTGTTTTCCGATTTTTATGGCCTCATCATTGGGATTATCTCCTTTGTTGGTTTTTGAATATGTTGCCGCTAGTATTTCTTTCAAAATGTCAGGTAAGGATGCCAGTTTGTCTATTATGTCCTCACAGACACAATTTTGTTCCATTAACTTAGCTTTCCATTGTTTATCTTCCTTCTTTTCTTTTGTTAAACACAACGAGATTTTATCCAATTTCGAATTTATTCCCATTATATGAGTTGCAATCAAGTTCATCAGATCCACCTGAACATCAAGTTTGTTTGATTGAAAATTCAACACGTTGATTGCTTGTTGTAAGCTTTTTAAAAGAGCATCCCCCCAGAGTGCGGACTGTGCTTCAGTTTGTTGCATCCGTACCCCTGTGGTCCTGTTAAAGCTGCCTGAGGAAGAGATAGTTATTGGGTATTCTTCTTTTGTCGCGTCTTTCGCTGCATCGGAAGCCTGGAATTTAATAGTCGGTTGTCTGATTGGGCTTGATGTAAGTATTTTTGGAGAAGATGTTGGTTTCCTTTTATATCCATTTTCCTTTTCATTTTCAATTCTTTCAGGATGTTCCGATTTTCTCAATTTTTCGTGACTGTGTTGCACTAGTTCGACTTCCTTATGCGTATTTTCTTCAAGCATTCTCCGGAGTTCTGTTTCTTCGAAAATTGAAAAAGATTTGGACCAATCAATCTTTTGTGCACTTTTCTGCAATTTTATTTGAGGTCCTAATTTACTTTGGTTGATAAGTACTAAGCTTTTTTCGTTGACCTCATCAGTTGTTTTGTTTGGTGTGGACATTGCTTGACTAAAAGGTACATGGATTTGTGCCGTAGTTTTTATTAGCCAACTTTTTATTGTAGATTTTTCTTTGAGATTGGTGCCCAGACTTGTTTCTGATTCGTTTCTCTTTTTGCGTTTTTTACATAATGAAGTTAAACGAGGTGATTTTATTGGACTTTTTTGGATTTTTTCTTCCTCGCTTTTAGTGTGAATTGCTGCCATTTGCTTTTTTGAGAAATGAAAATTGTACTTTGATTTTCCCTCCCCAAACTTGAAAGGCTCTGCCATAGGGGTTTGTATCCGATCTGATTGTTCTTTTCCGGGCGACTCTTCTGACTTGCTTTTATTCTCTCGTTTCTTATTTCCTTTTAACACCAGCCTTCTTTTTGTTTTCTGTATTGAGGTTTGTCGGATTTTTCCTGACCGCATAGTCCAATCTCTGGTATTCTGACCAGCGATCTGTTTAAGTTGGTTTTAATATTTGTGTTCTTGCTTTGATTATTCGCTGTTCGCTTGACTGCTCTTATTTCCCTCCTTCTTGACAGTTTGCACGAATTTCAGTATTTTTGTCGCTCTACTCCGACTCCTCGAGGAATCTCCCAAAAATTGGTTTTTTTCTCTGGTCTGTTCTCGGTAGCTATTTTACTGGTTTGCATGTGATTTTGTCTTTTATCTCAAAGTGGTACATTGGTCTTTTACCTGCGTGCACACGGTATGGTTCGCGATTCACCCTGCTTGCTTTTCCTAAAATCCCTGGGTACAAGCTTGAGTTGAGTAGGAATGTGTGATCTCTGGCTACTACTTGTTACTCTGATCTCTCTCACTTCTAGTTCGCTCTTGCGCTGGCTTTCCCAAACCTCCCCAAGCCCGTCTGCCGCTTGTGCGACAGCTGCCGTCGGGGGAGTTCACGGGGAAAGAGAGGAGGGGTTAGGTAAATAGTTTGGTGGTTAAAATGGTTCTGTGTACCTACTGGGTGTACTCGGCTGGATGTTGCGGTAGTCTTTTGCTGATGGTCTATTTCCACAGATTATACCCCTTCCTCTAGCTCAACTCCTTTTATTACGTATCAGTCCGTCCGTTTGTCAGTATGCCCGTGCGTCTGGGTTTCACTCTCCACCTCCCCTTTGCTCCACTCAGCCCCGAGCCCTTTCGTTTTAATTTTATTTCTGATTATATTTAATCAAGAACAGCTCAGGTTCAAAATCCGGTTCTGACTCTTTCAACAGGCCCCACTGGGCTAGTGCCAAATACCTCCGCTGTACACCTCTACCTCTGCTGTCCCCTTTATCCTTACTCCTTACTTGTTTCGGCTCCTGCCCGTGGCCCCTGCAAAATCACCCTCGTGGCCCTCGCAGCACCTTGCAGCCCCAGGTCGCACTTTGGCTGCTCTGCTGCTCAGCTCACTTCTCAGTTCTGGGCTTTCCTTTATTTCTTGGTCTTGTGCCCTTTTCAGCACTTTCGGCTAGGAGGGGTCGGGTGTAGCTGCCGATGTAGCCACCTCAAACGCTCCCCCCCTCCCTCCTGCCGCCTGCCGCCTGCCGCCTGCTGCTTGGAAAGGGGTATTTGTGGCTTTCGCGGCTTTTCTTAAATTAACGGCTTTCAAACGGCTCTGCTGCACGCCGTTACATGCCGTTACATAATGCCAACTCCTGATATCCCGGCGGTCTGCTGCCTGCTGCCTGCTCCGCCGCACCGCCGCACCGCCGCTGCCCTTCACGGCTCCTCACGGCTCCTTGCAGCCTCCGCCCAACCCGCTTTCCTGAATTGCGGATTCTTTGCTGTCTCCGCTTGAGAGCACCACGGACGCCGCCGCCGCAGCTCCTCTCCTCTGCTCCGTTCGGGCAACACTGCAGCACTGCACAATCTCGATCGCCCTCTAGCGCCCTCTCTGGACCAGCTGAACAAAGCTGTGCTACCGGCACTCGAAATTTATCGGGCTAAAGCACAACCGGCAGCACTATACGGGGCCGAGCTGTGGGGACCCCTCTGTAAAAAATCTTTCGAGGTCAAGGAGAATCAATTTTATAGAGCACTCCTGAAATTACCAGTACATACCCCAATAATACCAATGCTTCTTGACTTAAATATGAAGCGGACAGATCATCATGCCATATTAAGACCACTAATGTTATGGGTTAGGCTATGGACCATACCTGAGCTGATACATTATAGAATAGCTCTAGTGGAGTTAAAAGAAATGGATGCTTTTACCCGCATCACATGGTATGCCCATATTAGAGCATGGTTGGAGAGGGTTGGACTAGCCCATTTTTGGACAAATCCAACTGCACTAACCTCATGCTCAAAAAGGATTCTAAAAATCTCCTTTTGGGCTTATATGAATGAAAGGAGAACCAGTGATCTATCTAATTGCTCCTTGACAAAAGAATTTTACCTGTTCAAAATAGAGCCTTGTTTCGAGCCGTTTTTGAATGAAGTAAATCCTCCCTTAGCAAAAACACTATACCTAAAGCTTAGATATGGATCACTGATGTTAAAAAGTGGCACAGCAAAGTGGAGTACAAACGGCAATGATAATTGTGGCATGTGTAGTGAATGTATGAAGGAGGACAATGCACACATACTATTTTTCTGTCCCGCATATTTGGCAGCCAGGAAAAAATGGATCAAACCTCTTTGTTTGAATATTGGTGTTAGGATGTATAGAGTTGCAGAAAGAATCTTAACAACTGACACACGACAAGCTATAGTTTTTTGCATTAGCAGGTACCTGCTTGCCGTATATTTTATTAGGAGAAAAGCGGGTGAAAAAATGTAAAAAGATGCAAAACCAATTGGAAATTACTGCTGATTTTATGGAAATTGATTTTATCTGTTTTTATCCACTTATTTTAATATAACATGTACTCCCTCTAATAGATACTTATCCATACAGCTACCTACAATGGACTATGTAAAATAAAATGTTTTATTTTATCTGCACCTTTTATGATAGTTTATCGAAATAAAGGAAATATAAATAAATAAATAAACTTTGTGATATTAGGAACATATTATGGGTAGTACATGGGAGTTCCCATGTATCCACATCTGTGTTAAAGAAAAATCTCTAGCTATTAACATCTATAGACAAGAAATTGACCCAAAAATAGACCTTTCTGAGGCAGGCATAACATTGGAGTAACTTTTAAATGTCTCCACATTTTTCTAAACTTTGGTTGTGTGTTGCACTGTACAGTACACATATGTGGTGTGAAAAGTAGAGAATAGTGTTTGTACTGGAAGGATCCTCATTCAGTACAAAATCTATTCTTGACAGAATCACACACCCTTGCATTGCGGTGGAAGGGTGTGTGTGCTGGTGCATGGGAGCCTAAAGTGCGTCAGCACTCAGAGAAGTGAAAAACGGAGGCATATCTTAGAAGTTGTGGTGCAGTTTCTCGCTCACCCTTTGATGCAATGCAGGGCAACAGCTTGGTTGCTCCACTGCATGGTGTCAAAACTTAGTAATTCTCCCCCAGTATCTCAACCCAAGCAGCACAGTCACTATGTGGCTCGTTCTGCTATGCAAGAAGCAGCTCCTGAAGTTCAATTAACAGTTTTGCAACTCAAATCTATTTAAAACCCATACAAACTAGCCATCTTAGTGTAGGGATAACCAGCTTTAGAAATGGGATTTCTTTTAATAGGGAGAAAATCAGTAAATATTGTTACACAATGAGGACAGTACAAGTCCAGGTACTGGGACAGAAAATAGGCCCGGGCACAATATTAAAAGTTACCCCCATTAGTGAATTAGATTGCTAAAAAGCATTGGCACAGTCAATAGGTTTTGCCTATGTGAGATATATTGCCTTTATCAAGACAGCAGGGGTGTCAGAGGGAACAAAGAGTACAGTAGGAAGAAACAACAGAGGCAGAAGGGCAGGGGGAGCAACACAAGTAAGCTGTGAGGGAGGGAGAAGAAACAATGGACAGTTGGAGAAGGGTTGGAGGTGGGCAGACCATACATTTCCATGCATTCTCATAGAGTGCATGGGAAATTTAAAAAAAGTACCTGGAGCAGTTTGCAGCCAGTGGAGGACACTGGCTGCAAACAGGAAGCTGTGCTAGGTCCATGCTCCACGGCTGGGACAACTGTCAGGAAGCAGGTGGCGTGATCAGTAAAAAGCAAGGAAACCAGAGTGATTTGGAAGCCAGCCAATGGTAACTATTAACAAATAATGGATGGGCTCTAAGCTTGTTTTTTAGCTTTTGTTTTTATTAACAATACCTTTCGCCAACATGCAGGAGTACCCTAACAAGTGGCCCATGTGCAGAGAGTGTGGCTCTTTTCAACTTGTAAAGACATCCTTTAAAAGTGTTTTGCAGGGTGTGGAAAGTTGCATGGATTTTAGATTGCTGCAGGCAATATTTGTTTTAATATCAGGGACACAACAGAAAAAACGTTCCCAGCAGACCATAAGACTGGCCACAAACAGCAGAGTAGGCATGGGTGGGGGTGGGACCAAAGGCATGATCAAAAATATTCTGTAACTATTTTGCTGGTAGTTTACATTCAAATAACTGCATATAAAATTGGACACACCTTAAATGAAAAATAAGAGCAAATTAAACTTATCATCGGTAAATGCACTATTTTACATTATGAATAATCTGTTGGTTAATGCAATCACTGCAGATATCTGTGTGTGTAAACAGAGAGCCACATAATTGAAGTCTGATTGGTGCAGTGGGGAATAGTGACGTGCATTTCTATTGTTATAAGTTCCCAGCCAGTGAAGGAAAGCACTGTGAATGTGTACATCATGATGTTAAACTTGCATTACACACAATATATAGATAGACTGACACAAAGTGCACACAAAGATTTAGGTTCAAGATAAACAAGCATTTGCAATGCAAACAGACTCGCCTTGGGGACCTTATATGTATTTAGTTATGCAGTACCTTAGCCTGGGTGGTGAAACATCTACTGTTTTTTAACATGGAGGGAAAGTAAGCACCAAACTGTGTGACATGACAGGTATGGGAACACATGGAAAGAAATATTGCCTTTCAGCGGGAAATGGTACAGTCCAAAGCTCTGTTTTTAATATAATATCAGTGTGTTCGGTGGTTATATGCAGCCAGCTCTCACCTCAGAGCCCACTCACAGGTTCATCTACTGCATACTTACACACAGAACACTGTGCTAAAATCAACACTGAAGCACCCTTTAGTTACTCGACGAGAAGTAACTTCAAACCTTAGTGGCCACATCAATGCGTCACTGCGAGAGGAGTGCCCACGTGCGAACCCGCGACCATGGCACCATCAACAATAGCCCAACAGCAGGACTGACCAGCCAGGTCAGAAACTATCTTAAATTGCACTTGTCACGCAAGGCTGTGCGGACAACCTGCGGTTTCAGGAAAAAAACTGATTCCCTAGAGGTAGGAGTGTTGCACGAGAGACGTTGCAAATCGGTCTTCTAAGTATTGACAAACCTGACATTAGTTAGTAAATAACGTTGTAGAGTTGTGGCATGCTGGTGGCTTGTGACTGCCAGAAGTGCTCGTTTTATTTTACTTCAATTAATTTGCATATTACAGATGCAAATACAGGTGCTTGCAGTTCTCATTTACAGTATTAAGAAACTGCAGAATGGGAACATATGCAAAACTGACCACATAGTTCGACAGGGCAGAGAGGCACTGCACCAGGCGGGAGTGCCCCGGTGGGGGCTCAGCTTCGCAGACATGATCTTCTCCATCAGAGGTTCTTTGGCACAGAACACAGACCAAGTGTAGGAATAAAAAAAAAATATATATATATATATATATGTGTTTTAAAATTAGTAAAGAGTCATTATTTACTGCTGTATGAATACCGAGAGCTAACTAATTGTGCCACTGGAGCACATATTTGATTTCCGAAAAACTCTCCAAAGAGAGTATGAACATGAGTACTGGTGGAAATCTGTTCGAAATACATTTTACACGTTGATAAACACTATGAATTAACACACTAGCACTAACATATTGCAAAAATGTTTTATATTTCTAAAATATGAACACAAATTAAGACGAAAACAGAATAATACCGAAGACAAGCTAAAAAGAAAATTAACATTTCTATGACGAACTATCATCCCGCGTACGGACCAGAACAAACGAGCCCGCTGGAGGCACTTGTGAGCAGAAGAGCACCTGAAAGCAGCAGCAAATATTGTGGGGCAGCAGCTGTGTGTCAGTACTGGAGGGCTCAGGTGCACCGACAGAGCTGTACTTCTCATACTGCAATAGCTGCGAGCAGGGGCGCAACTAGGTCTTCATTTCGGGGGGGGCTAACATGGCAAAAGAAGGGGCGTGGCTAATGTTAATCAATGGGGCGGAGCTAAAATGGCAGATAATCAGGATCGGTTAATGCCCCCTCACACCTTAAAACCCATACCCGCCCTGAACCCTAAAATTACCCCTGGCACCCCAAAACCCATACCCATCCTGATCCCTAAAATTATCCCCCCCTGGCACCCCAAAACCCATACTCACCCCACACCCTAAAATTACCCCCTGGCACCCCAAAACCCATTACCACCCTGAACCCTAAAATCACCCCCTGGAGCCCCAAAGCCCATACCCGCCCTGAACCCTTAAATTACCCCTGGCACCCCAAAACCCATACCCACCCTGAACCCTAAAATGACCCCTGGCACCCCAAAACGCATACCGCAGTGATCCCTAAAGTTACACCCTTGCCCCCCAAAACCCATACTCACCCTGAATCTTAAAATTACCCCTGGCACGCCAAAACACATACCCACGCTGAACCCTAAAATTAACCCCCTCACACCCTAAAACCCCTACCCGCCCTGAACCCTAAAATTACCCCTGGCACCCCAAAACCCATACCCATCCTGATCCCTAGAATTATCCCCCCCCCCCGCGGCACCCCAAAACCCATACCCACCCCACACCCTAAAATTACCCCCTGGCACCCCAAAACCCATTACCACCCTGAACCTTAAATTACCCCTGGCACCCCAGAAACCATACCCATGCTGAACCATAAATTTCCCCCTTGCCCCCCAAAACCCATACCCACCCTGAACCTTAAAATTACCCCAGGCACCCCAAAACCCATACCCATGCAGAGCCATAAATTCCCCTCTGGCACCCCATAACCCATACCCACCCTGAACACTAAAATAGCCCCCTGACATCCCAAAACCCACACCTGCCCTAAACCCTAAAATTACCCTTGGCACTATAAAACACATACTCACGCTGAACCCTAAAATTAATCCCATGGCACCCCAAAACCCACACCCACCCTGAACCCTAAAAGTATCCCCCCACCCCTGGCACCCCAAAACCCATACCCACCCCACACCCTAAAATTACCCTCTGGCACCCAAAAACCCATACCCATGCTGAACCATAAATTCCCCCGGCACCCCATAACCCATACCCACCCTGAACCCTAAAATTGCCCACTGACACCCCAAAACCCACACCTTCCCTGAACCCTAAAATTACCCCTGGCACACCAAAACACATACCCACGCTGAACCCTAAAATGACCCCTGGCACCCCAAAACCCATACCCACCCTAAACCCTAAAATTGCCTCCTGGAACCCCAAAACCCATACCCGCTCAGAACCCTAAAATTAACCCCTGGCACCCCAATTTGTAACCCACCATGAACCATAAAATTACTCACTGGCTCCCTAAAACCCACACCCACTCTGAACTCTAAAGTTACCCACTAGCACCCCCCCAAAAAAAATGAACACTACAAGCTTATATTACAGTTGCATATTTGGAGGGGACTGTCCTCTTTGACGTTTCTATGCATGTAAGTCAAGAACAACATTCACAGTAACCTAGATATGCAGGCAGTAGGTAATGATGTGCTGAACAATGCATTAAAGTTACTGGAACTTACATAAAAAACTGCTGCCTGCTCCTCTGATACTATACTGTGGAGTCGGGCTGATCAGCAGCACTGCGTCCTGGCATCCAGCCCCTCGAAGGTCTCAGAGTAGATAGGTCTCCTGGATTCTCCTTGCTTGGGTCCCCTCTGCTTCTTCGCTGCTGCCCTTGGATGCGAAAATAGAAAGCTCCATGGCCCTGTTCACCATTCATCTAGTGAGCAGTGCAGTGGATGTGAATTCAATCCAAGTGCACAGACAGCAGGGTGAAAGGGATGGCCAGTGCAGGTGATGGTTTTCCTTTGAAAATTAATTTCTGCTGGTGTCTTAGCCCAGGGTTTGCTGTCTGTGCACTTGTATGGAATACACATCTATACAAGTGCACAGACAGCACACCCTGGGCTATGAAGCCAGCAGAAATTCCCATACAAAAGAAAAGCGTCACCTGCACTGGCCATGCCTTCCTCCCTGCTGTGCACTTCACACCCCATGCTTATAACCCATCAAGTGCTTAGGTGAAATCCCTGCCTTCAGGCAAGGATTTCACCTCGGCGGCGCCACTCTAAAGGAAATCAAGAGGTGAGGGCAGGGGGGCTTCACTCGAGGAAACTGTTCAGAGGCTGGCTGTCTGCTCGGGCTGCTGGGCCTCTCAGAATGCATAATAAAAATCACATTCTCGGCTCCGATGCGCAGCGTTAGTTAATGATTTCAGTGCGTGTCATCTTAGCCCGGGCAGAGGAGGCGACGGGGGGGCTGAAGCCCGGTGAGCCCAATGGGTGTTGCGCGCCTGGCTGCGAGTACTGCAGGGCAGGAGCTACACGTTAGTGCTGGAGTACTGAGGTGCACTGACAGAGCTGTACGTCTCAGTACTGCAATAGCAGCGAGCACTGGAGCGGTAGAAGGCGCTTGATGACTGTACTGAGGTGCACTGGCACAGCAGCATGTCCCAACACTGGAGTGACAGAAGGCAATGCAGTGCAGCACTGAGTTCTGCTTGAGATGGGGAGTCTGGGTCTGCCAAGTGCGTCCCTTGTAGCCTGGCAGGGACTCGGAGGTGCTAATCATATGCCGGCCAGGAATACCCCCGTCTTTGAGCGCATCACAGGAAGGATTCTGTTTCAATTTATAACATCCAACGGCAGGGCGTGAGCTGAGCAGCCCTGGAAAGAGCACTACGTACTGTCTCGGTGCACCGCTGCCAGGGCCACCTCTCCCTGGATCACAACACAGATCTACCCCCATCACACGCACACGCACACGCACACAGGCCTACCACCCTAAATACTGACTCCGTGTCACCGGGACCAATGCCTCCCCCTCCCGGGCTTTCCCTTTACAAAGTAGTGTTTTCAGTTGTATTAAAACAATTTAAATTAATCAGGATTACAACTCCCAGAATGCTCTAGTTATACAAAAGAGCGACAGGACAATGAAGGCCAGCTGGGGCCGGACTCGCGGCCCCTGGAGTAACACCCTTGCATGCGGTGGGGGAGGGGGGTCCACGGTTTCGAACTCCATCGAGGGCAGAGACCTGGGACTCCCACATTGTGCGGAGTTATGGCTGCTGGTGCGGGCCTACCGTTGCTAACCCTCAACCCCCGACGCCACCGAAGCAGATCTGTATGAAAACCGTCGCACCCACAGCCTGTGTTGGCCCACCCCCTCTCTCCCCAAAGCCCCCCAGTTGCCCAGACGCCCGCCAGCTGCAAGGGACGCCGTCATACCTAGCGGACCCATCAGCCCGACCTGAACTGGAGCCCACAGAGAGAAACCCAATTGGAAGGGGGGCTCCCAAACAGCACTGTATGCCACCTTCAGACACCCCAACTGCCCGTCCAAGATGTGACAGCCCTGCTGGAGTGCCTCTTCCGTGCACTGGTTCCAGCAGGCTGATTCTGGGGCGAAGCTGCTGCTCCCTGCCCACCTGCGCATAGTTGCTGCCCTATCACCCCCCTGCGAGGACATGCGGTTGGTGGTGAAAGCTCCGGCGAGTGCGTCACCCCTACCGGGGTCCCGTTCCATGGCTTCCATGGAACCTCAAGAAATCCGGGCACAAAAGGTATTTCCTAATGAGGGGCGCAATGAGTTGCGCAGAATCACAGGATATTGATATTGGGTTAAAGCAGGGATTTGAGCCTGCTTCCTCGCGATTCAAGGCAGGCAGCAATAGCCAAGAAGCCAAACCCTCCTTGAACAAAATAAAAAGGGACAGCACGCACACAGGGCGGAGAAACTACATGGGTGTTAGAGGGTATGTGAAGGGTTAGAGTGAACGCCTACCGCCGTGAATTAGGAACGCCACTGTTTTGTTGCGCATGCGTACGATGTCAGGCATCGCGCGCATGCAACACAAAGAGTGTGAAGTCACCCACCAAACAGACCACAAAGAAGCATTGAAAATGCAATAGGACTCAGATTTACTCGACACCTATTGCATTTTAAATGGAAGTGCCGCATGGGTGAAGGCGCGAACAGGAGTGGGTGGGGGGTGGTTGTGGTACAATAAGTTACGAACTGCAGAGGGAACGGGTGAGACAGGGAAACAAAATGGTTTTAGAAGTAAATGGGCTGATAGCCTCGGAAGGGGAAACATGACACCATTGCAATCAGGAAGCAGGACTAAGAAGGCACAAACCAATCCAAATGCGGAATTTAGCATTGCAGCCAATCAAATTTATGGCCGAAAAGTGGGCAGAGCTTACCCCGCTATCCTGTATACAGCATCTCTCGACGAGACAGCGCATGCACTGCCTAGTCGAGACCTAAAAAGGTACTTCTAGAATGTAAATCTGAGCAATATGCAGACTGTACCTGTACCTAAAGCAAACATCTTAATAACTGTCTCTTAAAAGCACACACTCCACAGCTCATCAGGTCAGCTTAGATGATATCTCAAAGAAAATATTCTTTAAGTCATTCCATCAGTTAAAGTCAATACTGGCTTTCAAGCAGCCTTTAAACTTGAAGATCAACCAAATGCACACATTTACATCTCTTTCAGGCAGCAGACTCCCTGGCACTAATGCGTGTATCCTTTTTGGCTTTCTGTCCCTCCCTCTGCTTCATAGCACTGCAGTCTAAAGTAAATATAGGATACAACCCTGATGTACTGTGCCTCCAGAAAATGCATCTGAAGGACACCATTTGCACCTTTCTGGGTCAGGCTCGATACAGGACTATAACTCACTCTGGGTTTACATCTGATGCCAGGGGAGTGGCTATCCCCTTCTCCCTGACAGTGACGCAGATGTGGACTGACATGAAGGCTTGCTCTGTGGCGCTTCTGGTGAAATGGAACAGGCAGACAATTTTGGTAGTTTTCTGGTATTTCCCCCTGGGTTGTAGTCCTGAGCTTTAGAACAGATGAGAAAACCGATTATTCAAGCTCCGACCACCTTACTGACTATAGGGGGAAGACCGCAATCTGACTATGCACACAGGCCTGGATAGATTGTCTTCCCTGGGTGCCAAGGGGAGGGGCAATCATAGACTAAGGGACTTTACCGGGTGCTGGGGTTACAAGACCAATGGAGGGCTAGGTATCCTGACTGTCTTGACAGGATGCAGTTCTCCTAACCATCACGCATCTCTCAGGAGGCTAGATTATTTCCTGGGTGCCCAGACTCAGACACACAGATATTGAGACACTACCTTCCTGCCGAGGGTGGTTTCCAATCATGCACCACTCTATACCAGGCTGACCAGGCGGACTAGATTCTGCTGACCTCCAAGGTACCAAGATCCCTGGTATCTGAAGGACTGGGACACTAGAGAGGGCCTGGAGATGGCTAAGGAAAACTATTTTACAAACAACAGAAGCTAAATGGAGTCTGAGACAATGGTGTGGGAGGAATATAAACCAGAGATATGGGGATACTTGATATCTAGGATCTCAGGAATTAGAAAGAAGTCGGTAAAACGACTGGGGTAATTGGAGCAACACTTGCTGCTGGAGGAGGTGGACTATCCAGCCTCTCCAGCTCCTTTGCAGGTGCATCACCTTGCACTCCTGTGAGAGGAATACACCCAGGTAGAGGAAGAGGAGGTGAGGAAACAGCTTAGGGTACTGCAGCATAGACTGTACGAGTTTGGTAATAAGGTAGGGAAACTCCCGGCATGGATGGTGAATTGTGAGGAGGGTCAGAGATGGGTGCTGGAGGTGGTTAGGACAACTGCATGTGCCGTAGACAGCACTGGAAATTACTGAGCTGTTTGCAGAGTACTTGAAGGCCCTCTACTCTCCCAGGTGGCAATGCACAATTGAGGACTGGCTGAGGTTTGTGGGTGATATCCCCACCCCAGTCCTGAGGGTGGGGGATAAGGTTTCTCTGGACAGGGATCTCGAGGTGACAAATTGCAGATGCCATGTGCCACCTTAAGGGGGGAAGGGGCGGGCCAATGCAGGCCCTAATAGCCTGCCGGCAGAAGTGTTCATCTCTCCGGGGATACATTTGGGGTAGCCGCTCTTTCGTATGAACCACCACACATTGCCCTAAATCATAAGGCGGGGGAGAAACCGGGGGCTGTGCCTTCAATAGACATATTTTTCTATTAAATATGGTAAAAATGATTGGCAAGGGTGCTTGCAACCCGCCTATACGAGGTGAGCGACAAATTGATACACAGGTACTAATCTGGGTTTTTGCCGCTTTGAGCCACGAGAGACAATCTGAGGTGCCTTTGCTTTGGTTGTTGAAAGAGCGAGTATTAATGGAAAACTGGTGGTGGTCTTGTGCCTAGATCCCTAAAAGGCATTCAATTCGCTCATATGGCTATACCTCATGGCGGTCCTGGAGAAGATGGGGGTTGGAATGGTGTTTCTGGCTTGGGTTTGCCTACTTTACACAATGCCATTTGGTAATTTGGACACTGTTCAGGGAATTCCAGCTGGAGAGAGTTATCCCTATCACCCCAGTTGTTTGCCTTGGCAAAATGGGTCAGGAGGGATGCCCTGCTTCAGGACTTGCCCTGGGATATCAATTGAGAGAATGCAATCTCCCTTTACGGCGATGATCTATTATAATTGGTTGAACTACTGCAGTTTCTTCCCTGGGTGCTTAGAATCCTCACTCTTTTTGCGAGCTAATTCAGGATCAAGAGAAAGTGGCATAAGTTGGTGGCATACTCACCTACGGGGTTTGCGTCCACTGGAGGTTTGGGGTTGTACCATGCAGTAGTCCGAGACTGACTTCAGTGCTTTGGCATCTTAATTACTAAAGAACCTAGCGACTTCTATGTTTAGAATTTATCGGGGTTACTTGGTCAATATAGAGAGGATGTGGCCAGATGGAGGAAGCTGTTGTTATTCCTGATGGGAAGGGTAGCACTCTACAAAATGATTTAACTAAATGCCTCTATGTCTTACAAAATATACTGTATATTATCCCTGAGGATTTTTTCAGACAGTGCAATCGACTACTAGGACACTGTTGTGGGAGGGGGGTGCCCCAGGATGCACTGGACACCCTCATGCAAGGCCCACTTGAGGGAGGCATTGCTTTGTCCAATCTGAAACTCTATTACTGAGAGGCGCAACTACAGTTGGTTAATGAATGGGCATTCATAGACCTGCTGGATCCAACCTTTCTGTTGTGCAGGAGAACTCTTCCTCAGCATGGTTATCCGAAGGTGGCTTCATGGTTTGCCCACTCTGCGGGAGGGTCCGGCCTCCATGGCCACAGTGATCAGGCATGGGGTAAGGTGACTAGGAGGTTCAGTTGGGAGGGGCAAATCTCCTTGGAAATGCTGCTATGGGACACGGAAGTGCTGGAGGGTTTACAATGGCTGGAGGGCTTCCAGAAATGAGATGTGATTGGACTCTCCAAAGTGGGGGGCCCTGTGGGAGGGTACATGGATGGTATCCATAGAATACCTCCAAGAGCACACTTCAACACCATGCGGTGTCTAACACCTATACCACCTTATTTCAGAACTGTATTTGGCCTTTAGACAAGATGATGGTTATTTGGAAGCGGGACTTGGGCATACTGGATGATGAGAATTGGGTAGAGGCATCCAGATATCTGAAGGAGATGGCGATCCAGGCTGGCTTTTGCCCTGCATAGCTCAAGATATTGCACACGGAAACCTAAACACAGATGACACTCCATGCCATGGGCAGACTTCCCAATGACTGGCCTGAAGAGTTGCGGACAAAGGGGCATCTATAGGAGGCGGTGGGAGCTCCAGTTGGTCTGTTGGTGCAGGCGGTGTCTCGGCATCTGGTTGGAGCAGACACTGTCACAGAACTCCCTCCTGTTCTGTAACATGGCATTGACTTTGGCTAGAAGAGACATCATTCAGGCTTGGGTTAAAGATAAGCCTCCTAGCACAGAACATGGACTGGTATATGCTAGCAGACCAGATGGAGTATCAGTCACAGGACTACCTATAGGGCCCATGGTTGGTGGTGAGGAAGCAATGCGCCTAACCGGTGGGATGTCGGGCGCTGTATGGCTGCACTCTTGGGCACGGGACAGACAAATATGTTGGAGGGGTCAGGTCTGCATATTGTTTAATGCCTGTCATGATTGGAGCAATTCCATAAACACAATGCCTTCCCTGGGACGCTAAACTTATTCTGGTGATGATTTACTTGTCCTTTATTGTACATTGTTATTTGCAAATAAGATGTTTTTAAAAAACCATTAAAATAGCCTCTCAAAAGTAAGCTGAGCGGAACGAGGGCATCATGAGCATCAGGCCTATTAGAATCAGCCGCACTTTAAGGCAATGGCAAAGTAAGCAGTTGCCCAGGACCCTCACCTTCCAACAGCCCCCCTTAGAAAGTGAACTTTCTCTCTATTTTACCTCTGCCTATTCCATTTTTCTACGTAAACCTCTCTCCCTACTCTAGCCAGTGCCATCTCAGAATTTTTAGCATTCAGGAAAAAGGCATACTTCCACTGCATTTGTGTGACCCAATTAAAGTTTAACATATAGCTGAGGGGTGATTTACCAACATTTTGCACTAGGTTGGCGTCACAAAAGTGGCACTAACTAGCACAAAATGTTCTTTTTCTAATTTACTTTCCAGTGCAAAATGTATTTTTGTTCTGGAAAGTACCCTTAAAGTAAAGCAAGGAAGTGCAAAGCACTGCTTTACATTACTTCGCACCAAGGGGGGTGTTACATGGGTGGTACATGAGTTCCCATGCTACCACCAATTCCTTTTGACACAAACCCTTATCTACAAACAATAGCAGACAGGGTTTTGTGCAAATAATTAACACCATAACACCATTTAAAAGGAAGCCTTAAGAGAAGAAATGTTTTTATATCTCCTTGTTTTCCGACTTTGCATGCGTGCTGCACTGTGTAACACTCATGCAAAGTAGGAAAAGTTGTAAAGTGTATCTACGCATAGTATCGTATAGTATTTTGTACAGAAAGGGTTCTCTTCCTGTACAAAACCTATGGTAGACTCAAGCACGCACCCTAGCACTATGCTCTAAGTTGTGTGCTTGGTGCACGGCAGCAGAAATCAGCGCCGGCGCTAAGCAGAGGGGAGGACATACCATATCTCTGCACATATGGTGCTCTCCTTCTCCCTCTCTGTCATGCTACGCAATGCAACATTGTTGGCTGCTGCGCTGCGTCCCGTTATTTTATGTAAATCTGGGGGAGAGTGTGATTTGTCTACATATGGGTTTGAAATAGCAGGAAATGGGTTATACAACTGAAATCAGTTCTTTATAGCGCAAAATATGTCTTGTCCCCAAATCCTTATAATGATACCGATTAGAACCCAAGATATCAGGCACAGATTGAAACAAAATAAGAATAATCTACAAACGTACGGTTCAACATAAAGCTAGTGGTCTGCAATGCATAAAACATGCAATCAAATAGTATGGATCAACAACAGAAAAACTCATGTGACTCAATTTTTCCAAAGCAATATGATCAAACCTGATGCACGCAATTGACATCTTTATTGCCGTGTTAAAAAGAAAATCGGACCACACCAAAGATGCTTTTGTTACAAACGTTACAACACAGTAAATAAGGTGATTTAACTTGCACTTTCGAGGTGTACAGGGCGAGCATCGGTTGTTTCACTGAATGACTTTCTCTTCCTATGCGCTACAGAAAATTATTACACTGTAAATGAACTACAGTTCAACGCTGCAAAATGAAAGATTATGATTTGAGGCATAGGGAGGCCAATTGGGATTTGGACCATGATGGGCGCCAAACTGGAGGAAGTGCGCTCTTTCCCAAAACTGGAAATAGCACTGTCCCCCATCATGAATTGGAAAGAGCGTGCTAACAGAGCAATACAGAAACCTGAAGCTTCGCCCAATGCCATCCACCAGTTTGCCCGCGCTCAGGGAAGTTGGTTTTCTTCACAGATTGACAAGAGTGGTACAAGAGAAAGTAGGATGTCATATTGTGTGTGGAATTGAATTCTGGGGTGCAGACAGAATCTCAGGAAAAATTGCCCTGCATGTAAGACATTTCAAGAAGAGGTTGCTTCACGTGCCAAAAGGCTTTCCAGAAATAATCCTGGAAAATGTTCGGAGTTGTAATCCATTCAGAGAACGATGCTGACTGGCTGCAAAACACACACGTTGAGCTTCAGATGTCACTCACAAGACATCTAGTTAGGGTTGGAGCCTAGCTTTTTGGGGTCAAACCCAAGCCCAGTATCCTTGAGAGGGGTATACACTGTGGCAAAGAAAATGTCCATGGCTCATGGTCAGGAGGGGAAATGTCAAGCTTTAGGGAAAGGACATGACCATATGGACATGTAAAATCCCTCTCATTATCCTCAGACCTACCTGAGAAGCTCTTAAATCCCTCTGAAAGGAGGTTTTTTGCTGTATCCAGCTGTGAAAAATTTCCAGTTGGAACTTGTCTCAAAAAGAGAAATGTAACTTGATCTGAAACTTACATATGCTGACAGAAAGAAGGCCTGTTGCATGCTCTTATGCACAGCAATACAACAATTACATGAGTTGTTAGGAACCAGGCATTCCAGGTAGAATGGGATGTTCTGTTCTATCTACTTACCTCGGGATAACGTTGATGCCAAAATGAGATGGGTAGCATGATATCTGATTGAGATCTGGCAAATAAGGGAACAGTTTGCCACTGTCTGAGTTTTGTTATGTTATGTTAGGCGATTTGTAGAGCGCATGGCTGTCCAGGCAAAGGACAAGTGAGATATATTGTGGACGAGAGGGTTGTGTGCCTCCAGTGAAGAAATAAATTAACCAACGTGCAAGCACTGCCGGAAGGTAAAGAGACTAAACTGATGCACTTTAATCAAAGAAGAGTATAAAACAATCTCAGGGACCTAATACATATATTTATTGTCTTAATGTTTTTGTAAATTATTTTATTGCATGTGTTTTTTATTTAATTGTCTAAAGGTGAAAAAAATCAGAGGCTGAAATAACGTTTCCAAATATATCCTATACTCTCTCCTGAATATAGTGGTAGTTATTAATGGATCAATAAAAGAGTGGAACAGTTCAAGCAATCATAGCCAACTAGAGTAACAAACATTGGCAAAGCCAATAGGTCTCGCATTGGCACACTGGTGTAGTGGTTTTATTTTTTATGCTTTATTGTGAGTATGTGTCACAAAAATAAGCGGGAAAAAAAGAAATGCTGCCATCTATACATATCCATATGCTAGCAAGAAATAAATGAAATATTAACTTTCATAGATAAATTTAATTAAAAAGTACTAGTGCTTCCTAGCAAGTAGATGCACTTAGAATAGGTATAGAAGAACATGTTAATTTTAATGCATCTTACAGGAAAATATGATACTTATTGGTGCAAAGAAAATGAACTTCTGGATTGGAATTACTCTAACCTGAAGACATAGTTTAAACATACAAGAATTACCAAAAATAGAAACAAAATAGATAAAGAAAAAATGATAAAATAAAGTGTTGGCTACCCAGCCCTGGTACTGAAGTACCCTTCATTCTAGGAGGATGTGCACATGTGATCATGGAAAATGTAAGCATTCACAGTGCAAGAGAGCCAATGACCGAAGTGAGCTGACCCACAACCCTATTCCACATGCGTTGCCTGATGGAAGGAAAAAGTGACTAACAGATGAATAGAAAAATGGATGAAGAGGACTGTTGCAGCGCTTCTCTGTGTACATCATTTTTTATTTATGACATTTTTGATATCATGAGGCTGACAAAAAAAATCAAGTTTCCTCTAGACATGACCAACAAAGGAATGAATTCTGAGTAGAATAAATCAACTGATTTTAAAAGATCAGCCGCTACTCACAAGTTGCTTTATTGAGCAGAGTATGGCGAATTAAAAATACCCGGTGTACGTCACTTTCATGGTCAAGATCCAAAATGTAGTTAGTCCAGGACCACAGGTTGACTACAAGGTCATTGATTGGAAAGTTAACAACCAGGAGACAATTTGGACATCCTTAAGATAAAATACATATAACATTAGCCCAAGACCTTTTTTTGTGGTAAGCAAAGAGCATATCCCATGTACCAAATTAAATCTTGCCAGTGCACTTGACATTATACCACGTCACGCTTTCCTTGATTCACACATGGGGCCCTCAATAGGTATCATCAAAAAGTGGTCTTCCCAAGGGTGTCTCCTCGCACACTGTAGCATGGCAATAGATTTTGCTGTGTAATTTTTACTTTTTACCTGGGGTGAGGATGGCCCAGGTTTTTTGTATACAATTTGGCAACAATATAACATTTGTATGGAAACCAAATTGTAGCATTTTTCCACAGCAAGCGTCTTACAATCATGGTACTTGATGCATATGTCTGTGTACGTATAATAACCCTTTGTTACAGAAATCACTTTAAAAACTGCAATTCACAAGTTGCAGAACTTGCAGGACTAACTCAAACTTTCACTCTTCTGAGGCCAATATATTTTAGAGCTACTGTGATATGTATTAACATTTATTATTAAGTGCCCAAACCACTTCAGTGTGTGTTATGTTCTCTCCCGCTGCTCACTATTAACATAAGAAACACATACATTACATATTTTTGTTGTTGAATGGACATTATTTTCCTTGTCTATCTCGTGGGTAGAATAGACATATCTCACACACATCGCTCACTCTTGTTCTAATATCACTCAACATATTTTCTTCACATTCTCTTAGCAAATGCCTAGCATTTTAGAGTAACTAGACTTTCAAATCTCAGTTTATCTCTAAGCCAAAGTCATGTAAAGCTCAGGAGTGTACTGGATCTTCCCCTGCAGTGTTGTTTGCGTGGGGGTACCATGTGAAACTATCCAACCTTGCTAGCACTCACCTCTTTTTTGTCTATTTGATATTTGCTTTGCCAGTTTTCTACAGTGTGAGTCTAATAAAAAATGTTCTTCAACCCTTGGAAGCTGATTAAAGATCTGGGTCAAGATCTGAAAATCAATAGACTGGAATAATCAATACTTATAACAGCGCTAAGCCCCCTGCTACTGAAAATCAATGTGATTAATCTATATGTTTTTAGAGTTTCATGATAAAAAAATTAAATAATTGTTTCAGTATTGCTCAGTAACTCTGGACTATAAATGAAGTTATGAAAAGGAACAACAATCATAAAAATAAAAAAAAACCTAAGTAACAAGCGCAACACAAAAAGTATGGTATCTACTAGAAACTTAGTATGGAGCCCATATTTCCTAATCAAGCCAAAAGTCCAAAAATACTTCCTCTTGCTTTCTAGGGATTATACATCTATGTATTAGCATCATATTTAGAATTAACTTCTATTTTTGGTATGAGAATAATGCTGACTGGGGATCAGAAACCATCTTTTATCCTAACATTTTACTAAGTATCTTAAAAAATTACATTCAAGGGGGGGCATGGCTTAAGCCGGCACACAAGTTGGGGGCCACAGTCTTGAGGTCTGCTTTACCTGAACATTCAGAGAGCTTTTAGACTGTCTAGAGGTGGTGCAGCCGGCAGCCTTCAACAGACAAGAATGGCTGAAGTTGATGCAACCCCTTTACCTGTAATTTGCTTTAAGGTACGAGCATTTTTTCACTCTGTTTTCGGTTTTGCAGTCACGGCTGTTTCTGCAGAAATGGACGCCATTTTTAGTGGCTGTATCTCTACCTCTTCACATTAGTACGAAAGGGATAATTATTGACTATTTCAAATTCTTTTTTTTCTCTTTCAGTTCATTCTGCTGTTGGCAATCCCACAACCTGGCAGGAATGTTTCTCAAGTAGTAAAGAAGACCTTTCTATTTTTGGTTTATCCTCTGTAGGATGCTTCTGACTCCTTTACCCTATATCAAATACTGGTCTCTTCCTTTATGGTCAGGTTAAAAAAGCCACAATTCATATTTGTGCCAAAGAATAGCTACCGATCTCCTCAGGAAGCTCTTCTAGTACTGAAAATTCAGTGTTTAAAACGTCAACTATCTCTGCAGTGATGGCTACCTCCGTAGCATCACACAATTCCATTCAGCAGTCCACCTCGAGTAAATCCCAATCTCCGTCCTCATCTTCTAAAAGTCTAAAATAAGACCCTCCATCAGCTGAGAAAACGGCATCTTCAATTTCTCTAGAATTATTATTGAAGGAGATTAGGTCATTGCGACCCCTTGTTGAGGAAAGAAATACGCGTATCCAAAACCTGGATGACAAATGGACACTAATGGAAAATCGTGTCTCTATGGTGGAACAGCAGGTGGTGGACTTGCATGACCGGAACAGCTAAAGTTCAGCTTTTGGAGAAGGAGGTTGCTTAACTAAAAAAAACAGGCAGAAGATTTAGAAAACAGTAATAGATGGGATAACCTACACATTTATGGTCTTCTGGAGGCACTTGAGGGAGATGATCCTGTTTCATACTTTACATCCTTCCTTCCTAATTTGCTGGACATGTGACCTTCCACTTCGCTTAATATCCAGAGGGCTCATAGGCTGGGCCCTCGTCTCACCTCTTCCAAGTTGCCTGCAAAGCCAAGAGGAGTCATTATACTGTTTCTACAAATTACAGATTTTATGGTGGTTCTTGTCACAGCCAGGGCTAAGCGGCAAGTGTTCTGGGTGGGGCAGAGGGTCTTCTTGTCTCAAGATGTCTCTAATACCACTGCTGCCAGGAGAAAGGAGTTCCTAGGACTTCGGCCTTCTTTAAAGGCTTTGGGTGCGCAATATGGTCTCTTTCATCCCTGCATTTTCAAAGTCCCCTATCAAAACAAGACTTCTACTTTTGAAGATCAAGCAAACCTTAATAGATTTTTACAAACTCATAGATCCCCGGACACTAAGGATGTCGGGGGTCCTTCTTTGCATTGACTTCCCTTATAACAACATTTTGTCTATCCGTTGGCCCTTGTGTGCTGGATGTTGTAAGATGTGATTGGTGTACCTACTCTTGTTTACATTTTTCATTGTGGTTATTTGATGTACTAGTAAATTTATTATGATGTCTGTATTCTTTGTTTTTATGCTAGGTTATCATATTTGGTAATATAGCTTGCTCTATCCCCTTCTATTTTTTTTCACAGATTCCTTCTATCTGTCTGCACAAAGCATTAGTCCTCATCCATGTGTGTTGTCCGGATATGGCGTAGACTCATTCCTCTCGGGTGTGTCATCTGTTTTTGTGTTGTTACCACCCCAGTTCTTTTCAGTTGTCCTTTTTGGACTTGTTCTGTTTTTTCTTCTACTATCTATTCTCATTTTCTCTTCCCTCCTCCCTTTTTCCTCTCTGATCTCATGCCTATGCTGCACTTTCCCTTCTCTCTATTATATACTGGATTTCTTAAATATGCCTCATTGCTATCCAAGACTATTTTCTTCATTGTGTATAATTCAGAGTAATCACACGGAATATTAAAGGATCTCTTAATCCAATCAAACGACAAAGTGTTATCCCATCTAGGCAAATCTAATCACGATTTGGTCCTTCTTCAAGAAAATCACCTTACACAATCTGAAGCTTTGAAGTTTAAGTGAACTTGGGTTGGCTCTATGTTTGTTTCCCCATTGATGAATATGAAAAATGGGGTTGTCATATTGGCAAAAAAATCCCTTAATGTTAAAATGGTTTATCAACAAATAGATGACATAGGTAGATGGATTATAGTTAGTCGTATCATAGATAATGACCCCCTCATTATTATGAATGTTTATGCCCCAACACAATCTGATACTGCTTTATTACCCACCATCGCACAAAAACGTACACAATTGCATAACTCTTACTTTATTTTAGGGGGGAGCATAATCAAATAATGGACGCGTTTTTAGATAGATTATCCTCAGTTTATTTTTCATCCCATAAAATGCATAAACAATTTCACTCTGTTATCTATAAGGGAGCCTTGGTGGACCCTTGGAGATTGTCTAACCCAACAGCCCGGGAATATACTTTTTACTCTCTTTCTCATGGTTCACCTTCAAGACTCTCTAATTCTCTTGCACAGTTTATCCTAAAGTCAAATTTTTCCAATTGTGCTCTCCAACCAAGCTATGGTTATCACTGTTTTGGATTTGGTTTCCCCCGTCCTCCTTTACATCGCTGGAAATGTAACAATTATTTATTGCAAGATGCTCAAATCTCTAGTTCGTTCATCGCCTTTGCTTCTGACTTTTTTTCCTTTAATGATAATATAGAAGTCTCTCCTTGCCTGCTCTGGGATACGTTCAAAGCCTTGGCACAAGATTTTATTTTAAACTATGTTTCTAAACAAAAGAAGACAACGTTTAAAGAACATACTAGACTGCTCTCATAGATTAAATCTTTAGAAAATTAGTATTTCTTCTCCAAACTGCCCTCTGACCTTAATGCTCTGCTTAAAGCCAAATTATAATTTAACTCTATCTCTATTGAAGAAGCCTCCTCTAGACTTCTTCGGAAGAATGCTCGTTATTATGAAAGGTGAAATAAAGCTGGTAAGCTATTAGTGAATTACCTTAAGGGGAGAACAGTGCGGCTCATTATTGACTCAATTTCCACTTCGATGGGTAAGTCTACTACTAATCACCAGGCTAATTTAGAAAAATTTGTTATGTTTTATAATTCTCGCTGTATACGCCTAAATCAGCTCCTTCTTCCTCTGCAATTGTGGACTATCTACACCATCCCCTAATTCTGTTGAGCAGGATTTTGATTTTGATTCTTTAGAGAATAGCCTTTCTTCTGAAGAAATTGGTGCACCCTATGAGCACTTAAATTAGAGAAAACAGCTGGTCCAGATGGTTTTACAGTAGAGTTTTATCGCCATTTCTCTAGCATCCTTCTTCCCTACTTGTATTGTTTATTAAATCATGTCCCTGCATCTTATTCCACCTCTGGCACTTTCCAAGAAGCTATCATTTGTTTTATACATAAAGATAGTAAGGATCCTCGCAAATGTAAAAACTATAGGATTATTTCTTTATTGAACGTTGGTTATAAAATGTTTACAAAGCTCTTAGCTTTCCTTTTAGAATCCGTTTTTGCCCACCTCATAGGAAAAGAACAATCAGAGTTTATGAAGAGAAGGCTTATATCTGAAGATGCAAAACTGTTTCAGAATGTTCTCTGTAAAGCCTCTTCTTTTAAACATATTTTGCAGCCACAACCATTGATGCTGAGAAGGCATTTGATAGAGTAAATTGGGATCTTCTATTTAATTCCTTAAAATGGCATGGGTTTGGGCCTAAAATTATAGCTATCATCTCCCTATATCATGCTCCATGGGCATCTGTAATGGTTAATGGCATGATTTCCTCATATTTTCCTCTCAATAGGGGGGTTTGGCAAGGTTGCCCACTCTCTCCTTTATTATTCATCTTAGGTCTAGCCCTTTCTTTCTCTGATTTGTCTTAATCCTTCTATCACTGGCGTTTCTTAACGAAATCAGCATTTAAAAATTTCTCCGTAGGCAGACGACATTATTCTATTTATCTATTCTCCTGAGAATTCACTACCGTCTCTCTTACATGAAATCTCACTATTTTCTACTGACTCGGGATATAAAATTAATAAGAATGAAATGGAAATTCTCCCGCTTACTAAATACACTTTTAGTAACTCTTACTCTCTTACTGGTTATCAGTGGTCCACTTCTGCAAAAATTAAATATTTGGGAGTTTGGTTCACAAATTCCATCCCAGATACGGTTAAGGTTAATTTTACAGAGCTTAGTATTAAAATTGATAAGATTCTTTCCTCTTGGAATCCTTTATTTTTATCATGGTGGGGTTGTTCAGACTCTATTAAAATTATGATTTCCCCCTTATTCTTATATCTTCTTTTTTTGTTGTTATTGCACATTTCTAAACATTTCTTTAAAAAAAACAACACCTTACTCCTTAAATTTATTTGGAAACATAAAAAGCATAGAATAGCATTAGTTACTTTACAAAAACCGAAAGTAGCGAGAGGGGTTAATTTTCCTCATTTGTATGGTTATCACAGAGCTTTTGCCTTACGCCAAGCAGCTCTTTGGACTCAAGATTCATCCTTGTCCCTTTCTCCTTTATGGCTAGATATTGAACATGTTTCTCTTGTTCCCTTTAGCTTCAAAGAAGTTCTCCCTCTGACTGCTCAGATGTTGTTTCTTCATCCCCCTACCTTACGGTAGACGGTATTGGTGCTCAAATCGACTTTTCTTCCACTCATTCTTGATACAGCCTTTTTTTTTTTCAAATGCCGATATGGTAAAACTACTTTCTTAAGATAAATAATAGGCCCTTTTTTGGCATACCTGGAAGGACAAAGGTTTAATGTGGGTATCTCAACTTTTTTATAACAGTTTCCTCATCTCTTTTCCTCAATTTTGCCTTATTTATCATTGCCCTAAATCCTTTTATATTCGCTTTTTATCATTAATGAATGTAGTTCTTGATGTCTATGTCTAATTACAGAACTCTTTGAAGACTGTTCCTTTTTTTTCTAGCATTACTGATTTTCTGAAAACTGGTCCTTGGACTTCGGCTATTTATAAGTATTTCTCCCTACCCGACCCCTCCAGAACCAAATCCAAGTCTGAGCTTTTAAGGGTGAGAGATTTGGGAGTTTCTTGGACAATCCCTTTTTGGAATAATGTATGGGCACCCATATATAAAATCTCACAATCCCCTGGTATTACACAATCTCCATTTTTTTAACACAGCCTATAATTTACTCCCTTAGAGTGCTCCAAATTCGCCTACGATACCCCTGCTAAATGCTGGTCGTGCAATTTTCTTGATGCAGATTTAATACACATCTTATTCAACTATATTAATACCCATAATTTCTGATATGAAGATTTACATTTTGATAGCCCTTTCAATATTGTTTATATTTTTAGTGGGGATCATTGTTCAATTTGGTCTTTGCATCTATCCCTAAAAATAAATTATTAGATAATCTATCATCAATTGCTTTCCACCAGATTAGTTTTGTCGTGTATTTCTATAGGTTCTGAATCGATCCCCCTATTCCTGACCCTATTCTGGTTAAACTAACTATCAAGTTAACTAACAGTCAGCCCATGAGGCAAGAAATCCCCCATGATGCAGATACCGTTATCTGACGCAGTCACACTCCGGCACAGGAACGTGTTATCTGATTAGGTCATAACGCTTGAGATCTAATTAGACAAGCGACATTCCTCCAGCCCCTGATAAGGCATACGACGTTCTCATAACAAATCAAACCTATGACAACCTGGATAATCCGTGCGGCCATTGTTTTGATTTCACAGAGAACTTTAGTAAAGAATGTGCTAACGAGCAAGTCGTATGACATCTTTATTGACGTACCTATGTCCATCCTTACGTCAATCCCGGCACCTTTAAGGTATAAATATTGCCGACCTTGCCCTATGCAAACACACGCGTGGTGACAAGACGGAGCAGCCATACTTGCCGAAGCCGATAGCAGAAGCAGACCCCGCTGGCAGCAGCCCCGCCTTCCTGACGCGCTGAGAGACGCGCTGCTATCTCAAGCCGAGAGACCCAGCACCGGCGCTTCCGGGTAGCCCTCGCAGGCAGCCTGGAATATCGAGAGCAGAGAAAGAGATACCATTCCTCATCCATCCTAAATTCCAGGTACAGAACTGAATAACCCCTCACAGAGAATTCTTTAGTTATTCACTTGGCAAAAACAAACTTAACTTAAACTGTAACTTTCTATTCCCGCCCACGCATTAGACTTAGGTCAGGTACACGGGGTAGGCGTATTTAGAAACACCAGTTGAGTACGTTTAGTCAAATGTATATGTGTATGTAAATATATTTTAATCATTTTAAAACATCATATGGCTCAGAAACCATATCAATGTTTTTACAGTATTATTTTATACTATTGCTTTTAATGTATGCACTTTACTTAACTATAAGTATTGCAATAATATCGATCCATTTCTCTTGTACGAGAAAAGAGACTGATCAATAAATAACCCCTTTTTATTGAACACGCCCGTCTCTTCCTTTTCTCTACATTCTGATGAGACTAAGAATGCACGTACTGACTGAGTAAAATAATTGCCTTGTGCTCACACGACTCTTGAGATTGACTCTTGATTAGGGGAGAGCAAAGTTGTCATGTTCTATGGTTGTCAGAAACTAAATCCCTTCTTGTCTAATCAGGGGAGTTAATCCTTCCTTGAACATTCGAGAAAGTTTCTAGGGAACTCTGAGCTTAGCTGGCAAACCCAAAAATTAAGTCTAGTATCGACAGTAGTAGACCTAGTTAACGTCTGGTCTAGGCCTTTACTGCTGTAGGTACTATTCCAATGCGCAGAGCCTATTGGGAAAATAGGAGCTACACTACATGGCGCCCAACGTGTTTGGAAAGGGCGATAAAACTAACGTAAGACATTTAGAGTAACTCAGTCGTGCTTTCTCACTCAGACCCCTTTTCCCAAATACTCCAAAGACGTCTGGAGTGGGTGAAAGGTTATATCCTCCAAAACCTCGCAGGAGGGAACTCCTATGTATGGTTTTTGGTCAAGTCAACGTTGAAGGATAAAACAGTTCCAGAATATTGTGCATCTAATCTCTGTCTCCATAAGAAACCTGATCTGCAAACAAACATAAAACCATCCTGTCTGTAAAATGGCAGAGAGTGATGATGAAAGAGAGGCAATTAGATTAGCTACTGAAATAGCAGATGCTGATGCTACCATGCAAACAGCAGACCCGGATATAATACTCATCCAGGTCGCCAAAAGGAGATCTATAACCTTAAAACTTATAGAAAATGGACTGACACCTAGAGGTGGCACAGTCATATTCGTAATTGAGGCACACGAATATCGGCAGACAGAGGTATACTATACATGGATACATTTTCCAGCAGCAAATGCTGTAACAAAGTACTTCCACTATTACAAAGTAGAGGAACCTCCTGAAACGTACACTCCTTTCGAGGAGGTGGAAGTACCACTCAAATTCCAAGAGCATTTGCTCTTATTTGATGGCGCCCTAAAACACAATAATCACATTACAAGGCTCGGTCCTTTAGGAAGACCAGGAGCAACGTGGCCGGTCCTAGCCGGATACACACCACATCCAGACATCGATAGGATGCCTGCAGCTGAATTATTAACACAGCTGAAACAATTACTAAAAATTCATAGACAATTAGTTCAGTATGTAATGCGGACTTCAACAATTCAGCCAGCGATTAAACTACCACAGCTGACCCCACACCAGGGGAACACAAATAAAATTACACCACAGAACATCCAATCCTGCCTAGGTAAAGTTCCAGCTAAACGGGAACAGATACCATTCTGGTTGGCACAGAAAATTACCCAAATAGAGGCGGTGTTTCCTGACACCACCCCGCTGGAAAAACACAGGATTCTGACTATATGTCTCCCAATGGGAATCGCACCACACATTGAGGACTGTGACACTTGGGGTACAGTCTTTGCTTCCATCTACACAAAAACGCACGGTGTCCCATCCATTTCGGTGATACCAGATGTGCTAAAACAAATTCAAGATGAATACGGTCCAGAACCTGCTTTAACTCTTGGTATGAAATTACTGAAAGACTTCAAGCAGGTCTCGGCTATATTACTAGCCAACATAAAGGGTGAAGCAGCAAACGTGGCGATCCGCCAGAGGTTAAAAGAGACAGATATAGCAGACCAACCAGCTGAAATTGCCAGAATCATAGAAAAATCCTATGAAGAACTAGGCAGAGATAGTCTAGGTGGAATACCAGTAAAACCGCAACTGACTACAAGTCCAGAAAAAATATTTTTTAATAATAATTCACCAAAAAAGAACTGGGATGGAAACAAACAATCCAATCCTAAAGAAAAGAAATTCCAGTCCAGAGGAAGGTCGCCTAGGCGAAGAGAGAAATCTCCAAACCCAAGACAAAGGTCACCCCAGAGTGACCCCTCTGGGAATAGATATAACCTTAGAAATAGGGGTAATATTAAAAAACCTGATAGATATCAAGACATTGATACACGTCCCTCTCAATCTTTTCAGAATTCCTTGCAGAAATCGGAAAGAAGAGGACGATCAGAAGAGCACGCCAAGTCCAAAGACAAGGAACCTGCTCAACTGAAAAAGAAATTACAATTTCCAAAAAAGAAGGTAGCCAGTATCAAGGTAGTTAACAATGCCGAGAATACTGAGGACACAACTGAAAAACGGAGAGTGGGCTCAGACAATGCTAGACAGCGCAGCAGAGGTGAGCATAGCTCGCAAAGTCCTTATGAATCATCTGGAGACAGTGGACACGAATGAATACCTTCAAGTGGAAACTGCAGATACCAGAGTTAGCAAGCCCCACAAGATATACGAGATAACATTACGTATAGAGGGAGATAAGACTAGGAAAATAAGGGGACTATTTTGGGATAACCTATCCAAGGGCTATGACATCCTTCTAGCTGAAAAAGACTGGCCACCAGAATTTGTCAGGGAGTGCCCTCATGGCGAAGAGGTAATTATGCCTGCCTTCTCGAATCAAATACCGATTCATAAAAAATACACACTTGCTAGAAAGTGGGCAGTGGCCTTAGCACCTGCTTTATATAAAAATCATGTAGGATGGGATGAGGATTCTCCTCCTCACAAAATCCAGTTAAAATCACAACCAACTGCACAAAGGCAGTACCCAATTAAGCAAGAAGCTAAAAAACAGGTAAATGAAATACTAGACCAGCTAGAATACCAGGGGGTGATTGAAACTTGCACCTCACAAATGAACAATCCTTTGTTTCCGGTCTCCAAACCAGACAATTCGTACCGTCTAGTTTTGGATTACCGACACCTTAACACATGTTGCAAAACCTTTGCAGTGCAAAACTCACACAGTGCTGCACTAATGAATAACATAGTGCGCAAAAAATACAAAACAACCTTGGACATCTCCAATGGATTCTTTTGTCAAAACATAGCACCAGAGAGCAGATCTTTAACTGCATTCTCAGTAAATGGCACTCAAAAACAATTCTGTCGGTTAGCCCAGGGGTACAAGAACAGCCCAGGGGTATTCTCAGCGAGAGTAACAGAATTACTACAACTATATGATGATGAAGCATTATCTTATGTCGATGACATTTACTTAACAGATGATGACTTGGAGACTCACTTGAAAAGGGTGAACACCATAATACTTGGGTTCGCTGCAGAGGGTTACAAATTCAACTTCAAAAAGTCCAGAATTGCCCATCTGACGGTCCTATTCTTAGGATATGAGTTATCAAGTGAAGGTAAAAGCCTGGCAGACAATTTCCTAGAGAAATGTGCCGTAATCCAAGCTCCTAAAACACTAAAAAACCTACAGTCAATTCTAGGCTTCCTAAATTTCGGAAGAACATACATTGCAAATTACGCAGAAAGGGTCAAACCCCTTTACGATCTAATTAAACCAGACTTTAAAAGATCCAGTTGGACTCAAAAACACACAGAAATTTTGAGATCCTTACAAACAGACATGCTAATTAAAACAAAATTAGAAACACGTGATAACACACGCAATCTTGTGATTCGAGTCATCCCAGGGAGATGCGGATTCACATACCTGACCTCTAATGAGGGAGAAAAGGTACCAATTGCATTCAAATCACACTTGTACACAAAAGCTGAACAGAGATTCAGCAACAAAGGAAAAATTGTTCAAGCAGTTCAAACCGCAATAGCTAGAGAAAAAGACATAGCTGACGGTAGACATATCACAGTCAGAACAGCTGAATCAGCCTTTGAGGCATTAACAACACCGTGTAATTTACCATCAACAACATTGGATCCAGAATGGATACAATGGGTGAATTCAATCACAACGGACAAAGTATACTACTACTTTGATCCAGAACTAGAAGAATTAAAAAATCTAAAATATGAAAAGACGTATCCTCTGCCAATCGACATTCTGCCTCTACGACATTACGCCTGTGTAATCTATACAGACGGACATGCTCAACCCTCCGTTTGGGGAGAACATGCATACAATCCCACATGTGAGATTACAAAAGAAGTGTGGCGCGGAGGTAAACTAAGACCTCTATTAACAAAATCACACTGAGTAGAAACTAATTCAGAACTACAAACTGAAATAATAGCTTTGAAAATGGCGCTAGATAATGCGGATCGCGAATTCCCGACACTTATAGTGTCAGATTCATATTACTGCGTCAAAGCATATAACAAGGATTTGCAGACATGGATTCAGAACGGTTACAAAGATGACACAGATGCACCAATAAAGCAGAGACTGCTCTGGGAACAAGTAGCTCTTTTGAAAAAAGAACTACCAAAGACTCACGTGACACACTCACTGAGTCATCAACGTGATGGCGTTCACGTTGTAGGGAATTCATTGGCTGAAACAGCCGCAACGGCAGCCACTAAATCGGCTCCCGTAGATCGAAAAAAGCGTACATTAAAATACATTGACGGTGAAACATTGCTGGCGGTGAAAACGTCATCAAAAGGCGACTGCTCAGCGTTACCGATCAACTATCCACTCAATTATACATACATAATCGATGCAAACTCCGTCCCTTTTGCTCGAATCCCTGGAGTGGGGGATAGAGTGATTCCAAACATGGACAGGAGAAACTTGTTAATCGCAGACGCACACATGGGCGAGGGTCTCAGACACCTTAAATTAAAAGATTCTCTGGAAGAATTACAATCACGGTACTGGTGGCCAGGCATGAGCCTGCACTACACCATGTTTGTAAAAAACTGCCCAAACTGCAACAGAGATCGCAGAGGGGAGAGAAGCAGTTTAATACCTCGTCGAATCAAGGCAGATAATATTACCAGCAAAAAGAATGGCTTGCGATTAACATATACAGGCTAGTTTCCACTTATAATGTAGATCCACGGCACTCGGCTGACGTCCGGACTGTTATACAAGATTTGCGAGTCTAAATGGCATATACGCTAAGAGCATGCTACGTTCGACCGTTGTTTTCACTCAGGCAAACCAGCCTGGGGGGGAAACATGGCCAAATGAGCACAGCCCAGCGGGAATCTTCTCACTTCCTTCCTGAGGGTATGGGATGGTGTAAAGAAAAAACCAAGGCAGAAAGCAATCTATAATAGAAAGGATATTAGGTTCGGGAGCTGGGTGGGTCAAACATCTAATAAGTGTCCAACGTAGTCTAAATAACTTGCCAAGAAATTCTCTGAAGGGATTCAGTCCGTACGAATTATTATTCGGAACTAGGATGTTGATCTCTGACCTTGATAGTCAGACTTCAGTGGTAATAGAAAAAACCTTTGATGTCAAAGACCGTTTGGCTATTTTACAGGACTTAAACAAAACAAGAAAAGACCTGAGCAACATACAGTTGAAACAACAGCCAACAACCACTGAAGAATCACCACCTGTCCCAGCAAGACCTGTCTGGATTCCAAAAGTCGGGGATCTAGTCAGGGAGAAGATCGCGGTAAAGAAGGAATTTGGGCCTTCTTACAGAAAAGCAGTTCCTGTCTTGTCTGTCAACGGGACAAGATCAGTTGTACTACCGCCACTTGCTGGAAAAAAGGAGAACCGAGTTGTATCCATCGACCTGGTAAAACCACAAAATGTGGCCAATAACAAACAGTAGGCCAAGTGGACTCCCAATAAGTAGCAGAACACCAAGGTTTGCTACCAGTACAGAGGTCCTATCAAAGAGGCTCATCACATTCGAAACGCCTACAGAAGAACAACAAGGACTATGCAACAATGCAATAGAACTAAGACCTCTGAAAACCCAAATAAAAACATTTAGCAGAGACACACCTATCTATACTGAAGTACCAAGTGACAATGCAAAAAACAAAAATCCTGAACCAATTGGAACAATTGACAGAACTGCATCTGGTTACTTCATCAACTTCGATGATTCCTCTGAAGGTTTCAGCGAACCAAAGACACAGCCATCATCAAAATCCTTTAAAGACAAAGCTAAGGAACTTTTGAAACAACTGAAAGAAACATATCTGGTTTCTCCATGGATTGAATTTTGGGTGGGTTTTGGTGCATTTATCCTCATACTTTGGCTCATCATGGTATTTACTTTGGGACGCTTCATTGAGGGAAAATATGCTAAAATGGACACAGCAAGTCAGAACATCAACTTGGTCCTCAAACCACACACATCTTCACACGTCGAGAAAAGAGAACTTTCTTCAGAACTTTCTTCAGCCAACTTCACAGCAATTCCAATACCTGGTGGGGTAGCCTGGGACAACACTGACTATGAAATTTATGGTCCGGTCGAGATCCTGAAATATCCACACCAAATCAAGATCTCCTTGAGTGACTTTGCAAAACCAAACTCATTTGCTGATGATTGGGACTTTGAAAGTATAAACAATATGATGTCTGACTTAGTAATGTCTGCTAAATTTACAAAACATGATTATTTGCAAGGTTCTACAAATTATGATAGTATGTATTGCTATAACCATTATGGTAACCATTTCTTGCATAAATCTGCACAACCTAGAAATGTTTTAAATTATAATCAATGGGAACATTGTGCTACACCTCCAAAAGGGAGCTCTAGAACCGTTTATGACAAATATTCATACTTTCAAGGTTTTAACACTAGTAATGCTGAAACATTTTATTATAAATTGTCAAACAAGACAGGGATGAAAACCATGATAACCAACACAAAATTGATATATTCAGACATATTCTTTGAAAAGATGAATACTTTTGGATTTGATTATTGGGACAAAAATGTTGATTTGAAAAGTGTTTGGGGTACAAAAGAATGGCAAGTACAGGGTTTAGAAGCTTTGTTCAGAGCCTGCATGATCCCAGAACAAATGATATTTTTAAATGACACTGTTCAACAAACCACCTGTCTTGGCTTAGCCAAAATCAAAGATTTAAATAACCCGTCTATTCCAAAGCCAACAATGTTTAGCAATAGCTCTGAAACAGATGAAGAAATAGACATAAACCATATACTTAACCAAAACAGAACACATCCTGATTGGAAACAATGGTTGATCTGGCCCACAGATACAAATCACTGTCAAGATAGATTCCTGAATAAAACACAGGGTTTCATAATGACAAGGCCAGACCCTAGATATCCCCAAAGACATCACCCAGGGATAATAACAACCTACAGTGTGGGCAAATTATGCCTTCAATGGCTACAAACTTCCACACTGCCTGAAATTAAGCAACACCTAACTTTACTTACTGATGGTGCTGACTTGCGTGATTTCATACTGGGACCACGCAAACAGCGTCATAAGCGTTTCATAGCAGCCTCTGTATATGCAGCATACAATGAGGCCTGGAAGGTTACTCAAATTGAAACAGCAGAAAGAATACGGGAAATTGACCGTATTAATTTGGAAAAATCACTTTCTGTAGTGGACAATGGGTTAATGACTCTGTCCTCCAGAATATTTTCATTGGACAGCATTGTGTCTTCAGCAATCGATATACTATCGCAAGACTTACTGTTATTACAACATGGACAGTCACAATTGCGTTCCATTGTACAGCTTGGCTGGACGTTACAAAATCTGCGTTCAGGCTATGTGCCTTGGCGTTTAATCAACACAACGTCACTATTCCAAATCTTTAACCTTACTGATAGACAAATCGGTATGGCACAGAAGGGTGCTGATTATACAATCTTGAGCATTGAAAAACTAGAAAGATTACCGTTGACAATATCAGAACGACCTGTCAGTGAATGGATAATCCACGGAATAATAAATATTCCAATCTCAACCTTCAGGTTTCAATACTGCCAAAAATATATACAGGCTGGCATGTACGAGAAATTGGGAAAGGGGTACCTTAAAACAACTTGGAACCTGCCCTATTCACATGCATGTGTCAGTAATAAAGGACAGAAAGTGTTTCTTAGTGGCAACAATTGTGCTATGTCACTAAGCGGCACACTTCTGTGTAACGGTATTAGTTTGCACGGAGCCTGTGAAGGGAATTCATACAACCTTTCATGTCACCAGCAAGGCGCACCTGCAACTGAAATAGAACCATTCTTTCAAAGACTCTATAATGGGAGTTACATTCTTATTGTAGACCGCAGATGTTGCAGTCTTATGCCCGGGACTCCTTATCTAGTAACAACAACGGCGAAGGTCAAGTGCTGTGGACGTTCTTTATTCCCCAGCTCCTTTCCAGACAGGGAGGCAAGGGCATGGCCCAGTTTGAAAATTACTTCTATTCGAATAGACACTTTAAGCAGAATGAAAACAGTGCTTCTTCAGACGCCTACAAGGCTCACGTCATCAAAAGAAACGTATGATCTACAAGTCGCAAGGACAACTGCAGAGATACATACATTATTATCAACCAATTCCCCCGTACATTTCGCGGAAATCCTGAGCGAAATCTTAAATATTTCTGATACCACTGGGGTCTCAAAGGTATTTAAGACAGTATTTTCGATGGCATTAACACCATTCAAAGCCATACTGGGTATTTTTCCAGATTTCGTCCATTCGATTTTTGGCGGACTTCCCCTGATCCTGGGACTAATTGCAGGAATCCTATTCCTAGTCCTTATTTTTCGTTATGGCAACCCATGTCACAGATCAAACTCTCGCGACAATGGAAGATACGATCCTAGCCATTGGATACCGGGACCGGATATCAAAAATCCTGGGACTCTCCCGGCTTAGAGACCTAAACATGACTTGGTTTCTCAATGCAGACAATCATGCGCATGAATGCATGGTTACACCTATTTCCGACTTAGTGGAACTTTCCCATGAAGCTGTTGACAGTTTTTTCGAAAGCCTGAATGATATGATGTTCTCCCCGGAACAGAAATAGAGACTTTTGAGTAAACTCGCACACGGCGTTCCCTGAATTCGGCCTTCAACTTTTAAAAAATAAAGTCACATGAACAATTACAATCCAGTTCACGGACAGCAACTTTTTTCAGCAAGCCCCTTAAAATATTTTTCTATATATTTTTTTTTTTCCGGGACACTGATCTTCTGCTTAAAGTAAGAAACTATTCCTAGAGAACTAAGATTTCTATTTTTAGATACTTTATATAGACTTTAGCTGCCCGCTGGTATGTTCACAAATATTTTATTATGTGATGAAATGGTCTCGACTTTCCTTTCTGTATAGCTATATTAAGAGCCATTTCATGTGTACTACTCAAATACCAAAGAGCAATATTACATAAAAATGCGTGTTTACTTTTGCATTTAATTCATAGCTTAAGTGCATACAATATATATGACTGCAATTTTTCAGTATATTTGAAAATTTCGAAATGCATTTATGTATTTTGGGGTGGTAAGGTATACACTATACTCTATAGTATGTTGTACTATGTTATACTATGCATAGATTAGTAGATATGACCATAGTTAGCGTGGAGTGGGTGTCGTGTATTTCTATAGGTTCTGAATCGATCCCCCTATTCCTGACCCTATTCTGGTTAAACTAACTATCAAGTTAACTAACAGTCAGCCCATGAGGCAAGAAATCCCCCATGATGCAGATACCGTTATCTGACGCAGTCACACTCCGGCACAGGAACGTGTTATCTGATTAGGTCATAACGCTTGAGATCTAATTAGACAAGCGACATTCCTCCAGCCCCTGATAAGGCATACGACGTTCTCATAACAAATCAAACCTATGACAACCTGGATAATCCGTGCGGCCATTGTTTTGATTTCACAGAGAACTTTAGTAAAGAATGTGCTAACGAGCAAGTCGTATGACATCTTTATTGACGTACCTATGTCCATCCTTACGTCAATCCCGGCACCTTTAAGGTATAAATATTGCCGACCTTGCCCTATGCAAACACACGCGTGGTGACAAGACGGAGCAGCCATACTTGCCGAAGCCGAGAGCAGAAGCAGACCCCGCTGGCAGCAGCCCCGCCTTCCTGACGCGCTGAGAGACGCGCTGCTATCTCAAGCCGAGAGACCCAGCACCGGCGCTTCCGGGTAGCCCTCGCAGGCAGCCTGGAATATCGAGAGCAGAGAAAGAGATACCATTCCTCATCCATCCTAAATTCCAGGTACAGAACTGAATAACCCCTCACAGAGAATTCTTTAGTTATTCACTTGGCAAAAACAAACTTAACTTAAACTGTAACTTTCTATTCCCGCCCACGCATTAGACTTAGGTCAGGTACACGGGGTAGGCGTATTTAGAAACACCAGTTGAGTACGTTTAGTCAAATGTATATGTGTATGTAAATATATTTTAATCATTTTAAAACATCATATGGCTCAGAAACCATATCAATGTTTTTACAGTATTATTTTATACTATTGCTTTTAATGTATGCACTTTACTTAACTATAAGTATTGCAATAATATCGATCCATTTCTCTTGTACGAGAAAAGAGACTGATCAATAAATAACACCTTTTTATTGAACACGCCCGTCTCTTCCTTTTCTCTACATTCTGATGAGACTAAGAATGCACGTACTGACTGAGTAAAATAATTGCCTTGTGCTCACACGACTCTTGAGATTGACTCTTGATTAGGGGAGAGCAAAGTTGTCATGTTCTATGGTTGTCAGAAACTAAATCCCTTCTTGTCTAATCAGGGGAGTTAATCCTTCCTTGAACATTCGAGAAAGTTTCTAGCGAACTCTGAGCTTAGCTGGCAAACCCAAAAATTAAGTCTAGTATCGACAGTAGTAGACCTAGTTAACGTCTGGTCTAGGCCTTTACTGCTGTAGGTACTATTCCAATGCGCAGAGCCTATTGGGAAAATAGGAGCTACACTACAGTTTGAATTGGAAAACATCGGTTAAGTTATCTTATAAGGTGTGGTGGGATTCAGTGAGTTCCCATCATAAGTTAGATACTATGTTTGCTATACAATGTACATCTTCTCATAATGTGCAATTGTAATAGTTACCTTTCAGTACGTTTCTTGACAAAGTTGATAGTGATATACCAAGTATTGTATCTGTATCTTCTGAAAATTTTCATCCTCCATAAATGTTATCTCTCTGACCTCCTTTTATATTAGATTACATTTTCTGATACGTTTAAAGATATAATGTTTATCATATGAGGTTAACTTAGAGGCAAACTGTTGTCACTGCTGTCAAATATTTATGACTCATCATAAGATCTGTCCTTTTTCCTCCATCCCTTCCCTTTCCTCCCCTTTTTTACCTACCTGATAAAATTATAAAGACTTTTATGGTTTTATTGTTGGTCTCTAATACTGCATATTCTCTTCTGAATACTATTGTTGATCTTTTGGTATTGTTGATATGCAGTATATCATGAATTTAATAAAGTCTCTGAAACACATAAAAAGTTCATTCAACAATCAACAAATACTGTATAGGCAAATACAATATGCAGGCATTGGTTGGTCAATTCAGCGTGCCTAGAACAGGTTGATACCTTAGTACATTCATCTAATTCAGTTTTGCCGACTTTGCAGGGGTGATATAAAATAATAAATAGATTGGTACCACAGAGCTTAATATTTTACTAGAGTTACTATTAAAGGTAGATCTGAGAATATCTAACCAATTCTGCCTCTCTATGAAAGCCTAGCCATTTTGTCCACCTATCTGCCAAAATTGATGTCATCACCTTTAATTTGTATGTGGTGGTTGTAGAAGATAGATATCAATTACATTTCCGATCCAAGAATAAGAGCCAGCAAATGGTATTACCGAGAGGCAGTGTCAGGTAAAAAAGAAAATGTCTAATCTGAAAATATTAAATAAGTACCTCCCTGGAGACCAAATTCGCTGGAATCTGCTGGCATTCTTTAAATGAGAAGCCCTCAAAGAGGTCCTTTATCCATCCTAGACTTTTTCCAGGCCCTGCAATGGTTATCATGAAAGACCTACAGGAGCAAGTGCTGGATCTCAGGAATCCTAAGGAATCTTTTCAAGGCAGTTCAGTTCAGAAATCTTTATTTGCATACCGGAGGTGTGCATAAAAGTAGGGTAAAATCAGCAATACAATAAAATACACTACTAGTATGGAAAAACCTAACAGGGCCCAGAACACTGGTGGATTCATCCCCAATACCAGCCTGCAAACTCAGACAGACGAAATCGCTCCCACCCTATCGGCCCCCTGACCACAAGATCATCCCTCTCATAGGGACGCTGACCGTCCGCCTAAACCCACCTCTAGGCTACCAGCACATACTATCAGAACCGCCCCTTTGCAACTGACCTCCTGCTTGCCAGAAAATACCTCTCTTAGAGATATTGATAATCTTCACCGCAGATCCTCCAAATTAACACGAAGCATCCACAAATCGATTCTGGACCTAAAGCACCTCCTTCACATCACAGAACTTTCCTTCTCGAATCTCTGGCTCTCACAGAATGCGACCCACATCCCCTTCACGAAGCCCCTCCTTCACCCACTACCACTATCCCTGAGACACTTGCGCCCACGCAAACAACCCAGACACCTATCGGAGGAGGAAATTTGCTCTCCTCCACACCTACAAACCAACCCCTGGCACGATCAATCCCTCTGAACTCACAGAGGAAGAAGTGGCTGACCTCCCCAGAAGTTACGACTCTGCCTTGACAATCCCAACACCCCTTAGGCCTGAGGGAAGAACACCCTATCTGCACGGTTGCAACCAACCCTAACAGATATGCTACCTTCCGCATCAGAGGGGTGGTCAACAGCAACCTAGCTAACGTTCCCACCGCTGCTGTTACCCTCGACAATCACTCCTACCCCTCCCTAGCTGGCCTCCTAATAAACTGACGTTTAGCTGTAAAGCATGCTTCTGATGTCGATGACCTCATCCTGAGTCATAAGTCGGACCTAGCGATCTTGACTGAATCCTGGCTCAAGGAATCCTCATCGCCCTACCTAGACCTCTTAGTCCCGCCCAACTATAACATCGTAAGGATGGATAGGCACCCAAAGAAAAAAGGGGGTGGCATTGCCTGTATCCACAGCTCCAACCTCCTTGTTACGGAACTGCCAGTGGACCCTACAGACTCTTGCAAATACCTCGCGCTCTCCATCTCCAACAACACGTCTCAGCTGTACAAACTTCACATCTTTTACCACCCCCCAGGGAAGAACGACTCCTTTACAGACGTCTTCATGGAAATCATCACAGCCAAGGTTTCTACAAACTCTAATGACATTTTCCTTGGTGACTTTAACCTGCATTGGAACAATCCTAAAGACCCTCAGGTCAATGTCATCAGAGACTTCTTGGCAGATCAAGCCCTTATCCAAGCCTGCTCCCTCCCTACTCATTCGAAAGGTGCCACTCTAGACTGGATCATTGCTAAGGAATCAGCGGTCAAACGTATCTCCATTGACCCCTGCGATTGGTCTGACCACCACGCCATCATCTTCCTTCTGCCCAAGACCCCAACCCGTGATTCCCAAATGATGGGTTAGAGACACTAAGTACCTTGATCACGAGAAACTGGCAGCGCGTTGTGTGTCTGACCTGCCCCCCCCCCCCAGTGCACCTCAGTCGACAACCTAGCGATTCATTACTCCTCAACCATATCTGACATTCTCGATGACCTGGCACCACTAAAATTAAAAAGAACTCAGGTCAAAGACCGAAATCTCTGGTTCAGCGGATCCCTCAACAAGGAGAGGAGATCCCTTCGGCAGATTGAATGAAACTGGAAACAACAACCTTCAGCAGCACATCTAAAACTTCGCCGCCAGGCCAGAAAGGCCTTCAATAAGAAAATCCTCAACACTAAAAGAGAATTTTTCGAGTTAGTCAAACACCAATCCAACAAACTAGCGAAAACCACTAAAGATACACCTAAACCCCTAATATCAAGCGAAGAATTATCTTCCTTCTTCTGCGACAAAATCTATGCCCTTGGAAATGAACATAAATCTGCTACTCACCACCAAAATCAGAATCTGCCTGCTCCACCTCCTCTCTCCGCACTGTCCTCCCAAACCTCACCCACAAACCTAGCGCACTGGTCCAAGTTTAAAACCTATGGCTAACATTCTATCTTGAGAATTCTTGCCGCCTTAAAACCGAACAATCACCTCAATGATCCTCTCCCCTCTAACTGCCTAGCTGCCGCCTCTCAGGCTATCATCCCTTCCTGGACCTCAGTAATCAACGCCTCTCTCCTACAGGGCTCAATTCCTGACGCGCTCAAGGCTGGCCAAGTTATCCCCATCCTGAAAAAAACAACGCTGGGCCCTGTCACTGCTGAGAACTTTAGACCCATATCCAATATGCCTCTTCTTGCCAAAGTTCTGGAAAAATGTGTGCAACAGCAGCTAAGCCTACACATCAACAACTTTCACCTGCTGGACGACTTCCAATCAGGGTTCAGACCGGGACACAGCATGGAAACCACCCCCCTCCAAATAGTGGATGACGCCCTCCAAGCCCTCGACCTAGGCAAAACCTGTCTCCTAATCCTACTAGACCAGTCCTCTGCCTTTGATACGGTTAACCATGAAATTCTCCTAGAATGCCTCAATCTCAGGATGGGGTTGGATGGCATGGTCCTTGAATGGTTTACATTCTTAAAAAGTAAAGTAAAGTCCACATTTGTAAAGCGCACAATCACCCGTAAGGGTCTCTAGGCGCTGGGGGCCGTCGGGAAGATTAAGCGAGCTATTGCCCGACCGCTCACAGAGAGTCCTCATAAATGTTCATCTATCCACCCCCTCTCCGGTTATGGTTGGAGTCCCCCAAGGATCAACCTTCTCCCCTACCCTCTTTAACCTTTACCTTAAACCTCTCACCGAGGTGGTACGTGCCACCACCATCTCCAGCCTTATGTACGCCGTTGATACACAGATCTGCATAAAAATCACTTCCCCTGAGGACATTCTCTCCCTGAATGATGCCCTGAAGCTGACAGTCCACTGGCTCACCGCCAACCAGCTAAAACTCAATGCAAATAAAACAGAATTTCTCCTGATCTCCCCACCTAAACCAAATCCAGACATCCAGGCATCGATCAAGACCATCACAGCACTAAACTACCCTCCTACCATTGTTGACTCGGCGCAATCTCTTGGAATAACCCCTGACGGCAGCCTGAACATGCGCGGCCATATAAACTCGATTGCCAAAATGGCCAGATTCCACCTGAGTTACCTAAGTAACCTAAAACCCTTCCTTGATGTGGCCGACCTTAATACGGCAACCCAGGCACTAGTCATTTTCAGACTAGAATATGGATGCTCTACTCTTGCAGGGCTACCCAAGAAATCCCTGGCCCCATTGAAAGCCTGCCTCAACACCGCCGCCAGACTCCTAACTGGCTCAAAGAAATTCGAACACATCTTCCCCCACCTCAAATCTCTGCACTGGCTTCCCCTAGAGGCCAGAATTCAATTTAAATTGACCTGCATTACTCACAAAGCCCTTTTCTCCAATTCCCCTTCATTTCTCGCACAATACCTCGTGGTATCCGGAGGAGTCAAAAACTCCTGATCTGCCAAAGACCTGCTGCTGCAAACAGCATGCTTCCGGAAGAAAAAAACCTACAATAGGGCCTTCACTTGGGCTGTGCCAAGAATTTGGAACTTTCTCCCACCCGCCATCAGAAGACTTCCGTCCTTGGCAAACTTTAAGAAGGAAACCAAAACCTTCTTAATGGGAAAATACCTTGCCTAACGACTACTTTACAATCACCATATCGACTTGCCACGCTCTTCACATCGGCACTCTCCATGGCCTCTACGGATGATACCTATTCTGCACTCCTGGGCATCCCCCCAAGAGCTGAGACTGCGTGCCTTCTTGTATAATGTATCTACCTGTTTTAATTTTTATATCGCAAGTAGCCTTGACTTTAAGCTGCGTTCTTTTCCTCTATAATGTATCCCCTACCTCTCCCAATTTGATCCCTCCCGTCCCTACGCTTGTATACTACCGCTTAATCCTGTAACGAGCTCTGATGCCCTCACAGGTCTGGTTCGTGCTCTATAAAACTATAAAATAAATAGATAAATAAATAATAAATATGAGTATTTTTCATAATCCATAAAAAAATACTAACAGCTTACCAATCTAAAAAATCAGTGCTGAGTCCATTAGAGGAAGAATCAATTAATTATACTTTTGTTAGAGTGGACAGCTAGTTCCAGAAATGTACCCATCATATAACAGTGTTCCTCTGCGCATAATGTTTTGGAAATATTTAGGGCATCTGTACATTGAGCAAAATGGCATTTCCTAAGAAACGATAAGGTACGCATAGCAAAAATCAAATAAAATGTGCAAAAGAAAATAAAATGAAGCAAGTTTTGCTCCGAGGTATGGTCACAAGGAGAAGCCCGCTGAGGATCATCATTAGTAAAACCTACAGGAAAGAGAAGTAAATAATGAACTGTGCCTGCCCTAAAACAAAACAGAAGCAACATTTCCCAGCTTCCCCAAGTAAGGTAGGGCTTGATGCCAAGATTTATGTTCAATTTTTCATAGTTATGTACTGTAGTTTTCTGACATTCAGAGCTCTCCATTAGCACTAACCTCTTCTTAAGGTAGAGTGATTTCACACTCCCCCTTGCTAATTAATGATGGTAAATAAAACAGCTCCTGGTGGCCAAGATCCCAAGATTCAACAAAAGCTATCCAGGGGATAGTTACTCCTTATCTAACTGAAGGCAGTCTCTGATAATAGCCTTATATAAAATCATCTCAGGGTCGATCCACAAAAATCAACAGTGAAATTTAGAGCTAAATTAATGAAATCCTCCAAGTTGGGAAAAGCCAACTTGACACGACAACTAAAATGCAAGCGAGAGGGAGGTTGGTTCAGTAGACGACTTCAAAGAAGGTTAATTCCTAGCTATAAGGGGTCAGTCTTGTACAACCCCAGACTGCTGCACCAAAGTAGGTGGTATAAACACACTGGGAGCTTTAAACGGGTGTAAGGGGAGCCTAGGCCTTACACTCTACGGGCCAGGGAAGATTTAGGAGCTCCTGCTGCCCTAGATCTCTTTAAGGTCCTAGCTGAGATGTGGAAGCCCCATGTCTTTGACCTGTCAAGCATTACTCCCAAATAAGGAAAACTGCACATGCAGTCTAATCACTGTCCCCCACATGCTATAAAATAACCCTTCATTTATTAGGGCAGCAAGCCGTGATATGTGACTTACTTAAATTGGTGATCAAATCCAGATTAGCCTTAAATGCAACAAAGGAATCCAACAACCTATGAAGAGAAATAGGCGTGCAGGCCATAAGAACCACAGCATCTGTGTACAGTAACGCAGGAATAGACACACCACCTATCTTTGGAACATCCTCGGAGACATCCAATCAAAGGAGTCAGGTATTAGTCTATAAGATAAAAAGTGTGGTCATTACATAGCATTGGCAAACCCAATGTTCTAGGCTAACAATGTCTGTAAGCTCCCCATCAAAGCGAAAACGTACGCTGACCCCAAATTTTCATGAAGTATATGCAAAACGTGTACCAGGCAACATCAAGGCCCCATCCAACAATACCCTCCATAAATTCGGGCGGTTCACACTATCAAAAGCAGTAGATAAATCCATAAACACAAGGTACTATTGGCAGGGCCTAGAAATGGTGTTCTTTCCAACGATGAGGTGGTGATTAAGGCACTGCTCCCCTGTACCCAGCCATGTTCCGTATTGTCTGAAGTGCAGTATATTATGCTCACAGGTCTATTCCTGCATTCGAATAAAAATTACACTGCCAACGATTTTTGTTGCAGTATCAATCAGGAAGATGGGATGATAGCACCTGGGTTCCGACCTATTACCATGCTTGAATATTGTCATTATCGTTTACAGGGACCAAAATCTTGGTAAATTGCTGGGGGACAAGTTGTTAATAAATTAGTAAGAAGAGGGGCTGAATCCTTCATGCTACACTTTATAAGATCAATAGGCACACCTTCCAGCCTAGGAGCTTTAGAGCTAGGGCTTTCAGAAATAGTAACTATCATTTCTTTGACTTAAATTGTATTTTATGGTGGTTCCCATGCCAATACCCCATAGAGGAGCCAGGTGAAGGTCTACAGCAGGAGAGCAATATATGCTGTTGAAATTCTTGACCCAATAAATGGTGCTCCTGTTGCCTTACATTGCTTAAGTGAGGCCCAAAAGGCCTTGTGATCTTTTTGGTTAGCAGCAGTAGCAAAGTAATCCCAGTCCTCATTGTTAAGCTCAATCCTCCATTTGATTTACTATTTGTACTGTTGTCTGCCACTCGCTAACTCATGCAGGAGCCTCGGCCTGGCTAGAAATGATTTCCTGGACTGCCTATTGGCAGATAAACATGTTGAGCCAAACCACCTGGTTATCTTGTGTTTTCCCTGCAACGACTTTAAATGGGACGTTCTTATATATCAAAAAAAGTTCCTCAAAGTGACACTGAATATTGGTACCACTGGACACCTCCGAAAGACAGTAAGAGAAGATACTCATATGCTGTCAAAGCAATTTTGCCAGACACCCATTAGGATTTTGCATGTGCCAGTGCAAACCTAGGACACTTTCCTGAACAGGTCGTTGGTCCAGGGCCTTTGGTGGTGCAGTGATTCTCAATAAAGGTAGGGAGCATGCTATAAATAAGGTGTTATGAATAGCTATCAATAGTTTTTCATATACCGCCCCAAGTAACGCAGGCAAGGTGCCTTTAGTGACAGTTATATATTATCAATTGTTATCGTGTGACCACTCTCTCAAAATGAGGGTGGATACTCATCACCTTTTTACAAATATTCCAGTAAATTTCCCAATTCACATTTGGCAAGGTAGCTCCCAACTCTTCCCAGCTTTGATCTTGCATCATAACTGGGGCATATGGAGAATCGGTTCCTACTTCTCAAATGGTGGGGGCTTATTTTGCGTTATAATATCCACAAATCATTCAATTTGGCACAGAAGTGTGGGGGCAGCTTTCAAATTCTTCATAAAATTGAACAGGTGCATTAAATTACTATTACCTTGATTAATAAAGTTATTTTTATAAAAGTTTATCAAATAAAACCTCAAATGCCCTCCACACCTAATTAAAATGCAATGAAAGGCATGATGAGCTTTCAGAACCTCCTCCAGCACTAAATGTAATGAGGTGTTAACCCAAACAGAAAGACAACAATTTGCTAAACCCACATGGTATTGGATAGCTAGAACAGAGTAGCAAACAAACCCATTTTGAACCACTGATCCTGTATCCCATGTCTCATGAAAAAGGCTGATGCCATACTTTCCGATGAAGGATATCCATTCTGTCTTCTGTAAATTGGGCCCTAGCCCTACGACATTCCAACCGATTAATCACAAAAAAGACTGGAAAGCATAATTAGGAGCTACAGGCTCAAAAGGGATGGCAGAGAATTTGGTTGGGCACTTGATCTCAGACAGATCAGAATCAGACATGAGTCAAATTATAGCATTTAAGTCTCTTAAAACACCAAAACCGTTTGAGGTGACAATTAAGTCACTAGAACTGATGTACAAGTTTGAAGCGAGTTGTGACATTTTCAAGAGAGCATGGGGTTGCCAAATTACTGGTAGCACTGTAAGGTCATGTGGTTTATAAAAGTATCCCAAGGGCATGGTAATAACACATCAAGTTGAATGAGTCCGGCTTCTGGGATATGCCAACAAGTTCCTAGGGCAAGTAGCACTACTAAATTTGATGATAATAAAGTCACAATGGATGTCTTTCTGTGCTTGGCCAATCCAGCCCACTCTCCTCATCATTAACGTTTTAGTGCAATTGGACATCTGGAAACCCCTACCCGTACATAGCCAATGGAGTGCTTTGTTATGGAGGTCAAACAAGATTCCTCCGCAGCCCTCAGCAAAGAGGAGACAACTGCAAGAACTGAGACAAACGGGGTAGTAACAGGGGAAAATCCATGGTTTCATTTCGATGATTTGATTGTTTAGACCCAGGCTACGGTCTAAGCCATTGGTAAATGATACTGGCTGCAAATGCCCTTTAGCCTTTAAAGCCACATCTGAGGACGTCTCTAGGCAACGGTGGGTGTACAGTACTCGATACATAAAGACATCCTAACCTACAAGTGGGCAACTTTTGTCATTAGTAGCTGTAAATTTGGGTTTCCTTGACTTGCATTTTTCCCCGGAGTAATTCTAGAAGAACCATCAGGAAGGGGCACAGAAGGTGGCAGCTGACATGGACCATTAATGCCATTGGTTCTTGACACCTGGGGGGAACTGTGTTCTAAAGAGGGGATTTCAGATTGCACTCTACCCGGATTCAATTTGTGCCAACCACTACGAGATCAGTTACAGTAAAAGGATCCTCAATTAGCTCCCATGAGCATTGTATAGAATCCTGCACCTACAGTCACCTCCATTTCCTTGTAGGTACCTTAAAGGAAGGCACATTGACTGTAGCATCCTGCACTGGAGGTAGCAGTGGTGCTATAAGACACACTGGAAGGAAATGCCCCACCTCCTCCTCTAGCATGATTCTGTGCATTGGGCTTCAAGGTGCATCAACAGATCATTATTCGAGACATATGATGGTCCTTTGTCTAGAGTGGCATGGTGGGTGGAAAACAATGGACTGGAATGCAGCTCCAAGTGCACTGAAAAAATTTAAGTGTTCCATCGATTCATTTGTAGTTTGTTTCAATTGATGCAACAGGTATGCATAGACATGGATCCTGTGCCCACTGTGCCAGAAGACTCAAGCTATATCCTACTGAAGAGCTCCAAATAAGACAAAACCAGTCTGGGTTTTCTTATGGTCCCTTCAGGAGGGGGCCTCTCCAGGCAGTTCCAGGTGGACTGCTCCTGTGAGGATCAGGGTTGGTTCTGATTTTTACAAGGTGGGCTTCTGTCTAGAGCAGGGGTCTCCAACCATTTCTGTAGTGAGAGCTAATTCTGCTTAAGGAAAGTCCTGCTGAGCTACTAGCATATTTGTTCACTGTAAAATGCTGATGATATGTATTAACATTCCAATATGGCCACCCTAACCACGATTATCAGTAGTAACCACCCAAAAAAATCAAAACTTTTTTTTTCTTGGTTAATTAAAACCATTACAATGTATTAAAACATATAAAACAACAGTGCAGTTTATTTGGTTGGAATTAAAACAAATGAGTATGTGTTCATGAAGCAGGAGCACTTTAAAAACCGTGTCTGGTATCGATATGTCATTATAAATTGCGAATGCGTTTATCATAAGATCGAAGTCATCTGTGGCGTCCCACAAGGATCATCACTCAGCCCCACCCTCTTCAACGTCTACATGAGCCCCGTCGCACACCAACACAACCTTAACATCATCTCCTACGCCGACGACACCCATCTGATCCTCTCCCTCACCAACGACCCCGCCACCGCCAGAGCCAACCTCCGGGAAGGAATGAAAGACGTCGCGGAATGGATGAAGCTCAACCGGCTGAAACTGAACTCTGATAAGACGGAACTCCTCATCCTGGGAACATCCCCCTCCACCTGGGACGACTCCTGGTGGCCCCCTGCCCTGGGCTCCGCACCCAAGCCAACGGACCATGCACGCAACCTGGGCTTCATCCTGGACTCCTCCCTCAAGATGACCAAGCAAGTCAACTCCGTCACGTCAGCCTGCTTAAACATACTGCGCATGCTCCGAAAGATCTTCCGGTGGATCCCCACCGACACCAGGAAGACGGTCACCCAGGCCCTCGTCACCAGCCGACTGGACTATGGAAACAACCTCTATGCTGGAACCACAGCCAAACTTCAGCAAAGACTCCAGCGCATACAGAACGCCTCAGCACGACTCATCCTGGACACCCCCGCTTCAGCCACATCACTCCCCAGTTGAGAGACCTACACTGGCTCCCCATCAGCAAGAGGATCACGTTCAGACTCCTCACCCACGCACACAAGGCTCTCCACAACGTGGGACCCACATACCTCAACAACTGCCTTACATTCTACACGCCCACCCGCCAGCTCCGCTCCGCCAGCCTCGCGCTCGCCACCGTCCCACGCATCCGCAAGACCACCGCTGGAGGAAGATCCTTCTCCTACCTGACAGCCAAGACATGGAACTCCCTCCCCACCCACTTACGACTTACCCAGAACCATCTCTCCTTCAGGAAACAGCTCAAGACCTGGCTCTTCGAGCAATAGCCCCCCCTCCCCCCAGCGCCTTGAGACCCTATGGGTGAGTAGCGCGCTTTACAAATTCCGTGACTGATTGATTGATTGATAAGATGCGTTTCGGCTTTGTCGTGGTGTGGTTATTGTCAGATTACTCAAAAAATCATTGGGGAGGGAAAAAGAAGAAGTTGCAGTTCATTCAGCTTCCTTGGGCTAGAGCAAAATCAAGTAGGGGGAGGAATGAACCACTTGTCCTGTGTTCCCAGGGTCTATGATAACGTGCATGGGGTCATGTTAGTAAAAAACCCTCATATGCGAACACTAGCGTCAAGCCGTATATCTTGGTTCTCTGCCATTCAGTGCTGCAACAGCATTATCATTGGGTCTTTTCCTTTGTATGTTATGCTGACCTCCACATGGAGGAAGACCAACTGGAATGACAGTAGTGGCCAGGAATAAAAAGAGGGTGTGTTAGTGTTCAAGTGAATGTGGTTTAAAATTCCTTATACCCAGTCTCAGGTATTTTTTATTCTGATGATCACTGGTATAGGAAACTAAAAACAAAGTGGTGCGTTCAAAGGCCAAGTTACTAGCCTTTCGCACTAGTGAGAGCGGTCAACATGTTTCAGCCTGCTGGTATCTCTAGAGGCTTTCGTCAGGACCAGGTGATAGGAGTGTATCTTGATTCCTACTTAGGAAGATGGTGAACTCGCCACCTTAATGTTTTGTAAGTTTGATGAATTTTATCTGTACCTGAAAGGAAAAGAAAGGTTTCACAGTGGTCACTTAATCTAGTGATATTGCTGTTGCAGTGTATTGCACTCTTATTGCCCCATTGTGAACTTGGTTGGTCGGTAGGGCACGTGTTTTAACGTTAAATCTTGGCAAGTTAGCGAAGGGCCATGTGAAAGGTTCGAGGTCAAGGTGAAAGCTACATATAGTATTTACAGAAGACTAGTATGACTCGTTATGTTGTTAAAAAATCAGGTTACTTAGCATTGGGTCGATTAGCCAGAACGGGTGTTGGGTGTTGTACTAGTCATGGCGATTTCTTTTAAAAAACTCATTGCCGCTGAAACGTGAAATCGCACATATTCCGAAGTTCAGACAGAGAGAAGGAGAAATTATCGTTATCTACCTTTACATCATCATACATAATGTTGCAGTAAACTTTCGTATATAGGTGCGTAGCCAACATTATTGTTATTTCCTAGCTGCTACCGTTGTGCGGTGGGTATTGGTGTTTATTCAAAACATGCACTGTTCGTTTAGCATGAGTAACGGCGTATGAGTCGTATTGTAGGGTTATTACATAGTACGTGCTATGCATTCGCGCTCGGTCATTAATCAAGTGTCTGTCGCCATTTACCTTAGTTTTAAAATGTTCGAGACGGCATCGATGGATACAGACAACGCTGCAGACCTGTTGCTGGTATTTGGAGAAGAAAATCATTACGTTTTGTACATACTACTTACAGTTTTCTCTCGTTTTCGGGCGGGCGGCCATTTACAGTCTTACCGGTCATGCAGGCGCAGGTACTTGTTCTGACTCTGAATCCTCAGGAGACGAGTAACTGCTTCGGACTGGTTTTGTCATTTCACCGCAGTTGAAAGCAAAGAGAGACTGTGTAGATGGTATAGTAATTGACAAATTATGTTTTTTGAAAGGAATAGAAGGATTTAGCGTGTTCATCGTGTAGGCCTATGATTATATAGACTCATTTAATACTCATCATATTTGGGGATTGCAAGTAAAAAATAAAAAGTGAAAAGAGACTTGCTGTTGGCATAGCGGTTGGCAAATGGAAGTAATGTCTATCCCACTGGGTGAAATTGGATGTTTTGTATACGTGAAGATTGTGCGTTCATTATTTTTATTCTTTTGTCATTCTAAGGGAATAGGGGCTTCCAAGTTAGTATTGTGGTTGGCAGAAGGAATACCACGTGTTCCATTGGATACAGTGATGTGTCTGTAATAATAAATTAAATATTGTGAGCTCGGTACGGAGGTTCTTGAGAGTCTCTTGCATAGTCAAAATCATGGTAACTTGTAGTTGATGATTGTTAATTCTGTCAGAGTCTCCTAATCATCTTGGTTCTGTGAGATTTGGAAGCTGGAGGTGTTTCCTTCGAGGGAATACATCATGTTCTTCTATGAACTGTCTAGTTCATCGGTCTCATGGAAGGGAATGCCAGGGAATGTTAACATTTAGCCCTTCCTTGTCAGTCTTCAAATGGTGGACCCAGCGTTGTTCTTTCTCATACAGTATTCGTTCTGCATTGTAGTTTTTGACAGTGAGGGTTTCCAGGATCACCCAATCAATGTCTTCTGTAGAGTGATTGGTCTCTATGAAATGTCTGCTCATCTTCGTGGTTGCTTTTTTGCACGAAATGTTGCTCCTATGTTCAATTATTCGTTGTTTAGCCTTGCGGCAGGTCATTCCTATATATTTGAGGCCACAGGGTAAAGAGATCATGTAAACTACATGTGTGGTATTGTAGTTTGTATGGCTGCGTAATTCCCAGTTCAGATTGGGGAGAAGTTGTAGTGTCTTAGTTACTTTTGTGAGTTTACAAACAAAGCAGCCACGCAAGGGTAGTGTCCCACAATGGGGCTTAAGTTCCATGCTGACGTGAGGGTGTTATTCTTCTTGACAGTGTTTGGTCTTGTGTGTACCAATATGTCTTTTAGGTTTTTTGTTCTCCTGTTTGCGAACCTTGGTTCAGGCCATTTGAGGGAGTGAGAGGTGAGGATTTTCAAGTTCTTGTTGATGATCTTTTTCACTGAGTTGGATACTGTGTTATATGTTGTGACGCAGGTTAGCAGGTCTTCTGGGTCCTCTTGAGTATTGGTTTGTAGCAGGTTCTCCCTTGGTTGATTGCGTGCCCTCTTCTGACACTTTTTTATAGTTTTGATCGGGTAGAGTCTCTTCTTGAGTCTGTCCTCCAGGCCTTTAGCTTGCAGTTTGTAATCATTTAAGATGCTGCAGTTACGTTTCAAACGTAAAAACTGACTGTAGGGTAGATTACCCCTCAGTGGTCGAGGGTGAAAGCTGTTATATGAGAGGATACTGTTGCGGGCTGTCGGTTTGTAGAAGGTTTTGGTGTGTAGAGAGCCTTCTTGTACATAAATAGTGATGTCAAGAAATTCTAGTTTGTTCTTGTCGGCTGTGTAGGTGAATTTCAAGCATTCATCCCTAGTATTGATCCATGTAATGAATTCTGTGAGGGCTTCCAAAGTGTTATTCCAGATCATTATCACGTTGTCTATGTAGCGACGCCAGAGTTTGATGTCTTGTATGTGTGGGTTTTCAGGAGTGTGGACGTGTTCCCGTTCGAAAGTACTCACGTACAATCCCGCCACGCTTGGAGCAAAAGTGCTGCCCATCGATGTTCCGTGGCATTGTCCGAACAGGGTCCCTTCATATTAGAAATAGTTCTCGGTGAGGGCCATCCTGCAACACTCTAATACGAAGTGCCTTGGTGTTCTGTGTTCCCAGATGTCTGTGAAGAGAATATCTTCTATGGTGTCTAGAGTTTTTTGCTGGGGGAGACTCGTGTAGAGACTTTCTACATCTAATCCTACCAGGAACATGGTGTTTCCGTCATATATTTGTCCATCTAGTAGGTTCAGCAAGTCACGTGTGTCCTTCAGGTAGGCAGGTGTTCTCTGCACTAGTGGTCTGAGAAATTGGTCAGCTAATTGGGACAAGGGTTCTAGAACTGACCCAATGCCGGAAACTATTGGGCGTACCGGAGGTGGATGTTTGTTCTTATGTGTCTTCGGTAGAGAGTAAAAGTATGGGACTCTTGGGGATTTCGTTCTGAGAAATTCTGCTTCCTGTTTGAAATCCATTGGTTTGTTTCAGCTTCTTCGACCATAAGTTCAATGGTCCTCTGTTGTCTGTGAGTGGGGTCTGCGGTCAGTTTTTTGTAGAATATTTGGTCCGACAGGAGGGTGGTGCATTGTTCATTATATCCTTCTTTTGTCAAGAGGACAATTGCTCCTCCTTTGTCTGCCAGCTTAATGATCAGATTCTCATTCTTCCGTAGTTCCTCCATCGCTCTTTTTTCCAGGTTCGTCATGTTAAAGAAGGATTTCTTCGTAGTGTTCCTTAGATCTTCTACCTCCTTCATGATGGCTTGCTCGAAGGTTTGAATATCTGTAGGGACTAGATGCGTTGGGGGACAGAAGGTCGATTTATGCCTCAGGTTGGTGTCACTCATTTTGGGTTCCTTTTCTTTGCCTTCAAAAAAGGCCTTAAGTTTTATTTTTCTGCAAAACTCGCCAATCTCTCATCTTAGCTTGAAAATGTCGAGGGGTGGAGTGGGAACAAAGCCCAATCCTTTACTAAGGACCTTCTCTTGATGCTCTGTAAGTGTAATTTCTGTCAGGTTGACTACCAGTGACTCATCAAACTGGTTCCTGGTTGTTTCTTGGTCATGCTCTGTGTGTACATTTGGTTTTCTTGTTCAAACAAACAAAAAAAACATAATTTGTCAATTACTATATACCATCTACACAGTCTCTCTTTGCTTTCAACTGCGGTGACATGACAAAACCAGTCCAAAGCAGTTACTTGTCTCCCGAGGATTCAAAGTCAGAACAAGTCCCTGCGCCTGCATGACTGGTAAGACTGTAAATGGCAGCCCGCCCGAAAACGAGAGAAAACTGTAAGTAGTATGTACAAAACCTAATGATTTTCTTCTCCAAATGCCAGCAACAGGTCTGCAGCACTGACCGTATCCATCGATGCGTCTCGAACATTTTTGTACTAAGGTTAATGGCGACAAACACTTGATTAATGACTGAGCGCAAATGCGAAGCATTTACTATGTAATAACCCTACAATACGACTCATACACCATTACTCATGCTAAACAAACAGTGCATGTTTTGAATAAAAACTGATACCCACCGCACAACGGTAGCAGCTAGGAAATAACAATAATGTTGGCTACGCACCTATATACGAAAGTTTACTGCAACATTATGTATGATGATGTAAAGGTAGACAATGATAACTTCTCCTTCTCCCTGCCTGAACTTTGGAATATGCGCGATTTCACGTTACAGCGGCAATTAGTTTTTCAAAGAAATCGCCATGACTAGTACAATACCCAAACACCCGTTCTGGCTAATCAACCCAATGCTAAGTAACTTGATTTTTTAACAACATAACGAGCCATACCAGTCTCCTATAAATACAATGAGTTCAATGCGATGTAACTTCATATTTTTAAACAACATAACAAGTAATACTAGTCTTATTTAAATACTATACGTAGCTTTCACCCTGACCTTGAACCTTTCACATGGCCCTTCGCTAACTTGCCAAGATTTAACGTTAATACATGTGCCCTGCCGACCAACCAAGTTCACAATGGGGCAATAAGAGTGCAATACACTGCAACAGCAATATCACTAGAATAAGTGACCACTGTGAAACCTTACTTTTCCTTTCAGGTACAGATAAAATACATCAACCTTACAAAACATTTAGGTGGCGAGTTCACCATCTTCCTAAGTAGGAGTCAAGATACATTCCTATCACCGGTCCTGACGAAAGCCTCTAGAGATACCAGCAGGCTAAAACATGTTGACCGCTCTCACTAGTGCGAAATGCTAGTAACTTGGCCTTTGAACGCACCTCTTTGTTTTTAGTTTCCTATACCAGTGATCATCAGAATAAAAAATACCTGAGACTGTATATATGGAATTTTAAACCACATTCACTTGAGCACTAACACGCCCTCTTTTTATTCCTGGCCACTACTGTCATTCCTGTTGGTCTTCCTCCATGTGGAGGTCAGCATAACATACAAAGGAAAAGACCCAATGATAATGCTGCTGCGGCACTGAATGGCGGAGAACCAAGATATACCGCTTGACCCTAGTGTTCGCATATGAGGGTTTTTTTACTAACATGACCCCCATGCACGTTATCATAGACCCTAGGAACACAGGACAAGTGGTTCATTCCCCCCCCCCCCTACTTGATTTTTCATATTGTCAGATTACGGCAGTGCTGTGTGAAGTAGTTTTAAAATAAATGTTTGTGTAATTTAAACTGATTAATCTTATGTCTACAGGTGCAAGACTTGGATACTTTAGAGCTCATGTTCTGCACTAGTTCCTTCTTCCTGTGTTTTTGAAATGGAACAGTTCCCATGTCTGGCTTTTGTGCCCGCTTCCCAAGAAGTTTGTTTACTTGGTTGAGGAATTTTGCGCCAAGGCAAGTCAGGATGTTGGATGTACCCTCCATCCAGTGGATCACTGCCTGTCTGCATGTTCGAATTTTGAGGACTTTAAAAATGACTTTTATAAGAATCTTCCTTAGGTCACTGACGTAGTAACCATCCACACATTTCAGGTGATGTTATCAGCAGAATGCTAGGAAACTATCAATATTAAATGCTTGTAATCAGGTCAAATTTAAATCATCACATGCTGTATGCCACAAAGGGTATTACCACAGCACTGTCTCCCCAACTCAAATTGAATTATCATTCAGTTAAGAACTTTAAATGTGTTTTAGAATTGCAATATTTTGTCTACATTAGCATATTAGTTTTGGAATATACACATATTTTTCTATCAAAATCACTTTCAAATTTTAGCAATCAAATCAGGTTTTCTTTGTTAGAAAATACACAGTCCCTAAACATCAGCTTTTCGTTTTCATTGAGTACCGCCATGTAAAAATGCCTCTGATGGACACATTCTGCTCCAGGTATAGGAATCATAGGCCATGCCTGCTCACCATAACACTAAGAATGTCTTTGTTATTCTTATAATGCCCACCATTAAACCAGGGTTACCACTGTGCCACAGCTGGAGTCCCAACATATATCCTCTATGGCCATTATTGTTGGAGAAGCGGTTGCCACTCTGTCAGGAATGGCTAAAAGCAGACCAGTCCTGCTCTTAATATGTCAGCAATGGCAGCAAGTATGTAATTAATAGACTTGTATGCAAAAAATTGTCAAGGATGAAAATATTGTTGCTAAGGCACAATTATACCATGAACGGGAACAATTGCATCAGAGATAATACTCTAATGATGGGGACCAACATACATATTTGGCAGTCCTTGACACTAGGAGTAGCTTTCAGGTTTCAACACTGTTTATTAGGGAAGGACACAATGTCATACACCCACACAAAAATGAATGTGAAGCTTCTAATTTTCTCTGCCCTGGATGCATACTCTCTTCTCCTCAGCTCTTTGGTTGATCATGCACCCAACAAACACATTTTTGCTCTAGTTCTTGCAGTCATACACTTTGGTGGGTCAGCACTGGTACTGCAGCCACTATTTTTTATGTTACACATGGTGCGACTGATAGAACACGGTGTATAACAGGGCCAATCTCTTTCTTAGGTAGATTTAAAGTGGATAAAAATGGTGCATGTGGCAGACTCATAGGCCAACACAGTAGCTTTCACATGCTTCAGCACCCTCCACATACTCTGTAAGACCTTCAAATGGATCCCCCCCCGAATCCAGGAAGAGCGTCACCCATGCACTCTTCACAAGCAGGCTGGACTATGGGAACGCCCTCTATGCCGGAAACAACACATCTCTACACCACAAACTCCAGAGTCCAGACTGTCCAGAATGCAGAAGCCAGACTCGTCCTCAATATCCCACCACAAGACCATATCACTCAGCACCTACGAGACCTCCACTAGCTCCTTTTAAAAAAAAAAAACCTTCAAGCTGCTCACACATCTGCAAAGCCCTCCACAACACACGACCCCAATACCTCAACAAAAGAATCTCCTTATACGTCCCCAAGAAAAACCTCTGCTCCGCTGACCAGGCCTTGGCCGAACTCACCCGCATCCACAGAGCCAGAACAGGAGGCAGCTCCTTCTCCTACATCGCGGGCAAGACCTGGAACGAACTACCTCTCAACATCAGACGAAGCCACACACTTCAAGCATTCAGGAAGAGCATGGCTTTCCGAATTACCATAGCTGCCCAAATCCCCCGCGATTTGAGGCCCTCACGTGTGACTAGTGTGCTCTATAAATCCCTGATTGATTGATTGATAGGCCAACACGGTGTGTGTTTGAGTGTTATCAAGAGGCCCTGCCATTGGTTTGGCTGTTTAACTCTTACATGTAATGAAACGAGCAGTGCTGCATTCTTTAATATGCACAGAATCTCTGAGATCGGATTGGTTTGGCATCACTTCTGAGAGCTACTTTGAGGGTACAGGTGAGTTACCAGTAGCTCCCGAGCTACTGATTGGAGACCGCTGGTCTAGAGTGGCGTGGTGGGTGAAAAACAATGGACTGGAATGTGGCCAGTGCATCCGCCTATGGCTGAGATTAATTCAGGTGCTCTAGCCATCTTCTTGTTGGTTATTGCATATTTAGAGACAACCCGCTAACATCTTAAATTTGAACTCCTTAAAAAAGAAAATGGGATTTCAAATTGAAACAAAATATATAATTCCATATCATAAAATATATGAAAAAGAACATATGCTGTAATGCTTTTTGGATTTGCCATTGACCACATGCCCATTGCAGCCAAATTTAGTAGCTGCCACTCCAGCAGTGCCCGATTCATGTATACTTTTGTTTGCTGGACACCCTGGACATCTCGACGGAGGAGAAACCACGGGGCTGAATTGACCTTTTGCTGCCCGCTGTAAATCGCCTGCCTGTTCTTCTACCTCTCGCGTTTCCCGCTCCGCGGGAAACGCTCGCAGCTGGTGTGACGTGGTGCTTGAGGAGGCTTAGAACACCATCGTCCATAATACACCTGGGCCTGAAGCCGCCTCCCCGTCATGCCCCCCACAGGTGGGATAAAGGCGAGTCCTGAACTGTGCATCGTGGGAGACCTTACTTTTGTTTGCTGGACACCCTGGACATCTCGACGGAGGAGAAACCACGGGGCTGAATTGACCTTTTGCTGCCCGCTGTAAATCGCCTGCCTGTTCTTCCACCTCTCGCGTTTCCCGCTCCACGGGAAACGCTCGCAGCTGGTGTGACGTGGTGCTTGAGGAGGCTTAGAATGCCATCGCCCATAATACACCTGGGCCTGAAGCCGCCTCCCCGTCACGCCCCCCACAGGTGGGATAAAGGCGAGTCCTGAACTGTGCATCGTGGGAGACCTTACTTTTGTTTGCTGGACACCCTGGACATCTCGACGGAGGAGAAACCACGGGGCTGAATTGACCTTTTGCTGCCCGCTGTAAATCGCCTGCCTGTTCTTCCACCTCTCGCGTTTCCCTCTCCGCGGGAAACGCTCGCAGCTGGTGTGACGTGGTGCTTGAGGAGGCTTAGAACACCATCGCCCATAATACACCTGGGCCTGAAGCCGCCTCCCCGTCACGCCCCCCACAGGTGGGATAAAGGCGAGTCCTGAACCGCGCATCGTGGTACGCGCGCGGTCGGCGCCGGGAGAAGCCCGGGACAAGGGCGGGACAGTCCAAGACTGGCCACGACTGGACTGGACCAGACCCCCTGGGAAAATTGCATTTTGGCGCCTATACTGACTGTCCTGGGATAAATACAATTACAACAACTTTGGTAAGGGGTACTAGCCAGATATACAAATAATTTGTTTTATACCAGCTTTATATATGTCTAAACAAAAAACCCCTATTGCCCCCGCCAACACCATGGATAATTATTTAGTGCAGGTGGTGGCAAAAATAAATAACGAGCGGAGGTCTTCTCTGGGACTTAGTACCTCCTCAACATCTTCCCAAAGGGAGAATTTAGGCATGAATGCGATGGATTCTGACCCAATAATTGAAATAGATTCATTTACCCAGCAAAATAATGTAAATCCATTGCTAAATGCTTCTACAGTCCCAAATTTAGACATTGATGTAGATATAGCACATGGGGATGACATAGAGGTTTTCCAAAATGATTTAGAGTTAGTCGAGGATTCTCCATCTCCACTGGCGCCTGTTCCTGCCCCAAGAGTAGTGAGAGGGGATGCTAAGATTCACTCTAAAAGAGAAGGCCTGCAGTCCAATAGGAAAAGACCTGCAACCCCCCCGACTAAGAGTGACATAGTAGGAAAAGTGGGAGAAGAAAATAGCAGTACAGGTTGGGACGATGCCATTTTAAAAAAACTTATGGGCATGTTGGATACTAAATTAAATCGGATAATTAAACCGCTGCTGTCAAAAATCGACCACCTCACTGATAAAGTTGGTAAATTGGAATCCCTCCTAAAAATTACTAACGACAATGTGGGGGAAATACCTAGTTTGGTATCAGATAAAATTGATGAAAAGCAATCTATGGTAAATCCACCAGGGGGAATAGTAGACGCATTAGCTCCCATTCAGTTAACTAGATTAAATCTTGCCATGCAACCAGATAACCCTGTAGCTGTTGGCTCCCCAGCAATTTCAAGGAACAATACAGATCCAGAACACAATATAGAAATAGGCCCTGTGGAACTAATCGTTGAAGCTTCACCTCTGATTCTTGTTCTCGCAAATGTTCCACCCCTGAATTCAGGCCAGACCGAGCTACCTGACTCCTGGTTGAATAAAGCCCTGCAATGGCTGAGTAATAATATGCATATTTCTCCCTGGGGAAAACAAAAGTTGTCAGAGGACTTGGTATCAGCAAGACGAGTAAAGTGGATAGGGAATAAACCTAAGAAATTTGCGGGGGACTGTGTGGTATTGAACCTCAAGGGCCCAGAAGTTTTATCGGAAATTCTGCTTAATCTATTCCCCCTCCAGCCTAGAACCGCAGAATTAATACCACTCACGCTGGACTTCTTCTATAGCAGAAGAGGACTAGTGGCAAAGCCAAGTGTAATAAGGACCAAGTGGTCAGTTGTGGGTGGTAGAAGGGCAAGGGATGGTCACCTTTGTGACTGGGGGTTGAACTTGGAAAACAGATTTTCGGCTCTATCTAATTTAAACGAATGCGATTGACTCGCAGAATGCAAACATTTGTTACTCAAACCACAGGAACTGCAAACTAATGGAAGGCCAGATAACATTGTATGCAAACATTCTAATGCACAGATAATAGGATTTAGGGAATCCCGAGTTGCACATTCTGGAGAGGCAGATAAAGACCCATATGATAAAAATAGGGAAACGGCAGAGAAAGAAGAAATATGGGAAGGCGGTAAAATAACAAACGTTGACCCTGCTAAAAATGGCGTGGAGATGGCCCACCTAGGGCTACACTTAGGAGAACCCCCGTTAACCCTTATCTCATGGAATATAGCAGGCATAGCGAATAAGATAGCTACAACAGAATGGGTTGATTTTATTGACCAGCATGATATCATCATGCTACAGGAAACGTGGTCGATAAACCCAGTTTTCCGCCAGGGGGTACTTACATTTTCATATACCAGCAACCAGAAATCGCTTAGGACGCCCCTCCGGAGGCTTAATAACCTGGATTCGCCAGTCACTGAATTGTTCAATAACACGAAGATCTTTACCATCTAATTATATTCTAACGCTTAACATTAGATGGGACAGCGGCCAAGAACTCGCTCTGTTTAATGTTTATGCTAGGGGGGTTGGTGGCGGCAAATCCTCAGAAGTAGTAACAATTTTAGAACAGGATGTTCAACAGTTAACTCTTCGACCTCACATTATTGTGGGCGGGGACTTCAATTCCACCTTCGAACCCATGGGTGAAGAGGATAGGATTTTGTCCGAGGAGGAGGACATGAAGTGGGGAATATCTCAGCTGGAGGTCCCCGCCATTAAAAGATGGAGTGCTGTGGCAATCCAGCTAAAGAGTCTCTGCCTAGCAAGTGGCCTGAGAGCGGTAAATGGGCGCACGCCCTCTGATTTAAAAGGGAATAACACATTTGACAATGGCCGTGCATCTAGCAGAATTGATTATCTTTTGGTAGATGTAAGGGCCTGGAGCAAAGTGATAGACATGGTTGTAAAAGTAAGAATGGAAAGTGATCATAATCCCTTGTGTTTGACCTTTCACTCTTATAACAAGTTAACTGAATATGTCAACAAAAATGAGCGGTTGACGCAGGATGTTGTGTGCTCAAACAACCAGCGCCACTTGAAATGGAGAATGTTGATAGAAGATGAAGCAAAAATAGAGGACCTCAAGAAAGTTGTTATAGAGGAAATAAATAATATCAAGCCCCATTGTGAGAATCCAAATTTTCAGAACTACATGATGGAGGCACATAAAAACCTCTTTTGTAAACTTCAAACCTTCTTCACTAAAACTGTATGCCCAAGCAGAGTCAAAAAAGAACAGCCAAGGCAGGGATGGTATGATAAGAGCTGTAGACAGGCACGACATAATTTAAGCACTGTACTAAGAACGGGGAATGCCACAGCTGTTAGGAAGGCGAGAGACAGCTATAGATTGACCCAAAAACATGCCAGGAAATGTTGGGATGAAGAATGCTGGCGCGAGCTGAAGCAGGCTTGCGCAGCCAAGGATTCCAAGTTATTCTGGGCCACAGTAAAATGGGATAGGGGAGGAGTAGCTGCACAACCACAAAACCATGTTGCAGAAAATTTATGGATTGAGTTTTTCCAACCGCAGTATGCCCGCAACCCACTGCATAGTTTTGATCCCCCCCCTCCAACTGTCTTTTTCAAACACCAAATATTTAATGAAAAAGATGTTAACTTGGCTTTGGATTGTGTAGCAGGGGGAAAAGCACCGGGTATGGATGGAATACCGGCAGATGTGTTCCTATCTGACCGGAATTCATGGTGTACTTACTTCATGTGGCTGGCTAACGCAGTGGCTATGGGAGGGGATGTGCCCGCTTCATGGAAGGGAGCGGAAATCATCCCTATATTTAAAAAAGGTGACAAAACCCAGGCAAAAAACTACAGGCCTATCAGTCTTATTGACACAGCGCAAAAACTCCTGGGGCGCTTAGTTCAGAACAAACTGCAACAATGGATTGACGAAAAGAATATATTGTCACCATACCAAGCAGGGTTCCGCCCCTTGACCAGCAGTGTTGACCAAGTTTTTTACTTTATAGCCATTTATTGGAGAAACGTCACATTAAAAAAAGGCACATTGTATGCGGTCTTTGTGGATTTAAAAGCTGCCTTTGACCTGGTCCCAAGAGAAAAACTGTGGCAGACTATGGCTGATGTAGGCCTAAGCCAAGAACTCCTCACTTTGCTAGTGCGTCTCCATGAAAAAAAAATTGCAAAAATTAGGTGGGGCAAACAGGGAGAAGTGACTGAGCCCTTTCCGGTGGAGCAAGGGGTGAGGCAAGGGTGTGTCCTGGCGCCAACTTTATTCTCAATTTATATAAATGGCATTGTTGACTATTTAAATAAATTCCCAAGCGATGCCCCAACCATAGCAGGCTCACATGTCCCCGTCCTAATGTTTGCGGACGATACTCTTTTACTTTCACGTACACCAGGTGGTCTTCAAAAAGTGGTTGATGCCTTTGGTGAATTTTGCGATAGTCGGGGCCTTGAACTGAATACCACCAAGACCAAATTTATGTGCCTCAACCACCAGTCCACGTTTAAAGGTGCGATAACGTACAAGGGTACTCCACTTGAGAAAGTTGATGCTTTTTCCTACCTAGGAATTATTCTACAGGGTGATATGAAATGGAAATCGCATATCAACACGGCAATACTAAAGTTTAGTCAGCTTGCAGGCGTAGTCGCCCTCAAACATAGAACCTCGCTGACAAAACCTATAAACTGTGCCCTTGAAATTTATAAAATGAAAGTATTGAGCGCCTGCTTATATGGTTCCGAACTCTGGGGTTTTTCAAATCTAGGAGATTTCGGGCGGGCAGAAAATAGATTTTTACGAGGGCTCGTAATGGCCCCCCAAAGCACACCCATAATCCCATTAAAGCTGGACCTCGGCAGGAATAATATTGAGGACATAGCCCGGCTACGGCCACTGTTGTATTGGAGGCGCCTGATGGTGACCCCAGAGCTAAGTCACTATGTCAATGCCTTGTCAGATGTTGTTAAGAATGATCGTTTTCATTGTATTGTATGGTTAAAAGAATTGCGGGGCCTACTTGTAAAGTTAAAACTGGATTATTTATGGGGTAACACGGATGTAACTTGCTTTCCCTCGAAAGCAAAACTGAAAGAAATGTATTGGGAGATGGTGTATTCATCAATGTATTGCAAAAGATCTGTATCCAACTTGTCATCTCGCTTTCTGGACATTAAAATGTTCCCATTGTGCGAACTTTATTGGGACATAATTGAACGCCCGTATGACCGGAAATTATATTTCCAATTCCGTGTTGGAACACTTCCAGTGAATGCCTTTAAGAAACATTGGTCCCCGATGTGGGATGAAGGTTGTCATCACTGCAAAGATCAAATAGAGCACATTTCCCATCTATTGTTCTGTTGCCCTTTATATGCAGGCCCACGGCGTAAATGGTTAAAACCAGTTTGTTTAAATATTGGAACTCGCAGCCAATCGACAGCACTCAGAATATTAGAATCTGACTGCTCCACACCATTCGTGATTGCGGTGGCAAAATTTCTTGCTTGGTCCTGGGTAATTCGCACCCGTACATTACTGTTAAATGCAACATAATGAAGTCTGGTTGCCATGTTTAAATGTTTTCCTTCTGAATTTTAATCTTTTTTATTAATTGAAATGAATTTTGTACAAATTTTATTTGCATGAAGTATTCGACTGTCACTTGTTTACTATGTATTTAAAATTATTTTTTTTTGTTTTAATATTTATTGTATAGGGTTAGGATGGATGCTTTTATGACAAATGTCGAATAAAGCTTTACATTGATTTGAATTGTATATGTTAAGTTTGGGTCCATTCTGCAGCCACTATGACACCCAAAGGACCCTGGCAACTGAGCTCTCTTTGTTCCTTAATGATGAACATATGCATTGTTCTCAATCTTCAACTACAGACCGTGCTCACCTTGTGTTTGTTTGGGAAATAAAAGAAGGACACACAACCTATAACAATTTTGCTTAGCTGATGTCTTACCTACTGACAGCGAGTTTCCAAATGTTCAATTAGAAACAAAATGTATACATTATCTTTAAATACCCAGCATTATCATGTATCAAAAAGCCACATAATCACACATATTATCAATGGATAATCACAATGGCGGAAGAAGATAGAGAGGAGAAAATATATATTTTTTGAATAAAGATGGAAAAAATCATGAAAGCAAATAAATCAACTACTTTTCCACAGCGAAAGGCTAAACCCTGCTGCTTCACATCCACATAGCACTAAATGTCCTTAAAAAATGTTGAGCAAAATATTTAAAATACACTTTGTAGCGGCACAGCAATGTATGAAAAGGTTCCAGTGCATTTCAAGATACAAAACAGGCCTCTTACCTGGGAAGTTAAGCTAACTACGTCATGTTCTTCCATCTTGGACTTATCGTTGTGTTCGTTCTTATCCTGGCGAGGTGCCCTCTCATTTTGTTGAGGTCTGTTTTTGCTGGGCAGTTTACCATCTGTTTTCAGTTGTTCCCTTTGCCTATATCCCCTGTAATGACTTTGAATTACTACTGCTGCATTCTCTTGGTCACTTAACCCTTGATTTTTTGATTCATTTCTATCCCTTGATGATTCTTTCTTAACCAGAGTTCTATTGCCTGCATCGTCCTTGCTTGCTTCCAATGGGTTTTGTTGTTTCCTGTCAGTGAAATCAGTTGTCCTTTTCATTGAGGGTCTGCTTGTGTGGTAGCCTTGATCCTCAAAATCCCCTAGATCCTGGTCTGGAATTTTTTTTTCAACGTCCGCTTTATTTGTCTTTGTGGGCATTTTTCCTTTTTCACTCAGTACCTTCCTATCGTGATATCCACGATAATTGCTTTGAATAACTATAGCAGCTTTTTCGTCTCTCTCTTTAGCAATGTCATCCTCCTTTTCATCATTTTGTCTAGTTCCTTTGGGTGTGGCTGGCGACACCTCCTGCACAGTTGCATCCTGGTGTCTCTCTTTTAGTTTCTTTCTCTCTCTGTATCCTCTGTAGTTGCTCTGAATTACAACAGCTGCTTCATCCTCATTGGCGCCAGAGTTACATTTCTTCATATCTGTGTCGATTTCTTTGCTTTGCAGAATGTCATTGTCTTCTGTTATTCTATCAGGAGTTTGATTTGAATTGTGTTTTTTCATTTGCATTGATTCCCTATAAAATAACAACAAACGTTACAAAGTGAGGAGAAGCAGCAACATGCAGAGTAGATTTTATATAACTATATTAAACACGCATTGGCAAAGCCAATAGGTCTCGGCAATGCAAGAGTGATTGGCTTAGTCAATGTTAGTGTATTCACAGGCCAAAGCACCGAAGCATCAAACGCTCTATCTATATGAGGAAAGGGAGGAGTTATAGTAGAGGGGTAGGAGGGAGAGTTGGGGTTGAATGGTACCACAAATGAAAAAAGAAACAGTGTAGAAATGAGTTGAGTGGAAAGGAAATGATCAAGTGAGAGGTGTCAAGCAAAAGACAATAAGAAGAAGGGAATGGGAAGTGAAAGAGGGGAGGAAGGGGCGATAGGTGGAGAGAGGTAAAATGGAGGAAGGGTGGAAGCGGAAGGAAGGCAGGGAGAAAAACGAAAGAAGAAAATCTACAATAGGATGTGAGAGGTAGGGGGTATGGAGGGCTGAATACGAGAGGAAGTGAAAGGCGTGGACATGAGGAGACAGAAAAGTGAGAGAGGAGCAAAGGGGGAATTATAGAGGGAGAGAGCAGCGGATTGGGAAGAAGAGGAAAGTAGGAGAGAGGTGAGGAGGGCAGACAGAGAAGACAATGAAAAGGGAGTTGAGACAGTAAAGGGGAGATAGTGGAGATGAGAGAGGGAAGTGAAGGAAAGGAAAGCTGAGTTGAGAAAGAAGAGGGAAGGCAGCAGAGTTTGTAAGTGAGGAGTATTGAAGCAGAGAAGGAGTTTTATGGAGAGCAGAGGTCCAGATAGGAAATGGGAGAAGTGAAGATAGAGGAGAGAGTAGGAAAGTAGGGAAGTAGGCTAACTGGATGGCGAGAGAAGGTGAGTGAGGGCTATGAAGAGAAGGAGATGAAGTGGGAAGGAAGAGGAGGACTGTGGGCTAGTGGTGATGAAAGGGCGAGAGGAAAATATGTGAACTTTCCAAAAAAGATGACAGAAGGGAAAGTAGAGAGGGACCAGGGTCAATGGGTAGCGTGAGGAGGGATAATGCAGGCGGGAGAGTAGTGGAAAAGAAAGATGCGGAGAGAGGGGACAGACCTGCTGGAGATTACAATAACAGAGGAGGGAGAGCAGGGGAAAGGAAGGAGAAGAGCTGGGTACCGGAGATGAAAAGGGCGGGAAGAAAAAACAAAGAACATGACAGGACGGGTAGCAAGTGAAAAAAGCCACGAGGGCGACAGTGGAGGAGTAGGAAAGGACGATGATAGAGGAGGTGGGGGAAGGAAAAACTATATAATAGAGAAGAAAGAAGTAGAGGAGGTATACTGGGTGGTAACTAGAGAAGAGCTTGTAAAAGTGAGGGGAAAAAGGAGGGTGACAGAAGCGAAGATGGAGAGGAGTCAAGGGTCGGGGAGTGGAGTGGAAGAAGTGAGGTGTAAATGAAGGCGGGATGGGAGATGTTGTTTATGAAGGAGCTATAGATGGAGACCAAAGGGAGATGAGACATGGATGGAGGAGATAAAACAAATTGTACTAAAATTGAACAAAAAAACAGAGAAATAATGCCATGCTATTTTTAACATATTAAATGACTGAACCATTGGCTTCGAAAGGGCCTCTTAGTCCTACCAGATGAACTGCGGTTGAAGGAAAAAAGCTGACTACTATTAAGAGACACATCAGAGAGAGGAGGGATGAGGAATGCCAGATGAGAAGTGGGTGGGGTCAAGGGGAGACGAGGGGTGGGAGCAACACAATGAGAAATGATGACAAAGAAGCAAAGAAGACGGGGGTATAGACAGTTCTTGGAAGAGGTCTGGGAGGGAGAGTAGAAGGGGTGAGGAATGACAAGAAGTGAGAAAGGTGACATGAAAAAAATAAGTGGTATGGAACAGACAGGAAAGGGAAGTAAAAAAAAAAGCACTGTGATAAGCACTATGATGCGGCCAGCACTTGACATGTCATAGTGCTTTTTTTCCTTATGAAGGGTGGGGGAGGGGCAGCAAGGGCAATGGGACTGTGTGGGGTGGGAGGGAAAAGGCCACATGCACATACAAAGGGAGAGTGGTGCTGGGAGGGAAAGACAACACGGACAACGTGAGGGTGAGATGTAGGAGGAAAGATGATTATTAGTGCAAAATTTGTGATATAAGGCCAATGGTTTCAGATGCTGTTTCCCTACTTCACTGAAATATGTACCATTATATTATATTAATGGTGTAACCCAGTCTCCCCCAGAACCTGGGAAATCAAATGGTATGCAACAACAATCGGTTCTGTGGGGGAAGCGCTATTTTTTTTACAAAACATTATTTAATCCCCTATGTCACTAGGGATTGACAAGTAAATTGCGCAGAAAAACACATTAGCCACTGAAAAATAAAATGCCACCAACAAAGAAATTTAACAGTATATTGTCAATCATATATCGTGAAGTGATGCAGATAATATATCACTGGACCACACAGGACTGTTACGTAATATATACAATAACGAAATAAGAAATACAAAAAAAACAAATATCAAGACTGAAACTTAATAAATACAAACAACATTACACAGTGTCCCAAGAAAACAAATGACTGTTCAAGCGGATATCCTCCTTTACTTGGATGTATAATCAGCCTGACATAAGTAAGAAGTTTGTCTAGTTATCATTGACATTTTAACCCATTCAGGTTATGTGTTCATCTCAAAACATCACCGCAGTTCTTCATCAGGAATGGGGAACAAATTTGAAAACAGCCTCTGTGGCACACCTCAACACACCCAGTGGCTGTCTACAGTGAATGCACATCCCCACCACCTGTCACTCCAAAACCAGACAGCCAATACTCAAACAGGCAGAGACACACAGAACGGTCAAACAAGAAAATGCCTACTTTCTAAAAATTGCATTTCAAACACACAATTTAAAACCATCTTTACTAAAAGATGTGTTATTAAATTCTGAGCTCAGAGAGCCTACATTTTATTTCTCCATCTTGTCCCAATTGGAAGTTATATTTGTAAGATGTTACAAAGCATTTCCCATTCTAACCTGAGGGACAAGATAGCCTTTCAATAGAGAAAAATGAAATTGGCAGTAGTTCACAATCAGGACATGTCACACACACCAGTACATGTCCTACCTTTCACGTACACTGCACCCTGCCCAGGGGAGTTCCTTGGGCCTACCATATGGGACCCTTACGTATAAGAAAACAGAAGGTTAGGGCGTGGCAAGTGGGTGCTCTTGCCAAGTTGACATGGCAGTTAACAAATTGTGCACATACACTGCAGTGGCAGGTCTGAGACACCTTTTCAGGGCTACTCATGTGGGTGGCACAATCAGTGCTGCAGGCCCACTAGTAGCATTAGATTTACAGGCCATGACACACTGCAGTGCACCTTACTAGGGACTCACCAGTAAATCAAATGTGCCAATCGGGGAGAACCAATTGAAATCACAATGTACACAGGGAGCACTTGCACTTTGACACTGATCAGCAGTGGCAACAAATGCCAAGTCTAACAATATGTCTGTGAAATCAAATCAACAGTCCCTAATATCTCCTCAGACAATGCAGCTGACCTAATGGATATTTTGAAATTAGCCTTGCTTTCTTCCTAACAAGACCCATGGTTCATACCACTGTACCTCATGCCCTGCAACTGTTGGGGTGGAAAAATAGTTTCTCCAAGAAAAAGGAATATACCTAATGGGTGCTCACCTCATTACCCTGTGGCTATGGAGAAATTAAAGAGGTTGCCGGGCTTTCACCTAACAATTACACTGATTTGTAGCAATGTGAACTATTAGATCAAGTGGATGAAAGGTTTGTAAAATCACCAAATGGCAGCTTTGTGTAACGGTCTGTATTCTTCTTTGTGGCAGGACAGTGCTCTTTCAGGCAAGGACCTATGATTCCTTGTTGTATTAATAACAATAAATACAAAATACATCCACTTAAAATGTTCCTTCTAAACTGTCGCTCTCTGACTAAACACGCGGTGGAAATGTCAATCCTCCTCGAGGATATTAACCCTGACGCAATATTCCTAACAGAAACCTGGTTAAGGGAAGAAGCTGACCCAGACATTACCGCCATATTACAGAAGGGATACGGATTACAAAGGGTCGACAGGGTAGAGGGCAGAGGAGGGGGATAAAGCATACTCTTTAAGGATCGTTACCAATGCAGAACTAGTTCTGCGACAATTCCTGCTTGCGAAAGTATGAACTTCGCACTTGACCTATCCCCCACCTTAACTTTCTCCGGCCTACTTATCTACCGCCCCCCAGGCCAAATGGGAGATTTCATGAACCTTCTTCCATCCAAGGTTGCTGAATCTGCAGTCTCTCTGCCTCATTTTACGGTTCTAGGTGATATGAATATTCACTTAGACGATCCTATGGATCCCTTAGCTACCACCTTCCTAAACAGTCTTGCAGCCCTACAAATTGTTCAGAAGGGTTTTGAACCTACACACAACAAAGGTCACCTGCTAGACGCAGTCCTAAGTAATGATCAGAGACTTAAGACTAGGAACCCAGTTCCCCTTCCATGGACCGATCATTTTTTGGTCCCACTCCTCTGGCACATCCCTAGTCCCCTCTCTGTGCCCCCTCGAGCCACATTAAGAGGGAGGGACTGGGCGAAACTATCCACAGACCAGTGGGTAGACTCCCTCTCTACTACTCCTCGGCAGACCGGGGTTGACGTAGATACACTCTACATCCATTATGCCAATTGGCTACAGACCACCTTAGACACACTCGTGCTCCACAAACCCCTCAAAGTGAAAACCAAGTCCAAAAAATCACCTTGGTTCACCCCAGAGCTAAAAGGGTTAAAACAAAACTGCCGGAAGCTTGAGAGAACTTGGAGACGCACTCTCAAGGAACAGGACAGAAGCAGCCATCGAGAGGCAATTAAAAAATATAAAGCGGAAATTATATTGGCACAAGGTTTATTTTACGAGGAGAAAATTACAGCGTCCGCCAATTCCCCGAGGGAAATATTCAGAATTGCGAAATCCTTGACCAGCACCCCCCCAATTCTGCAGGACCCTTGTGAAGCCCAGAATCGCTGTGACAATCAGGCAGAGTACTTTTATCAAAAAATTCAAGCCATCTCTTCATCATTTGACCTGGTCAGTCAACACTCAGTGGGAACAGACACCCTTCCTCCAACCACGGTTTGCCAACCAGCTGAATTCCCACTGCTTGAAGAAGACTTGCTTAATACTCTCATGTTGAAAGTTACAACAGGCTCCCCTTTAGATCCTGCCCCTCCACACCATCTTCTGAATGTCGCGGATATCATTAGACCAGTAATTTTGAATATCGTAAATATGTCAATCACCACAGGGAGAGTACCAGATATTTGGAAATGTGCACAAGTTAGGGCTCTGTTAAAAAAAAACAACCTTGACCCTGAAAAAATGACTAATTACCGCCCCATTTCACTCCTTCCTTGGGTAGGTAAGCTGCTTGAGAAACATATCAACACCAGCCTCATGTCCTATCTGGAAGCCAACCAGCTGCTCCATGATTCTCAAGCTGGCTTTCACCCAAAACTGGGGACAGAGGTGGCATTATTGACTGTCACAGAACTAGCCCGCAAGCACATGGATCAAGGCGGCACCACGGCAATTATGCTGTTGGACTTAAGTGCCGCCTTTGATACCGTGAACAGTAACATCCTTATCTCCCGATAAAAACGGCTTGGAGTGACGGGAAGCGCCATTTCATGGCTACAGTCTTTTTTGGAAAATCGAACCTTCCAGGTGGTGGAGGGTGACATTCATTCCAAAACTTGGCCTCTCAATCAAGGTGTGCCTCAGGGCTCCTCCCTGAGCCCCACACTTTTTAACATTTATATGGAACCATTAGCGGAGGTCGTTCACCCTTTTGGGTTTGAAATCGTGACCTACGCTGATGACACACAGCTCGTGGTGGCCCTGAATCAGCCAGGACACACCCCGTCTAACTTGAACAGTTGCCTAGTAGCAGTCACAAAATGGATGGCCTCTTCCCATTTAAAACTTAACGGGGACAAAACTGAACTGATGTTCCTGGGGAACACAGCTGGCCCTAGACCAACTTTACAATGGCCACCCTGTATGGGCCCCCCTCCAGAACCAAAAAAGCAAATCAAAAGCTTGGGCATGTGGCTGGATAATACCCTTAGCTTTAACCAGCAAGCTACAATACTCTCTGCTTCGGGCTGATGCGTATGTTGCGGAAAATTCTACCACTTCTCCCTTTCCAGGCCCGCAGGATAATGGTCCAGGCCATCATCCTGTCCCGTCTCGATTATGGGAATGCTTTATATCTGGGTGCACCGACCAGCACACTTAAAAAGCTGCAAGTCACTCAGAACGCAGCAGCACGTCTACTGCTAGGCCTGTCCCGTAGTCACTCGGGCACTGCTGCCCTGAGAAATTTACACTTGCTGCCCATCCAAGCCAGAGTAAAATTCAAGGCTATGTGCATAATGCATAAGGCCATGTGGAAAAACGCCCCCGCAATTATCTGTTCCTTAGCCACCCCTTATCATCCTCAAAGATCACTGCGTTCCAGCACGGCCTTTCTGGCAACAACACGCAAAATCAAGCGGGCCAGGTGGGGTGGACGCTCCTTCTCCCTGAATGCGGCCATGACTTGCAACTCTTTACCTTCCACGCTCCGCAACGAGTCCAATCTTTTAAAATTCCGCAAAACTCTTAAAACTTTCCTTTTTTCTAAATAATTCAGCAGACTCTCAGAGATATGCATTTATAGCGCTATGAGGCCTTCGGGCAGTAATGCACTTTATTAAACCCACTTTCATTTCATTTCATTCATTTCATTCACTTAATATTAACACCATTGTGAGGGTGGTCAACTCTTACAGTGGCTCTAGATATATCGAAAATACATCTATATCTCTATATCTACCCACCATTCAGTCCTATGGAGACAAACGATGTGTTAAGTTTGCAGGCAAGTAAATTTGTTTAGGGTTGGAGTTTTAGAGGGTAGAACCAAAGTTCCCCAAGGTTCAGGTTTGCACTCAAGGGACACCTCTAGCTGCACTAGGGTGGCCAGGTGCAGAGTGCAGGGTGCCTATGTTAGCTAATGGGGCACCTCGGTTGGGGCCTGCTCACAGGCAGGCCACTCGATCTCGGGAGCCACGCTTCTAGGGTTAAGTCGAGGGCAAAGGCACCAAGTCCACTCCACCAGCAGCGCAGGGGCGGCAGGGTGCAGGGTGCTCAGGAGGTGTCGGAAGCCCAATGCTTCTTTATGGAGGTTGTCAGCCAAGGAAAAGGTCTGCTAGCTGGAGCCAGAAGGCTGGGTGAAGGGAACCAATGACTGGAGAATGGAAACTAAAAAATTGCTGGACACCAGGGCACCATCGGTCGGGCTCCTCAGCATTCAGGGTCTGTGGGTGCAGGGATGTCCTTTCTTATCAGGTACTTCTCACGGATTCTGGTTGCAGTTGGGGGAGACCCTTCAGGATGAGGCTGCAGGCATCAAGGAGAAGGTCGGTGGAGGTCTTCCAATGCTGGATCACAGTTCAGGATTGCCGGTGCGAACTCCCTGGGTGTTGGACCACTGTGGGTGTCAGGTGCAGAGTGGTGAGGACTCACTGATCGAGCTGGACCTGGAGTACTAGCTTGGGTAGGTGTTGACCAAATCCGGTGTCTACGGTAGATCAGAGTTCTTTGGAAAGGCAGGGCAGGTCTCCGTGGGACTTGGAGGCTGCTGGCTTCAGGACACGCCTGGGGTCAGCTTGCAGGGGTCCAGAGTAGGAGACAAGCTGATAGAGCTAGGGACAAAGCACTTGATGTCGTCCTTCTCTTCTGCAGGATGGCTCTTCAGTCCTCCTTCTTGTCACTTCGGAACAAGTCAGGACCACCCCCTAGTTTACCACCCTCCAGTGGAAGGGGGGCATAAGCCTCTTCATGATTGGAGGGGTCCCCCCCATCTAAAAGATGGCAGGGACCGAGAAGTGGGCTTCACCTCGCCTCCCCCACCTGAAGGGTGGGGGTTGGCAAAGGTGAGCACACATCCCTTCCTACCTAGGTTTTCCTGCCGGTTCTTGCACCAGAAATGGAGGGAGGCCTTTGAACTTCCTCTTTGGGGACATTGCCCTTCCTGGGGTATGAGGCATGACACCTATGCCCAAAATGTTCTTTGTTTCCAGACCCAGAGGGTGGAGGCTCTCTAACCAGGTGTACAGAAACCTTTCTGGTGATGGCAGATGGCTGGGAGCCAGTCAGGAACCACACCAGAGTTGGTCGTTTTTCAGGGGGCATCTCTAAGATGCCCTCCGTGTGCATTTTTCATTAAATCCAGCACTGGCATCATTGTGGGTTTAATGTGCTAGAAAATTTGCTACCAAACTTCACAGACTTCAGTAAAGCCATCTTCGAGCTGTGGAGTTCATGTTGACAAACTCCCAGCCCATGTACTCAAAATGGCTTCACTGCACTTACAGTGACTGTAAATGGCACAGGCACTGTAGGGGCATAATGCTCATGCAGTTATGCCCTCACCTGTGGTATGGCACACCCTCCCTTTAGGGTTGCAAGACCTGCTAAAGGGGTGACTTACCCATGCCACAGGTAGTGTTGGTGGGCGTAGCACACAGGGCTGAGTGACCTTGTCGACTCTTCAGTTTGTCTGCACCAAAACACACATCCTGCTCTGGCAGCACGTGGGTGTTAAGGTGAGGGGCCTCTGAGGGTGACATAATACATGCTGCAGACCTCACAAGGCCCCTGGTGCCAGGGGTACCCTTCACAAGGGACTTATAGGTGGACCAGAGGTGTGCCAATTGTGGGTAGCAAAGGTACAGTTTCAGGAAAGAACAAAGGTGCTAGGGCCTGGTTAGCAGGATCCCAGCACACACTCAGTCAAGGTGGCATCATGTATCTGGCAAAACGTTAGGGTGTAACCATGCAAAAAGGGGACCTTGCCTACACACATTCCCCTAAATGAAAGGGGATGAGACTAACCTTTCCCATGAGAGTCTTCATCATCCAAGTGGAAGAACCCGGAAAGTCCATCTGCATTGGCATGGAGAGTCCAAGGTCTATGTTCCACTGTAAAGTACATTGCCTGTATGGAGATGGACCACCTCAAGAGTTTGGGATTTTCTCCTTTCATTTACATTAGCCATCTGAGAGGTCAGTGGTCAGTTTGGAATGGGAAGTGAGTCCCAAACAGGTAGGGTCTCAATTTCTTCTGGACCAAACCACATCAAAGGCCTCCCTCTCAATGGCATCCAACGCTGTTCCCTGGGGTGTAGCCTCCTGCTTATAAAAGCAACAGTTTGGTCCTGGCCATTATCATTGGTCTGGGATAGGACCGCTGCTATCCCTAGCACAATGAACTGCTTGGAGTAGCCGGAAGCCTTGAGAACAGTTCCTGAGCACATGGCCTCTTTCGGGGTGTCAAAAGCCTTTGGACAGCCAACTGTCCAGTTCACTTTCTTGGGCGTCTTCTTGAAGGTAGTTTCTGTGAAGGGGGATCACAATGGACTCATATCCCTTCACACGCCTCTTGTAATACCCAGTCAAGCTAAGGAATGCCCTGACTTGGGTTTGGGTTGTGAGAGCCTCCCAGTCTAGAATAGTCTGGATCTTGGGTTGCAAGGGTTGTACTTGGCCTCCACCCACAAGGTGGCCCAAGTAATCAACAGTTCCATGCCCTATGTGGCACTTATTTGCCTTGATAGTTAGGCCTGCAGTTTGCAGAGCCTGTAAAATCTTCCTCAGGTGGATCAGGGGATCCTGCCAGGAAGAGCTAAAGACAGAAATTTCATCAAGATATGCTGCACCAAGGTTCTCCAACCCAGCAAGGACTTGAATCACCAACCTTTGGAAGGTGGCAGTGACATTCTTTACACCAAATGCACAACAGTGAACTGATAATGCCCATCAGGCGCGGAGAATTCAGTTTTTTCTTTGGCTCCTTATGCCATGCCAATCTGCCAGTGCCCTGCATTTGTCAATGGTACTGAGAAATGTGGCTGCCCCCAATCCATCTGCTCATCAGCCCTGGGTTTGGAGTGAGCATTTGCCTTAGTAACAGCATTGAGACCTCTATAGTCAATGTAGAACCTCATCTCTCTTTTTCCACCAGGGGGGGGGGGGGGAGGTTTGGGGACTAAGACCACTAGGCTAGCCCAAGGACTGTCAAAGGGCTCAATCACCCCGAACTCCAGCATCTTGCTTATCTCAGCTTTGATGCTCTCCTTAACTTGATCAGACTGTCATTAGATTTTGGTTTTGACAGGCAAGCTGTCCACAGTGTCCACATCATTGGTACACCAGTGGGTCTGACCAGGGGTTAGGGAGAAGAGTGCAGCATACTGTTGCAGGACATGTCTGCAGTCAGTCTGCTGTTGGGCAGTGAGGGTGTCTGAATAGATAACTCCATCAACAGACCTATCTTAGGGGCTGTAAGAGAGGAGATCAGGTAGAGGTTCACTAGCTGTCTGCTGATGCTCATCAGTGACCAACAGCACAGACACTTCAGCCCTGTCAGAGCAGAGTTTCAGGCAGTTTACATGAATCACCCTCTTGAGGTGCCTGCTGATGCCCAGATATACCAAGTAGGCAACCTCACTCTTTTTCATTAAGGATATGGTAAGGGCAACTCCATCTGTTCTGGTGGGCCCTTGGTGCCACAAGCTTTAAAACCTACTCCTTCTGCCCTGGTTGGAACTCCACCAGTGTAGTAGCCTTTTGGTCATACCAAAGCTGTTGGAGCTGTTGGCTGGCCTCAAGGTTTTAGAATGCATTTTTCATGCACTCTGCCATCCTGGAACGAAGGCCTAGCTCATAATCAATCATATCTTGTTTAGTTTCATGGAGAGGCCTCTCCTAACCTTCTTTTACAAGTGCAAGTGGTCCCCTCACAGGATGGCCTACCAGATGTTCAAAGGAGGAAAACCTTACTCCCTTCTGAGGCAGTTCCCTGTAAGTGAAGAGCAGGCATGGCAAGATGACATTCCATCTCCTTTTGAGTTTATCAGGGAGTCCCATGATCATGTCCTTCAATGTCTTGTTGAACCTTTCAACAAGGCCATTGGTTTGTGGGTGGTAAGAGGTAATGAATGTGTAGTTCACTCCACACTCACCCCACACGTGTTTCAAGGATGCAGAAATCAAGTTGGTACCTCTGTCTGACACTACCTACTTAGGAAATTATACCCTGGGAAAGACACACAGTAGGGTCCTGGCTACTGCAGGGGCTGTAGTAGTCCTGAGGGGAATTGCTTCAGGATACCTGGTAGCATGATCCACTACTACTGGTATGAAAGATAGTGTTGCCTGAGACTGTGGGTGCTTCCAGTGGAAATACTATGTCTATACCAACCCTTTCACAGGGAACCCCAACCACTGGTAGTGGAATTAAGAGGACCTTTGGGTGTCCAACTGTTTTGCCACTGGCTTGACAGGTGGTACAGGAGCTGACAAACTCCTTCACTTTATGGGACATATGGGGCCAGTCGAAATGGCTAACAAGCCTTTCCCAAGTTATTCCCAGTTGCCCAGCTAGGGGACTGTCATGGGCCAAAGTGAGTATGAACTTCCCTCACAGTTGAGGCACTACCAATCTCCTAGTGGTACCAGGTTTGGGGTCTCTGGCCTCAGTGTACAGGAGTTCCTCCTCCCAATAGACCCTGTAGGAGCCACCAACATTTTCCTTTTCCTGTTCAGCAGCTTGCGGTCACAGGCTCCCAAGAGTGGGACAGATGTGCTGTCCAATGTACAGCTGTTCCCTAGAGCCCCCCCCCCGGCTCAGAAGCTCAACCTGGTAAGGTCCAAGTTCCATGGGTTCAGTTCCCTCTTGGGCTGACAAGTCCTCTCCCTGAGGAGAGAGGTCATGAGCTTGTTGCGGTGTAGACACTGGTCCCCCAGTCATCTTACCCTTCCTCTTGGGAGGATGAGACATCCTTTAAGGCTCCAACACTCCTTTTTTCACCCTGTGTTCGAGTTTGTGCTCATCTTCACAAACACTACCTCAGGGATTTGCAGCATAGCTGCATGTGTCTTTCTCTCTACTTCAGCCCACGCTGAGGTCTCCAGGTCATTTCCAAGCAGACATGCAGCTGTAAGTTTTGGAGGGACCACTACCTGTTTCAGGCCAGTAACGACCTCCCCAGTCCAATGTCACCATAGCCATGGCATGGTTAGTAGTGATACTGTCAGCGTTGGTAACTGGACAGGTTTTTCAAGTCAAGTATTGCTCTGGAGAAACTAGTGTATCTCTCACCATAGTGACACTGGCACCTGTGTCACTACGGGGTTTCTACCTACCATTGTAAGTAGTTTTTCAACCTTTGATGATGCCCTCCTTGGTTGTCTTCAAAACCAAGATGCTTTATCTGTGGAGTATGCTGTGCTTTAAAAAATACATTAAGATGTTAATTTTTTACTTTGATACCTTATTACTTTGGATATAAAATCCATTCAACATAAAATGTACCTTTTTCTTTTGAAACTCCTCCTTTGCTTAAATCCCCTGTAATGAGACTGAATTGTTGTTGCAGCTTCATTTTTCTTATTTATTAAGTCCATGATTGTCTTTCTAATTAAGTATCCTCTTGCAACTGAGAACAAAGAAAGATTTTCAATGAATGGATACATTGATAAATATATGTCCATCCTGCAAAAGAGGAAAGAATACTGTAGTATAAACACATTAGAAAATCCTCACCTGCTTGAAATTTAATAATTAATTCTTCCATCTTATTTTTTGAAATTTTGTGCTCTTTGCGCACTGCATAGCCTCTGTAAGCTTAAAAAATTAATTAAATATTTTAGACAAAAATGTAATGCAACACACAAATCAAAACAAAAATAAGGAAATTATAATACACAGTTTTGGTAAAATTTTAACAATATACATTTTATCTGTACACTAAATGCGATCTGTATGGAGCAATTCATACATTATGGCTGGTCAATTACCTGAAAAAGATATAAATCAATCAGTCCCTTTCCTGTTTTTGTTGAAAAAAAGGCACGAGTGGGTCAAAGATTCAGAGATACTATCTGGTTCAAGATGCTTAATATGTTCAGAGCAACCATGCACATACATTTAGTCCATATGGAAAAAATGTATTGCTTCCTGCTGGATTTAAGGGATTCTCAGATCATCCCTCATGCCTCCTCTCAAATCAGTATGCCACCTTTCAGGGCTGGATTCAGCACTGGTTGCGCCCGGAGAGACAATCTTTTTTTCCTCCCCCCTCCCTCTTATGAACTCCTCCTCAGATTCCCTCACTACCACCCGGCAAAAGAGCTCCTCATCCCTCCATAACACCTCTCTCAAATACATGTTAAATGTTTATCTACATAAAATACAGATCTGTTCCTTGCAGCAGGCATATTAACCCTCTGCGCGGAGTCAAACCCACCATTAGACAAAACTCAAATCTCTCTCTCTAGCAGGAACATTAATCTCAAAAGTTACCATGACATTTTTATTTCTGTCTGAAAGCTGAACATACAAGGAATTCTGCAGCAAGTGCTTTTAAGTCGTACCTTATTGCTAAACACAGCGCCACCCTGAGCTCACTGCCCCCACCCCCCCTCAAGTCAGCGCCCAATGCAGCCGCACTGGTTGCAACGCCCTGAAGCTGGCACTATCACCTTTTAAAAGATGTGGCTTCATTGAAGGATGTGCAACAACAAAAATGGCCACATTATAAGTCAGCTGTTAATTGGAGGTAAAAGTGCTGATGATACCAGTTCTGGCTGGTATCGCGACCCAAGTAACTTTTCATTTTGATTGTTTAGCCCAGATTTGGATATATATTATTTGGGATCTGGTTTATCTGGGTTAAATTCTGCACGTCTTCCCTCTTCTGTACCAACTTCTGTGCATATTTCCAGATGATTTCAGAAGCAAGAAAATGTGCGTATAAACTCAGTAGGTTTTGGTCCTGGGAAAACCAGTAATCACAGTGGCTTTATTTACCCTTCCAATGGACACAGTTCTGTCCAACTTGTAATGGACAACACATTCCACATCAAGTGCATCCCTATTGCAGGTGCTATCTAAGGTCAAGCTAAGGCAACACATCTTAGTTTGCCCTTGGATGACAGGATTGATATTTTCCCAAGGTCAATTTAGCATCATTGATTAAAGTTATGGCACATTCCCATTCATATGCTGAATGTACCTTAGCTCATGTCTGCATAATAGCTCGTGGAGCATGGAGCTCCAAGGAGGGTGAGATGGAGTGATCCCATTAAATATATGGGCGAGTGAAGAATGTTTTCAAGATTTAAAAATGTTATTAAAGTTTTAGATCTACAAGGAGATTAACAGCAAAACACCAACAAAATAACACTCAATACAATAAAATTATATTCACACATAATAAAATTTGCATATTAGACTAAACAAGACAAAAATACATGCTTGAAAAACTCTTAACAAATGTAAAAATTCTTTAACACATCAGTTTATTGGCCAGCTTATATGGGAAAGTGAAGAAGTTTTCAATTTTGCTTGTTTGAAGATACAGGATCATCCCAAAGCAGGTGACACTCTCTAAATGAGGGTGAGGGGAGATGTTTCATATAACTAACACCTTTCAATCTGCATTTAAAAGTGCATCTAGTTTCACATTTATCTCAAATAGGTTACACTATTAGCACTATGGAGTGGCCTAGGTCACTTGTAACACCCTCTTTCTCATTCTCTTTCTATTTCTCGCTATCATAATGGCAGTCAAAACAACCGTTAAGATATTTACCATCATCCATTATTTAATAAACATTATATTCATTAAAAATAGCTTCAACAGTCACTCCCTGTGGCACCAGAGAGCTGGCGCCCAAGATGGTCGCACTCGAGTGATGACTCTCTGGGTAAATATCCTTATACTATCCTTTAATTGAGCCACCATCCACCAATAAAACATTTTGCTGAGAAGTGAGGCTGTCTTGCAGCAGCAGAAAGCCCTGCCCTCCCCTTCCTGACACTAGGCTCAGGATGGAGTTTTGGAAAATAAAATGGAAATGTATTACCGTTTTATTTTTCTATCCCTGGGGACATTTTTTTAGTAGGGCATCGCTCCTCCGCCTTAACGGAGGAGCCGCCTCTTACTGGATCTAATTGTATTTTCCACTTCCTTTCATCCTATTTCCCTCCCTCCCGTACCACTCTGCCTACCCCCCACCCGATTGTTGGAAATACCAATTGATTTAGAAATGTATCCACTAAATATCTGTAGTAAACAAATCACTGTTACAACGTTTCAGATCAATCAGTGAAAAAAAAACGGTCAAAATAAAAATGTTTATGTCAAAATAGAAATACAAATGTTTATGTTTACCATAACAATTATTTTCTACCTTTTTTTGGTTTTACAATACTTTCTCAATTGAAACATAAAAAGTGGGTTGCTTATCCTCTAATTTATGGCGCACCCTAATAAAATGCCTATGATGTTAACGTTTTCTAAATAAGACTATCCTAACTGGCTAGAAATGTAATAACATTTTACATGTCCCGAATTCTAAGTGACATCTGCTTGGCTCACTGAAATGTAAAGAGATTACTTGACATTTTTAGACCTCTAAAGCCAGTAAGGAAATGGTAGAGACATTAGGTGTCATGCCTCGTTTAAATCTAAATGTATTGAACCCTTGAAACATGGTGCTTGTATGACGTATTCTAACTGAAATTACATTGAATTAAGTTTTTACTCAATTGTCGTTTGCCAGGGGGACTTCCATAATAAAAAAATCATGCTACAGGAGACAAATCAGACATGCTTCTCCTGGACCTATTATTGGTCACAGGCATGAAAACCACACTGTGTAAATGAAACACATCAAATAGGAATTCTGTTCACAAGTGTTGGGATTTAATGCGCTACCTTTGTTGCATTGGTAATGAGTGCATCTTTGGGCCACTCAGGTATAAAAGACTAAGCAATACCCCAATGGGCGATATTGGGTGCTTCTTTACAAAAAATCTTAAAACTTTAATGTCGGAGACGTCTTTATTTACATAAACTTCTGAGGCCTATGATTGTCCCATTTAGGGCCTGAATCTGATGTGGTTAGGAAAGCATTCCCACCTAGGGCCTGATTCTGATGCGGTTAGGAAGGCCTCCTAATGGCATTTGCTCCTTCCAAATTGGATCAGGAACGTGTCTTCTCGACCCAGGGCCCAATTACGATGCGGTTAGGAACATATGCTCCCATTGAAATCAATGGGAGTCCAACCAAATTGTATCTGGAAGCATCCGGATGCATCGTACTCCGTCGGTCGGACTCTCCCGATCCGAATAGGTCGGAAATCATTTCCAAACCGATTAGGTCGGGAAGCTTTCCAACCCGCATCAGAATCAGGCCCTTAGTGTTTTTCTTACATGCCCTATATGTTGATTAGAGCTTGCCTTGCTTGTTGTGTATTAATTCTTAGTTGTGGTTCTTTGCCAGGATTTGTTGCACTCAATATCAATATTAACAGTCTGCTATGTGAATAGGCCCAACACTCTTTTAGGTCACAGCAGAGCGGTATAGCAGTTTTCGTACCTTTTCGCTAAGATGCCATTACCTAAGGCTTAGCTCCGTAATAGTGAATCCATTCATGTTTGCTGATCATAGGTCAATTACAGATGTGTGCTGTTTTATTTGTCACTCCACTCTTGTTATTCAAGTAACCATTGGCATTGAATGAAAACACTATATTTCGTAAAGTGCTGAAACACGTTGGCTCTTACGTTTGAAAGAGTTCTTTATAAGTGTATGATATGTAATTTGAGAAGGAACTGGATGCTGGGAATGCATGTGTAGATATAGGCTCCTGATAAAATATAATATGAAGAGTATTTCGAGACATCAGACCAGACTAAAATATGCAATCAACATACAAATCTTGAGAGTTAAAGTGTAGTACAGGGCTCCCAGTATGATGTCGCAACACCACAGGTATTATGATATGAGGAAAAGTGGTGCAAGAACAAGCGTGAGGAAGAGCTAGTTGTTGATCTCCAAATGGTGTTAAATGTCTCTTTATTGTCAAAGGAAAGGGAACTTTTGATGATACTGAATAGGAACAGATCAGGATCAGATATAGTTTTTCTCACAGGGGCTCATGAGATACATTCCCTCAGGTTTGAGTGCTCAATGTTTGCCTGTCTTAGAGAAGAGAATTGAGTGGGTGGTTGATACCTGCAGTAGTCCCTTGGGGTGAAAATTCCCCAGCTCGAATGAGGCTTACAAAGTATTATACGCAAATATGTATGTCACTCATGTGTTTTGAGGATGATGTCAGGTTTTAACAGACCAGGAAATTTCTTAATTTATATGTCTGGGAGCTGCCCCTTGGGCAAGGGTCACTCCCCAATATGAGGGCAATATGCTGGCCGTTTTCTGCCCCCTCCGGGGCCAGAGCAGCTTTATTGTTAGACCCATCTGTGCCCAAGGGAGGCAGAAAGCCACTAGACACCAGGGAAAGGTTATGTGTGTATGTTTGTGTTAAGTGGCGTTTGGCCGACGGGTCTGCATGTACTTGTGTTTGGCTGGTGGTGTGTGTACACTGGTGCATGGCTGGCAGTGTCTGTGTGTGGACTGGCACTTGGGCTGGCAGTACGTGTTGACTGGTGCTTGACTTGTGGTTTGTGTGGACTGGCATTCGGCTGGGGGGTGTGGACTAGTGCTTGGCTAGTGGTGTCTGTGGACTAGCGCTCGGGTGTCGGTGTGAGTGGACTGATGCTCGACTGGTGGTGGGTGTGGACTCGTGTCTGGCTGGCAGTGTGTGTAGACTGGCACTTGGCGGTGTATGTAGGCTGGCACTTGCTTGGCTGGCGGTGTATGTAGGCTGGCACTTGCTTGGCTGGCGGTGTATGTAGGCTGGTGCTTGCTTGGCAGGCAGTGTATGCAGACTGGTGCTTGGCTGGTGGTGCATTTGTGGTTGGTAGCCAGTTTGTGCATTGACTTGCTTGAGGTGTGTTTGTCAGTTGTCTGATTTTTGAATTCTTGGTGATGAGATTGGTGTGTTAGTCCTGTTGGTGTATGAGAGTGATGGGCCTTTGAATGGCATGGTTTGTAAATGTAAGTGTTGTATTTTGTTGGGCCCGTAGCTGGTTCTGTAAATGGTTTTCTGTCTCTGACGCACGAAAGGTGTGTGAATGGACTGTAAAGCGGTTAATGCCCTGATGTGGCTTTACGGATTACATGCTGTAAGTCAGTGGTTCCTTGATCTAATATTCAAATTGCTAACAATAACTTTTGCAGATTGAATTTCATAAAGTCATTGGTGAATAAAGGTTTATTTTTTTATGAACCATTTACTTACCCTGTGCCAAATCCAACCAGAATTCCTGTGCAATAATGTTTTTGTGTTTATTTTGCTTTTTAAAGTCAATAAATACTTTCTCTGTAGTGAATGCCTTTTGCAGTCACATCTTTTTGGAAACTGATCACCATGGGAATATTATGTGATATGTTTTGTGTGGATGCCACAAGGTTTACTTACCCAGAAGCCCTTGTAAATTTGATTCATTAACCAAAACATATTGTTTTCTCACATTTCTGTGTGGGAACGTTGTGGGATAACCAGGCACGCACACATTTTCTACCACCCAGCATTCCTCCCAGGTCTCTTGATAAAAATGCTATCTCACTTGTGTGGGTGGGCCAAGTGCCCATGGCAGGGAAGAGCCCAGAATTATGGTGGAGACATCACAAATTATCGATCACAAAATGCCCTGATTTTGCAAAGGGGTCACCTGCGTATTTGGTCCCGGGCTCTGCGGCCATCTAGGGAAACCTACCAACCCCAGAAATTTCTGGAAACTTGACACCCAAGGGAGTACAGGGAGTGTGGCTTGCATGGATCCCCCAATATTTCCTTACCCAGAATCCCAAGCAAACCTCAAATTTAGCTAAAAAAAGATATATCGCATTTTCCTAACATTATTGTGTGAGAAAAATGTGTGATCATCGGGCCCACACACACAATTCCTACCACTCGCATTCGCCCGGTCTCCCAATATAAATGCTACCTCACTTGTGAGGGTGGGCCAAGTGACTGTGACAGGAAAAGGTCCACATATTGTGGAGGCATCAAAATTACCGATCACAAAACGATCTGGTTTTGCAAGGGGGTCACCTGCGTTTTTGGTCCCGGGGTCAATGGCCATCTAGGGAAACTTATCAAACCCAGACGTTTCAGAACACTAGACACACGGGGAAGTCTAGGGAGGCATGGCTTGCATGGATCCCCAATATTTTCTTACCAAGAATCGCCTGCAAACCTCGAATTTAGCTAAACAAAATCATATGTTCCTCATATTTTGGTGTGGGAAAGTTGTGGGATCACTGCCAGGTTTGTAGTAAAGTGAAAAAGTAAGTGTTAATAAACAGGGTTGAGTTTAGTAGGAATTCTGCAAGGATTACTCCAAGGGAAATCCCAATGAATGTATTATGAATAGCATAAAATGGCTCTTCATCAACTCTTCAGAACATTTCTGGATCAAGAATAATAATTTAAAAAACTAACTAACTGGCTTGCTGAGGAAAGCCACCAGAAGGACTCCTGATCTCCACTTGCACCCAGAGAATGAATCTCCTCTCCAATGCCATCAAGCTGGCCTCTTATTCACTGCCTTAGCGACATAAGCATTAGAAGAAGAGTTGGGGCATGCAGATGAGTGTAAATTGCTTTTGTGTAATCATGTGAAATTTTGACTAACTAATGCAAAATTAAAAGTAATTACGCATAAAGCAAACCTGTCATTTCTTGCAATATTTTAGCGTAAAAAGCATCCTTGCGTCAATTTTTGGTGCAAGAATGCACTTTAACAGATCACTGTGAACAACAGTCATCTGCATTCTGTTGTTCATGTGCAATTGCAGCTAATTTTTACCACAGATGGTGCATTTCACTGTACATTTTACCATGAATTGCATGCAATTACACAAGTGTCATTATCTGGGGAATTTATTGTAACAAGAGTAATGCAAAATTCAAGAAATGATGTGAGGTATGCCAGCATAATTTAAATTTCGTAGAAGCCTAGAGAAGAGCTCCAGCCTGCAAAGTAGAACCAAAGGGATAGGTGGGAGTAAACTACACTAGAGCCAGTACTTAATTTGAACTAGTTGTTGCCGTTGGGGCCACTGGCACTTATTTTTTTAGGTCCGGCACTTATTTTCCCCTGACATTTCCAAAGGGCAAGAGAGGGAAAATAAACAAACTAGAGAGGAGGGGGAAGAGAAAGATGGGGAAACAATTCTCTAAAGGAGAAAGCAGAAATCTGCAAAAGTAGACAGGGGCAGGAAGCGTAAGATAGTGGATCGAAGAGGCCTGAGATGGATTAAAGACTGAGAAGCCCTTGTAATCTGCATGTTGACATTTCATAGCACCAGCCATGGGCTTCTGACCCCAGCTTTAGGGAACAGCACTCATTGTTTTACAAATAAACACTGACTGCACTCCATGGGAACTTGCGCTGAAAAGACACCATCTGTGTGAAAGCTTTTGCTGACATCCTAGAGGCGCTAGGAGACACCAGGAATGACTTTACCAACATCAAGTAGTATTGAAATTAAGCCATGTTTCTCACTTCTGGAGGGCCAGGATAAATTACCAAAGTTTTATGAAGAGGACACCAAGTTATTGATTACCAGCAGAGGGATTTTACCCCCATTATCAGCCCTGAGCTACTTCATTGTCGTCAATGGATAACTCAACATTCAAATGCTCTAAGAAAGCCTTATAGCCTGCTGCTGCAAGCTATACCAGTTATTAAAGGCCCTGAAGTCAGGTCAAAACCCAAGTGGCCAGTATCATCCAGCTACAGAGGGCTATAAGGCTATTAGAACATTTCACAACATGAGGGTAGAATGATGTAACATTTAAAGCACATGATTCAGTGAACCCGGGGGAATTTAAATCTCCTCGGGCCGAATGAGGCCTTTATTCACAGCAACATCTATGAACGACAAATATTGGAATGTTAGCGCTCCAGACTTTTAACAGCCATTAGAACCCCAGAGCACTCCATAATATCTGCGCCTGCCCATGATTGCGGTACCGATCGACCTGCCTGTGCCTGTCTAAAGATCTCTAACATTTCTCCCCCCAATAAGTCCCAAAATATCTTATAAAATTCAACCGGTATTTGGTCTGGCCCTGTAGCTTTCTCCGCTGGAAGTTTATTCACAGCCTCCCTTAATTCTTGTAGTGTTAATGGGAGGTCTAATTCCTCTTTGGCCTCCGGATCTAATATATCATGATGTATCCCTGTCAAGTATTCTGTTATCTTCTCCTCCGTGTTACTTAGATTTGAATCATACAGGTTGTCAAAAAAGCTCCTAAAAACCTCCTGTATCTTTTCTGGTGTATTAACCCTATTACCTAAACTATCTCTAATTTCCTTTATATCTCCTGTTGATAAATGTTGTCGAGTACGTATTGCTAGGAGGTGTCCAACTCTTTCATTAAATTCATGACACTTTTCTTTTTTTGTCAAATAGTTCCCCGCGGCTTTCTGTGCCAGCCTTATCCCTGCCTCCGCTTTGTTCACTTCTATTTCTAATAATATTTCCTCTATTGACTCTCGTTTAGATATAGCCTCGATTAATCTCTCTTCTAAAATCGCCAATTCCCTCATCCTATTATCCATCCTGATCTTCTCCTTCTTAGTTCTTTGTAGTGTGTAGCTTAGTGTTTCCCCCCAGCCCCGGCCTTAAATGCATCCCACACCATATTAAGCGTAGCTGTGTTCCTATTAACCTCCCAGAATTATTCCTGCATATGTCTAATATATCCAGGGTCCCTTAATAGACCTCTCTCAAATGTCCATGTGCTGTTTTTCCCCGCTCTCCTAATGGCCAAAGGCAAATTTAGCACTAATGCGTTGTGATCCGAAACTACCCTGGGCAATATTTCTAATTTAGATTCATTCATGTGTGTAAGGTGGTGGCGAAAAAGCTTGGCATTGGTCGATATAATTACTATACTCGCCTCTATGGTAATCATTCATTACCAGGAGATATATTCAGGGATGCAACTATGAAGGATTGGGAGAACAAGGGGATCAAGAAGATAGGGGATATAGTGGATACGGAGGGGGCGATTCGACAATTTCAGGATTTACAATCAAAATACGGGATAATGGGAAACAATTTCTTTGAATATTTACAGATAAGAAGCTACTTTGCAAATAAAAGAGGTGGATTAATAGGGTTTGGGCACAGTAGAATTATGGACTATTTGGAGAGAGCGGACCACTGTACAATTCGACAGTTGTACGCAGAACTGTATATACTAAAAACCGACGATAGAGAAAAATTTGTTAGCAAATGGGCGGTAAAGGTGGGCGCAACCGCGGAAGATCTACAGATATCGTTGGATTTAGGGCACACAGTTCTTTGCTCTACGACATTACAATCGCAACACTATAAGACAATATATTCATTATACCACACGCCAGCCAGAATTGCACAGTGGGGTGGAGACACAGGAATTACTTACCCACGCTGCGATTCAAGAGAGGGGGACATTGTCCATATGTTTGCTCAATGCCCGCAATTACATACATTAAAAGTGGCAATTGAAAACTTTCTGGAGATCTCATTTGGAGTTAAGAGTAAATTGACGGATGATATAATAATCTTAGGAGTGTCGGGAGGGACAGAGGACCACCATAAAGAATTTATGTTTATGGTAGCAGCGGTCTACCGAATCGGAATTGCAAGGGCATGGCTCGATAGGGCTCCCCCTACATTTCAAATATGGATAGCAAGACTGATCTCCACGTTTAATTTAGAGAAAGCTATCTATGAAAGCAAGGGTAGGAGAGCGAGAGCATTGGGAGATAGAATCTGGCAACCACTAGATCAGTGGAAAAATAGACAGAGAAAAGAGTAGATAGAAAGCACTCAATGTTAAAAGCTATGATTTATAGAAATTTGGTTGTTTATGTTCGAAAATGTATTGTATGAATATGATTTCATGTTTTGAACTCTTTTTGTGCTGTAATGGAAAAGATTGTAAAATGGGATGAAAACTTTAAAAATAATAAAAAAATAAAATAAAAAAAATAAAAGAACCCCAGAGCACTCCAATGTCTTCAATAGAGCTCCCAACATTCCAATGTTCTAATTATGCTGAAAATGTGGCTAAAACCCTTGGTTTTTCGAGTGAGCCAGAGACATTTCCTTTTCCACTAGAGATGCTGTTGGTTTCCCCTGTGATTATGACAGGTATGTTTTAGAAGACATTTTTTGTTCTACTAGGTACTATGGCCACATGTATCAAAAATCCATTTTGCATTCCTTAAAAAGCGAATTTTAGGTAATCGGTATTTAAAGAATGCAAAATGGTATGTAAGAAAATAGCGATTCCTAAAGATTCGTAATCGCAATTAGGTAACCCTATTAGGTAATCTTACTCCATTTGTTCCTATAGGCCTAAAGTCCCATAGGTGCAAATGTTTTTGCAGTACCTAATTTTCATTTACCTAATTGGTAATCGCAAATTAGGTAATGCAATACCCAGGGTGCCCAGGGGCCTAAGGTCTCATTGAAGCACCCCACACCCCCAAAAGAATTTGCAAATGTAAAGTGCACATGTCCTAAGGGCATGTGTGCACTACATGGCACTTTGAAAAATGCATTTGGGTGCATTTTTCAAAATTTGCACTTGGTTACCATCAAGTTGGAGTCAATGGTAATAGCATTACTTAAATGCACAGTTTGCATTTAGAAAATGCTTAGCACATGTGCTAAGTGAATCGCAAGTTGTGATTACCTATTTGTAGTCAAAATGTTACGTAATCATAATTTTTGTGATTACCTAATATTGCGGCTAGAAAGCCTTTCATACATCTTGAAAGGCTATTTTGCATTCGCAAATGTGTGAAATTACCAATTCGCACCTTTTGCGAATGCAAAAATGTCTATTTATCGATAGACTTTCCGTTTTTGTCAGAGACTTTAACCAATTTATTACAGAGCATTATTAGTCTTTGCTTAAGGGATGTTGTCTGCTTCTTTCATAATTTTAATGTTCTTTTGGGAATAATTCTGATTTCTGATTCTACTGTAACAATTATTCTGTACTGCTTGATTTTTTATATTTTGCTAATAAAACTCGAACTTTTCCTTGATGTAGAGCTCAGTTATTAAGTGGTCCAGGATGCTTAATTCTGATCCTTTGCTAACTAATGTTAGGCCTAATGTTGAGAAGGGTGTTCAGGGCTGGCCTGAGAACCAAAACTGGCCATGGCAAAGTGCTCGGCTGGCTCCCCAAGGGGTTGAGGGTGCCGCCGATCTGTTTGCCAGGGCCGGTTCGCCCGATTTTGTTACAGGGGCCGATATTGCAGATATGCTGCAAAAATGGCCCTGTAACAAAACGGCCCCCAGCGGCCCAAAACCAGCCCCCCATCCTGGTGGCCCATTGGGGAAATGCCCGGTGCCCGCTATGGCCAGTCCGGCTAAGAGTAAGGTGATCTATATGTTTGGCTTTCTGACTTATGGAGTTCAGGGTTCTGCTTCCACAGCAACAAAATCCTAAATTAAAAACATTGACGGGTGTAACCCACATGGCTTACTCAAACCTCAGTATCATAGTTGGCCTGAAATTGTGTCTATGTTTAGATCTATTGGGAATACTGATTTGAATTAGTGCTAGTCTGTTTTTTTGGTTCCCTTTACTTTAAAACATTTTAAAAACATATCACAGGTTCCCCATATCTGTTTTTCAACATCTTGCATCATTTTGCCCATTACATTTGTATTGATTTTCCTAAACTGGTTTGGAAATATTATTGTGTTGTATTCTTAACTTTAAGTTGGACTGGTCTGGTGCTGCTTGAACTTGACATGCTGTTCGCTACAGAATTGTGTGTTGCTTGTCCCACAGCCACCAAAGGGTTTCACAGATAAATGTGTTGTGACCTAAGCAGTTGTGTGTTTTTAAGTTGGTTGGGTCACTCCTCTCCCAAATGAGTAATCCACTTTGACAGTTTCCTTCACTCCATTTCAGGTTATGGAGGGTTTGGCTGCTGTTGAGCAGGAGATAGGGTTGGATCTTGTTGGATGATTAGCGGGTCACTTGCATACACAAAAAGTAAGCGGTGGCACCCAGACATTCACTGCATTAGTTAGTTTGGTATGCGCAAATATACAGGGCCAACCTGGCCGCAATGCGCATTTCCCTGGTTTTGGGACGGGCTGGTTTCGGAGTGGTGGGAGCATTTTTTGTTACTGGGGGCCATTTATGCAGTAGTGCTGCAAAATCGCCCCCCAGTAACAAAATCAGCTGTGCTGAGGGCCAGTTTAGTTAAGCAGCAGTGTTTCACACTAGCACCCTCACCCCCCCCACCCCCAACACCTCCTCCGGACTGGTCCAATAGAATTACCTCAGCTGCTTTGTGTCCTCAGTCCGGCCCTGCAACTACACCTTGGAAATAAAGGAAGAAGAGGTACAAGTGGTCCCCTAGAGAAGGCCCCCTACACTCCCATTTACAGGATCAGAGGGTTACGTGTGTCTAAGAAAGGTACAACATTGTGAAAATGGGCAGAAACCACAAGCAAACCTTAGATTGTTCAAACGAAACTAGCAAAGGAAGCAGAAGAAGTGAGTCTGAGAAACACTTCCGGGCATTCGCATAAATTAAATTAATAATTGACCTGAAGAAATTGTTCCCATTGCTCATGACACAGCTAGTACGCTATTTATAATTTGTACTGGCTCTAAACTGGGTGCTAAATAGGCCTGGGCAGTAAATTCCGTTCCGCGTGCGCGGAATTTGGGTAATTTCACGCTCCGCGGAGAACGTGGAATTGCCAAAATTCCGCGATTTGTGGCTTTGCTGATTTTTTTGCTTGTTCGTGCTTTCAAAATGCGTGTTTGCGAGATATTTGCCCCCGAGCATGCAAACAGCGTTCGCGAACAGGAAAAGAGCATCATGAACAGGCGGAACAAGCAATTCCACATGTTCCGCATGTTTCACTAAGCTTTGATTAGCGCGTCTACGCAAATTTCGCCCACCCATACTAAATCAGTTTGTGCTACTTCCAGCACCAGTGAGCACCTCCCAACCAGGTAGGTATTCTTATGTTTCATAACAAAAACTTATTAATATATTGTTTAATACTTTGTGTAGGATGTGAAGACAGGTTGGGGCTTACCTGATTGAATTTTAACAGCACTTTCTTCCCTTTTCTCCAGCAGTTTTCTGTACCTTCTTGCACCCAGCCAGCCTCGGACACACGCCTGGATCAGTGCAATGCGGCCCACCGTCTCCCTGATCATCAGGTCCAGCTGCTCGACATGATAGTACTTCAGGAATACCTTCGGGGTAAAAAAAAGGCACACATTTGAGAGGAAATTCTGTGCTCTAAAATTTTGCTGTTTGAAATGTGTAACCAGTTTATACCATTAAAATGCCTATCCATATCACTAAGCTAAACTATGAAAAAAACGAAAGCTGCACAGCCAAGACTCACTTGAAAGAAGACAAACGCCCTCTAATGGCTATCAACATCGCACAATATTTTTCACAGTTTATAGGAGAATCATAAGAACTGTTGCAAAAGATGCCCCTCAAGAGAATTTGCACCACCATGATTACAAGACCATTTGCTGAGCTACATATTAACTTAGGAACGCAAAATGTATTTTCCTTCGTTATCACATTCTCTGTTAGAAACAACTTAATAAAAAACGCTTTAACTGATGAAGAATGTAATCTGTGTAGGCACCCTATTCACAAAAGAGTAATTAGATGCATACATCAAAGAAACGCTGCTGCATCTGTGCATACAGAGGTGTACAAACTCAGTTTAATTTCAAAGATTTTCGAGGCCCCGGGCAATACATCTTCTAGGGGCCCTGTATGGACAACATTTAATTTTATTATCCATTTTCTGCTAAATGAAGCCTTATGCATTTGTTTCCCCTACCTTCGGTGGCCCAGGACATCCGGTGATATAATTAACTCATACCCACATGCAGCCTGGCATCTACCCTGTCCTACTGTGCCTCCCACGCCATCCTCTCGCTGCTTTTGACCCCGATGCTACGTTGTATTTCCTGTGCCATGAATGCTGCCACCCACCCTGTAAATAAGCCATTTATGAATTTCTTCATCTCTCCCCAAAGCACCCTTCTCCTGCTAAACCATTCATTAATCGACTCTCAGAGTGCACAAAAGACTATTGGGAACATTAATCTGCCATAGCACACAACCAAAATAGGCATTCAGGTTCTTGTTGGCCCATGAGGGCCTTTTTGGGAAGAGTGAATCCAAAGAAAGAGCTATACATCAAGGCAAGTGGGGGACAAGGACATGTCAGCAGGCCACCGATACCCCAGAAAGAAAACACAGAGGCAGGGAGGAGAAAACAGCATGATAATGTGTGTTATGGTGTTTGAAATGCAAATGACATTTAAAAACACACTTTTTCCTTAGCCTCATTCTTACCTCCTATGATTACCTCAATGATAAAAACAGGCTCTTAATGCAGACTTCACCTTTTGAAAACACGGATATTTCAACTGACTTACTTTGGTTTTTCCTAAAGCCCAATTATGAAAATTTGCTTTCTCTAGAATGGCAGCACAGCATTCAGCACTCACTGGGGGAAGATCATTGGATTTGTAGCAGATGATGAAATACCTAAAATAGAAATATTCAGAACGAAAAATAATAAGAATATGCAGTACATTATAAATGATCAATTCAAGATCCGGTTATTAACTGTTAGTCTGGGAGACTGTGGAGGCACCAAGCACACTTTGATATATTAGAACAGTTTATGCAAAGCATTCTGTCTCATTGAGTGGCTCGTTAAGGTAGAGGAATAATTTGCCATCGCTTGCTAGGCAAGCACTAACCTTTAGCTTTGTGAATACATAATTTCTGTAAGAGAATACTGTTTTTTTCAGTAACAGAGCATTGTTTTACAACTTTTACATATTGAATTATTTTAACTTCCTTTGTGTTTAAATTGGCACATATGTGTGTGTTGTGTACAGGTTAGTCATGATGAAATACAAGAAACTTCTACAGAAGTAGTTCAACTATGTAAAGCAAGCCCCAGACATTCACCATATCCTTGACATGCAGAAAGGGAGGATCTGCTTATTATAGTGCAACCTTGCTACTTACAGTCAACATAGATTATGTAGGTCATCTGTCATCAAAAAAGTAAAATTATGAGGACCATTATCCCTGGTTGGGATGTCTGCTGAGATACAAGAACCCTGGTGTTCCTGCGTCCTGATGTACCAGTTGAAAGAATGCTGGGTCCCATTTTACTGGACGGAATATCCAGCTGGTAGAATCACACGTAGACTAGGCAGGACTGCAGACAGCAGCTCAAAGTCTGCCAGATCCCCTCTAACAGCCATGCTCCCCCATGCCAGCCAAGAGACATGTCAGCGCACTGACACTATCCCCATCCTATACTCCACCTACTGGGGCCTCACAATTCCATTAACAGCTTTCATGGAAATTCCAGGCATAATTTGATTCAGATAAAGCGGACTTGCACAGTTATTCCTATTATGTGTGGACTAGCTCTCAATTACAGGGTAATAGGAGCTTGTTTTCTCGTGATATTGGTGTTTATGGGTGTGGACTCTAAATTCCTCCAGTACCACCCAAAATGTAATCAGGTCCTAAGTCTTTAGAAGGAAGTCTGTCATTTGAGGATTGAATAATTTCTCAAATGTATTATCTACTCAATGTTATCATGTTTCGAATGGGGAAAGAAGTTTGGCATGATTTGTCCACTGGTTGGAGAGGGATCCACATCATTACAGTCAAGTAAGAGCTGAATGTAGTAACCAGGGCATCATTCTGTTACCATGAACTGATAATTCATAACACTCTATCTATGATTAGAGGCTGCACCTTTTGCAAAATAGTTCAAGTTGTGGTTGGAGGTCTGTACCCCTTAATCCTGATTTAATTTCCAGAAAAATAGTTTCCAAGAGTTGTGTCTCAATAATCAGAGGTTGCCATTTCTTTATTGTTTCTTTTCAACATTGATAATTTATTAAAAAAACAACAACAGCCGACACGTGTTTTGCCCAGTGGCCGGTTGGCCGAGGGCTTTTTCAAGGCGAGGTTTCAAAGATACAGTCAAGAAGAATGATTCTGTAGTTACAGTGACGTGGTCTCTGCGGACATGTGTCGGCTGGTGTTGTATTTTGCATTCCATTTCTTTGATATCCTCACCTACCTTTTCCGTCTTTGGAATCACGGACGGGTAGGTATGATGCAGTTTGCCACTACCCCCCCTTCTTTTAGCCTAGGATGCAGTCCCTCTCCAGTTTTTCTCCCTTTGTCCACTCCAACACAGCTCAATTTTTGAATTTTTATCCAAACTATCGGTATGTCATTGACATAGTCTATCTTTCGACGGACATGTCTATTTTGATCAAGGTCCACTCCGTTTTTTCCCTTTGTGATGTAAGTTTCCTCCTCAATAGATTAGTCATGTGTAGATATATTCTCCATTTCGAGTGCTCTCTGTTGAGACCTCCATGTCTTTTGACTAAAGAATCCTTATCCTTTATTCTTTGGAATTTTGCCCTCCCCGGTCCTTCTCTCCCCCCTTGTCCTGAAGAAGACCCGCCCAGCAAGGTGTATCCTCCTGCACTACATTTTTGGGTCGAAACGTAGACTACCACTTCACCCCACCAGTCTCCATCGCTAGCAAGATCTCTACGGCTGTTATAGGAGCATGGTGTTTTTAAAGTATTTTACATTGATTTATACCACATCTGTGACCTTGGAGATCACTTTACTACTGTTGGAGATATAAAAAAGTGTATTAATTACTTACTTCCGTTTGTTCAAGTGGAGATTACAAGATTGTGTGTATAATTCGACTTCTTCTTCCCTTGTTCCCTTCCCTCCCCTTTCCCCCCGCATCTTTGGGCATGACTTTATAATTAATATTATTTGAATGTATTTAAATGTTTAGTCATTGACCGTGACTTTTAGTACACTGTGAATAAAAACTCTGTACTCCATTCTCTGTCTCTATACATGTACGTTTGATTGCTTTGAAAATTCCTTTCATTCCTTCCTTTCTTGTCCGGGACCACTCTGTCCATATCATACAATTACCCAGGTCCCAGTGACTCATTGGATTCAACCCTGTTTTTATACCTTACTTCGTGCAGGCACACGCCTGCGAGGTTGTCTCTTTCCTTTTCTCAAATTTACACTGACTGCTCACCTACCAGATAATGGTAGATAAGGAGATTCTTACATACACAGAGGACTATATTCAGCAGTTACTGGGTGATCCTGGCAACAATTTTCTTTCCCCTAATACCCCTGCCATTAATTTCACATCGAATGACAAAATTGCCCAACTAGAACGCCTGGAGAAAAAACTCATCAGGACTAAATGCCATGGACATTTTCTTGCACAATGCCTACAATCTAATATCATACCCATAGGATTACAGGTGAAGGTGGAACCAGCGATCTTTGTTGACATCCCCTAGTTTAGGGAGGGCTTTAGCTTTGTGGCTAATAACTGCTCCCGGCACTGGATGGTGCTGGGGATTGAGACCGCTGCAGAGCAAGTTCAAGCCCTCACTCAACAAATATCTGCCCTCAAGGCAGAGATTACCGGGGACGCCACTCTTACCAATTCTAAGGATGCTTTATCCAAATTGGTTGCCACACTCCAAGACTTTGAAACCACTACAATACAAAAGGAATTGGAGAAGCTAGCATGTGACGTACGTTTCTACGATAAAAAGAAAACCTACCCATACCTCCAGGAGTACTATTACCGCCAGGACTCACAGGGCCGTTTTTCCAACCGAGGCCGTGGAGGTTGGCGAGGTAGACGTAATTATACAACTTTCTCCGATTCATCTTACAGCTCTGGAGAAGAGGCCGAACAAGCTGGCCCCAGTGCCCCTTACGGGCACCAACAACCATACAGACCACCATACCAACAGGTTCCTTTTTTAGGACAAGGAGGATGGAGACCCCCACAAGGGCGTGGGAACCAGTGGAACAGAGGTACCAGTGGAGGCCCACAGAACATGGCACAGGATTGGGACAATGCGTGAGGAAGAGGGGGGAAACAAGTCAGGTTCCCCCAGGTGGAACATGGCGAGAGATCAACTCGACGCAAGAATTACAGGTGGTGAAACAACCTACCACACCTGTGATCAACATCTCTTCTTATGAGATGAGTGATGATGAAATGAAGATACTAAGTAGGGGTCTGTCATATGTTCCAACGGCATTGCCTAATGAGTTTAATACTCTTGCCGAATTACACAGATTCTTTAGAAAGATCAGGTTGCTCTATTTCTTCAGAAATACATCATCCCATAACAATACATCTGCCACAGGCTTGCGACCACCATCGACTTTTGTCCCTCCCACATAGGCCATGACACAGAGAATACTGGCCTATGAAAGTTTGGTAACACGTGACGTCAAAAACATCCTCAAAGAACGCAAATATATCAAATACAACGTCAGTAGAAACGAAAAGATGGCTCTTGCTTCACTTAAAGAGAACAAGCTTATCACTGTGAAACCAGCTGATAAGGGTGGGGGCATAATCATACAAGATGTATCTGATTACAAAGCCGAAATCCTGAGACAATTGAATGATGGAACCAGCTACAAACTACGTGCAAAGGATCCATCAGCTGATTTGGCAATCGAAATCCAACTGATAACCAAGGATGGTTTGGATCAGGGTTTCCTATCTGAACAGGAATACCCTTTTTTGAACAAAAAAGACCCCCGCCTACCTACAATATACACACTGCCGAAGGTTCACAAGGATATGCAGAGACCTCCGGGCCGCCCCATAGTTTCTGGCTGTGGTTCGCTCTTGGAACCTCTGTGTATCTATGTAGATTTTTTCCTAAAGCCTCTAGCGGAACAAACTGCAACCTATCTACGGGACACCACTCATACCATCAACATTGTGGATGGCCATCCTTTTAATCCCAGTGAACAACTTTTGGCATCCTGTGACATTGTGTCACTTTATACGAGCATTCCGCAAGATGAGGCATTAGAAGTAGCTGCTGCTGCTCTCAATCAACGGGTGATGCCATCACGTGTTCCTACATCTTTCATCATACTATTACTCAAGATCACTATGATGAGAAATTTCTTTGTGTTCCAAAACTGTTTCTATCTCCAGACAAAAGGAGTCGCCATGGGCGCTTCTTTTGCCCCAGACTTGGCAATTCTTTTTATGGCCACTTTTGAAGACACATTTGTACTGAACGATGCTAACCCCTTTAGGGCCATTGTACAATTGTGGATGTGTTACATTGACGATATCCTGCTTATCTGGTCAGGAACCGAATTGAAAATTGGGGCTTTTCATTGTTGGCTGAATGGTAGATCATCGGACATTCAATTCACCATTCAATCCGACAACAAAAGAATAGATTTTTTGGACCTGTCTATTGTGGCGGAGGATGATAAACTGTATACGACACTCTACAGAAAACCATCCGAAAGAAATTCTTTGCTTCAATATTCGAGCCATCATCCCAGAGGCCTCAGAGACAATCTTCCTTTTGGCCAATTTTTAAGGATTCACCGTAATTGTAGTAAAAAGGAGGATTATATGGCTCAATCAGACATTCTCATGATTCGTTTAATTGAACGTGGATATCCCAAACGAGCATGGTTTAACCATAGAGTCTCTCCTGGAACCATCTGAACGCAACAAAAATATTGAACATCGGTTGATATGTGTAACCACTTTTTCTACTAAAAGTAATGCTATCAAACGTACAATCAAAAAACATTGGAATTTAGTTGCAGAAGATCTAGGAATTCCAAGTACTCCAATGCACTCCTTCAAAAAGGCCAAGAATATACGGGCCCATTTGGTGTCTTCCTTTTTGACACTGCCGGTCACTCCGACTTTATCAACTATGTGGCACCTACCACCCATTACAGGCCATTTCCGTTGCGGCTCCTGCAAAGCCTGCCCACAAACAATTCAATCAAAGGAATTCTGCTTTAAACATAACCGGGTTACACTGAAATCACACACCAATTGTAACACCACGGATGTGATATACTGTGTTACCTGCCCCTGCGATCTAATATACGTGGGGCAGACACAACAAAAAGCTAAGGTACGCTTTTTACAACATTGTAGTCGCATCAGGTGCGAGGTTTTGGGAGCCCCGATGGTGGAACATTGCAAAAAAGAGCAGCACGCCCCAGAAGTTTTGAAATGGATTGTTTTGGAACATGTGAAGCTTGGTCCCAGAGGAGGCAGTGTAGCTCCTATCCTCAACTTGAGAGAACTGAAATGGATAAATCTTTTTGATTCTGTTCTCCATGGTCTCAATGAGTCGGAGAGTAGTTTTGCACAAATGGCCAATCTCGGAAAAATCTCTAACCTCTAACCTTAAAAATCTCTATCTCTACACTTTCACACAAAACTTCTTGAGTTCGCATTTTTTACCACCATGTTGGTAGGTACATGCGCCTACGCTCAACAACTGTTACCTTTTCATTATTAGGTGCATGTGACTATCTCCTTTGCAGATAATTAAAGTGTGATTGCGACTGCCATCCCCCAAATTTGCCAAGGAATTCACTTGCACTTTTACCACCGTGTGGGTAGGTACGTGCATTGTTCACTACAGAATTACAATGTGATACATGAACATGTGCCTTCTCAGTTGCTTACTGTGTAAGATTGTGCTGTTTAATAACTGTTCACAGATTGGGCCATTGGAATCATCCGTTATTCAGTACCTCTTTTTATTACTTCAGGGCACGCCATACATTGCCCTATGTTCCTTATTAATTTGACCCTGCACCTTTACCACCGTGTAGGTAGGTACGTGCATTTCTAATATGTCCTGTATATTTTCTTAATGCAATGAACCTTTTACTTTAGCTTTGGATAAATGTAAATATTTTGGTAACTAGTGGATCATGGCTTCACAGTGTAATTCTGTTTCCCCTTTTATGAAATCATACATGTTGCTAGCATGACTACCTGGCTAAATTTCCTGTATTTACATGACATTATATCCACTCGTTCACATGGATAGCTACGATCCCTTTTTAGTGTTTCCCTCCCTCGAGGTGTTCTGCCGATTAAGGTTTTCACTCATTGGTCCCTCCTTTGTTTCTGCCACACGGAGCTGCCTCCAAGCCTCTTTGGTAACTCCCCTCTTGACAAAGCTCCAACAGTGTGTTGCCATATTAGTATGTTGCTGCATTTCAGACGTTGTTGCAGATACCGGTTTTCGTTCGCGGAGATCACAAACTAGGTAAGAGAACTCCCGTGTCCGTCCTCCTCCTCGGTTTTGTGATGCGGTTGCACAGACCCACACTATATTCCAAAACGACTGTCCATTGTTACCCCTTAGATATCTCGAACCGGTTCAGCGTGATTTATTCGTATCCGCCCCCGGCTGAGGTGACTAAAGTACTGGAACCCTATGCCCGACCAGCAGCCTTCCGTCAGCCACACGTTGCGGCGATAGGTAAGATTCACGGCTCTGTTACGTTTTGTAATTAGTGCCTATTCAATCTACATTGGGTGCATTAGTTAACGGCCCTCGTGATCTTTGCTCTACAGATACTCGCACCGGTCTCTAGCACATTCGAATTGTGCAACTTAGTACAGCCTGTGTCCCGTATTGGTCTCCAACTACCCGACATTGTGACAGGTGAGACCATTCATGATTAAAAACATTTTGCGTGGGCAGTATGTTGGGATTTATTATGATCTAGTATCTGATTCGGTTCCCCCCTTTTTTGTATAATACACCACAAGACCATGCGGCGCACAGTCAATCGTCCCATATCTTTTTAGCACCTCTACATTTGATCGAGGTAAGACCTCATCCTGAAGTGTGTCAGAAGACAGAATTTACAATCACAGGTTTCCAGCCAGTGAATCATGTGGTTTCGTTTCCCTTTCCCCTTTTCAGACTCTCTGGACAGTTGAGTCTAATCTTCCTCGTGCACTGTTGGTATCCCTGACGACAGCGAATGTGTAATTGCTCCCCCCCTTTTTTTTTTAGGAATACTGGCCTGAGACGTTCCATTTCTTTGATATCCTCACCTACCTTTTCCGTCTTTGGAATCACGGACGGGTAGGTATGATGCAGTTTGTCACTACCCCCCCCCCCCATCTTTTAGCCTAGGTGCAGTCTCTCTCCAGTTTTTCTCCCTTTGTCTACTCTAACACAGCTCAATTTCTGAATTTTTATCCAAACTATCGGTATGTCATTGACATAGTCTATCTTTCGACGGACATGTCTATTTTGATCAAGGTCCACTCCGTTTTTTCCCTCTGTGATGTAAGTTTCCTCCTCAATAGATTAGTCATGTGTAGATATATTCTCCATTTCGAGTGCTCTCTGTTGAGACCTCCATGTCTTTTGACTAAAGAATCCTTATCCTTTATTCTTAGGAATTTTGCCCTCCCCGGTCCTTCTCTCCCCCCTTTGTCCTGAAGAAGACCCGCCCAGCAAGGTGTATCCTCCTGCACTACATTTTTGGGTCGAAACGTAGACTACCACTTCACCCCACCAGTCTCCACCGCTAGCAAGATCTCTACGGCTGTTATAGGAGCATGGTGTTTTTAAAGTATTTTACATTGATTTATACCACATCTGTGACCTTGGAAATCACTTTACTACTGTTGGAGATATAAAACAGTGTATTAATTACTTACTTCCGTTTGTTCAAGTGGAGATTACAAGATTGTGTGTATAATTCGACTTCTTCTTCCCTTGTTCCCTTCCCTCCCCTTTCCCCCCACATCTTTGGGCATGACTTTATAATGAATTCTATTTGAATGTATTTAAATGTTTAGTCATTGACCGTGACTTTTAGTACACTGTGAATAAAAACTCTGTACTCCATTCTCTGTCTCTATACATGTACATTTGATTGCTTTGAAAATTCCTTTCATTCCTTCCTTTCTTGTCCGGGACCACTCTGTCCATATCATACAATTACCCAGGTCCCAGTGACTCATTGGGTTCAACCCTGTTTTTATACCTTACCCTGATTCAGGAAAAAGGCCTCCTGGGCACATAATGTTTGGTTTACGGGACATTGGTCCTGGCTGCATGCCAGCTTGAAGGGGATTTAGACTTGTAGCCTTCAATATATGTCCTACTTCAGAGCAAACTGACTTTTCATCAAGGCAACCATTTGATCTCTTGGCTCTACAGGACAATGAGTGCCATGACCTCAGAGGGCTTGCTGACCATGCTTACCTGGTGGGAGAACATAATAGTTAGGCAATTCCATTGGAAGGAACGGTAGCAGACCCTAGAATGCATTTACACTATTTCCAGAAATGCATGCTTTAAATTAACGCAGTTTAAATACCTGCATACCACCTATCTTACACCGAACAGATTGAACACTATGCTACATAGCACCAACTTGAGGTGCCACAGGTGTGCTCTAAGAGATGCAAACTTCACCCACAACCCCCCAGAACCAAAAAAACAAATTAAGAGTTTGGGTATGTGGCTGGATAATACTCTCACTTTCAACCAGCAAGCCACAGTACTCTCCGCCACCTGCTTTGGGCTGATGCGTATGTTGCGGAAAATTTTACCACTCCTCCCTTTTCAAGCTCGCAGGATAATGGTCCAGGCCATCATCCTGTCCCGCCTCGATTACGGGAATGCCCTTTATCTGGGTGCTCCGACCAGCACTTTCAAGAAGCTGCAGGTCACCCAGAACGCAGCAGCACGTCTATTGCTAGGCCTGCCCCGTAGCCACTCAGGCACCGATGCCCTAAGGAAATTACACTGACTGCCCATCCAAGCCAGAGTAAAATTTAAGGCGATGTGCATAATGCATCAGGCCATGTGGAAAAATGCCCCTGCAATGATCTGTTCCTTAGCCACACCCTACCATCCGCAAAGATCACTGCGTTCAAACACGGTCTTTTTAGCAATAACACGCAAAATCAACCGGGCCAGGTGGGGCGGACGCTCCTTCTCCCTGAATGCGGCTGTGACTTGGAACTCCTTACCCCCCATGATTCGGAACGAGTCCAATCTTTTAAAGTTCCGTAAAACCCTCAAAACCTTTCTTTTTTCTGAATAAGCTAGTAGACCCCCAGAAGTTTGCAATTATAGCGCTACGAGGCCTTCGGGTAGTAATGCGCTTTACAAAACCCACTTTCATTTCATTTCATTTCCCATGGTTTGGAGCTGCCAGATAGTACGATTTTAGCTACAGGTCACATCACACTTGGAGAGAATTGTGAACAGGTGGCCACCCCTTGCTGTGGATGTGTGCCTGCTGTTCCGGTATAGTAAATAAGCATCTAGGATGGCTGGCAACAGGCTCTTAGATATGGCCCTGGGTATAGCTCTCAGGGATATTGAACTACATTGGTAATCACCACACGGCCCACAATGCAATAGGTGGAAAACCGACGTGGAGAGGTGGGCGCTGGCAGGAGCAGCCCTGAGCTCAGAGGTATATTGGGGCATCAGTAGGAAAACATTGACAGAACAATGGATGGAAGAGGCGGCCAGCATTACTGAGTCAGTTATGCAGTAATCCAGCAGGTTTATATATTGCTGCATTATCTGACGCTGCTCTCTCCCCGCTCTCTCAGATACTACCTGGTAATCGGAACCGTCTCCTCCCTTCCTCCCTGAATGTGTTAAAGGCTGACTCCTGCCCCTGGGATGCCCACTGTTGAGTCAATGTCATCCTGAACTACATATAGCTACATGTAAGAAACCTGGGATTCTTAGCTACTTAGTGTGCTTGGTTTCTATTAGTTCTATATGATTTATATGCTTGAGCCTGCATATAGTCCCGCTCTTATAAGCCCGGTAGTGCAACATTTTGCTCCATTTACAAATTATGTGTTGTTTGTTTATGAAGCACTTGACGGGCATACCACATGCATTTGTCATACTACTATGCTGAAAAGGCTCATTAAAAATTGTTAAAAAAGGAATGGGTGGAGTTTAGAGATGGCGAGGAGTCTGAAGGATCAGGGATGTATAGAGATTATGGGCAGACAGTGTTTTAGGGTTCAGGAATGGGTAAAGTTTACTTTAGGTTGGTGAGGGGTTTTAAGGGTTCAGGGATATGTGTAATTTAGATGTAGAAAGGGTATTTTAGGGTTCACGGATGGGTGGAGTTTAGAGGTGGTGAGAGATGTTTAACGTTCGAGAGTGGGAAGAGTTTGGGAGTAGAAAGGCCTTTTAGGGATCAGGGATGGATGGAGTTTAGGGGTGGTGAGAGGTTTCTAGGGGTCTGGGATGGAGGATGTCCTGGGATTGTGAGTTTTTTTTTAAGTATCTTGGATGATTGCTGTGTATGGGGGGCGAGGGTTTTTTGGAAGTCAAAGATGGGTGGTGTTTAGAGGTGGTGGGAGGGTTTAGGGCTCTGGGATGGGTGAAGTTTAAGGGTAATGGGGGATTTTGAGGGTTCAGGGATGGGTGTGGGTTGGGCATCGAAAGGTGTTTGTAGGGTTCAGAAGTGGTTGGAGTTTAGGAGTAGTCAGGGTTTTTATGGCTCAGAGAAAGATGGAGTTTAGGGGTAGAAAGGACTTATGGGGAATCAGGGATGGGTGTAATTATGGTTCAGGGATGGATGTAATTATGGGTCAGGAATGGGTGCAGTTTAGTCATGTTGAGGGTTTTTTTAGGGTGCAGGGGTGAGTGGAGTTTTAGGGTAGAAGTGGCTTTTAGGGTTCAGGGATGGGTGGAGTTTAGGCATGGTGAGCTGTTTCCAGGGGCAAGGATGGTAGTGATTAGGGATTGTGAGTTATACAGGGATGTATGGTGTGTATGCATGGTTTGGGGCCTGTGATTTAAAAGCATCTGAAGCACATATTTGATTATCAAAAAGATATCAATAGAAAATAATGCCTTCTGAAGTAAAGCACAGAAATAAATACCTTCAAAAAAAGTGTTTCTGAAAGTAAGACCAGAAACCACTGCATTTACACCTTACGTAAGCACGTAAAAGCCAATTACGGAAAAATACAGGCTATGAATTGGTTTCTATGAAATGGTAAATACCATTCATCCTGCAAATTTTCATTAAACAGTTTATTTGAAATGGTTTCTCAGTAATGTTACTCCATTCTCTAAACCAGCGTAGATAAGAACAGTAAACCTTCTCCAGACACACAAGCTATCATGTATTTTAAAAGCTTAGAAACATATGGATTGTTTGTTGTGATCAGCCATCTTCCAAATGCTGTACATGTTTCAGTGTTGTGATAAACCATCTCCCCAGTGCTGTACATGTTACAGACTGGAAGACCAACGTGCATGTTTACTCATTTGACAATAACAGCACAAGGTTAGCTTCCAGCAAAGAGCAGATGAAGCCTTCTCTTCCTATTTTAGCTGCCCATCCAACACATGATATGTAGAAGCCACAGGATCTACCCATACACCTCAGAAGGACAGTGTACCTTACATACAAAGCAACAAAAGTCCATCTAGGTATGATTAAAAACAAAATAATTACCCACTTTATAGATAGAGACAATTCCTATCTAATGACAAACAATTTGTCTAGTACGTGTGTAAATATTTTGCAGAGACCCACATTTTTCTTACATTATTCATATTCAGATAGAAAGGTTAATAGACAAACTATATACAATTACCGGATATACATGAGGTCTAAAAAAACAGTTTTATGGTGCGCTGTGAGGTGAGTCATCACACGATGTAAGTGAAAGAAACAACAAAGCAAATACAGCTGGAAATCGTGATCCAAAGTGAAATGGCAGTAGACATAAAAAAGCCCCAAATAATAAATGAATTAATCACAAGGCGCACGAATAGAATAATGAATTTTGCCAAAGTGGACATGCAACAAATTATATGCTTCTCACAATGGTCAAAGGAGGTTTGTAATGTGAAAGTGTTGAATGTTAACATAAATCAAGCAATTGACTGGAACACACAAACTATGGATCATTCCATTCTATAAAGTGAGCATAACATTTTCTATTTTGTAAAGAAAAATGTCGAAAAAATTCTCAAGCTGTTACCGTTTGATAAAGTTGGCAAAGAGTATCCGATGTGAGTAGCCTTGCCTTCGGATCCTTGCAGTCTCCAGGAGGCCAGTGTACCGTAACTGGATCAGTACTTTTTCTCTGTCGTACCTGTTTGCGTGGCGGTCATTGTTTGGCTTGATACAGCGGACAAAATGTGGCTGGCCTGCCACCATTTTAGATAACAAATCCATCAAGGAATACTAAAAAAAGCACAAAGGACAATATAGTGAAAACATACACGTTTTGTGCTTCTGCTCATATTTGCAAATCTTTTCAATGGGATCATGTTCGGTTGAAAGTAAACCTTCTCTCATCGATGGAATGAATGTCAGTCTTAAGGGTGTACAAACAACCCTCAGGCAAATCTTCTTTTTTATGATGAGCACTTAGCAATTAGGGCAAATTTTGGAATGTTATCCTGCTATCCTTAAAACAAATATACAGGGCTAAGCAAAAGGATTTCAAGATTAAACACTAAGCACTCTGGAATGAGATGGAAATGAGACATTGATGATAGCTTATTGAATGTAAAAGCATGCTATCACACAACAATGTATATAGAAAATCAGCCCAGTCTGCCATTTTGAGTCCAACATGACATTCAAATTACCTAGAGAGGCAAATCAACGTTTTGAAGGGGAAAGATGTCTCTAAGGGCCAGATGTATGAAGACCCCGTTTTACAGTTTCCTGATTGCGAAACCTTGTGATTCGCAATTAGGAAATCGTAAAACGGGATGCATGAAAGTGTGTTGAACACTTTCTGCATTTCCCAGGGGATCGCAATTAGCCTACCTCATGAATATTAATGAGGCAGGGCACAATTTGCGACCCCCTAGAAATCGCAAAAATCACAGGGATGGTGGCCTGCTGTCTTTTTTTCTTTTGTAAAGCAGCCCGTTTTCCTTAAAGGAAAACGGGATGCTTTACAAAGAGAAAAATGAAAAGTTTTCCTTTCATTTTTTAAGAGCAGGCAGTGGTCCCACCACTGCCTGCTGTTAAAAAATGCGTTTTACAAAATTCACAAAGGGTAAAGTGTCCCTTGGGGACACTTTCCCTTTTGCAAATGGGTTATCCCCTATTTGAAGTAGGTGGTAAAATGTGAATGTTTTGTGACTGCATTTCAGTCGCAAAACATTCATACATACTGATGCATTTCGGTATTAGGAAGGGATGCCCTAAACACGCCCCTTCCTAATACCGAATTGCAAACACAAATTGCAATTCGGTAGCATGTTGCCGACCGAATCGCAATTTGGGTTTGATGCATGTGAAAACCCTTGTTTGCATTCACAAACTGTCCGGCTGCGAATCAGCCCGTTTGCGAACACAAAAGTTGTTAATACATGTGGTCCTAAGTGCTGTGGTGTGTGTGACATCAATAGGGCTGAATTGTGACTGACAAGCAAAGCCAGTTCTGTCCAGGGGCGTTGCTTCAATAGATGCAGCTGGTGCAGCAGCACCGGGACCCAGAGGACAGTGGGGCCTAATAAACCACAGTGATTATTAATGTATTACACAGTCCAAACAGCGACCAGGGGAGCCGTTTCTTTCTTTGTAGTAGGGCCCATGACACGCTATATAAGCTACCGGTTGTGCACAGATAAAAATATAAACAAGCATTTGCAATGCAATAGGTCTCGCATTAGGAAAGTTTGAGCTATTGGTATTTTAAATGACAATTTTTTTTATTTATGTTTTGTTTTTGAAAATAGCGAAATCAATAGCTTTGTCATTTACAATGCCAATAGTTATAACTTTCGCAAATATGACACCTACAGTATTTGTAATGCAATATGTGTTGTATTTACGTGACTTACATGTATTGATATTACAAATAACAATGGCTTTTAATTTTTTTCCAATAATTAATACTTAAATAAACGTTATAGTAATTTATAATGGCAGTAGCTTAAAGTTTTGTAAATAACTTTTGTGAAGATTATGTTCAGTGTATTTTATTGTGAAGAAAATCCAAGAACAGAAGTGAAATATTAACATATTTTTGTTACATTTGTAATAAAGTTTGAAACATTGAGAGAACATATTTGAACCAGGTGTTGTTGAATGGTTGCACAGATTGATGCTGTGGTGGCGCTGAGTGATGTGATGGCCAACGAGTGATGCTGTGGCATTCAGGGATGCTGTGGTAGCGCATAGTGATGTTGTGGTGCCCCTGAGTGATGCTGTGGTGGTGTGGCGAGATGCTGTATGCTATGCTATGTTTTGTTTTGCTATCCTATGTTTTGTTTTGTTATGCTATGCTATGTTTTGCTATCCTATGCTTTGATTTGTTATGCTATGATATGCTGTGTTTTGTTATGCTATGCTATGTTTTGTTATGCTATGCTCTGTTTTGCTATGCTATGCTTTGTTATGCTATGCTATGTTTTGTTATGCTATGTTTTGTTGTGTTTTATTATGCTATGCTTTGTTTTGCTATGCTATGTTTTGTTATGCTATGCTATGTTTTGTTGTAGTTTATTATGCTATGCTTTGTTTTGCGATGCTATGTTTTGTTATGCTACGTTATGTTTTGTTGTAGTTTATTATGCTATGCTTTGTTTTGCGATGCTATGTTTTGTTATGCTACGTTATGTTTTGTTGTGTTTGGTATGCTATGTTTTGCTATGCTATTATGTTTTGTTTTGCTATGCTATGGTTTGTTGTGTATTGTTAAGCCCTGCTATGTTTTGTTGTGTTTTGCTGTTTTGTTATGCTATGCTATGTTTTGTTTTGCTATCCTATGCTTTGTTTTGTTATGCTATGCTAGGTTTAGTTTTGCTATCTATGCTTTGTTTTGTTATGCTATGCTATGCTTTGTTGTGTTTTGTTATGCTATGCTTTGTTTTGTTGTGTTTTGCTATGCTATGCTTTGTTATGCAATGCTATGTTTTGTTATGCTATGCTATGTTTTGTTATGTTTTATTATGCTATGAATTGTTTCGCTATGGTATGTTTTGTTATGCTAGGTTTTTTTATGCTATGCTATGCTTTGTTATGCTATTTTTGTTATGCTATGCTAAGCTTTGTTTTGTTATGCTATGCTATGTTGTGTTTTGTTATGCTATGCTATGTTTTGTTGTGCTTTGCTATGTTTTGTTATGCTATGCTATGTTTTGTTGTGTTTTGCTATGTTTTGTTATGCTATGTTTTGTTATGCTATGCTTTGTTTTATGTTATGCTATGTTTTGCTCTACTATGCTGTTTTGTTTTGCTATGCTTTGTTATGTTATGATATGCTTTGTTTTGTTATGCTATGTTTTGTTTTGCTATGCTATGTTTTGTTGCGTTTTGTTATGCTATGCTATGCTTTGTTGTGTTTTGCTATGTTTTGTTTTGTTATGCAATGTTTTGTTTTGCTATCCTATGCTTTGTTTTGTTATGCTATGCTATGTTTTGTTGTGTTTTGCTGTTTTGGTATGCTATGCTATGTTTTGTTGTGTTTTGCTATGTTTTGTTATGCTATGTTTTGTTATGCTATGCTTTGTTTTATGTTATGCTATGTTTTTTCTACTATGCTATGTTTTGTTTTGCTATGCTTTGTTATGTTATGATATGCTTTGTTTTGTTATGCTATGTTTGTTATGCTATGCTATGTTTTGCTGTGTTTTGTTATGCTATGCTTTGTTGTGTTTTGCTATGTTTTGTTTTGTGTTATGCTATGTTTTGTTTTGCTATCCTATGCTTTGTTTTATTATGCTATGCTATGTTTTGTTATGCTATGCTGGTGAGGGTGTGTGAGTGAGAGTGAGGGTGAGTGAGGGTGAGGGGGTGTGAGGGTGAGGGGGTGTGAGTGTGAGGGGGTGTGAGGGTGAGGGGGTGTGAGGGGGTGTGAGGGTGAGAGGGTGTGAGGGGGTGTGAGGGTGAGGGTGTGTGAGTGAGTGTGTGTGAGGGTGAGGGTGTGTGAGGGTGAGAATGTTATATCATCCCATTTTGAAATCATTTTGACCAGGGATGAACAGGTATATTTGTAGCACTGCATTTGTTTTTTAGCATTTAAATGTAAAAACATTAAAAATAAGCTAAAATGAAGTGCAGTTTTAACTAACAATTGTCTCTTAAGAAAAGGCAACAAGTTCAAGGCAATGTCCTTATGCACTGCAACTTTGAAAGTATCTGTACATTACAGTACTGTAGAACATGAATCACAATAAGAAGATTTATGGAGGATATGGAGCAACTAAGCAAGGAAAAGAGAATGAAGATAGTCTATACAAAGTTTTACAAGGTTGGGAATGCCATGAACCAAACTCAAGCATCGATAAGTTTTGTAGAAGAAAGATACTTGTGTAAAAGAGGAGAGTAAAAAGGGGAAACCTCAGCTAAAACAAGCATTTAAATGTTATTGTTGGGTTAGCTACTGAGCCCTCACCAGTATTACAGAAAAACGTTGGCTAATAGCATAATTAATTTTTCAACTCAAAACGCACATTGTCAATGTAAACCTTAGCACTGAAGGATACTACTTGTGAAAGAGCAGAATGCGGTTAGAGAAGTTAGCCAATGGCAGCACTGGGCTGAACCCACTGCCCATGCTACATGCTGTAGTGGTTATAACAAAAAAAGTGAATGACAACAGACCAATGGATGAAGAAAGCCGTCTAGAAGCCCCTATAAGTAAGTGTATTGCCTAGAAAAGAGCCCAGGGGACCAAACTTGAGCCTAAATCACTCACACAATGGTCAATCCATAAACACTGGGTGGAAAGCTCTAATGTCCATAAATAATTATCCCAAAAACTCCCTAACAGAAAGCCAAAATACCATTGTGAATGCAAACCTAACATCTACAAATAATTACAGCAGGTATAAATGCGGCATTCACCCCTCCAAAACTAACACTATTGAAGCTTAGAGCAATTCAAAGAAATCTGCTGTTGTAATGGTTAGGGTTTCAAGACTACAAACAGGCCAACAAAAAAATACATCATTGCTAGACCTGTCAGTCTTTTTGGTAATCTTCCCCCAACTGTTGTACTTCCTCTTCCACTTTTTCTGCCCTCCTTTTTGCTGGCATTAGGACTCAGCACACTTACCGCTGCTAACCAGTGGCAAACTGCTTTTGCTTTCTCATCTGAACATGGTAATATTGGTGTAACCCCTGTTGATACATTTTATTGACATATAAGTCCCCAGAAAAGTGGCAGTATTTGTGTCCAGGGATTATAAATTAAATGCTACAGCTGGTTCTGAAGCTCTGATTGTGCCACCCACTTAAGTAGCCCTTTAACCATTTCCCAGGCCTGCCATTGCAGAGTCTGTGTGTGCAGTTTTAAACTACCACTTTTTCCAGGCCCAAACCTTCCTTTTTAATACATATAAATCAGCCTAGGGGAAGGCCCCGGAAAGCCCAGCGGGCAGGGTGCAACATAATCAGAAATTAGGACATGTACTTTTAAGTTTTGCATGTTTTTGTAGTGAAAAACCTTTACATTTATTTTACACTACTCCAATGCCTATCTCTCATATAGGATAATGTTGGGGATGCCTTAGAACATTTTACAAGTGCAATTTCCAAATGTGAAGAAATACTCAGCTCATGTTTGGTGTCTCTGGAATCCTAATTTAAAATCCTAATTTATGATGAAGTCAGATTTTAAATTACAATTCTGAAAATGCCACTTTTAGGATGTTGGCATTTTCTTGCTTTAGCCCTTTGGTGCCTGTGGCCTGCCTCTGGTCAGATGACTGGGTGTACTTGGCAGTTAGGCTTGTGTATTCCTCCTATACAGCCACACAATGGGAGATTAGGTGTGTATGGAAGGGCCATCGCTGGCAGGATGGGAGTGAGAAACTGGACACAGCCTCACTTACACCTGAATCGGCTGTGTTCTGTCTCCACACAAAAAGCATAACAACTCTTCATTGTCGTTCCAGCCAGCTTGCAGCCAGGGCAGGGGAGCTATGGAATTCCTTGCACTTCATAGCTACTCTCTAGAAGCTTTTACCACCTTCCAGAACCAGGCTATAAAAGATGGGCCTTAGACACCACCACTTCAGTACACTTCTGGATCAGTGGATACTCTGCCAGGAAAAAGGACTGCTATGATGCTGAAGGACTGCCACTCTGCACGGGCTGCATTCTGCTGGGCTCCTACTCTGATGTGCTGACCTGCTATTTTCTATAAATACGTTAAAATTCCATATCTCTGGTTCTGATTGTATTTTTGTCATTTTGATCATTTTTTTAAAATTACAAATTACCCTATTTTTCTAACCCTATTGTGGTCTCCTTTTGTGGTGTGTTTTCACCTTGTTACTGTTTGAGGTGTTGCACAAATACTTTACACATTGACACATGGAGTATGGTTATGGAGAATATATGGATTATGTTCAACATCCTCCAATAAGTAACCTATGCTTCATGTTTCGGATGAGGATTTTACCCATCGCCACTTTCACAAACATGTAGTCAAAACCAGATTTCACAAGCATGTTATGTCCACTATGTAGCCTAGTGTATGAAAGTGAAGAGCATTGTTGGACCTGGCCCTTTTTGTCAGGTCTGCCACAAATTAAATGTTATTAGAGGGCCCTGCAGCACTCATTGTGACACCCACTAAAGTAGCTTTTTGAAATGTGCTTTGGGTCAGCCACTGCAGGCTGTAGTGCACTTTTAAACTGTTATTTCGACCTGGCAAAATAAACTTTTTGCCAGCCCTAAGCATTTCTTTTTAATACTTACAAGTCACCTCTATGGTAGGCCCTATAGGCTCACAGGGCAGGTTGCATTATATTTAAAATGTAGGACATGTGGGTTTAGGTTTTTCATGTCCTGGTAGTGAAAAACTCTTAAAATTGTTTTTTAATGTTGTGAGGCTATCTCTACCATTGAGTAACTCTGGGTTAACTTATTAATTTAATAAGTGATAACGTTCTGCTTGGGAGCAGCTACAGAGGTGTATTTGTACTTAAATGAATTGCAATTTAAACCCTCTTTAATGGTGAAGTTAGATTTTAAGTCACAATTCTGAAAATGCCAACTTTTGAAAATTGTTAATCAAAATGGGACCCCTTACACAGCAGATATATTTTATCATTCTTTTAAGGCCACATTTAGCATCCGGGTCTCGTGGGCATGTTCAAGTGCCATTTTACCTTTTAAACTCCTACTCCAAGGTTAGACATCAGCGCTCAGAGTCTTGTTGTAGAGAATCTTTATTTTGTCGGCAGAACGCATTCCGGTTTCAACAAAGCCTGGATCACATAAAGGTAGCCGCCATTTTGAAAATAGTTTTAAAGTCGTCATCAGCATGCCATACATGTGTGTAATGAAAACAGAACGCATACTACACTGGTAGTGTGTTCCCACACAATGTGCAAAATTCGCAACTGAGTTCATAAATACAAATTAATGTATAAATAAAAATTACATTTAATTAAAACATATCTTTTTGCATGAAGAATTCCTTGAATTCTATTTTCATGAGTACAATGTTAGATCATGAGATTATGCCCATGTGGGCTAATACATGGTGCCGTAAAAATTTGCAAAATAATAACAAAATCTCTAAATGAAAATTCATAATATAATCCAATATTATCTGCCATGGTGTGTGATGCCTCATTCTTCTAGCATACTTTTTATACCTATTATGCCCATGTGGGCTATTTCAATGAAAAGTATAAACAGAGTACAGAAATGGCACTGTCCCACAATAATGTGCAAAATTCACAACTTAATTCATACATCAAAACTAATTGTATAATCAAATATGATCTATCATTGCATATAATAGATCATTCATAAAGCATTCTTCGAATACTGATTACATGTGCACAATATTGTGCCATAGAACTATGACCTTGTCTGCTATTACATGCAAGTCAATCCTGATGCAAAAAATCATCATCTTGACCAGCATTGCACAAAAATAAATTTAAATTTAGGGGAGAGGATGTGGCCCAACAGACTAGGGCAGTCGATCTCAAATCTGGGAAACCGAGTTTGAGTCTCTGCAATAACGCTCAACATCCTGTGATTCTGGGCAAATCACTTAATCGCCCCATGCCTAACATAAATGATTGTGTCCTTGTGTAACGTAACCGGTGCTCATGTAAAGAGCTCTGATACCTTTGGGTCAAATTCTCTCTATGTAAAAAAACTGAAATGTATTCAGCATGTTATTACAAATCATTTGCAAACGGCTACCAATAATAGCAAAACAGGTTAAGAAGAGAGTAAACATGATTTATGCACTTGGCAAAACTAGATGTCATACACAAACGTGTTCTAGAAGACCTCACTATATTCTGTTTATGGATGTGAGTGCAACTGTTCGTCAGTATTCAAGCTCCTAGCGTTCTTGCCATCAACTTTTTTTTTAAATCTTTTTTATGAACAATCAGCAAAGAAAGGACTAAACAAAACAAAACAAAAGCATCAGGTGGAGTACATTTTCAGCAGCGGACAAAGATACAGTATTGTCTATACCAAGTTATAAAAACAGTATAGAAGTATTGGGTCATGGGGATTCTTGCGCTTCCACTTCTACTCCCGGCGCCGGGGGCACACAAATCTCTCCTCGGTAACTATTCTAGGTCCCCCAAACCTTCTCCCATTTCCCGGGACTACCCCTGGCCACATACACCGACCTCTCCCGAAACCTAGACCAGTCCAAGTCCTCCACCCACTTGGAAACCCAGGGCGGCCGGCTGGCTCCCCACAACTGAGTGATATTTCGTTTCGCTACCATACACGCCAGTGTAACCCATTGTTTCCCATATGCTTGATTCTATACAACAACCAGGGTTGAGGCAAGAGAATAATGCACCTACTTTTACCTGTGGCTTGAGAGTAATGGGGATGGTGCTTTTGAATCCAAGGAACACAACCCTGTCTGTTCCTTCAAGGGCAAAGCCCGAAAATTGCAATAAACTATATGGAATCAGCACCCATCCAAACAGTGTTTTCTCAATAGTTTCAATAGTCCACAATGCATTTAGAAATATACAGTCTTATAACAGATAAGTCCGGGCTTCAGTGAGATTTTTCTTTTCCAAAGTTCTTTATTGTAGTAATACAAGGTACAAAAATCCAAGAATACAAATAGATTCCTTTCTTAGCCGACGCGTTTCGTCTCAAACACTGAGACTTCTTCAGGGCTCAAATAATGAGTAATAGTCAACAGTATTTCTTGGTATTGTTTCTTGAGAACAGCGAATTGAGATAGATTCTTTATTGTCTTGATGAAGTGAATATATAGAAAAGTGACTCATGCAGGTTCAGGGGTCCCTGTCTGTACCTTGCTCGGGCCTGTGCTTACTGTTCTTGCTCTACTCAATCGTGTTGTGCAGGAAAAGGCATGGTGGCCAGCACGAAGTAAAACATCACAGGTTTGGCAGCATCTCATATGCATTCAAGTCCGTGGGTTCCCACACATTCAGTATACATTTCCGGTCCTCCGGCCATATCTCCACACCCAAAGTGCCTCGCATCTCGTCGTGAATCTTTGTCCAATACTCCTGCACTTCCGCGCAATGCCAGAGAATATGCATAAAGGTGCCAAGTTCTCCACACCCCCTTCAGCACTCACCACTCTCCATTAGACACATTCGTACCAGGCGAGGCCCTGTGATATAAGACCTATGCAATATATTCAAGTGTACCAAACAGAGTCGCATCTGGATCGCAGCCACTCTCGGAGAGGAGATCGCCTCCGTCCAGTCTTCATCATCTAGCTCCACCCCATCTGCACTCCACTGTGTCCTAATATGTCCCAGCGGGTCCTCCATATTATTAATGAGCTTTTTATATATCAAAAAGTTGTCTTCTCGGGGAGGTATCCATCTAGCACACGATCCTCCAGAGGAGAGGCCTCAGGAAGTGCGGCATCTCTAGGTATGTTTGTAAGGAGTGCGTGTTTGATCTGGAGGTACCACTACCAATAGAACTCACTATCTTGTAGGCTATATTGCTGTTTGAGAGAGGTGAATGTATGCACTGCACTCACTCTACACATATCTTTAATCTGTGTGATCCCAATGACATCCCACTTGTTGAATCTGTTGTCTTCCACAAACTCCCCAATCTCTCTGAATTCCATAGGGGGGTGGCCAAGGTGAGTCTCCCCTCCCAGGCTAGATATCTATTAGCCGCGTGCCACACATGGACCGCATGTGACGTTGGACCCACCAGGGAAAACCGCTTAGGCCTGGCATACAGGGCCCTAGTGAAATCACCACCTGGCGCCAGCCCACGATCCATGGCATATCCTGGATACCCTGGAGGTCAGTAAATAACATGGTTCACCGCCGTGAGCTGAGAAGCTCAATAGTATTTCAGCAGGTCTGGCAGCCCAATCCCATCGCCGTACCACGGGAGAGTGAGTTTAGAGAATGCTATGCGGGATCTTCCATTCCAGTGAAGCTTCCTCTGGAGAGCCTCAATTTCTTTAAAATAGGATGCCGGTACAGGGTCCATTGTATTCTGTAATGCATGTAGAAATCGGGGAAAGGCCATCATTTTAAACAAAACTGCCCTACCCAATAGGGAAAGTGGAAGAGCCTTCCAGCGCTCCACGTCTCTCTTGAGCCGGTCCAGGGGGGTCCCAGATTATTGATCTATCATAGCTTCGGGTCAAGTGTAACATATATACCGAGATATTTAAACCTGGTTCAATCTGTATAGGGCATGACTGCAGGAGCACTGGCGGCTCGCCTCTGAGGACGAAGAGCACCGATTTTGACCAATTAATTGCAAATCTGAAAAATCTTCGGAATATGGCAAGTACATCTAGAAAATTGATCAAAGAGCCCCTGGGGTTGGTGAGGTAAAGCAGGATATCGTCCGCGTATATTGCGATTTTGTCCACCCACTCTGGTGTCCACCGCAGGCCTCATATCGATCGGTCCCACCTAACCCATGCCGCCAGAGGTTCCAGGGCCAGAGCGAAGAGAAGCGGGGACAGGGGGCATCCCTGTCTCTTGCCCCTTCTAAGAGAGAAGTCGCTTACTTGTAATTATTGACGACTACTCTGGCCAAGGGAGTAGCATATAACAAATGTACCCAGCTTACAAACGCTGATCCAAAGCCTATCTTCACCAACTCCACGAACAGGTAGGGCCAGTCGACCATATCAAACGCCATGGTGGCGTCTAAGAACACTAGTACCGCCGGCTCCTGAATCGACGGGGAACCACCCAGTATCCCATGCAACCTACGCAGATTGAGAGCTGTGTTTCGGCGTGGCATGAAGCCCGACTGATCCAGGTGTATCAAGTTGGTAATTACCTTAACCAGCCTGGTAGCTAGTAGCTTCGCCAGGATTTTAGGCTCAGCATTGAGCAGCGAGATTGGCCTGTATGAGGAGCAAAGAGTCTTAGGTTTGCACGCCTTGTGTATAACTACTATATTCGCCACCCGCTGGTCATATGGGAGTCGACCCCTCTCTTTACTTTTCGTGAACATGGAGCGGATATATGGAGCGAGTTTATGGGCGTTCAATTTATACAGTTCTATTGGGATGCCATTTGGGCCAGTCGCCTTCCTGGATCTTACCCCCCTAATCTCCTGTGTCACTTCATCATCCGTGAAAGGGGAGTCTAAATACCCCTTACTGTCCTCTGACAGTGCAGGCATATGGATGTCCTTTATCATATCACTGTTCTCAGCCTCAGTATATCCACCGACCGAAGTGTATACACCTCTGTAATATTCGGAGAATTCGTCTGCCACTGCTTGGGGGTCTGTGACAGTGATAGATTCTGCTCCTTGTAACTCTGGCACAAGGCGCGACGCCCATTCCCCTCGTTCGAGCCAAGCAATCATTTTACCAGCCTTGTCTCCATGTTCATATATTTGACTTTGGGTGACCTTATTCTGAGCCACTGCACTGCAAGGCCTCTGTACTCATCCTGTCTTAATTTTAAAAGATGTACGTCCGCCGGAGCGGCCGTCTTGGCCACCAATTCTTCCAACCAAATTACGTCTGCTTCCGCCCTCTCGACCTCCGCCTGGTGCTTCTTTTTCTTCCCCACTATCAAATACAGGGCTTCCCCTCGGACTACCGTCTTATATGCTTCCCACAATCACTGTGCCGATTCAGCAGTACTTACATTTTCTTGAACATAGCCATTTGAAATCTTGACAACCTCCCTCTTAGTCGCAGGGTCCATCAAGTGCCACGCACCAATAGGAGCCACTCTACCAACTGCCAGCTGTCCGAGCTCCACACTCAACCACATAGGAGAGTGGTCGGAGATCCCCCTTCCAAGATATTGTGCCTCTCTGACCGTAGCTGCTAGGGCTGCCGGGATCAATATGTAATCTAGTCTTGACATGCTGTGGTGCGCTGCGGACACTTGTGTGAAATATGCCTGTGTCGGATTACGTACCCGCCAGCTGTCCACAAGCCCCATCATTGCTAAGAAGTCTGAGAGCCATCTATGTGCTGATCTGAGTATTCTTGCTAGGTGCCTGTCTATCTCACCGTCTAGCACTGCATTAAAGTCGCCCCGCAGCACCAGAAGGCCCAAGGGCAGGGTGAGAAAGACAGTCCACAAGTCGCGGAAAGTGTCAGTTTTTAGGCCAGGCGGGACATAGATCAACAAGAAGGTAACCGTCTCCCCCCCCACTGACCCGAAATTCCAATGTAACGGCCCCTCCGATCACACCACGTGGCTTGGATTGTTAAGGAAAAGGAGTTCTTCACCAATATTCCTACCCCCCTAGACCCCGAGGTGAACCCAGCATGTGCCACCAACCTATATCCTCTTTTATGGAGAGCCATGCAGCGATCACCGATGAGATGTGTCTCCTGCAATAGCACTACATCAGGAGAATGCCTTCTCATCAACTGATTAACCATTCCTCTCTTGATCCGGTCCCCGAGACCATTCACATTCCAACTCAGCACCTTTATCCCCGACCCCTTGCTAACGTTCGACATTTAACCAACTTGAATATTGCCCAACTGAGACACTGCCACTTTTATGCTGACATGAAATTCACATTGTCAATACAATCACTGCATTTGCCCCTAATGTCAAAAAGAAAAAAAAGGGAATAAAAAATAGAACATACTGCAAGCAATCCTTCAAACAAGAGAGTCTCAAAATCAAGAAACCCCATCGAATTCAAACCCCAATCCCCCTCCCTGCACCCCTGCATATGGTCAATGCCCATCCCCAACTAGCAGTGTGCCTGTCGCCCAACATCCCAGCTACAAACTAAGCTACTAACTGACTAAAAGTAGAAAGGAGGAGGAAACCAGGATCCCGTCTCCCCCCCACCCCATCGAAGCTACCTCACTATGTGTCCTTAACAGTATGTAACTCTGGGATCAGTACAAACAAATTACAAGTGGGTCAAGCCCACTACCTGACCAATGTCAAAAGTCCCAAATAGTCTGTGTTCGCCGTCATTCCTGCTCCTCCAGTCCGCCACCTCCATCACGATCTTGCCACTCCGGTCCACCCGGGGGATGATTTTCCAACCAGTCTGAAGCCACCTCTGAAATATCGAAGAACCAAACTCTACCCTCGGCCTCCACTCTCAACCGGGCGGGAAACATCATTGCATACTTCAGACCTCCATCTCTGAGCTTCTTCTTCACTCCGAGAAAACTTTGACGCTGTTTCTGGACTGCTTGGGTGAAGTCCGGGAAAAAGGAAATAGTAGAATTTTTGAATGTAAGGGGGCCTCCCGACCGAGAGGCCTTCAGGATAGCGTCTCTGTCCCTGAAGTTTAACACCCTTGCAATCATCAGGTGAGGAGGGGCCCCGGGCCTGGGCCTCACCCCCGGCACTCTATGCGCTTGTTCAATCGTAAAGAAGTTACCCAGTCCCTTGGGCTTGAGATGATTGAGGATGATATCTTTGACAAACAGGTATGGGGCCTGGCCTTCGGCCTTCTCGGGAACGCCAATAAGATGGACATTATTGCGGCGAGCCCTTCCTTCATAGTAGTCCAACTTCTGATTGGTCAGTACGCAGGGGGCCTTAAGGTCCCGCACTTCCTGTTGGAGCTGTGCCACGTCGTCTGTTAAACTGGCGGTCTTAATATCTAGAGACTTGACTTTCTCACTTGTTTTGGTAAGGTACACCCGTATGAGATTGACCTAGATGGTAACAGTGTCCAGCTTGTGGTCCAGCATCTCCATCTTTTGTCCCAGCGAAGGCTTGACACTATTGATTGCCGCCATCACATCAAGCAGCGTTGGTTCAGCTGGCTGGCCAGAAGAATCTCCTCCGCTCAACTGAATCCACCTCGAATCCGGCGGTGACCCCCGAGGCATCGTATAACGATCAAATTTATTAGACTGGACTTGTTGTGACCCCTTAGAGGTTCTTGACTGCTGCTTGTCACTCTCGGGCTTAGATGCCATAGTGAATGCCTCCTCAATGGATCCCTGGCCACTCCACTTCACCCAGGCACAGCAATGGTGCACAGCTACCCCCGGCCAGACAGCAACGAGTAACCGGACAGCTCCACCAAATGGCTTGGTTCTCAGGATGGGTCCAGCAGTGAGGCCACTGCTACCAAAAATTACCTGGACCTCTGAAATTCCAATCTCGGGCCACATGGGAGCCACCGGTGCAGACAGGCGCAGCCACGCCCATGCCGAACAGCGTCAGGCGCCAGACACGACAAGCCGAACACCACGCCCAACGAAGGATAGCCAGGGTCTCCCGTGATGTCTCGCATTCAGGAGGGGTCAACTCTACAATCCAAATGCCCAGAGGGAGTAATCCAAAAAGAGGGAGGGCTCCTCCTCCCAGCCAGTATCAAGATGGAACTGCTGCGCCACCTCCGCCTTTCACATGGACCCTTGTCCACTCAAAGGTCCAGTAGTTCAGGTGTCCGCCAGGTCAGGGACCAGAATCATGGGCAGGTCTCACCCGTGGGCTCCCAGCCGCCAAGAGTCTGCTCACACTTGACATCAAATTTGAGTGTATAACTGGATTCAAGTCTCCCCAAAGCTCTTTCAGTGTCACCTCCCTATATTGATTGAGGTACTGAATGAATCCCATAATACTGCAGTAGCTTGTCGTGTGTGGCAAAAAAAACGGGATGTCTTGTCACAATTTTTTTATGGTTCGAATTTGTTGTAATAATCATTTATGAACTTGAAGTTGATGCTACCTATATATCAAAGTCCACAGGGACATTCATGGTCAAATCTGCTTTACAATTTAGGGTGCTCTTGATTTTGTGCAGTACTGGTTCCAAAGGCATGGTGTACTGTGTTTTGTTAATACCATACTCACATGCCCTGCACCCAATATATTTATGGAAGCCTTGACACTATTTATATATTATTCCAAAAAGACAGCTCTTTTCTGATAATATAAAGCCTTGGCACCCCGTCACAGTTGTATTGAAATACCTGTTTATTATTCAAAAAGAAAGAACCAACATCAAAACATTTCAGTGTTACATATATTGGTCTCAGCGCCAACCATGTTTCATAGATACTTTTAAATAAACAAGTGGTGATTGAGACAATTAACACGGAAAAAGGATAAAGCCCTAATTGTCACACTTCGGCTACATTTGGAAAAGGTTACTTCATATGTATAAGTTAAATTATTCATATCTGTCCAAATTCATATTAACAGGTCGTACGATGCTAGGCTGTAAAGCCGGTAGGTAACCAGATGAAAAAATTGCACAGAACTCCCGGAGTGCAGAAATCTCCACTTCGTGATGTGCAGCAGAGTATTTTCCCCGCTCACAATTGTGAATGGTAAGTTCGTGATCGCGAACAGTAAGCAAGCACAAGCCGCTTGGGGACAATTTCTACCCGAGCTGCAGGAATACCAGCACAAACTGCAGTTCGCACTGCACTCCGCCACTCTTGGAACTTCGCTGAGTTTTTTTGTAAATTTACAGAGTTCCGAGTAGAAAAACTCTGCGAACTACGCCCAGGCCTACGAGGAATGGGGTCCCTGGTGCCAATATTGGCACAGGGAGGGGGCTGTGTGCCCCCTACCACATTAAAATTGTACAGAGCCTCAGGGATGGGGTCCCTGGATTCAAATTGTCCTGGGGAGGGGGGGCACATGTCTCCCTTCCCCCTTTAATGGCCAGTCCCTAGGAGATGGGGTCCCCGGGGCTGAAATCAGCACATGAAGGGGGGGGCTGCATTCCTCCTCCTTTTTAGAACATGGCTGGGTCCCAGGGAGGGGTGCTGTGTAGCCCCCTCACCATTTATTATTTGGATGGGTCCCAGGAGATGGGGTCACGTGGCAGTAATCAGCCTGAGGAAGGGCTATGTGCCCTCCTCTTGGGTGGCTACATGTGGCGTTGCGGCCTAAATCCTGGCTCGTATGGCCGAAGGCTGTGCATGGTGCAGGGTTGGGTACCTGCGAGTTTCGCACAGGCCAGGCCCTGCAGATGACCCCCACCTCGTACGGACAAAGGACATGTGGGGTTGAGTGTCTGGGGTGGGGTTGGCCACAGGCAAGGCCCTGCAGCCAGCCAGCCACCGTAAACGGCCTTCGGTGGGGTTGAGATTCATTTAAAGTAATTAGATATTACTTAACATTTAAAATAAACTGGAAATTCACTGGGAAAACAAAGGGTACAGGGACTGCATCGTTAAGAAACTGCATTAAAAAAACTGTAGAAATTCATCAAAAAATAAAAGGTTACAGAGACGTTACAGTTAGGTTCAGATCTTACACTCATAAAACCATAGGAACTCAGCAGTTATAATTATATTTATCTCAAGAAACAATAACTTGTGACCTAAGATAACAATTACTCATGCCCTCACCACACACTGCTAATTACTCCACATATTATATCACTGATGACATTTTCTATAAAATAATTATTACTATCACTCCAAATGTTGGTGTTAAATTATTGATGAGAAAACTGTGCCTGGTGATGGTGTGAGATATAGTTACTGTTAGAAATTGGATTTCTGATTGGCTAGGGCACGCATCTAAGCCAGGCAGAAACCACCACTCTAGTCAGGGCAAGGGAGTTACATGCTAAAGATAACCCCTGTTTACCCCCTTGGTAGCTTGGCAGAGCAGTCAGCCTTATCCCAGAGGCAATGCGTAAAACATTTGCACAACACACTCACAGCAGCGATGCACTAGGCACACCAGAAAAGAAACTCCACACAAGGTTTTATAAAAATGAACCCCAGGCGTTATACTCCGCTCTGCCAGCAGAGTCTGCAGAGTTTTACCAACTCCAGGCTCCCCTGGGAACGCAAAGTTAGGCAAAACTACGCCTCCATGGCGAAACGGAGTACGAGGCCAGCCCCATAATTTTATTTTTTTAAACACCACTTACCTTATCTTCTGCCTTCCCTCCTTCTCGTTTGCAGTGTCTCCCTACTTCCGGCGTCATCCTCCTCACGTCCCTGTAGGTATTACGTCATGCGTGAACTGCTCAATCGCAGTTCACAAAAGGCATAATTCCTACACGGATGCAAGGAGGATGATGTGGGAAGAAGGGAGACACTGCGGTGAGGAGCAGGGCAGGCAGAAGACAAGGTAAGTGGTGTTTTATTGATTTTTTTATAATGCTTGTGGTCCCAGGGCGGAGTGGAGCTCCGCTTAGTTCCACAGAGTTTTTTTTACTCCGTGGAACTACGCGGAGCAGCACTACGCACACTCTGCCCAGGGTTAATAAAAATAGCCTTTGTATTATTCATAAAACACATTAGAGGATAATCCCACATATATATTGTGCCACCTGGCACTAGGTATCACTTTACAGGGGATTATATACATTACAGGACCAATCGGGCCACTGTCCTAATGATCATATCATATTCAGTAAAAACAACCAGTAACCACTGGCCATAGGACACTTAGCATACACCTATTATGCATACATGTCATGTAACACATAATCAACAGTAGTGCAGTACATCACCACAACCCACCCTGTCCACCGTCATCAGCAGTGCACATTAATCACTTACTAGGTGCACACGTTACCATCATAGCCTGAGCACATTGCGCATAGCCACCTTAGCAAGACTATAACCATGTCAGTATGGCATAAACATCATTGCACGCATAATGTTGGCAGAGTGTACCTAGGTAGACATCCTTGGTGGGCACATAGCATTAATACAGCAGGCCCGTAGCTACAGGAGCCATAATTCCCCTAGAAGGCATAGTCACAACCCCGGCCCCTTCATTGCCGTTAGGGCACCTCACAGGCCAAGTGCCCTTGCATCCGGGCACAACATACGCTCATTCTGATGCAGGAGCCCTTCCTAAACTCGCCCTGCAATACTTCCCCAAAAAGGCAATGCAAGGTCCCCCCTTGAGGAAAACAAAGATACGGCCAAAAAGCGGCTGCCCGCTCCTCCCGGTGCGGCTGCCTCAGTGTTGACAAGGGAAGGGGTTGATTCCCCGTCTGGTCAGACCCTCCAGACTCACCCTCACTCTGGGGGCCTGGAGAGCTTCTCCCCACTGTGTCGGCCGGCCTCTCACCGGGACTCTCACCAGTCCTGCTGCTTCAAACGGACTGCCCGTTCTCTGGGGACAGTCGGACACACCGTGACTCCTGCAGGGACCACCAGCTGGGCGGCCGTGCTCCTCGCATCTTGGCTGCGGAGTCTGTCCGGATTCTGGAGCTCCCAGTGGGCTCTCTTCTTCCTCTTGCGTGGACGTGACTGGGCTCCCTGGATTAAAAACCCCGCCAACCTCCAGGCTTGGTTCCTGCTTGACCTCTTTCTGGTGGCAACACGCAGAACTCTCCCTCTCCTCATGGGAGCCCTGCCCACGGACAGGCTCTTGTTGCCTGACTTCCAGTTTTGCAGACTGCTTCCTTCGTGTTCAGCAGTCGAGCCTACTTTCTCCTGGCACAAGAATGCGGGGGTAGGCTCCCGCCTGAGATGTCTCTGCGCCATCTTCTCACCCCAAGAGGCACACTCGCCGGAGGTTTGGGAAGCAGGAGCACTTCTCCGATACAGCTCCCCCCTCCGGTAGTAACTTTCTGCACCTCACTGGCACTTGATAAAAGGGGGGGGCAACGACACGCACACCGGCTGTTCCCTCTCCTTCCCAAGAACCCACAGCGCTCACCACGTGCTTGAAGGCAGGAGCCCCCTTCTTAGGCTCCCAGGGCAGTAAAGATAGAGAGCTCAGCCAGGCGCTATGTCCAGAGACCCATAGGGCAGGGCTGGGCACAGGCAGGCCAGCATGTAGGTACACCCAGTAGATAGCAGCTGGGTCCCATGGTGGCTCCTCCTGGTGCCCAGCAGTCCTTCCTCTCCAGTAAGCACACAGTTTCCCAAGCATGGGTTCACAGTCCCAATACTTATACCACTGCTAGTCTTTGTTCTCGCCCTGGCACAGTGCTCTGTGCCTGTTCCAAACCAGTTCTGGGGGGCACTCACACATTTCTTTAAATGTGCACGAACACCTCCTTTGTTAGTGTAGGCACTGGCCCCAGACATGCCACTGGGGGGGTGGAGCCAGCATTGTGAAGGCAGGCACAGTCCTATTCAGGCCCAGGTGCTACTCCTCCCACCACTCCAAATGCAGATTGGCCTATTCAGCCTAGCCTGACTCTCCCAGCCCCTCTGGAGCCACTGCACCTGCCCAGCCCCTCTCACTCAAGAGCCAGACATGCAATACACAACAGGCAGGCCCAAAGACACATAGCACACAGAAATGCCCACTTCTAAAATTGAGATTTCTAAAATAGTGATAATAAATCTGCGCACACCATTACACAGCATTTATTACCACTATTCCAAACTTACCAAACTAGATTACGCTACTCCTCTCATATCAGGAATTACCACTGAAACACATATCAGGGAATCCCCCATGCATTCCTATGAGAGGGCAGCCTCACAGTAGTGAGAAACCAAAATGGCTGTTTGTCACTACCAGGACATGCCACACAGTGAGGCACATGTACTATCTTTTACCTACAGCACACCCTGCCCACAGTGCTATCTAGCGCCTACCTTATGGGTGACTGGTATGAAGTAAAAGGAGAGTCACAGACGTGGTAACTACTTTATGTGCCACGTCACAGTTGCAGTAGACAGCGTGCGTAGGCCCAGCAATGGCAGAGACCTGAGACATATTTGTAAGACTACTTTGGTGGGAGGTGCAAGCACAGCTGCAAGCGCACAAGTAGCATTTAATTTACCAACCCTGGGTATCGGAGATACCACTTTTCAAGGGACTGATAGGTAAATTAAATACACCTAAATAGGTGTAGACCAATCTTACCAGGTTTGCCATAGAGAGCACATGCACTTTACACTGGACAGCAGTGATAAAGTGCTCAGAGTCCTAAAACCACCAGCACCAGGTCAGAAAAAATACTAGGAGGAAGGCAAAAGGTTCAGGGATGACCCTGCAAAAAGGTCTAAAAACATTAAAAATAGATATAAGGCTACAGGGTACGGATAATCTGCCCCCTAGGCCTGGTGTTGAGGTTCATAAAAACTGTGGGTAGATATAAAAAAATAGTGATAACAAAAAAAGTGCCCTTGGGTGGGCCAGGGCTTGTGGCATGGTGCAATTTGTTATTTAGGGGAGTAGGTTGTGTGGCTCCTTGGAGCCTTCTTGGAGGACCCAGGGACCCGATGCTGCAGTCCCAACATCACTATTAAAGGAGTGGAAGGTTCCCAGTGCCCATCCCAAAGCCTATTTTGGGGATGAGGTCCTGGGTCGACTATTGGCTCAGTGATGGTGGCCAGGCACGCCCTCACCTTTAATATTAAAAAAACAGCCCCAGGGATTGGTGTCCTCAGGACCCGTAGAAGTTTGTGGAGGGGTGCTATAAGCCCTTTTGCCTTATTTAAAGAAAATGGCCTCGGGGATGGGGTCCCCTAGCCCTAAAGGCTCAGGGAGAGGGGTTGAATGCCCCCCAATATTATAAAACAATTTGTTAGCTCCTGCAATGGTTGCTGGCAGGAGATCCAATGGTACTGTGGTGGCCGCAGGCTACCCCCACAGTACCCACCAAAAATGAAAAAGAATCTGGGTGTACCAGGTGGACACAGAGAAATCCATGATAAATATTTTTTAAATGAATGATAAATGAGCGGCAAGAGGTGCTAATTTGTTATTTACTGGTTCTATGAATAAGTGCCCCATAATGCCCTTAGGCATTTTAAAATTGCATAGTTTGATTCTTGTGCTGCCCCTTGAAGAGGCAGGGGCAACACCTTTAATGTTGTTTATGTTGTGGGGTGCTGCAGAAAGTGCAGCATCCCCCAAATATCTTTTTTTAAATAAAATAGGTCTCCTGGGTCATTAAATCCATGACCCAAGTAGAACCTACCATATTTTTAAAGCACTCCAAACTGGAGCTTTATGCGCTTCAGCTGTAATATAAGCCTTCTTGTGGTTGTTTTTATGATAGCATGTTGTGGGCTACAAAATGTTGAAAGAAAAGCTCAGACATGATGATGGTTTTATTAAAAAAATAAAAGTCAGTTTTTTAGTTTTATCATTTCCGCACACCAAATGCAATCATAAAAAGCGTGTTACAAGAAAGACTTATAGACATGTTGCTTTCCTTTTTTATTAAAACTTAAATAAACATTTTTATAATAATCACTATTATTAAACATTGCACTGTGTGAATTACTGAAATATAGATTTGATTAAAAATATTAGTGATTTTTGGAGAAAGATGATAGATCTGCTTTATATATAAATAGATGCTCACCCCTTGATAAAAACAATAGTCCACTGTTTAGGTTTTGATGTTAAATGCCATGCATGGTGTGGAGTTGGCCATGCCCTGAGGCCAAGAAGATGTCATGCACCGCCTTCGACTGGCTGCCTGTGAGCCAGGCCTTGTGGCCAATCCCAGGCTGCACTCAGCCAAAGGCTGTGCACAGTGGGTGTTGACATTATGTATAGTAATAACATATTACTTTAGGTTTAAAAAAAACAACTAGAAATTCACAGAAAAAAACAATGGTTAAAGTGACATTATATTTAGGTATTGTAATAATATCTTAATTTGCATTAAAAAAACCTTAGAAATTCACCGAAAATAAACACAGGTTTAAGGGATGTTATAGTTTGGTAATTCACCAATCATAGTTACCTCAAGTAACTATAAATCGTGCCCTAAAGCAACTATAATTTGTGCTCTCGCCATGCACTGCTAATAACCCCACGTACTACATCAGATAAAACATTCTATGACATCATTGATAATATCATTACAACATTTGCAATGACATCATTGATGGCAAAGATGTACATGGTGGGGTTGTGAATTATAGTTACCTCAAGGCATGAGTTATAATTACTTCAGACAATTATAACTAGCGAAATTCAGTTGTTCAGTTTGTTTGAAACGATATGTTTAAGCTAAACATTTTACCTAACTGTAACGCACTTTAACCCTTGGTTTTTCAGTGAAAAATATATATATTTACCAGTGTAGATGTTGCAAACCGAGGCATGAATCAGCACTAGCCATAAGTAAGACCCGGAACAAAATCCAGGTACTGCGGCAATAGCTGACAGGAATCTGGGAGATCGGAGGATCCCTCGACACCGGGACGCGCCTATGTGGGCTGGATTAAAACTTCAACGGGAGTAGCACTGGACCCCTGGTGGTTTATGGTAGCGGAGTGGATGAGACATACAAAACACTCACACTACACCAAGGTGCAGGAAAACGCAAATGTGTGCATTTATAACATCTGAATATTAGGCAATAGAATGGCCTCCTTGATGGAAGCAAATAGAAAAGAAGTGTCAAATCTTCTCTTTTTCACGGAAATAACACAAGGAGAAACCGCAGCTGGCCAAGGCATTAAAGAACACTCCTTAATGAATAATGAAGTACAAGCTCAACTGTTGTTTGACAAGCTAAAAAAATTACATCATAAAGAGATATCGAAATGGTGGGAGGCAGAGTCTCTACAAAAGTACATTGACGTGGGGCGAGTTCCCAGAGGTTTACAGATTTACACCATCGCGACGTATGAAAATCCCGACCCGGAGATGCTAGCAATGGGCTGGCAATTCGAAAGTATGTTCCATAATAATGATGCCGATTCTAATTTACTATGCCCTGAAATTCTAATTTACTATGCCCTGAAATACAGAACAAAAATACTGGAAGAGATAGAAAAAATACTATCTGAACTATCTAAGCTGACATCCAAAGAGCAACTGGATGTATTTATGATCAAATCACAGGGGCGTTTGTCTAAAATCGAAGAGGACATAACCAACAAAAAACAAAGGAAATTTATCAGGGACTTTAACCAGTATCACTCAGGAAGGTATCTGACTTTTGATAATAAGTACGATCATCTATTCTTAGATGCAAATGAACAACAATCTACTAAGAAACAAGGAACAACATTAACGGAGGCTGAGGAAAGAAACACCGCAGCAGAAGAAAGTGCAGTATCAGACAGTAATACCTCTGATGTCTAGGTGGAAAGATTGAGCCAATAGCCTTCAACAAGCAATCAAAGCAGAAGTAACTTCCTAATACAGTTCCAAATGTTAAATAAAGCAGAACAAAATCCGCAAAATAAAAATATGGAGCAGGATTTTCGGCGAGGACGCGGGCTTCGCGGCAGAACCAGAGGGTCAAGAGAAACAAAAAAGAGACGGAACAGAAGACTCTAGCAAGCCAACACTGATGGTCACCAGAGCCAAGGGAGGGATGAAATGACTGTGGTGAATCTGTCTAAACGTGAGTTAACATCAACCGATATAAACTTACTGACTCTGGGTCTCTCACTTTGCCCCACTAGGAATACGCATTATGTACAAACACGTATCAATATATTTTTTTTCTGCGTAAATTGAAACTTAGGGAAAGGTTTCAGTTACATGCACATAGGAACAAAGTGCAGAACAGTACTACACCGGTTGAAACATTATGTATTTCTGATTTAGAAATGTTACAAACTGTAGCTGAATTGGATGACAATGTTGAACATCATGAAGACCCATTTTTAAATTTAGATAACTTGGACATTTGAGTTGAGGATACAAGTTCTAGTGGATTTAGACCTCAATCTACGTTTGTACCAAATTGTGATGCAATTGAGGTATTTGAGACAAGTGTCGTTAAAGGTTTAAAAAAGTTAAGATACTGTAGGAATAATCAAGCGAAATGGAATCTTACAACAGCCCAGACCACAGCTTAAGACAGTTTGAAAAATGGTCCATCTATTGTAATTAGGCAATCTGCACAGGGGACAATTTTGTGGTCTGGGAGAAAAGTGATTATTCAAAAGTAGGTGGAAGGCAACTCAGTGATGCAACTTGTTATCAACTGCCATCCAAAACTGAAGTGCAGGCATCAAATGCAATATTCAATTAAATGTTGTGTGAATTGAAGGATAGGGGACTATTAGAGTGGGAGGATTGCAGTTTGAGGTGTAAACATGCAAAAATCCCTATATTATACCTGCTTTCGAAACTGCATAAAAATCCAGTCTCCCCACCCGGCACGGCAATAGTGTCTTCCATGGGCTCACAACTGGAAATGACATCCAGATATATCGACATCTATTTGAGACCCTTTGTAATCGCCCCCTGCCTTTCTGAGTGATAAAATGCATTTCCTGAATATTATCAATTTTATCAATGGTTTGACATGGGAACAAGATTTTTTACTTCTCACGCTAAATGTGACAAGTTTATATACATCAATTAGGCACAATCTTGTGATTCAAGCGATCCTCCATTTTCTGCGGGCTAGATCAATCACGACACTGCGTCACACAGAAATGTTGATAAATAAGGTTTATTACTGTTTGACTAACAATTTCTTTTACTCTGGAGAGTCTAGGTACCTATCGGTGTATTTTAGACTGCACCCAGTGGGCACGGTTAGAGACAGGGGTTCGGTTTTGGTTCACTGGGGGTATGGCGCTTATGGTGATTATTTACATACACGAAAGGCACTAGACAAGCCCCAAGTAGCCCAGTTATTAACAATGCAACTGATTTAGGGCCGACCTACCCGAGACACCCCGGGTCGCAGATTTCTTGAAAATCGCTATGCGTTTGTTCCAGAACGGGAATTGAAACCTCCATTTTCATGGCAGCATGGCCCATATCCCGCATTGAACTAAGACATAACCAGTTAACTAGATGTTACACGACCCCCGGTGTAAAACACCACTAAGAGATGGCCGCCAGATGAAACCATGACCTCCACTTCCCGGTTAGCCCCGCCCTGATCCCGGAACAAGCGATCACGTGTACGGGGACGCAGAGGCTGCCCCTTACAAAACATGAGCAGACGAGGAAGTACTCATCTACCCGGTCCCGGCGGTGAGGGGTAGGTCCGATCGAGGAGACGCGGGATAACGAAAGTAAGTCTCCCCCTGCAGATAGACGCCGCAGATCGACTGGCAATGCTCTGCTCGCTCTGACAGCAAATTTCTTGTACTGGCTGGGCAGGGGCGATGCATGAGTTTCATGGTGTCTGGCCCGCAGTCCGTCGCTGTTAAACGAGCACCAGTTAACAAGGGGAATGGGTCGGCAGTACACAACCTCCACACGTGTCACGGTTTTTAGCTGAGTGACCGGCATTTTACTTTACTCTACTTTACTGCACTTTACTTTTATTAGTGAAGCGGAGAAGGGACGCTAAAACCCGGACGCAGCAGGGCACCTGTAAACATGTTGTGTATCAGTTCACCCGGGTACCTTTTGAAATAAATAAATACCAGTAGAATGGTAAGCCGGGGTCTATATGTAAGAATGACGAGGCTACTGCTCTGATCATGAACGGACTTTGAATACTCCCCAGAGGGCTCCCAGGGCCCGTGCTAGATTAATATTAAGACCATTTTGTTGTCTCATAAAACACTGCGAGCATATAATGTCTTTTGAACTTAACCAACTGAATGGGGCCCGTGACACCCCCACTAAACCTCCTGATACTACAACTTACTTAGCAGCAAGGCAACCACGTTGTTGATGCAGGGTTTTTAAACATGTTTGTTGTCTTATTGTGTTACGAGCCTAATGCGAATTGTGTATCAACCAGCCCATCCAATGTGAGGTTCACCCGCTGGTCTACCCGCCGGGTACTGTTGTTGTAGCACACCATTATCCGATAGGTGAGTGCCCTTAAACCACTAATGTTTTAAACTGAATACTGTGGCTTTGTTGTTTTTAACGATGTTGCCCCACATGAGCATGCTGTGCACTGTGCTCACCATGGATGACATTTTTAATTGTTTTAATCACATGCTAGTAACACGATCACAAGCATGATACACTGAGTGCTATTAGGTTGTCCACTAGATTACAGGTTAGTTTACATTGTGTGATATGCTTTCTCTTTTTTTCCTCAACCCAGGAACACAGAGCGCAAAACAGGTACACTATTTCCCTTTATTTTTAAAAAAGTGGAACACCCATACTGTAGATAGTTGTCCCGTAAACAACATAGTTAGACACTGGTCCCGAAGAATCGCCAGTCAACTAGACAAATAGGCGAGAAACATGTTGACCCAGTCACATACCAGGTTAGCCTTGCACTAGGGTACATGACTTCCCTATAAGGCTAATCCTTGTTTTATATTTTAATTGGAGCCAAGGGACCTCCAGAATAAAATTGATCCTGGTATCCTTGCCCCCATTTTAAATCACTTTCACGTCTACACTCCTCTGGCCCCACACCCGCACTTCACCGATACGGCAGTTGGAAAAAGATCTCCACCAAAGAGCCCCTCTTTGAGGTGTTGCCCGTTGGGTATTGCACCGCCGACCCAACGAGGAGCATTGCCGATGATGAAGCATGACACTCGCAAGGGTGTGTGAGGCCACTATATCCAACAAAATGGATGCCCGCGTGTAGGAACCTCACTGTGTCCTACCACATCCCTAACCTGTCCTAGTCCACTAATCAGCACTCCTTTAGGAACAGTCTGGTACCCCTCTTGTATCTGGTAAACCTGGCGAACACCAGGACTGGACCTTCCGCTTCCATGGATGAGCAGTAAAACTCGCCAATTGTGGCACATAAGGTAAATTCCAGTTGTGCCTCTTCCCCTTTGTTGAATACAAGCTGTATAAGCAGACACGAGGCATGGCAATGGACACCTGCTTCGCTCCTAGTTACACGAATCTTTTCATGGGCTGGTGGGAGGAGCAGGTGTCCAGTGGCTATGACATATATGGGGAACACATTGTACTATGGACCAGATTCATCAACGATATCTTTTTAATCTAGAAGGGTGGTGAATTGAGTGTCAAAACATTTATATCACCATTAAACAACAACATCGGGAACTTAGAACTGACATCTAATATCAGCAAAAATAAGATCGTTGTCCTTGATGTGGCGGTAGAAGCACAAGGTAACCCGATGGTTGCTAAACTTCACAGAAAAGCTATGGTAGGCACCAGCCTGCTATATGCCTCAAGTGCACACCCTTACAGCTTGATCCAACGTATACCCTACAAGGAGCTTATACAAGCTAAAAGGAATAGCAGTACCAATGAAGAATTCCGGAAAGAGAAGTTAGTAATGTGTAAAAGATTTGCCGCCGCGAGGATATACACAAAAAGTTATTCTAAAGGCGGTGGATAAAGTTGACAAACTTGAAAGATCTGAACTATTAAACTCTAAACAAGATGAGAATGCTTACTCCAACCAAGCATACAAAATAAGTAAGATACTAAACCAAAATTGGCTGTTTTGAAAAATGTTTGAATGAAACACCACAAATAATGTTCAGGAAAGGGAGATTGCTGAAAGATGAATTTAGTTGGAATTCAATAACATCTTTAGCACCAATTAACCCTCGTCAAAATCCAATGGGATTTGCATGTTGTATGCGCTGCAAGGCCTGTGTGGGCAGCAGCAATTGTGAAAAAATAAAAGTACCCAATAGCAACAGATATTTTGTGATCAAGGGGACCTTTGATTGCAACACAGAGTACTGTGTATACTGCCTAATATGCCCTTGTAAAAATGTTTACATAGGCAGTATGATACACAGAGCAAGAAAGAGAGTGTTAGAACATAAAAGAGCAATTCGCCACAATAATGAGCAATATCCTGTGGCTCGTCATTTTAAAGCAGTTCATGGCCAGAATGACAGACTTTCATCAATTATAATCTTAGATGCGGCAGCACCACAGGAGAGGGGAGGTGATAGAGAGTGCCAATTAAGAATTCTAGAATATAAATACATCATAGATTTTGAAACATTTCACCCTGTAGGTTTGAACTCCAGTGAAGAATTAGCTATGCACCAAGGTTAATTTAATATACTTGCTATTACAGCAGAGTATAAAAGGCACTAGGTGTGAGATTGTGACATACAGTAATCTTTTCATACTAAATTAATTGAAAATGAACTTGTTTTTAATTGTAGATAGGACTGTTAGATTTTTTTATATATTTTTTCAACACATCATTTTTTCTTTGTTGTAAATAGGACCATGCATACACTTGAGACAACTATAACAAGAAAGACTAAGGCACAAAGATGTAAATACCTTCAATGGAGATAAGTGACATGCGTTCCATGCTTTTGTGTGTTTTACGCCTATACGCCCACTTGGGCTGGACTTTGATGCATACATGAAGACTGGAGATATCTTATGGTGTGCCCATTTGGGCAAGACTCATTACCCATATGCACAGTGAAAGACAGTAATCAGGGAATAACAGCTGGCATAGAATAAGTTATATTGATAAAACTATTTGTTTTGAGCTGTGTAAATCATAAGGGATGTCGCAGCAACTGAATGATTTTATACAAATGCATTCACTGCTAATAAGGTGGAATGATGTCGAGTGGCGATTAGCAAATGTATTCATTACTGCACTGGCACTCTGTATTTTGACTACCAAGGATGAATTTCTTTGTATGTAATTAATTGCGATAGAATTTCATGTGCATTTGAGCTGGTTCTATTATATTTAGTTACAGCGAAAATTGAAGGATTAATCATAGATGTATTATCTGCATTGGCACTTTATATTGGAGTATTACTAGTTATTTTTTCTGTATATAATTGAATTTATCATATTGTTATAACATGAGTTGCGTATGCAATATGTACATTGAATAGTAAATAATATGAAACACCATTACAAGATGGCGCCTACTAACTTGTTACAAGCACAGACATGGTCCACTTTCTATGTTAATTACACTAGTATGTAAATGGAGGTAGAACAACGCTTGCTTTACCGTGACCAAGCCGTAATTGGCGAAACACATCAGTAGGAGGCTTTTGAAAATGCATTAAAAAACATTAAGCATCTTGGAGTGTCCTGCGCTGTTTTTTCGAGAAGGAGACAATACGCTGTTTGTAATTACGTGGGAAGCCGGTACCCGCGCAGGACCACCACAGTGTTGAAGCCCCGCACTACAGGACAACTGTGTTGGATATGGATATATATATATATATATATATATATATATATATATATATATATATATATATATATATATATATATGTATATATATATATATATATATATAGATATATATATATATATATATATCACAATCCTGGATCACCTTATCTACGGCGAAAATTAGGTACGAACCACAGCATGATGTTTCAAAGTGCAGTGCAGTGCTTTATTGCTGAAGAAAATATCAGCATCAAACAATGTAACGGCAAGTGCCGAGCTTGACGCGTTTCGACTGCGTTTCCACCATCTTGATCACATGACGCGCTGGACCTGTTACAACCCATAAATAGTGTCAAAATCTTCAGTTGACGAAATTCAACCAGACCCATAAGCAATAGAGATAAAAACATACTTGATAGGCACTTGGTCTAAAATAAAACACAATACTTCATTTGATAAAAGAAAGTGTCATTGCCTGGGGATTTAAAACTAGATGATGAACACAGTAGAAAATTGTACTGACTGGATGAAACCAAATTAGTACATATAAATGCATAGACAATATCTAAATCTCAACCAAGTGGTAAGTGAGGTTCCATCCTGTGATATATATACAGTTCTACTTGATCAAAATGATCATACATCCTACCCTTTTCCCAGTATTAATATCATTATTGCTTACTCCCAAAGGAAAAGTGCTACAAAATAAAGTGCAAGTGCAAAAATGTGCAAATCCTCCAGTTCTGCCAACTATAATCTGTAATAGCTGGCAGCATAAAAGAAATCATGGACCCTACGGCATGACCAGTTCATATGAAGAATAAAGTGCAAGTGCACAGTAAACTTAGGACTGAGTGCAAAATATGGAATAAAACACAGCTGAATTCTAACACTAGTACCATTCATATGTACATAAAGTGCAAGTGCATAGTAAACATACGACTAGTGTAAATCAATTAATGTCATCATTGCTTACTATTCATACCCAATAAGATACAGTACATGGTAAAACAACGGGGTCAAAATCAGTTTAAAACTTGTTTATAAACAGGTAAAACCAAGCAAATCTAGGTTAAAACCAAGTTAAAAATGAAGTAAAATGCCAGTCTAGAACAGAAAAATATCTAAAGCCACTGTATAACCAGCCTATAGGAAATTGTGCAAGTCCTCTCCTATATTGAGGCCATTAGGCATCCTAGTATCTAATACCAGGATCAATTGGGACTATAGCTGACGGAGTTTCTACTCCCTGTTACCCCCCCCTGATTGACGTCGGTACTGAACCTAATACAGAATAGTCAAGTCTTTAAGTTTGTTATTATGGACTAATTTAAGGTGCCGAGCAACAGGATAGCTAGGATCTGAATTTACTACTGCACGAAGATCTTGAAGTATCCTGTTGAAGACTTGGAGCTTTGTACTTCCAACATATTTTAGATGACCGGTACATTCCAATAGATAGACCTCAAAATCAGTCCTACAGGTATAATGGCCCTGGTTCTTTATAGGTTTAGACTCAAATGCAGTGGTATACTACGTTATGTTTTTGCCAAATTTGCACGCTCGGCAAGAGCTACATTTAAAAAATCCTGTCCTTTTAGATAACCAAGTGCTAGAGACACTAACCTCTGGGCTGGTTTTGACGAGTGCATCTCTCATCGAAGGGGCACATCTAAAGGTTAGAGAAGGAAGTTCAGGCAAGGTTTGAGACAAGGTCATGTCTGTCAAAGCTATAGACCAATTCCTATAAATGATCTTCCTTATTTGTTTCTCCTTGCGACTGTAAGTAGTTATCAATCTGACTGAGTGCAAAGGTTCAGATGTGTTACTGGGAGTGGTTGATGTGGGAATGGTGTTTGTGGTATTAACCTGTAAACACTCCTCTCTACTGTGACTATTATCCCAGATCAATGCTGATTTCAAATCTTTGGTTTTGTAACCCCGTGCAACAAAACGTTTGAGAGCTTCTGACTGGCAGACTTTGAGATCTGTTTCAGAACTACAGATTATCCGGATTCTCAGAAATTTCCCATAGGGGATACTCCGGATAGGATGGTTGGGATGGGTACGTTTGGCATGGAGTATAGAATTTCCAGCAGTACTTTTCCTGTGGAGTTTAGTATGTATGTTTTAACCCTCAATATATAACTCCACATCCAAGAATTGCACACATTTATCGCTCATATGAGCGGTAACATTCAAATTGAGAGTGTTATTGTTTATAGTCTCAACAAATTGACTGGCAGATTCCATAGACCCTCTCCATACCACACAGACATCATCTATGAATCTCCACCAGTGAAGAACTGGCTAACAACAGACCTAAAATCAAGCATACACTAAACAAGATGCACGTAGACACCGGTGCATGGACATATGCAAACATAAAGCCCTGGCGCAAGTTCACATATAAAGGATATGGACTTGGATGCACATAATTATATGCATGCAGCCAAATGTGTGCATGAAAATACGCTCTGCTCATTTTTGTGCACACTCTTAAACACACACGTACCCACACCAGAATTTTCACATGAGCACAAAAGAACATAAATGTACACAACCCATAAATAAACATATATGCATTGACATACTTAGGATCAGCAGCCTATTTACTTTCTTGGGCACTGAGGGTCTCACCCATTCTGTGACATACACACAGAAAGCGGCACCCAATACTCTCAAACTGCCACCTGCACACATGCTCTTGGACAAGCACTTTCACACTGCTACACCTCCAATCATTCTCAGCTTGGCGCTTGCATGAACACACGTGACCATTCACTCTGGCACTTTCTATGTATATAGCGTCCACTCTCATATAGACACTCTATATATACGTTCGAAAACTAGATCCTGAGCACTTTTCTGAGGCGGAAGCCGGGAAAGATAGGCATTGTAATTTTACTTTTATTAGTGTGTTTTAAAAACTGTTATTTGCACCATCTCCCCTGTTGCCTACTCACCGCATCTCTACCCTGAACTCTCGCAGCCGATTAGGCGCTGTTGCAGGGATAGTTTCGGGGGTAAGCTGCCATTTTGTTGGTATTTGCAGGGTTGCAGACCAGTTGTTGGGACGCTCCCGCCCCCTCTTGATATTTAAATCGCGCTGGGACTCTCGCGCGCAAACTAGATCCTGAGCACTTTCCTGAGGCGGAAGCCGGGAAAGATAGGCATTGTAATTTTACTTTTATTAGTGTGTTTTAAAAACTGTTATTTGCACCATCTCCCCTGTTGCCTACTCACCACATCTCTACCCTGAACCCTCGCAGACGATTAGGCGCTGTCGCAGGGATAGTTTCGGGGGCAAGCCACCATTTTGGTGGTATTTGCAGGGTTGCGGACCAGTTGTTGGGACACTCCCGCCCCCTCTTGATATTTAAATCGCGCTGGGACTCTCGCGTGCAAACTAGATCCTGAGCACTTTCCTGAGGCGGAAGCCGGGAAAGATAGGCATTGTAATTTTACTTTTATTACTCTGTTTTAAAAACTGTTATTTGCACCATCTCCCCTGTTGCCTACTCACCGCATCTCTACCCTGAACCCTTGCAGCTGATTAGGCGCTGTCGCAGGGATAGTTTCGGGGGTAAGCTGCCATTTTGGTGGTATTTGCAGGGTTGCGGACCAGTTGTTGGGACACTCCCGCCCCCTTCCTGCCCCATAAATGTCCATCATTACTCGGCCGCGCAGCAGGCGGGCGCGCCGATGGCACGCTGAAGGCAAGCCCGTCTGCGCCCGTCCGCGCCTGGACGGCGCCTCTCGCCAAAACCCCAGGCCAAAAACTGAATGACCCTCTCTGCTATGATAGAGAGACCCTTTTAACACTGAATCCAGGTGCCGGGGTATGTGGTAAGCTAACCTCTTGTATGGGGGAAACAGAAATTAAATGTTCTATCTGTAATTTCAACACACCAGCCCCTGGTCGTGCTCGTGTAGCAGCGAAAAGAATCCAAAAAGCCCAGCTGAAAATTTTCCAACTAAATGTAAGATCACTTGTCAAGCACCATATGGAAATTCACGATTTTATCTCTGAGGAGTCCCCGGACATTCTTTTTGTATGTGAAACTTGGCTCAAGGACGATATGACAGCCGTACCCAATTTCACCCTTCCCCCGGGCTATTCCATCAGCACCATAAACAGAGACTCCAGGGGTGGGGGCATTGCGATAATTTATAAATCTCAGTATCCCCGTTCATTTATTAAGGAGGATATCAGGGAATGTGAATGCGCCCGTTTTAAGGTAGCTATAAGCGCACATTTCACCTTCTCTGGACTGTTTATATACCGCCCCCCAGGGACGGCTACTAGATTCATGGAGGCGCTGTTGGAGACGGCTAGCGCACTTGTGGTGGGTTCGGCCAATTTCACGATTTTCGACCTGACTCATGATAGCGCCATATGTAATCTATTAGCCGACCTGGATGCTCTGCAGCTGGAGCAACGAGTGTCCGACACTACGCATATAGCCGGACATATACTTGATCCGGTTTTTTCAAACATCCCCGCCATGAATGTAGTAACGCCCAAGTCCATGGGATGGACCGATCATTTTCTGATAGAAATAAGGTTATCCATTACAGTCCCTTATAGTCTAGATACTGATAATTTGGTCCTTAGACGCCCTTGGCATAAATTTAAACTTGAAGACTTTCACGCCTTTCTTACAGCCAATCCCTTAGGAGATATAGTTCAAACCCTGAGGTGGCGTACACCGCTTTTTGCGACTGGATCTCAAAGGGTCTGGACACCTTTATTCCTGCCAAATGGACCAAGGGACGCACTTCATACTCGAGTCCTTGGTATAATGATTCATTGAGAGCCCTCAGGAAAGTCTGCAAGAAAGCGGAACGCGCTTGGAGAAGGGATTACATAGGTGGAGATAAAATAATCTATCTGTCCAAAATCAAGCTTTACCACAAAGTGATCTGTGCTGCACGTGCAGCTTTCTATGCTAAGGAAATAAAGCTAAGCTCTAATCCGACTAAATGCATATTTAAAATCTTTAAAGAGCTTAGGAGTAATAAAGCGGCTTTGCCTAGTATAGTTTCCACACAATATTGTGAGGAGATTGCGACTTTTTTTGTAGAAAAAGTTCAAAAGATTTATCAATCTTTTCCACACGTGTCCCTTGAGGCCACCTTCTCAGCCGCTAGGGATGAATCCTGTCCTACGCTATCAGCCATTCCGGAGATCTCTGAGGAGGAAATTTCCAAATTGTGTGGCAGAATCCAATCTGGTTCTCCCTCTGATCCTATGAGGCCGCCCCAATGTATTGAGTCTCTTTCGCTTCTTTGGCAGCCGATGTGTCAAATACTGAACCTGTCCTTTTCCACGGCAACCGTTCCAGGTGCCTGGAAACAGGCCTGGGTGTCTCCCATTATCAAGAAGCCTACGCTAGATCCCTCGAAACCCGAGAATTTTAGACCAATCTCTCTTCTTCCTTGGGTGGCCAAGATTGCAGAAGCTCACGTCAATAACATCCTATCCCAATTTCTGAGCTCCTATGATATTCTGGACCCGTCGCAGAACCGTTTTTGGGCGGGCCATAGCACGGAGAAGGCCCTGTTGGCCACCTCAGAACATCTCCGGACCATTCTGGATGCCAGTCAAAGTGCAGCGCTGATTCTGTTAAACCTCAGCGCAGCCTTTGACACGGTGTCACATGACATCCTTCTCTATCGCCTGGAGGCAGTTGGAGTCACCGGGACAGCCCTAGAGTGGTTCAGGTCATTCCTGACTGAGAGATCTTTCCGTGTGTCGGCCCCCCCCATTCCTCTCTCAATCCCATTCCATCGAACAGGGGGTCCCACAAGGCTCAGCATTGATTCCGTCGCTGTTCAATCTCTATGTTCAACCTTTGGCCACTGTCGCTAAGAAATGGGACCTTACGATGGTTTCCTATGCAGACGATACCCAGCTTGTTATCACCTTAGCTGAGGGACCATCGATTTCGGCCACGAGATTCAGAGACGGGATGACAGCAGTGGCTCAATGGATGGCAAACAATTGTTCACAACTGAACGCGAGTGAAACTGAGGTTTTACTGGTGGGTAAGAACGCTACTCTCTGGAATGAACACTGGTGGCCAGCACCTCTAGGTGCTATGCCCATGCCTAAGACAGTGGTAAAGAATCTTGGGGTCTGGATGGTTCCACGCTTAGCTTCCAGACCCATACAAAGAGAGTCACCGCCACCTGCACAGGCTTGTTAAGGGGCCTTAAACCTCTTTTGAAATGTTTTGACCCAGCAGTACGGAAGCTTATTATGCAGTCTACTATACTTTCCCATCTAGATTATGCTAGCTCTATGCTTTTGGGTGCTAATAAAGCAGAGATACGGCGACTACAACGAGTTCAAAACTCTGCAGCCAGAACTCTGGTAGGTCTCCCTCGCTATTGCCCGGTTAGGGCCACCATTCAAGGGCTGCATTGGCTTCCGATTGATAAGCGGATCCAGTTTAAAGCCCTTTGCCTTTCTTTTAAGATTCTAAAATTTGGCAGCCCGGCGCTTCTGGGTGATCTTTTGAGCCCGTATGTTCCCCACCGACAGTTGCGCTCGCTGGGACAGCACATGGTGACTGTCCCGCGGTTCAAACTCTGCCGGGTAGGAGGCCGCTTGTTTCGTTATTTGGCTGCTAAGCCCTGGAATTCTCTACCGCTACATATCCGGGGCATGGATGACTTGTTCGTTTTCCGAAAAGCCATCAAAACATTCCTTTTCCCTTCAGTATAGTCTATGGGTTTAATTACTTGCTTCTTTCGTTCTGTACTGTATGTGCTATGAGATCTGGTAAAGCCGGGACGCTGTGCGCTTTAAAAAACTTTTAACATAACATAACATAACTGCACATTGACAGATTACATTACAAGCTTGTGAACAGATCTGCACTATCCCATTTCACTGGCAGGCGCGGGGGCCCTACTGTTTGGTTTTTTAATTGAAACTGCTGATAGCACATCACATGGCATTCTGTTGAATTCTTTGCTGTTGCTGCCAGGTGAGAAGTGAGGGTTGCACAATGTCATCCATCCAGAAGCTTCCCGAAGTCTATCAGGAGTAGCTATGTACATGGCACTGCGTAATGCTAACATGCGGTCTGTGGAGTGTGTGCTTCTATTTTTCTTTTATTATGTAATGTGTTATAATTGAAAGACGCATCATACCAGTGAAGCTTTAAAATCAACAGGGCATCATCTATCAGCCAGGCTTGGCTTATGTGCTTCCAGCTGCAGACACCTCCAAACATTTCACCAAAGGGTGTTTGTTATGAGGCAAAACAATTGACACCATGCCTGCAATACCTTCACCACTCAAGGGGTCACAGCATAGCCGAGACACTTCAAATGCAGCTTGGCTTGTGATTAGTGCCCCGCACCAGGAAATCAATTTTTAAAATGATCACTGTGGAAGAGAATGCATTGACCCGTGACGCAGTTGGCTATGTGCTGAGACGGGCCACAAAAAGATTAGTGTGGGCAGTTACTGCCGGTGATGGCAGGACACCAAGCTTCTCGTTTTCACTCCCCCTCTTCCCTCACTCTCGGGTGCGAAGACTAAGAAGAGGGAGATAACTGCCACCAAAATTGTTATGAGGTAACATTACAGCAAAAGAAGGCAAATAGAATCTGATACTTTAAAAGGAGAAAAATAGTAAACCACTAATCTGCAGTGGATTAGCTGAGCCCAGGCACTGGGACTAATTCTACATAACTTGGACAGCTCTTGGCCAAAGGATGCCTCAAAAGCTGTTTGTGGGAGCGCCGTTCTCAAAGGTACAATCACTGCCTTTTGAGGGAAATTCAAATCTGCTCCCAGCCTCACTGTCCACACATATGATGCTCCTGGAATGTTGATCAGTGGTGTTGGGGAGGTGGCTGGAAGAATGGACTACTTCACATATCTGCATTATCTTTTCAGGTGCGGACACATAATCAATGAGCAAAATGCCCCCACTGCCAGTAAAGAGGACCAATGGGTGACGTAGGCTGACCATTACAAATACGGTTTGCTGGAGTGGGTGGAACAAAAATGTGAATCACACAATAAAAGGCCAATCGATGAAGGGGCTGCCTGAAATTCCCTTTAGTATTTTATATGTTTAATTTTAAAAGTCAAAAGTTTTTATCTAATACCAGACCTAAAAGACCAAGTATGTAAAGAGAAGGGAAAGCAAGGGGCATTCAGAGCAAAGGAGAGGCAAAAGAAGAAAACAGGGAGTTTCATAATTAGAAATAATGCAATCTGCAAACAAAAAGAAATAAAAAAGGCAATGTAAAAAAGTAAGAAAACACAAAAACAAATTCATTTGAAAATGACGATGAAATTAATTGAAATGTAATCAGATTGATTTGAAAAAAATAGAAGAGAGCAAATCTGCCAAAGACCAAGGGAAATTCCCCACTTTTAAGGTCCTCTACAAGTTCACTCTCAAGAGGGAGGAGGGAGGCTAGTGCTGTGAGTTCTGGAGACAGTGTCCAGGGAAAAAATCCTAGATAAAAATTTCAGAGTGGTTCCATCACACCCCAGACAACAGTTCAACAGTCAATCAGGTGCATTCTACTCCGCCTTCTACTCTTTAGCTTTTGTACTGTTCTCCTCCATGCTGGGGTATCAACAAGGGAGTGGAGAGTGCTGGAAGTTGGGAGCCCCTACCAAATCTAGAGCAACCACATCTCCCCTCTACCACTAAGTGTCACTTTCAGGGAGCAGCCAACTGGTGGTCTGCGGTCAGGGTGTTAGTAGACCCTTGTGATGTTCCTTAAGCATGCGCACCATGTAGTATGCGGATTCCTTTCGAGGGTGCCCTGTATACTATTTTCACACAACATTTTGTACATATTTGAACTTTGGTTATAATATTTAATTGTACAATTTTAAACTATAAAGCCCCAACTAGTCGATGGATCTTTGAGTGTTACTTGTAGTGCTCCTAAATTCTGAGTTTCAAGCTCAGAGGGAGTTTTGAACTGTTCTGTCTCACAGAGGGTACTGGTCCCCAGTTAGGTCTGTTGAACAAGAGTAGCTTACGATCCCAATGTATGCAATAATTCAACATGATAGAGACATTAGAGAAGAGTGTCTTTACTGAACGCCATTAAATTGTCTATATTGGGGATTGAGGTTAAGAAATTTACTCCACATTTTTAAAGCTTGATTAACAAATGGTTGTCACCTTCTCAAACTCTTGCTTCTGGAGTAGCAGCACAGAAGTGTTATAAAAAGTGTAATATGACTGCGAGGTGCCATTAGAATGTAACCTCGAGTCAAACCCATGTCTTAGTTGCAAAATAAATGACTAATCTGCAGCGCTTAATTAGAGAAAGAAATCTGATCTTAGTCGCAAAAGCTGGTAATTCCCTTTGAGAAACCGTATCGCTGTGTTGACTGTAAACATGTGAAAGCTTTTCCTACAAACACATAAAGAAAAATTATTTTCGTAATGGAAATGTTCATACTATGTCAATTTAATGGCTATTTTACGGATTTGAAACTACATGTATAAAGTACCCATATCATTATAAAGAATAATAGCTTACTCTAAAATAAGATGCCACTGTTTGCGATTTCATGTTTGTTGTCTCCCTTGGGTGGTGGATGGTATCGATAAATTCAACCTGCATGAAAACAAATTTTAAAATAAGCCTTTTCATCTTCCGAGGAGCAAGGTCAGTGGTACCATATAAACAATGCACCCTTTTAAAGCATCAAAAAACTATCCCCCAGATTCATCATTGTCCCGTTTTGCGAGTCCTTAATAGCGATTATTAAGGAATCGCTATTAAAGACTCGCAAAACGGGATTCATGTAGAAATCGCAATTTTATTTGCGATTTCTACAGCTTCCTTAGGATGCGATTTCAAGGGAGCCAGGGGTGTCCAAAGGACACCCTGTAGCACCCCTGAAATGTACATGTAGACTGATGTTGCGCACACACATGTCCAAAGGACCTGTGTGTGTGTAACATACAACTTATAAAAAGGCACTAAAGTGCATTTTTCTAAGTTTTCGCTATTTACCACGAAGTCAGACTTCGCGGTAAATAGCGGCCAAAAATAGCGATTTCGAAATTTTTAAAAGGTTCATGAGTAGCATTTAAGGAATCTCAAATTGAGATTCCTTAAATGCGATCGCAATTTGATAAATCGCAAATATTTGCGATTTTTCAAATTGCGAGTTCTGAACCATTGATGAATCTCAATTGCCATTTTTGCGGGCGCAAACGGACAAATTTTGCGATTCACTCCGTTTGCGCTCGCAAAAATGCTTGATGAATCTACCTCTATATCACTTGACCAACTGTTAGGCGATTCCAGATGCTATAATCCGCGGAATGACAAGCAGAACAGAGTACGTTCTCTGTTTTCACTACGGAAAGACTATGCACCTGAAAGATATTACAATTTTGGACAGATGGAACGAACAGCAGCAAATTAATTTGTATGCCCTGAAGTGTTCGCAAAAGATAGTCGTGCCTTTAGAACACGATTAATTTAGCTATTAATATGTACATTATTTTGTTAATTTCAAGGCCTAATGCTCAACATGTTTTGTATTAAGCACAAGCACTACAATGCAATGTTCTGAGAAGCAAATGTTAATTCTGTGGGCTAGAAATTAATAATTTGACAAATCAGTGTTCTGTCTAAACCAAGAAGGAGTGTGTGCTTTTTAGAAGACCAGTGTGTACTGATGCACAAGGTGTGGAATTGAAGAGAAGGTGAAACTGAACCTGAGGCATTCTAAGCTTTTATAATTTGCACCTGTCTGAAATTTGGGTGGCAAACTATTATGTGTATACCTCAATGAAAACAATAATAGTCAAGATTCCCAATTCTTACCTCTCATCGTACATAACAAATAAATCTGATGCTACAATACAAAAATGTATTTTATTCTAATTTTAAAATAATGTTAGGACAGGTTAAAACAAATGTCGTGATGGAGAAAAACAAGATAAAGCGAACAGGTAGAGAAAAAGGAAAAAGTGTTTTACCTCACTGAATGACCGGAATATCAATAAAATATCCCGCTGAACAGGAAAGGAAGAGAGAAATCAAAGAAGATGTTACGTAGGTTTAGTGGACGTGAGAACACAACCTTTGCCAGAGGGGGTGTCATATTGAAGTAATGATTCTTACCTTCCCGCGACTGGTGGGTTTCTGGGGTGAGTTTACTTGGTAAGCTATGGCCCCCTTTGTTTTCGTATGTGCCAGATTACCTGCAGCAGAAGAGAAAGTGTCAATAGTATAGTGTTGTGGTCCTAAAGTATAGTTTAAATCATTGTATATAGTCATAGATCATGAATAGTTATGGAATGGCCTGTTGCTGGATAACACAACAACAACATGATGGATGAAAAAGCTTACATTTATATGAAGCAGTAGTAAAAGTTAAGGGGGGCTAACACCATGGACCCTTCTCCTGCCACACATGGCAACCAAATACTGGCTTCACATAATTTGAAATACCTACTCATGAACCAGTAATGAATAAAAAGCGAGTCCAACCCACCACCTGGAAATATAGAATGAGATTCCTTTCACAAGCAGATTTAAAACAATGTATTTGTCAAAAGGATGCCTTAGCATTGAGTAACTTGATTAGTCTGCAGCAACAAAACTGTTCAATATTTTTAAAGCTTGCCATGAAATCTCAATTCTTCAGAGTGTCCTAGTCAGTCCTCCTACTAAAGGTCTTTTTCAGGTGCATAATAGCTTATGTTATGCCTTATACCTTATAACTCATCAGCCCACATCAGGTATCAGTGCCAGGGCATTCATACACACATTTCACTACTTTGGTGCTGTATTTATTACCAGCAGAAGATAAATGATTGTGTTGGCACTCACTTTATAACCCCTCCCCAAAACCTATTAGGACTCCTTTGAAAAAAAAGGCAATGCAATCCATCTCCAAAGCGGCATGCACCATCCCAATTTAGTGGCCTGTTCAAAAAAGCATCTATGAATACTGGAAGTGGTACTATAGGAGTACTCTTTTACGTACTCTTACATACCTCCCTATTACAAAAGGTGCAAAGACATAACAGTCCTTTCTATTTGTACTAACTGTATACGAATATTCCCTAAATATTCCTTGTAAATGTTTTGGGGGCTAATTTCAAAGGTATTTAAAAGATTGCTATTGGAATACTACTTTATGTACTCTGGAAAGGCTGTATGAACAGGCCCAATATTTTTTAGCAAGACTTGCCTCGAGAGAAAAAATGTAGATGGGAAATGTGCGCCAGAGTCACATGGACTGCGCTTACGCTAGAAATGTTCACCAAAAGGTTTAACTTCTTCCGTTCTCATGACGAGCTCAAATGAGGCACGGTGCTCGTGTGCTCATGACGAGCTGAGCTCGTCATGAGCCGTGGAACGCTCACACGCGGGGATAATTCCCCTGCTGTGCTGAACGTTCCACGAAAACGGGTGTGGCTGTGACGAGCTCAGCTCGTCATCAGCACACGAGCACCGTGTCTCAGGATGAGCTGAGCTAGTCATGAGCACCGGGGAGCTGTGCGCGTTGTAAGGGAGTAAGAGGGGGGGTCACAACACCTGGGGCCTACAGATATATGGCTGGACGTATAACGAACAGAGACTACACACTTGGTATACTATTCTGGACCGGAAGCCTCGAGCAACCTCCGTCCGTTTATTTATAGCCTTCTGGCCACGCCTGGCCACAAGGTGCTACAATGTGTGAGAGTGTTTCCGGGTCTCGGCCGAGACCCGCGAAACACTAGAGCGCCACATCCCTTCCCAACTTGGTATTTGTTTTTCTTTTTCAATAGTCTTAAAGAGTCAACACTCAAAATCTGCCAGCCTCTGGCTTTGCCTAGGGTGTCGAGGGCTCAGGCTCTCGTCTCACTGGAGATGGCGGTGTGCTGACAGACTCACCAGCCTCACCTGGAGCACCAGCATGGTCAAATTGATCAGCCACTTCGGTGGTTGGTCCATCACAGGTTACTGGGGTTTCGGGTGCAGATGGAATGCGCTTAAAACACGACACGTTCCTGGTGACTTCTTCCCCATTCTTTTGTACCGTCACAGCAGTGCCTTTTGTCGCCTTGATTATCCACGGTTCAGCTTCATAAGGAGTACGAAACTTTCCTCCCGGCCTACGTGTTCGTATCAATACCGTGTCTCCAGGGATTAATTCTTTGTTTCGTGCCCGCCTCCTCCGGCATGCCCTCTCGTTCGTCTTTCTCCTTCTCTCTTGAGTAGCGGCCGGCACATATGGTTCAGGCCTCCAGTTATCGGCCATTGGTAACAGGTCGCGCCGGGGTCCTGCAAACATCAACGACCATGGGGATCTTTGAGTAGTACTGTGGGGGGTGCTTCTGTACTCCCTCAGGAAAAGTTGCAGTGCTTTCTCCGGGTCTGTCCCTTCTACCATTGCTATCCTCAGGGTTTTATTGACAGTCCTCATAAATCTTTCCGCTTCTCCATTGGCCTGAGGCCATTGAGGTGTGACTCGATGATGTCTTATCCCTAGACCTTGCAGGAATTCTTTAAATTTGTTTCCTTGAAACGGTGGGCCATTGTCCGTTTTAATCAACTGGGGAATACCAAACATCGCAAAGATTTTACTGAGGATCGGCTGTATGTTTACGAAGCTGGTAGATGGTGCTACCTCAACCATGGGGTATTTAGTGTAACTGTCTATCAGCACCACAGTCACTCTTCCGTCAGGAAAACTACCAAAATCCAAGCTGACCCAGGTCCAGGGTGATGGAGAGCGTTCTTCCGTGATAATGGGTGCTGGTGTATCTGGCAAACTGGTTAGCTGGCATGCCCGGCAGTTCCTTACAATACTATCAACTTTTTCTTCCATGTGGGGAAACCATACCTTTTCCCTCATCCTGGCTTTCATCCTTCTCGTGCCTTGGTGTCCTTCATGGTCCAGTAATGTCGCTTGATCCTGGAGAGTATTTGGAATCACTACTCGTGACCCTCGAAGTATGAGCCCATTGTTCGCTCTGCTGAGTTCATTGTGTACTCTCCAGAATTGGGAAAAGCGAGTGCGGTCCGCCTCATTCCAATCACTCACATTTCGTAAGAAGTTCTCCCAAGATCCAGCATCTATCGCTGCCTTGACTCTTCACGACTACGTCATAGTCATACTGAGCTACAATGTCTTCTGCTGCTAACGCTCGGGGACATGACAGTTGGGACACCATATCCACAAATTCTTAGGTCCGCAGATCTTGATCTTGAGCCGCACCTCCTTCCACCTGAGGATGTCGTGACAAAAAATCCGCCGGATTCTTTGCTCCCGGTCTGTAGACCAGATCCATTTGATAGTGTTGAACCTGAATGGCCCATCTCTCAGTCCGCGCCGGCGGGTGCGGGGCTGTACCTTTAAACAAAGGTATCAACGGCTGATGATCTGTGACCATTCTGAACGGCTGTCCGGTGATATATAGTTGGAAATGTTTGCTGGCCCACTTCACTGCCAGAGCTTCTCTCTCTATCTGCGAATATCTTGCCTCCGTCGCTGTGAGGGCCTTGCTTGCAAAGGCCAGGGGAACCCACACTCCAGGCTCTGACTCCTGTGTCAGCAGTGCGCCCAAACCAACAGGGCTGGCGTCCACCAGTATTTCTGTCTGCCTTGCCGTATCAAAATACGCCATTGTTGTACTGTCCAGCAATGCCGCTTTCACTTTGCCAAACGCCTCGGCTTCCGTTTGGGACCATCTCCAGGAAATTTCTTTTTTCGTCAGGTTCCGCAAAGGTTCTGCTATGGTGGCTAGCTGTGGGATAAAACGGGCACAATATTGTGCCATGCCCATGAAACTTCTCACCTCTGACGCGGTTGTTGGGGCTGGAGCACACTTTATGGCAGATGACTTCCGGGGATCTACCTTGACTCCTTCCGAGTCAAAGACGTATCCAAAGAACTCTATTGATTGTTTGAAAAACTGACACTTCTCCTTGTGTAGCGTGACACCAAATTCGGCCAGTCTCCTGAGCATGGCTTTCAACCTCCTATGGTGTTCTTCACTCGTCTTGGCGTGGATGAGTATGTCATCACTGACATTTAACACCCCATTCAATCCTGACAGGATTTCTTTAATGGCGTTCTGAAAAATTTCGGCTGCAGATGTTATGCCAAATTTGAGTCTTTTGTACCTTCTCAGTCCTAAGTGTGTTGAAAACGTCGTGAAGTAGCGGCTCTCTTCCGCTAGCCTCAGTTGGTGGCAGCCCGCATTTAGATCTAATTTGGAGAACCATTGTGCTCCGTTCAGGTCCGTTAGTATGTCATCTACTGTGGGCGTGAGATGCCTCTCCCTCTTGATCGCCTTATTGGGCATGCGCATGTCAATGCATATTCGGATCTTGCCGGGCTGTCGGGGTTTCTCTGCGATCACCATCGGAGATACCCATGGTATCGGTCCAGTTACTTTCTCTATCACTCCCTGCTCCTCCAGCTTCAGCAATTCTTGTTCAACTGCCGACCGAAGATGGAACGGAATTCTCCGATGCCTCAATGCTATTGGTTGTATCGCCTTGTCAATGTGTAGTTTGACTGGTGGCCTCTTGATGGTTCCTAGACCTTGAAACAGTGATGGGAACATTTGAAGGATTTCCTCTGTGTGTAGTGCTTTGACTGCATTTGCAAAAGCAATTGGCTTGAGGTCCTCAGCTGTGTGACTTCCAACCAGCAGGTCGGCCTCTTTGTCAATCACATGAAAAGTGGTCGTTACCTCTTGACCTTCCGCTTTCACCTGCACAGTCATCTTCCCTCGCAGGGGTAGCAGCGTTTTGCTGCCATATGTTAAAATGCGAGCCTTCAACGGTACAAGCTGTGGTCTCGGTTTCAACGCCTTGTAATGTTGAATGCCCATCACATTGATCGTGGCTCCAGTGTCTACAACTCCTGTTACTGTCGATCCGTCGATTTGAATCTGACACTTCGGTTGCGGTCTTCGCCTCCTTTTGAGTTCACTCATGAAGGATACATAATAGCACTCTTCCTCTTCCTCTGTCGACGAATCATCAAGCCGCTGTGGATATCGGGATGGTGTCCTGCTTCCTCTCGAAGGGTGTGCCTCACGTGCATCATCTAGAGCAAGTTGTCTGACCGCTTTAGTCGGTGTTCTCTTTCCTGCTGTTCCTTGCCCCTTGACGCTCCCTCTTGCACCACCTCTGCAGACACTGGCAAAATGATTAAGTCCTCCACATTTGGCGCATGTCTTGCCACGTGCAGGGCAGCCATCTTGGTTATGTTCTTCATATCCACAGATACCACATTGTGCGCGGCATTGTGTCCTGGTCGGCTATCTTCCTCATCCTCCGCGGCCACTGCTCCGCACTGCATCTACTCTTTCCGTTTTCACTGTTACATCCGTGCTTGTTGACGGGTTTATGGCTGCTTCCATCGCCGTGGCCCGCGCATCCGACAACTCATGTGACCTGGCCAGCATTAATATTTCATCTAATGTTATGCGGGGCTGTCTTAGTATCAGCGTTCTTAGATGTTTATTCTTGCATCCTTGAATCAGCTGTGCTGTCATCTTTGTTTGATCATCGTCCGGACATGTGCTTATCAGCTCTCTCAGCCGCGCGGGAAAAGCGACCATCGTTTCTCCCTCCCTTTGCCTGGACTGCCTGAATTTGAACCTTTCATAATGGGGGTTCAATTGTGGGTCAAAGTGTGCGTTCAGCGCTTGTATGGCAGCATCATAGTCCGTCGCTAATCCGGTGTTCGGCAGGTGTGAGAATAATTTGTAGAGTTCATCACCACCAAAATGCAATAGCAGGGATCTTTTCACCTCATTGTCCTTTTCCCTTGTTGCCGTGAAGTAGTTGTTTAAACGACTCAGCCACACCGTCCATCTCCGCGCCGCAGTGCTTGGGTCAGCCAGCGCACTGAATGATGGTATTGGGTTGATTTGGGAGTGTGGCGAGTGTTGGACCACTGGACCCACTGCATGTTGTACTACTGGTCCTGCCACCTGCGCTGGGGCTGCTGCTTGTTGGGTCCCTCCTCCTGGTGCGGCGTTTTGCACCACTGACATGGCCGTGGCTGTCCGGGCTTGCTTCTATGCCTCACTCGTCAGACACAGTGCTTGATGTGTGCCCCTCTCTGCGACTTAGCCAACCACTTCCTCTTTACTTCGTTTGTGTATCAATGTCCCTGTTCATGCACTTCTTCAACCTCGTGTTTTTTTTTTTTAATTTGTATTTTTTTGGAGGTACCAATGCTTGTTTATGGCCGCACACGCCGATGCCGTCCTCTCAGCACGCCACCTGCACACATTCAGCCGTAGGGGGGATACTCTGCACCCTTGTGCCGACTTCTCCACTCATGCGCTGAGACCGAGGCTTCTTCACGCGTCTCTGACGCTGTGGCAGGCCTCGCGCTCACAGAGCATGCGCACACCACTCCAGGCGCCAGCCGGGTCTTCGCACCGCACAGCCTGATGCCTGCCTCGTCCCCGTCTGCTGAAGGGCTCAACGTTCTCCGGTCCCCACGCAGTTCCACTCACGCTGCTTACCGGTGCAATACTCGAGCGGTGGTACCTTCAATGCCGGCTCGTCCACCACCACGCCGGACCACGCGCAAGACCGGAGGTCACACCGCCACTGCCGACGGTAGGAACGTCTTACTCCCCAGCCAGGGTTCTTCCACAGATGTCACCGCCCTCGTCGCCAGTGTAAGGGAGTAAGAGGGTGGGGGTCACAACACCTGGGGCTTACAGATATATGGCTGGACATATAACGAACAGATACTACACACTTGGTATACTATTCTGGACCGGAAGCCTCGAGCAACCTCCATTGTTTATTTATAGCCTTCTGGCCACGCCTGGCCAGAAGGTGCTACAATGTGTGAGAGTGTTTTCGGGTCTCGGCCGAGACCCGCGAAACACTAGAGCGCCACACGCGTCCCATCCCCACCAGCACAGCAGGGAAATTACTCCAGCTGCAAAGGGGCTAAAGAAATGGATAAACAAAGGTAGCTCACAAACCTATTATGACCGATTTCCTAGTTCATGTTTGCTTGCAGAGCTTTTAGGACTTAATCTTTATTACACAAGTTTAATCTCATGTAAACCTAGTTACCCGTATTTCCAGGATATCTCGTAATTTCTGGATTGTATGTTTTTTTTTACATTTACCCCAATTGCTTAACTGTCTCCCAGAAGAATTAGTTTGAGCAGAAAATGTCGCACAGTAACTGTCTATCTCAACAGCAAGTTCTGGCAATATTCACCTTGCAACTTACAGAAACTAGTTCGACATCTATCTTGTAACTGCAAGATTTTAGCACGAGTGCATTGTTGGCATGTGTCTTGTGAATGAATGGACAGCGGACGGTCGCCAGAGAAAGCTAGGTGAGGTACGTTTTATCATGGGCATGTGGCAAAAATAGGGCTCTCTGCATTAGCCTTGATTTTCACACCTACGCTCCCTTGTGTAATGCACATGAAACCTGTGATTCTTGTCAGAATTACCATATCACGTGAGAAACAAATTACGTAACTCCAGCCAACCCCAATGTTCAAACATACATGCTTGTATTTACAAATTTGAAAAACAGGAAATGTAACGTAAACTGATGAACACAGTCGTGCACAATGGCTTTCCAAGTAATGATGCATTGTAGATAAAAGTTAAAATATTTGATTTCATTTATGATATACATCTATCTTAAATCAATTGTGTGCCGAAACACAAACAGAAGATTGATCGATGGTTTTATGTCCTTATTTCCTCCACCACACTATCATTATCTTGGAGGAAATTCTCCCGATAGATTCTCCTATGGATTTAGCATTTCCTCTGTAAATATAATGTGACCACCCAAATCTATATTAGAGCCAGGATTTCGCTGTTAGTATTCAAAATTCTCATAAGATTAAGTTCGGGCGGGACCAGCGTAAGTACCCATATTTTGTTTTAGTTCTACATGCACCCAGTTTCCCAGTTGTCTAGTGTCAAGGACGAATGGTGGATCTTTATTTTTTATGGTATAAATATAAAATGCTGTCGAACTCAATAAATATCCAGGTCTATTGATTGAGGGGCTTATTAATGAGCTTGTGATGCAGTGTGGCACTGCAAGTCACCTTGCTGTGCTGCGTGACATGAAAGGGGCAAGAAAGTGCTGTATTTAAGGCAATGTGGTGCACTCTTGTTCTTTCCCTTGCTCTGAAGGCCTTTTGGCAGCATAGCACCAATGCAGGCACCCTTGCACCATGGTGCAAGGGTGCCTGTGTTACATACAGGATTGTTTTTGTGCAGGAATGGGCACCTTCAAGCACATAGACAATCTGGGAGGATATTCTTCTATGTGTGCTGCAGAATACAGCACACTTAGAAAGACGAAGAAAAGAGGAGAAATAGAGATAGTGGGCAGGTGTAAGATTAGAGGTTTATGTCATGCTTGTACCACTCTGCATGGTGAAACATGAAACATCACTCTCATAAATAAGCCCCTGGGTTTCTACAACGCTAAGCTATTTTTGCATAAAAATCAGCTCCTGCATATCTAGACTGAGTGAACTTTAATAGAAAGAAGGTATCAAAAGAACTAGGCAAGGGGCGTGGTTTAGACGCCGCGCGGGATGGACGGCTGAGTGGGAGCTCCTCCGCACCGGACCATCTTCTTCTACTTTTCCCGATGTGACGGAGACCGAATTTCTTCTGGAACGCCGGAATTTGTGACCGGATTGTGCCGTCAGCATGAGGTGTGTCTTTCCGACGGTTATTCGCCGAACTTCATGACTTTTCCGAGACTTTGCATTTTTGGATGCCGGGACCCGCCATTTTGTAACCCGCCTCAGTGCCGGCGGTTTCCTTGCGGAACTGCTCTCCTTCAACTCCCAGCTGCTACCGGCCTCACACCATCGGCTGTTCTTGCAACCTAAACTCTAGAGGTGAGCTTTTCGGCACATTCTGCCTCTCTGTGCCCCTCTTCCGCCTCAAGTCGTTCTGGCTTTCTGCATGTGTCCGCCATTTTCCACTGTTCGCGGCTGATTGCGAGCCGCGGTTTCTGCGCAGCTCCACATGCTTTGCTGCCGTCTGCGTTGTTCCTCTGCTGTCTGCCACCTCATGCCCTCCTCTGCTATCTGCGGCCGGCATGTTTCCTGACCTACTGACTCCACCATAATGGCTGACTGACGCACTTGCTGCGGAGCGCCTGTCACGGTCACACCTCATTGTGCCTACTTCTGTCACTGTCGATAGATGTTGTGGGAGGCTCCTTCAAGACTGCATGCATGCCTTTTCAGATGCGACGCCTGTGGGAGAGGCAGCGCTTCTGAAGCATTGGTAGAGCGTTCCTTCCCGCGCTGCAGCCCGTGTTCACCTCAGCGCAGGGGGTTTGGGGTGTCAGGTGCTCCCGGCCTCAGCTGTTGCTCATTTGTTGTGCATTTTCACTGACTCCATGTATGCCATTGAACGAGGGAGTTGAAGTGTCAGGCTCAGCTGTTCTTCATCTGCTGCACATTTCCACCGTCACGTTTTACTCAGGGAAGTCCAGCGCAGGTGCAGAATTACTTCTATCATGGTCTTTGCCCTTACTGCCTCCTACTGGATTTTGGATTTACAGCGGCTGGTGCCACTTTAATATTTCACGATCTTTACCAAAGTCTATGCCCTGCTTCTAAAATTGCATGCTATTGGTTTGAGAATCGTCTTAGGAGGAATCATCTCTTGTTTGACTGCACTTCTCATATCAGCTACTTCTTGGTGCTGCCTCTCTTTGGAGATATTTCTGGTACGTCTCAAATGCACCTTTAGTTGTTTCTTGGGAAGTTGAGAATATGTGAGACGCGACTAGTCATTTTTATGGACAGATTGCGTAAACTTCTATTTGTCTTCACGCCATCGGGGAGTGCTTCAGAGGCGTCTTCATCTGGTACAAATTAAGCCACATCTACTATGAAAATGACTTCTCAAAAATCCTCATTGGCTCATACCAATACCAGCAAACCTTCACCACCTACTCCAACGGGCAAACGCCTTAAGCAAAATTCTCCTACACCGGAAGACAATCCTTCCACTTCTCCTACTGACCAAATTCTAGAGGAGCTACGTGCGCTACGCCCATTTATTGAAAAAACGAGTACAGATATGCAGCTTTTAAAAGATAAATGGGACAATATGGAAGCCCGTCTTTCTACTGTTGAACAGCACCTTCCTGAAGTTCAGTCCAACACACAACGTATAGACACTTTAGAAAAAACTGTCCTCTCACTGCAAAAGCATACAGAAGATTTGGAAAATCGCAATAGGAGGAATAACCTCCGTATTTACAATTTGCCGGAAAATCTTGAGGGGGACAATCCAGTGTCTTTCTTCACCACTTTCTTGCCGAAACTTCTGGACCTACCACCGTCCACCTCCATTAGTATACAAAGAGCCCATAGACTAGGTGCCAGAACGGGCTCCTCCTCAAAACCTCGTGGAGTCATCATCTTATTTCTGAAATACACAGATCTCCTATTGATTCTTTCAGCTGCAAGAACTAAAAAACAAGTGTCTTGGCAAGGTCACCGAGTATTTCTATCTCAGGATGTTTCTAATGTCACTGCCTCCAGACGGAAAGAATTTTTGGCTATGCGTCCTTCTCTGCGCTCCCTGGGAGCAAGATATGGCTTATTTCACCCTTGTACTCTCAGAGTCACCTATCGCGACAAGACTTGGTCATTTCAGGAACCTGGAGAATTAAGAAACTTTCTTCTTCTACACAGTGATGAAGGGATGGACGCCTCCTCTTCTGCTTCGCACAGTGGCTGAAATGCGACTTTTATTGTCTACATGCTTGTTTTTCTAATGGCTTCTCTTTGCCTTCATGTACTTCTCCCTGTTTCTCATCTCAGTTTTCACATTCTCTTTTTGCGTATCTTTTCCCTTTTATCTTTTTCTTACGTCTCCTATATATCTCTATATCTCTAATTTCTTTTTCTACTTTTTGGACCTATTCTTTTGCGTCATATGTTCTGTTCTGTATGTTAACAATTTTTCCTTTTTCTTCCCCAGACGGATATATATTGGATACTCCTTTCAACATCTTGTTCCGTCCCATGTTCCTTTTTCTTTTGCGGTCTTGATGTGGTTCTCCTCCTGCTCCTGGTCCGTGCGTCTTGTAACGCGTCGCCACCTCCCCACCTTCCCTTTGTGTGCTTCCCCTTTCAGGTATGTTTATTACAGTCATCCTTTTGGATTTGTACTGTCTTCTATGCCTTCTCTCTTTCCTTCTTTCTTCCTTTCCCACTGACCTTCTTTCCCTGTTCCTACCCCTCTCCCCCTCCCTTTTCCTTTTTCTTCTTCCTTTTCTACCTGTTCTTCCTTCTACCTTTTTGAAGAGTTTTATGGTTACTATTTTTCTACAATTTGCATTACTAGTTGTACAGTATGTTCTTGCAATTCTAGGTTTTGATCAGTTTACTAAGCTTTCACTTTCAAAGTTGTTTCATGGAATGTGAAAGGATTTAATCACCCTATTAAAAGGCACAGAGTACTCTCCCACCTCTCATCTTACAATCCAGATATTGTCCTTATTCAAGAAACTCACCTATCTGATATTGAATCTTTGAAGCTAAAACGATTGTGGGTTGGAACTGTTTTATTTTCTCCTGCTTCTCAAAAAAAGAATGGGGTGGCTATTTTGATACATAAACGACTCCAGTGTAAAGTAGTTCTAGAAGAAAAGGATGATGAGGGACGCTGGGTTTTGGCTAAACTAATAATTAATAATGTCCCAATTACGATATTCAATGTTTATGGCCCTACCTGTTTTGATTCCTCTTTTTGGCCCTCCATTACGGCAAAATGTATTCAATATAAAGATGATTCCTTTTTATTAGGTGGAGATTGTAACCAGATCGTTGACCCATTTTTAGACCGTAGATCCTCTGTTCGTTTTTCCCCTCACAAACCACATAAACAATTCCTTGACACTATCACTCAATCTCACCTTGTAGACTCATGGAGGCTAACTCACCCAGATGTTGTGGACTTCTCCTTTTTTTCTCCTCCTCATGCCTCTTTCTCCCGCTTAGATTATATTTTTCTATCTTCATCTCTTTCTCAACACCTTATCTCCTCTTCTATTGAACCGATTGTTATCTCTGACCATGCTCCTATTATCACTGTTTTTGACCTTCTTCCTCTGACTCCTAAATCTTCTCGCTGGCGTTTTAATCCTTCTCTTCTTGTTGACCCTCTTTTTTCTTCCTCTTTTCGCACTTTCATCTCTGAATTTTTTCACCTCAACTATACACCTGATACCCCCCCTCATATACTTTGGGATTCTTTTAAGGCCACAGCCCGAGGTTTTATTATTGATTTTGTCTCCAAAAAGAAGAAAAAATTCCTTCAAGAACGTAAAGTCACCCTTGCCCATATTAAATCGATGGAACATCATTTCTATACCTCCTCTACTAAAATTATGTCTCCTGAATTACTTAAAGCTAAGATAGCCTTTAACAAACTTACCACGGACTCTGCTTCCTCTTTTCTCCTCCGGAGCAGCGCGCGATATTATGGAGGTCGAAATAAATCAGGTAAATTATTAGCTAACTATTTAAAATCCCGTAAAGAACGAACTAACATTGACTCTATTTATTCCCCCTCTAATACTCTTCTTCATACCGACGCAGAAATTTTAGAACAATTCCACTCTTTTTATGAGACTTTATATACCCCCGAAAACCCTTCCGACCCAGAGCTTCTTCAATCTTACTTTGACAACATACCTCACCCAGATACTTCCCACCTTAATTTCTCGGACGTCGATTCTGACCTCACTCTTTCAGAACTCTCCTCTGCTCTTTCCTCCCTCACTAAAGGAAAAACTCCAGGACCTGACGGCTTCCCAGTTGAATTCTACTTACACTTTTCAGACCTCCTCTTACCTAAACTTCTAGCTCTGTTTCAGTCTTTTTGTTCTGCTGGATCAGCCCAAGGCTCCTTTCAAGACGCTACCATTTGCCTTATCCCTAAGGAAGGTAGGGATCCTAAGTTTTGTAAAAATTACCGTCCTATATCTCTAGTTAATGTAGATTATAAACTTTTTGCGAAATTACTAGCTCTTCGCCTTGACCCGCTCCTACCGCATCTTATAGGGAAAGAACAATGTGGATTTGTTAAAGGCCGTTTAACATCGGACAATTCTAGACTTTTCCTTAATGTTTTAAGTAAAGCCCCTTCACTTTCACTTCCCCTTGCAGCCATTTCAGTAGACGCTGAGAAAGCCTTTGACCGGGTTGACTGGTCCTTCCTCATGGCCTCCTTAAAATGGCATGGTTTCCATCCCAAATTTATATCTTATATTTCTTTAATATATTCTATGCCCAAAGCCTCTGTTCTCGTTAATGGTCAACTCACTTCCCCATTCATACTCCAACGTGGCGTTCGTCAAGGCTGTCCTTTATCTCCTCTTTTATTTATTTTAGCGCTTGAGCCCTTCCTTACTTCCATACGAAATAATCCATCCATCTCTGGTTTCCCGTATGGTGAACACCATCTTAAATTATCTGCTTATGCTGATGATATACTTTTATTTATTTCAGATCCGACCACCTCTGTCCCCGCTTTATTAAACGAATTTGAAAGATTTTCCTCGGTCTCAGGTTACAAAATAAATTCTGACAAAACAGAGATCCTTCCTTTAACCAAACTTTGCCTTCCCCACTTTTTCACAGCCACTGGCTTTGCCTGGAATTCTACAAAAATTAAATATCTTGGTGTTCTTTTTTCTAACTCTATTCCTTCGTCTATTCAACTCAACATGAATGCAGTCATCTCTAGAATAGATTCATTACTCACTTCTTGGAATCCACTATTTCTTTCCTGGTGGGGCCGTCTCGACTCCATCAGAATGATGATTGCCCCTATTCTGATCTACTTACTATCCATGCTCCCACTTCGTATACCAATATCATATTTCCGTCGCATTGATTCTGTGTTGTCCAAATTTCTTTGGAAACAGAAAAAAGCTCGCATATCGCTTTTACATCTACGTAAATCTAAACTTAATGGTGGTACCAACTTTCCGGACTTTCGCCTTTACCATAAGTCCTTCTCCCTTAGGCAAGCCTCCCGTTGGTTATCTCAGGAACCCTCCCCCTTTTCTCCCCTCTGGCTTTCTGTTGAACAGGAGTTATTGCTCCCATACTCCTTCCAAGAGGTAATTCGCTTCACCTCTAAAGCCCCATGTCTTAATCCCTTTCTATTCAAACATACTTCTTCTCTTCTACATCCTTTAGTCTCCCCTACCTCAGTATCACAAGAATCCTTCCTACTATTGCCTATATGGTACAATTCACTTATATTAATAAATAACAGACCTGTTGCATGGCCCTCATGGAGAGCGAAAGGTATCATATGGGTACATCATCTTTTTGATGGTTCATCCCCTTGCTCCTTTCCCAAATTTCGCTCCCAATTTCACTGTCCTCCTTCTTTTGCAAAGAAATTCCCAATCCTTATGGAAACCATTCTAGATCGTTATTACTCTCTCCCTTCAGAAGACCTATCAGCCTCGTCTTCCTCTCTACTCACGGTTCTTTCTACATCTCCTAAAGCTTCCGTCATTTACCGGTACTTCTCAGCCCCCAACCCAGATCGTCTTAAATCGAAATTGGAATTGTCTTGGGAAACGGATTTACATTCTTCATGGCCGACTTCGCTTTGGGATAAAATATGGGCTAGATCCTTGAAGACTTCCCGTACTGCTTCTCTCACTCAAACCCTCTTTTTCTTTTACCACAGATTATACCTCTCTCCTCTTTCTATCTCTCGTTTTCACCCAGATTCTGTTTCTACCTGTTGGACCTGTAATGCTCCCTCTGCAGATCTTTTGCACCTCTTCTTTTTCTGTCCCTCAACTCGTATTTTCTGGTCTCAGATCTTCTCTCGCCTTTCTCGTATTTTTAACATCTCTGTTCAATTCTCAACTTCTTTTGTATTTCTTGGTAGCCTTTCAGAAGATTTAGCTCTCCCCCCACATTCCCATGGTCTTTTTGATCTTATGCTGGCTATTGCATTACAACATATCGTCTCCAACTGGAAATCTTTGAACAAATTGTCTTTAAACTGTTGGTGGAATCTTGTATGTCAATCACACAGACTTGATGTTGCCTTTGCTTCCTCCTGCAAACCTTCCCGAAACGTTGATCTTTACTGGCTACCTCTTACTCTGTACTTAGATCAATCTGTCAAAAAGTTTTACTCTCCACTCTCTTCGGATAATTTCAAACCCCCCTGAACACATATACTCTTGCCTGTAGTTTTATGATATTTTTCAGTTATGATATTTTTCAGTTTTCATATTGTAATAATTACAGTTTTCATATTGTAATGATTTAGCTTTATATTGGTCTCCTCTACTTCAAGTTCTTCACTCAAGTACTTACTGAATATGATGATTTTTTACTGTACTCTTTGATTCACATATACTGTATTTTCTATATTTATTTATCTATCTTATATGATATATACCATATTTTCTTTCCCTCTCTCCTCCCTTCCCCCTTCCTCCCCTCCCAAATAATTTAAAAATGCTTTGTTTTTTTTCCTTGTGATATTGGCTGCCTCTATTTACTTTATTCCATTGTATGCCCTTTACTCATATTTTGCCGATGTCACCTTATTGTAATATCTATTTTTCCTTTAATAAAGCTTTCAAACATAAAAAAAAAAAAAGAACTAGGCAAAAAGAACACACAACTGTATCAACATCTTCTGCTGTTCTAAGTGATAAGGCATGGTGTCCAAATTCAGAGGTTGCATTTTCTCATGTTCTAAAATATACTAATATTGCAATTCAAGAATAGTCATAAGAAAACAGAAAATGTCTTTGGACAAGGGAGATTAAGACAGGATTACCAGTGGACTCTGTGTCACTGGAATGCATAGGGACCTAGCAAAGAGGCACGCTGGAGTACATAAATCAGTTTCCTGTGGCACTCTTATACATTCTCTTACATGCCTTAATAAATTGACCTCAATGCATCTAAAATGAGAGTATTGAGGGAATAGTCATACACAGTTAGTACAAATAGAAAGGATTTTACCCTCTTTGCTCTTTTACTGATAGGAAATTGGTCTTCTCGAGCCAATTTCCAAAGGCATGCAGGTGTGCATACTTCCATAGTACTGCTTTCCATACTCATAAATGCTTTAGAGACCTGGCACCTTTGTTTTCTTTATTGGGGTAATTTACCAAGTGACTGCATTTTGGGACTTGTAAGCTGGTTCCAGTTCAACTGTAGACATTTCACTAACAGCTGTAAACAATAATTTGAAAACTGAAAACTGAAAAGTACAATGCGTTTTCATTACATGGAATCATGTAGTATCCTATATCGAAAAATGATTTTTTGTGTATAGGCAATGATGATATCTTTTAGGTCTTGCATTAACCATGACCTTTTTATTTTACGTAAATTATATGTATAATATACCTACTTAAAGGGACTTTCAGCCACCTCTTCATCCATTGGTCTGTTGTTTTGTCACTCCCATTAAGCGTCTGCCCTCTACAGTATACAGCACAGGGCAATGGGTCAGCCTACTTAAGCCACTGATTAATTTCACATTGAACGAGTGCATTTTGCTCTTTCACAAGGAGCATATCCACACGCAATGTAGTTCCCTTCAGTGTCAATGTTTTTGCTTTTAGTTTATAATCACTTTAGTGCTGTCTTTGTAGCCTAATGTGATAGCAGGGTGCTTTTGATATAACCTCAGGGCACATTCCAGCTTTATCAGAACCTATCTGCTGCTACTTCTGTTGTAAATTCCTTTGGAGTGGCCTTGTTTATCTGACTGCTGCTCCTTCACATCCACTCATGTGAAATCGAAATACTAGCTAATCAGTGTGCTCTATCTTTACAATTCTGTCTTTCTATGTTTTGTTCTTGCTTTCCGGCATTCCTTCTTTCTTGCCTTCTTCCTCTTGCCTACGCTCTTCCATTCATCCCTTCTTTTTTCTCTTTCCTGACATCCTTCTATCCTGACTTCTTTTTTCTTCCCTATCTGCTTTCTTTTGTTCCTTCTTTTGCCCTTTAATTTTTTGCATCCTTTTTTCTTTCCTTCCTTCTTTTCTCCTTTTCCTTCTTTTTTCCCCTTTCTCCTTCTCTATTTCTTTTTTTCCTTCTTTTTTCTATCTTGTTCTCCTATCCTTCTTTGTTCTTTCCTTTTATCTCCTTCTTTCCTTCTTTTTCCTCCCTTCCTTATCCTGCTTTCTTTCCTTAGACCCTTTCTATTTTCTTTATTTCCTTCAGTCTTTCCTTTTTAGGTCTTGCTGGCGTTGCAGCGCAAAGCGCTGCCGCCAACAAGACTTATAGCCGCCTTCCTCCCTGCCAAGGGAGTCAGAGCTGTGCACGAGCCGCTACAGACCTGGGCACGAGCCGACTCAGGCCCGTGAACGCGCGGGAACGCCAACGTGCACGTTCACGGCGTCACGCGTCTCTTCCGAGGCGCGCTTCAGGCCGACTTGCGGTGTGCGTGCTCCAGCGTTCCTGTGGCCACGGCATGTGGTAAGTGAGGGGGGGGGAATTTGTTTGCTTGTTTTATGCTGCTGTCGAAGCACATCTGTGCCTTTCTGCTCGTTTTGAAGTGCAGCTTTGAGAAGTCGTTTAAGCACACCAATGAATGTTTGCCTTTGACGACGGAGCACAGCTGCGAGTGGCTGCCGCTGCTGAAGTCCGCATTTGAGTTTGTGTTGTCATCGCACTGTACCCGTTAGCTTATGCTGTTCTTGTTCTAAATGTGTGCTTGCAGTTGGACAGGCTTCTCCTCTTGTTGTCTCCAAGCCTCTGCAGTGGTCGGCGTGATATGTGGAGAGAAAGAGAAGAAAAGGACGTCAGTACTCAGAATGGAGAAGAAAAGGCGCGAGAGAGATAAAGAGGGCCGTTCAGGGCCCACGGTGGCAGGGGGAGGGGCCGTCTCATGCGCCGACGGGACCAATAGTGCGGGAGGGGGCGCTGCTGACTTCCGGTGGGGTCCCAGGGGAATGAGATGGCTGTTTGTTCCGTGCAGGGGGATGAATGCATCGGGAAGACTATGCTGCGATTGTATGGAGGCAGACACTGCGACGAGAGCGCAACCGTCTCCCTCATAACACCCCTCTATCGCTCACGCTGTCTCCAGCCCTCCTTTCAGCCCCCAAGCTCGGTACACAAGAGACGGTGATTAAATGCAGACACTCTCGTGAACTCAGCCCTCGCAGCAGAGAGAGGTCAGCACTCAGACGCGCGCGCTCTCCAAAATCACGAGGGCACGTGGCACCCCCAGTGGCGTAAAGCAAAATGACTGAACAGCCACAGCAGCTGATTTCACGGAGGGCTGCAACCTCACAAGCATGCCTATCACAGGTCTTGGATCAAGAGCTGGAGGCAGAGGGCACAAGTCCTATACAAAGAAGGGGGGGCTGACCAAGTAAGTCAATATGCAAATGACCGCGTGACGTCACGACGTAGCGCTATAAAAGAAATAAAATAGTGCTATTTAAATTATTTGTGCAAATACTGGGACAGACTAACCCATCTTACAGTGTCTGCATTTACATACAGGGACAGAACAAAGGCAAAAGCCTCTCTTAAGTACCTGTGAAGAAAGAGAAAGTCACTATCATGATATGGGGCCAGTTCATAAATCAGGTGATTGTAGTTGTGACAGCTGCACAGGGAGAACATATACTATAAGCTGTCCACAAGCATTATATCAATGTCATTTTTAGGTCTCGCGCCTGCGATTGCAGGGGGCGAATCCCCTGCTGTCGCAAAGCGAGACTATTGCTATCGTGTCAGCTTTCTAGGAGTAGCGAGACTTGGAGACAAGAGACTGGAACACGCACGGAGCGTGCCGGAATCGGATCGGGTCGCGCGCGTGAACACGCACTCCGTTTCCGGCAGGCTCTTCACAGCACATGCACAACACACATACAGCCCCCCCGCTGCGCATACACACACTCACACACACACATACAGAACCCCCCCCGCAGAGCATACACGCACGCAAACACATACACAGAGAACCCCCCGGCGCTTACACACACATCCCCTACCTCATCTCGGCGTCTTCGCGCTCACTTGCCCCCGCTCCTCTGGTGCGCGTGCACCACTGGTTTTGATTCCTGCGTCGGCTCCTCTGTGGTGCGCGCGCACCACAGGTTTCTATTCCGTGTTAATTTAAACAGCCAATCAGGAGGCAGAACTCCTTTAAGACATGCTCCCTCTCTGGTCAGCTATCATTTTAACTGCACGGTGCGTCGTGCACTCCAGCAAAAACGGCAGCATGGGCCAATCACCATTGTTTGTTGCTTTACTAATTATTACCGTAAACAACTTTAAGTTATGCGCTGTTTACGGAGACACCCGTACGAGTACAGAGACACCCGTACGAGTACTTTAAACGTGACTTATTACCGATTTTGCCTATATTATTACTATTTACTGAATCCCAGCAAATGCATCTGGTTCGCTATCATTTTAACTACATGGTGCGCAGTGCACCCCAGCGGAAAAGGCAGCATGGGCCAATCACCTTTGTTTTTGCTTTGCTTATTATTTCCGTAGACAGCTTTTGGTTATGCGCAGCCCGCGTCACGTACAGAGACACCCGTGCGAGTACTTTAAACGTGACTTGTTACCAATTTAATCTATCTTGTTACTATTTACTGAGTCCTAAAAAACAGGAACCTCTTTCCTGTACTATTGCTTTCCCAAACATTTCCATTAGGTTTACTGCGTACAGTGACGCCCGTGCAAATACCAACACCGTAACTTGTTACCAATCTGCCTTTATTAATTGCCATTAACTGAGTCCCCTTAAAAATGAAATCCTTTCATTAAGCTGACATCGCAGCTAATTATCCAACAATATATTTATTTAAATGTCTATTACATTTACTAATACTTATCCATGCTGTCCAAATTTTACCAATTTGTGTATACCGCTACTTCTGCTTGTTTTGCGTGCAACTGGCATAGCGCTCAATTGGCCATAAGACCGGCATCTCCACGCTTTTGTTTGTCCGGGAATAACATCTGTGCTGTGTTTGCGGTAGGAAACCTTTCTCGTGCTCGCTTCGCCTGTCCTCTGTGTTTGGACTAACATTTGACTCATTGGTGCCTCTAAGATGCCTGCAGGGTGTGTCTCCATGCATTGTCCCACTATTTCCTTCGTCCATCTTTGTTTCATGGGTGTTGCACATCTACACAGCAATTGCAGCAGAATATCACGCTATCGCCACCGTGATCAATATCTGTGGTATTTCACGCCCAAGATTACAGTAGTGACACGAGTACAGGGAAATACGTTTTTTTTTTTGCTTGCTTGTGTTTTTTTTTTAAGTGACTAGGAAGTGGTAGGAACCGCAGACTGACAGCCTGCGCAAACAGAGGAAACTCTCTGTCACACACGCATGACTCATGTGCAATAACATAGTTTATAGCGCTGCCTCCTGAAAAGGGCAAATCGTTAATTCAGCACAGCAAAGTGGCACGGAAAGCTACGTGCATTATTTTTTTTTGTTGTTTTTGTAAACGCTCATAGGGTTAAAACTAACCACTTGAAATAAATATCAAATACATTCAGCAATGAGTCTCTTTGTGCATAAACATCGAGTAAGCCGTTGGTACTCGTTTCTTGACCTGGGTAGGGTGAAGATGTAGGTCGGTCTTGTCAAGGCTAGTTCGACCTCTGGCATGTGATGTCAGCCCTCTCCATCGGACAATGGTGCACCCTTTCTCCTCCAGTAACTCATTACAGCTTTTTACACTCTCATGAGCCCCTTTTCCGTTGTGTTCCCTTCTCTCTTCTACTATTCCTGTGCCCTCTCACACATGCAGGCTATGTGTCCCCGTCCTGTCACTGTCTCTTCCCTTTCTCTCTGCTTGCGACCCTCTCTTCAGTCGTCCCCCATGTCAGACCGCTCTCATTATCCCATTATAACTGTTTCCTCCATATTCTTCATCTCCCACTCCCTTCCCCACTGTCTTCCCCTTCCTTCATTGCTGTCGTCCCCTCTCCTTGTCTCTCTTTCCAATTACCTTCCCACTTGTCGTTTCTCTATCTGCCTGCCATCTCCCCGCCCCAACTTTCCAATTCTCTCATTTCACTCTCTTTCTCTCTCTATCCTATTCTCCACACCATGTCGTCTGTGTCTCTCTTACCGCCTCTTCTCGTTTCTTTTCCATCCTCTAGTTTCACTTCTCTCTTGCTCCGTTTCTTTTTTTCTCACTATCTCTTCTCTCCTTTCTGCTCTCACTATTTCTTCTCTCTTTTCTACTCTCTCTCCTCTTCCACCTCTTTCGTACTTGCTGTTTGCCTCACATTCTCCTCTTCCCCCTCCCACGACTCGCTCTTAGTTCCACTTCTCTTTCCTTTCTTGCATTTCTCGTTCTCTCACTTTTTTCTTAGTAGTTAACCTTCTTTTGCGCCTTATCTCTCAGTCGTCTCTCTAGTCTGTTAATCCCTCACCCTCAATCCCCCCACCCCGTCACACACCCCCTAACACACCCCCTCACACACCCCCTAACACACCCCCTCACCCACCCCCACACACCCCCTCACCCACCCCCACACACCCCCTCACCCCCCCTCACACCCCATCACCCATACCCTCACACACCCCCTCACACCCCCTCACTCACCCTCACACACCCCCTCACTCACTCACCCACCCTCACACAAGACAGCACAACAAAACACAGCACAACAAAACAAAGCATAGCATAATAAAACACAACAAAACATAGCATAGCATAACAAAACATACCATAACAAAACATAGCATTGCAAAACATAGCATAGCAAAACACAACAAAACATAGCATAACAAAACACAGCATAAAAAACAAAGCATAGGATAGCGAAACTAAACATAGCATAGCATTACAAAACAAACAGCATAGGATAGCAAAACAAAACATAGCATAGCAAAACATAGCATAACATAACAAAACATAGCATAACAAAACACAACAACACAACATAACAAACATCATAGCTTAACAAAACATAGCATAGCAAAACAAAGCATAGCATAATAAAACAAAACATAGCATAACAAAACCATTATAGCATAACAAAACCTAGCATAGCAAAACACAGCATAACAAAACACAGCATAACAAAACACAGCATAACAAAACACAGCATAACAAAACACAGCATAGCATAACATAACAAATCAAAGCATAGGATAGCAAAACATAGCATAGCATAACAAAACATAGGATAGCAAAACACAACATAGCATAGCATACAGCATCACTTCGCACCACCACAGCATCACTCAGGGGCACCACACCATCACCATGTGCTACCACTGCATCACTGCACTGAACTCCACAGTATCACTCGTTCGCCATCACAACATCACTCAGCGCCACCACAGCATCAATCTGTGCAACCATTCAACAACACCTGGTTCAAATATGTTCTCTCAATGTTTCAAGCTTTATTACAAATGTAACAAAAAGATGTTAATATTTCACTTCTGTTCTTAGATTTTCGTCACAATAAAATACACTGAACATAATCTTCACAAATGTAATTCACAAAAGTTGAAGGTATTGCCATTATAAATTATAATAGCTTTTATTTAAGTATTAATTCCTAAAAAAATTTTAAAGCCATTGTTATTTGTAATATCAATACATCTAAGTCACGTAAATACAACACATATTGCATTACAAATGCTATAGGTGTCACATTTGCAAAAGTTAAAACTATTGGCATTGTCAATGACAAAGCTATTACTATCGCTATTTTCAAAACCAACGCAAATACAAAATTTGTCTTTTACAATACCAAAAGCTCAAACTTTCCTAATGCGAGACCTATTGCATTGCAAATGCTTGTTTCTTCTTACTTTCTTTCTATCTTTCATTTCTTATTTTTTTTCTTGTTTTCCTTGTATACCTTCTTTTTCCACTCTTTCCTTCTATTTTTTAATTTCCCTTCTTTCCTTCTGACTTTCCTTCTTTCTTGCTTGCCTTCAGCTCACATGTACTCTAAATATAGGCTAATCTGTCTGCTCTATCTTTGCAACTCTGTCTTTCTTCCTTGCCTTCATCCTTTATTTCTTTCTTGACTTGTTTTTTTCTTGCTTGACTTCTTCAAAAGCAAGATGCTAGCTGGCAATGCCATACCAAGAGGCTTCTTAGGTCTGTGTCAGCCAAAACTTTTGATTCTACTAAAATTATGTGTTTAACATACTTACTCATAGGGGTTTTTAGCGACGCTTCATCCATTAATCTGGTATTGTGTCATTCATATTTTACTTTCAACCACTCAAGCATACATTAAGGGGCAATGCATCTTCCCATTTAACCTATTGGCTGACTTCAGTATGACTTCCTTATGATAAAACAAGAATTGGCAGAAGACTGGTACCTGACCTATTGACTTTGCCAATGCTTGCTATAAGATTGCAGTAGTGAGCATAAGGTAGGGAAGGTGCCATGCGATGTTAAGTGACTACTACCATTGTACTTATAAAAAACGGCTCCTTGTTTCCAGTCCTGCTGCAGACTCCTGCTGCAGACATATAAGCGATTTACTTCTAAAAACCAGTTTGCATTTACCCGATGACTACATTGTGGATTTCTTTTGATGTTTAGTTTCTTGCAAATCTATGATTACATTGTACATCTGATTTCCAGAAAATAAGCTGTGGTACTCTCTAGGTAATGTGTAAATATATTTTTTTTACACAGTAAAAGGTCCAAGTCATAAAACAGACCATTGGAATCCGGTAAATATAAACATTATAGGACTTATTCAAAACGTATTTTTGTCCAAGTGGAACTTACACAAAACTGATCGATAGGTGTCAATCGCCTTACGTGGAATTAATAAAGAGCATTAGCAGACAAATCCGAAAAATTAAACCATTTGCCAGATTGTCAATTTCAATAAATATCTGTCCGGGACCAAAAACTCGGATATTCCTTACAAGGTCTCCAGCAAAATGTTAGTGAGCCTGCATAGTCTTGTCTGAGTGAAGTTGTGCACAATTGGTCCTCAAGTCCTTTCCCTACATTCTAATGCTGGGAGGAATTAAAAAAGTAAACGTACACTTCAATATTTATATATGGTTGTAGGGAAATGGATTCTTCCACACAAAAAAATGCTTTTGTACATTTGAGTCATTCGTACCTAACCAGATTGTTCACAATGCAGACAATACACAGTAGCCTATTACTTTGTAAGGCAAGCTACAATCGCTATAATGTGTGTCGCCTGCCATGGCAAACTGCTGCATCTATTTGGGGTGGATTGATTCTGTGGATTAGTGTGTAAGAAAATATAGACATATTTCATTTGGGATTAATTTGTGCCTCCGAGGATGGAGCATTGGCGAAGCAGGTAAATCCCCCACAGCTGAAACATAACTCTCTCTGCCCTCTGAATAACCATGCCGCACAATCCTCACACCACGCCAGAGAGAAAAGACACTCCACATATTCACCACTCACTCTAAGCAGATGGTAAATTTGCATGAATTTCACCCCAGTATTCACAGGTCCACTGGTTATTCCCCATTCCTGGGGAAATACCTGTAATCTCCAGATATGGTAGAGAAAATTCTAGCTCTCTGGTATCCGTGGACCTGTACCTGGGGAACTCATAATGAGACCTCTAGTGTTGTGTGCTTCTGTGGTGGCTGTGGACTACAAAACAGGCCACAGGCTCTTTTAAAAATGGTAGGTGTTTTTATTTTCATTACACCATGACCATCACTTTGGTAAGGCCAGCTCTATGTGCGCAGACACCTGCTCAAATGGCCAGAGCACAGTTAAAGGATATTATTTCCCCACCTACTTCTGAAGCATAACTTGATTTTAAATTACATGCTGTCCTTGCAGGCTATGTTACTGCACATATAGATGTTACATACATTGCACTACAAGTACATCTGTAAGTGTCTATAAGAAACTGCTCCCAACTCTAATTTTGCGTCATATAGGTTAGATGGGTTCATATTGCAGGAGTCAATTAAAGGGCACCAGTCTCTTAAATCTAACAGGTTCTAATGTGCGGTCTGTGTGTTTACCTATGTGTTGCTGCTGTGGCTAAATACATAGTGCATATATTCAATAATGTGCACTGGATTCTCCTTTTTAGAAAGTTTTATATTGCAAGTCCCTGTATCCAAATGCACATGGTGCAACATTTAAAGTATATTTGAAACCAATTCTTCTTCCAGCTTTAAAGATCAAGTCGGGCTCCATATTTTATTACATAGTTCGAGGCTGCTATAGAATATTTTTCTGCTTACAATGTGATGTTCCTTAGAATCAAATTCTTAAGTTTCCTTTGATTAGGAGAGAACAGATGAAAGGTAAGAGCTCTGCTATTTCCCAAGACAGGGTCTTGAGTGCCAGCTAGAAAAATCTTTCATATGAAGCTGCATTTGTTTGGACTTCTACAACTTTATGCCTTGTAAACTGATAAGAGTGAGGGAGGGCAATTGGAAAGTAAAATTATATTAAATTAAAAATTCATGCCAGCAGGACAGGGTTAGTGTTATACCTGTCAGCAGTAGGCTGACCTTCCCCCAAACATTTTGCCTTCACCCCTGCTATTTTTGCTATTCTGGTTTTTGCTGGCCTTAGGACTCTGTACACTTTACCACTGATAAGCAGTGCTAAAGGGCTTATCCCCAACTGGCATATTTAATTTACTTATACATCCCTAGCAAAGGGGTTCTACATGTACCTGGAGGGTGTAAATTAAATAATACTGGTGGAGTACTACTTTCCATATTCCAAAATGCATTTTGTGAATCATGTCAACTTGTCCGGTGGCCTGGTAAGAAACAACACCATCTTTATCCTCATGTTTCTTAAGTTGCCTTCTTTCTGGAACACGGTGATTTTTGACATACATTTATGTACGTTTCAGTGCAGGACAAGATTCTCCGAAAATGTATTTGCTTACATTTCAACTTCATAGGCACTCTGATGACATTTCAAGGTCACGGCATGCCGGAATTCCAGCTCATATCATCAACCGCTCCCTGGCAACCGCATCATTCCCCGATGACTGGAAACACACCAAGATCAACCCCCTCTCAAGAAATTCTCGGTTGACCCCACTGACCTAAAAAACTACAGACCCATCTCCCTGCTCCCCTTCCCAGTGAAAGTCATCGAGAAAGCCATTAACAGCCAACTCGCCACATTCATTGAACATCCTCAACTCCTCCCAATCTGGCTTCAGAAAAAACCACAGCATGGAAACCTCCCTCCTCACCGCAACAGACGACATCCACACCCTACTGGACAAAGTAGAAACAGCAGCCCTCATCCTCCTCCACCTCTCAGCGGCGTCCGACACAGTCTCTCACCGCACCCTAATACACAGACTCCACGATGTAGGGATTCAAGACAAGGCCCTCAACTGGATCCGCACCTTCCTCTCCGGCAGAATGCAGCGGGTCAGACTGCCCCCTTTCCTCTCTGACCCTACACCAACCGTCTGTGGAGTCCCCGAGGGGTCATCCCTTAGCCCTATGCTCTTCAACATCTACATGGCTCCGATTGCCCCCATCGTCAGAACCTAAGGACTCAACATTGTGAAATATGCAGACGACACCCAACTCCTCCTCTCCCTATCCAACGAACCCAAAACCGCCGGACAGTTTTCGAGAAGGCATGGAAGCCATCGCCATATGGATAAAAAACATCTGCCTTCAACCAAACACCAACACAACAGAAGTACTCATCATGAGCCAACATCCTGACGCCTGGAACAACACCAGTCCTCGAAAGTACGCCCATCTCCACTGAGCAAGCGCGCAACCTGGGAATCATCCTGGAATCCGAACTCAAAATGGAACAACAGGTCAACTTTGTCTCGTCCTCCTGCTGCCACACCCTCCGCCTCCTACGCAAGACCATCAAATGGATCCCCCTCAAACACAGAAAGACTAACACTCATGCCCTGGTCACCAGCAGATTCGACTACTGCAACGCACTCTATGCCGGAATAAACAAAAACCTCACACGCAAGCTACTGAACATCCAGAATGCCGCTGCAAGACTGGTCCTCAACCTGCCAAGACACTGCCACATCTCCCAGCATCTGTGCAACCTTCACTGGCTCCCCATCGAAGCTAGAGTCACCTTCAAGATGCTCACCCACGCTCACAAGGACCTCCACGACACCGGACCAGCATACTTGAGCAGCTGACACAAATTTCATACACCCCAAAGGACTCTACGATCAGCCCAGCTCTCCTACGCCGTGGTTCCCTGCACCCGAAAGACTAGATCAGGCAGCCGCTCCTTCTCCTTCCTTGTGGCCAGAGCCTGGACTGCCCTCCCTCTCTACCTCAAACAGACAACATCTCTCCCCATCTTCACAAGAAACCTCAAAACATGGCTCTTCGACAGACCCCCTCCTTGATGGACGGGAACCTGCAAACCCCCCCCTCCCCCAGTGCCTTGAGACCCTCATCGGTGAATAGTAGCACTTAACAAACGCATGAGATGATTCCTGCCACTTCCAAGAAGAATGTTCTGCTCTTCACCAAGACAGACAGCCTGACGACACTTGCCCTCAGGTAATGGGGAGCTAGATTCCTCAGCAGGGATTCTTGGCAGATCACCCACCGTAGGCAAAAGTAGGTCAGGGAGCATTAGGTAGGAGCATAATACATTATACTATATCACCAGACATATATACCAGCATATATTGTCTAAGCACAATGGTGGAATTATTCATACTCTCCACTGTTCTTGTAATGATATTTATGATAATATGTTTCATTCTATTATTAATTTCAGCGCATGTATTTTACTCAAGAATCTCACTGCTTAAATAAACATTAAAACTGCAGGTTGTGTATATATTGCGTATTTCCGTTGGGTATGCATGAGAGTCTGAACGAAAAGGTTCCATATCTGTTACCACAATTCTTTGGGAGTTCAGGGTTGTCATGTTCTGAGGTTGCATACACATGTGTTAACCTGTAGGGTTAGGGGTACAAATGGTGCACTGTGAACTAGCAGGACTGAAGACAACATCTCCTTAGGGGGAGCAAGGAATCAGACTTGCACCATTCCAATGTTTATGTTGTCCCACAAACACACATTTTCTACTGAGAAAGTAAAAAAGCCATACGACAAACTGTGTTAATTTTTAGGTATTAAAAAGGATAATCATCAACGTATGGCTATGCTGGGATATGTTTTATTCTAATCATGTACAAACCCAACTGTTGTGGGAGTTTGTAGTGTATTTAGATTTTGAAATTATCAGTAAGTAATGATCTGACATACCATGATGTTCAATATCTGTTAAGTAAGGAAGAAATGTGCATTAGGATTCAGCTGTGATGGCATGTTCATGTTCTTCACCTGGTAAACGAGAAGATCATTTTTGAAATTTATCTCTAGGGAAGTACTGATGTTAGTAGATATTTTGACATTCAATTTTATTAGTGTTCTAGGTTGGTAGGATCCACCAGGAGTAGATTTTTTTGCATTAATGACTGATAGCTACCTATGAATAAAGAAGTGGATATTTTTTCAGAATTAAGATTGCATTAATATTTAGCCCCAAGGAGGTTGCATTTGGATTCAAGCAAATGCTCTCTCTTCAATGCTACCCCGTGCATAGCACGCTGCAACTGATAGTGGAAGTGTCTTTGTTTCTTGGACTTATTTGGAAGAAGGCCTCTGTGTTCTTAGGTGTATTTGTGCCTTTATAGTGTACTATTTTGGATAGAAATGTAAAATAGCAATTTATAAGTTGACTTGCATGTATTATGTAAAGTTTGAAAGTAAGATCTTTTGCCTTTTACCTGAAACAATTATTGTCATTTACTGAAATTCATTTTTGAAGTTAAAATGTTGTTTATTAACAAACAAGATCACTATATGTGAGTGATTTAAATTCCAAAATATATTCATGAGTGGACAATACATACATCGAAGTCCTGGTTGCTGGTGTTGATTCATGTATTGTTCATAAATTGGACATGCAGAAGTGCTGAACCTCTGTACTTAAAGATTGTTTCTGGTTGATTGAGCTGTATCAATCAGTGTCAGTATGAACAATATAAATGAATTTACCACAAATTCTAGACTGTGATGTTGGGACTATCTTCAAATTATGCGAAAAAAATCCACACCCCATAATAAGACAGCTTGAGGTTGTGAATTTCTTGTTTTGTTTTTCTTTTGCCAATCATGTCCTGTCACTCCTGTTTTCTCTCTCCGTGCAGCCTTTGGTGCCTCTGCATGTACTAAAAGAGCCCATGCATGGACGTCAAATCACCGAAATGCCAGGGGTAGCAGAAGTGACTTTGCACGCCATTTACTTTAACTCACACACACATGCTTACACATTCACACATTCTTGTGCACATAAACACACTCTCACCTGCAAGCTGCATACAACATTCATGTTAAAAATTGGATTTTTGGCAGGTTAAGGTATGTGCCAAAACTAGGCAGAAACCACCACTCTAGTCAGGATAAGGGAGATACACTCCTAAAATAACCCCTGCGCACCCCCTTGGTAGCTTGGCACGAGCAGTCAGGCCTATCTCAGAGGCGGCGTGTAAAGCATTTCAATGCTTTACACCTTAGAACCGCTAATGAAGGGGCATCTCGACGTTGGTGTGATTATTTTCTGTATCCTCAAACTGATCATTCTGTGCATGTTGCGAGCCTTAACTTCACCCGTAGGTTTGGCTTTGTATTAGTTCCCATGTATTTTCACACCCTCATTCTGAGGTTCTTTTATGTTCAATTATTTTTGGCTTGTAAGAAACTAACTAAACCTAATCATGAGTCTGTGATTCTTCCCAGTCATAGTCCATCGGAACTGTAATGATTGTTTGGCTAAAGATTTTCCTTCCCACCAGACTTTCATGCTGAAAAAAGAGACATCAACTTGGGGTTCCAGAGTAGATCTAGAATGTGGAACCCAGCTCCTTGAAGTGTAAGGAGTGAAACAAGTGAAACAAGTGATTGAGGGCCTTTGTAAAGAAATGTAGGAAACTTTGCCTGGAATCTGGAAATGATGCAGAAAATAGTTAAACATGTGGCAGGTGTGGTGAATCCATAATAATCCACAAAATGCAGCAGCCATATAATAACAAAATTCCTGTGGCCCAAGTGGTGGTCAAAGATTGTATCAAAGAAGCAACTTCCATTTAGGGTTCTAATGACTGCCCTATGTGATCTTTATGAAATTAAGGTTATTTGTAAAGTAAAAGGCAAACAGACAAAGTTAGTTACAATTTAAAACAATCTCAACAGCTTTTCATTTAGCTTTTGCGTCAATATTGGAGATGACGTTACAATTAATAATAAATACAAGATTTCATCAGTAAATAAGTTCAATATGGCTAAAGAAAACCATTTCTATTGGCAGAACAAATAGTTATAAGAATAATGTTACCTGTTTTAGTTAGGGGATTTGTTACCAATTGCCGAACAAGGTGATTGTCTGAGGAGCGTAAGAGCAACACAATGTCTGCTGGGAGCGTATCTCTGTTTTTTGCTAAGAAACCACTTGCATTATAAAGAACCTGAAAGAATTTATAGTTTTAGATTTATGCCATTCAAAAGTCTTAGTTTCACAAATAGAACTCTCTGAAATATGATCCCAGACATCAAAATAAGCAAAGGTAAATGTTATGTTCAGTTTGCAATGCAGATACATACAGCCAAAATTTGTTGTTTCTTAACATTTCAGGCTCTCAACGTAAAAATTAATTTTACGATTTTATAAAGTACAGTGATAAAGCTTCATCATCAAATATGAATTGCTCATAATCCATAGCTTCCAATGTTTGAGAATGCTTATGTGCGACATTTTCATAGTTTCAATGTACTTCTGAATTCAATTCAACAACCAAATGTGTGACACTGAAGAGTGAGTAAAATCAAGCAATGAAGCCCATAAACACAGATGAATTCCAAAAGTTACGCCAAAATAAGCAACTAGAAACTGTAAGAAGATCTTGAAAATGCTGCAAAGCACCTGAAATGGAAGGGCACTCATTTCTCTCTTTTGTGCGTTTCATTTGTTTTATAGCGCTTCTCATACCAGCATAGGTGTCAGGGCACTTTACATCATACACACATTACACAGAGACAACAAATCATACGTGTGAAAATCAGTATATAGGAAATGTTACATAAGACAAGTTGTAAGAGTAACTATCATTCATACTAGTAGGCAGTATATTTTAAGAGTGTTTGATCTAGAGAAGCGCAAACTCAGTATTTAAAATGCACTACAGTGATTGGTTTTACTAAAAAGAATGTATTCCTACCCAAACTAACTCCTTTAGCAACATTAGAATAATGAAAGACAGGGGTGTGTAAATAACGTTCAAACCTATACCACGCAGTTTCAATTCAGCTCCTTGATTTCAGTTCATATGTAATTGTGTTATTAGGATTGTGAAAGTAAAAAAAGGATCTCTAGGACAAAAGCAGTAAACCACTGAGCTAGCCACATAAAATGCAGCTTAGTGATCTGTCTGGTACACGCTCTTTGCAGCAGGCACATTAATGCCCTGCACTACTTCATGATGGATGAACACTGCCACTAGACAAACACTGATCTAGCTCCGGCAGAAACATTATTCACAAGAGTTATCTGGACATTTTAATTGTTGCCTGAAAACGCCTAGACACACAAGAATGTTGGCAGAAGGGGCAGATCCCACATCATTGTAGTTAGAAGGGCCAACTGCCAAGCGGCCCGGCTGCTGACAGAAACAGAAATGGGCTTCAGCACCATTATTTGTTGTGTATGTGCAGAGCAAAGAGAAGGGAGAACAAGAGTCAAGCTGAAGGCCGGATCCAGTTAAACAAAAGTAAGCAGGCCCTGCACTACAGCTGCTTACAATACACAGAACACACAGGCCTCTGCACTGCATGAAGTAAAGTAAAATGAAACTGAAACACCGTCAGGAGAGGGAAACTTGGCATAGCAAAACATGGAAGTCCCCGCACCACAACAGCTGAAACAAACACAACTCTTTTGATATTAACAGAAAAACAATTCCTACTTTGGAAGTTAAACCAACATAAAACTAATGTGATAAGTAGGCCCCTGCACTTGTAGTCAATGGAAGCCTGAAGCAACCTAATCTTCCAAGAAAGCGCATTGTCTCTCAACTGTGTGCTGCAGTGGCCGGTTGCCTTGGGCTTTCCTGAAGTGTCCATGTGTCAAGGTCAAGAAGGACAGCAGCAATTTCTAGGGGCTCAGGTCCATCAGCAGGAATTTGAAATTAAAAACACATCCTGCTGCCGCAGCCTGTGCCAAATCTGGACCCTGCAGCATTATAGTGAAACAGATTCTATGCATGTGACGTGTACTAAACTGAGAGGTGCCAGCGACCGCACTCTAGCATAGGGCACAGATTCAATATAGAAAGAACAGTCAGTGCCCACTGTGATCTTCAGCAGATTATGCTCCCTGCGGCAGCCATAAAGTTTTCTTTGCAGTAACGGGAGTGGGTGGGGTGGTGCCAGTTGCTGAAAAACAGCAACACAGGGAAGGCGCCCCCCCCCGGATTCACTTGGCTGGCTCTATACTCACTGCTATGAGCAGGATGGAACTGCAGGCCACGTGAAATGGTACCACCTATGAGGTAGCCGCGGCGGGTCTCAGAAGTTTACAAATCAATGCAGTCAGCTGAACCCAGCCCTAAGCGGCAGTCGACGTCTGAGGTGAGAGCAGGGTGCTAATGTTTAAAGTCACGTTTCACACACAGACCTGACTGAATGAGGTCTGTACGATTCTTGCCGCACAGTCTGCACCGTACTCGCTGGACGCACGCTGGTGTTAATGCAGGTCCTCTCTCATGCTTGTGACCACTCACATCGTCTCCCTAACAGAGCGCTGGTGGTGTGAAGGAGCAAATAAAGCATGACTAATGCATTTTAGTGTGGTGACGTGGACCACCACACTAAAATGCATTAGTCCAGTGCCTGATGTGTGGTACTTGGCAGGACCAATCTGGTTTTTGTGTAGGCTATAGCACAAACGAAGCTCTTCTGGAACCTTCTGAGACCGTCAGAGAGGCTTCGGATGGTGGTGTATCCACTATGTCGTTCGTGGATGCGATCTTTTTTAGTAGATCAAACTCTCCCCTGTCTTCCTTTGCCCTTTTTCATCTTCGCCTAAACCTTTGGTTTGTGGGGTGACACAGGGCTCTGCCCTCAGTCCGATGCTATTCAACGTTTACCTGGCACCTTTGGCCACCCTTATTGAGACCTGCAGAGTGAATATTGATTGATTGACTGATAATCAGGAAACTGCATCAGGAAAGGTGAGGTGGGAGAGCGGCAAGAATGGTATAGGTCACATCCCTTCAAATAGAAGCGGACAAGTTTTGGTCTATTTGTTAAACACTAAGTATGCATGTTAGAAAGGATCTATTTGATGAGCTGACTTTCAGTTCAATATCATACACAACATTGAATATCTTTTATTTGAAGTGATAGCCTTCTGCTCATTGCATTATGGGTCAACTATCGCAAACCTAGTGTATTTTATCTATTTCCAAGACACAATAATTAGCATTATTTTATTATCTACTCTATAGTTTTCAACAATTTTCATCTATGACAATGTTTTAGATTCAGACAGTGAGTTTGAATTAGACATTTGTATCTGGAAACGGACTAATGGGCTCGTTTAGACTTTAGTGAAGAGTTAGCACTTTTGGCCCCATCCACACAACGTATTTAGGTGTGAGAACTGCTGGGTTTCCATCAGTAACGCCACATCCGGCTGTGCTGGTGAAAACCCTTGACCTGGAAGCCCTGTACACCACTGGGCAACCTGGTCATCGGAACGGTCATCCCACTGTGTTGGGGTGGGTAACCTTTTATTAGATTTTCATGTCGAAGAAAGCCATATGAGCTATTGGGAAGAGGATGTGGCGTAATGGCCAGAGCTGCCGACTTTGGAGCTGGGGATGCAGGTTTGAGTCTCAGTGTTGGTTCAACATCCTGTGATTCTGGGCAAATCACTTTAATTTCCCTGTGCCTACATAAAATGAATTTGTTCTTGTGTAATACAAGTTGTGCTCTTGTAAAGCGCTCCAATACCTTAAGTCGAGTTGTACTATAAAAAACAAGACAAACTTTAATCAACCAAACAGACTTTAATCTGCACGTGAATCACATTTGCATTGGCATAAATACAAATTAGAAAACTTTTATAAGCATAACATTGTTCAGAAAAGGTCTTCACTGAGTGTTGAGAGAGCTTGTACTAATGAGAAAGAATCTTTTGTAACTTGAAAAGAATAATGGAACTCTTAGAAACATCTGTTTTACCCACCTAAGTAATTCTCAGTACATAAACAGGGGTAGATTTCCAAGATGCAACCAATGCCCTTGTGGGATCTGATTTGGTAAATGCTTAGTTTTTGTGATAGACATGGATGCTATCGATATGAGATAAAAGGCGCAAAGCTAGAATAAAAGCACTACCTTTTCCCATTTAATGTGGGTACTTCTGGAGGTAAAATGTGCCCTAGTAAAGGTCCATGGCATAGCCCATAAACTGTTACATTGGAGTTGAGATACCTTGAATACACACAATAATTATTCTACTGCTTGCGCTACTTTCCATATTGTTTTAAACAATGTATACACTTACCTGTGAATTAATGGATAAATATGAATGTCTCAAATTTAAAATGTATCAATCTGAAACATCTTTGTCTATTAATAAGTGTATAAATCTTGAGGCAAGCGAGATACAGATAAAAAAGATTTCAATTTAATATTGAAAGTTTAAAATTATAAAATGTTAAACTAGAAATCTCATTGAGTTATGTTACAAGTTGCTTTCACATTATGAAGGTAGGCACACATTAAAATCACAAGAAAAAGTATTATCGGATGTTTTTATGTCATACTGTGATTCCGCATGATTCGAATGCAATGATATCACATTCGGAATTAAGGGTCTGATTCACTGAGTGTTTTGCATGAGGAGCCATCACATGCAGTAACAACACCTGTACTAACAATATCTTTATGTTCACAATGCCTGTATTGAAATTCTACCTTTAAACTTGCCCTCCCACATCCACAGATTCAACTATCCTTTTTTGACTGATTTTGCTACCATGTTGACTCCGATTTTATCATACCTACAAACTGAGCAGAGAATGAAGGGAACTAGATTAGTGCTTAAGAGGGCAGTACGAAGTGCTGAACTCAAAATAAACAATTCTTTTATTATTACGTTTGTTCATTACCAATTGGACTATAATGATATAGCCTTTAGAGTCTTAGGAAATTGGGTTATTAGCTGTATGGCCTGCATAAGTAATATGTCCACCATTGTCCTTACTGGGAACCAAACACCCCATTGTAGCGCTTAGCTCGCACAGGGTAGCGGAGTGGAGCAGTCCAAGGCCTACTTAAGGGAGACAGTGTGAGCTAGTAATCATCATTCACTGGCACACAATAATAACACTCAGTCAATGAAAGTTATACGGCCTCAGGCCATAAATGTACACACAAGAAAAAAGCATTTCATTCAATACTGCAGCAAATACTAAAAGCACAGCATAGAGTAATAAATGTCAATAGAACATATTATTAACAAATTCAATAAAAGGAAGACACTTCAGGATTAAGATAAACTGTACTGTTACACATCATCAGACCTGGTTAAAACCCCCATTTAAAACACAGAGGCAATTCTACACGAAGATGAACAAACCTCATAGGCAAGATTGACAACATTTCCCACAGCCACACATATTCATATTCTCTAATTTATGCAAATGTGCAAAAGCCTCCCTATGAGATTTGTTAATAAAGAAAAGGAAGATAAGGGAAAAATAAAGTTTCCTAGCATGAGTGTACAAGGTGCTGGGGGCGTGGCTTGCCTGGGGATGATGGTGAACATGTGAACGAGGAGCTCCGCACCAGCCGAAAACCTATCCTGTAGAGCATGCTAGCCGGGGCCATGCTAAGATGCCCTGCTGCCACCTATTAGCTCCTGGAGAGGTTGGGTGCAACCAAGCGGACTTTGGGGGTCGCTGGTGCTGCACTCAAGGAGCGGTGCCCACTGTCGAGACCCAGAGAGTAGAGGCCACATCCCTAGGCGGCTGAGACGGCTTCGGTGCTACTCGAAACCCCGGCCGAAGGGGCCAGAAGAGGCCCGTGAACATGCTGACAGTGGACCCCGGGGCAGTGAGAGTGAGCCGTAGATATGTCCTGCCAGGCTGTGATCGACATTGTTGGGACACGATCGGTCCAGTTCCATGGTGAGTGCTGGCAGGGAGAGCAAAGCGAGAGGGGGCTCTCTCAGGGCGGAAATATTCCGGAAGACGGCAGAGCCGTTCCGTAGGGACCTGAGCGCTGAAAGTCACTGAGGCAGCAGCCGTGAAGTCCGCGGAGGTCATCGGAGCGGGGGAGTGACCCCAAGGGCCCTGGAGTGTGGCGTGCTCCTTCTCACATTTACAGGGGACCCGCGGAGAGGGCACGGAGTGGCCTGACACTGGGCGGGGACCCTGCCATTTCGGAATCGGGCCTGTGGGGCCTTTGCTGACCCTAACTGACAAATCGAAGGAGGCAGCTATTTTGCAGGATTCAGGCTGGACTCATGTGCCCAGAGTTGGCAATGGCACGTTGGGAGGCAATTAACTGACTATTGTCGGGGGCAATTGGCGGGTGACTGTGTCTGGCCATGTTTCGTGATTCAGGGGGGCGCCCAGGAGCAGAAAAGTGACTTTTCAGCTTAATCCCTATTAACCCCTTGCATGCTGATGACGGCCCCCAGCCGTCATGCACTACAGTGCTCGTGTGCTGATGACGGCTGGGGCCGTCATGACCGCACCCGCGCTGAAATCTGCAGCACAGGAGCAGAATCGGCCCAGCATGGAAGGGGTTAAGAACGCAGGGAACAGGTTTTGCCTGGACTCCCTTTGCTGACAAGTGACTACTGGTGCTTGCCGGGCCCCTGGCGGTGGGCACACTGTGCTTGGGAGTGTCTCACCGGGGGCTCACTGGTACCGGTTGGTGCCCTGCTCCCTGTACGCGAGGAGCACCAACCTGTGACACTCTGAACTGCAATTGTATATACCCGCAGCGGGACTGGAACTACCCCCACCATAGACCAACGCGCCACCATGGGTAAATCAAGGCCCAAGACTGCCAGAGCCATGCCGGACACGGAGGACAGCGCAGCTGAGCAATCGCAGCCGGGCCCAGACGATCCCGTCCAACAGCAGCTGAAGCAAATCCTTGACTTCATCGCTGACACTAAAGCTACCCTCCACCATCAGCACAGTGGCGGTTTTCCTGGGTCTGTTAGGCGATGAACATAAGAAACTATCTGATAGGGCTAAGGATATGGAGACAAGTCTTGCAGCCGTGATGCCGGCCCAAAGAGAGACAGACCAACAGCTGAGTGCCCTCACGGACAGAGTGAGTGTTTTGGAACAAAGGGCAGAAGATGCGGAAGGACGCAATCGGAGGAACAACGTTAGAGTGGTTGGGCTGCCTGAGGGAGTGGAAGGGAGCAACATGGAGGCCTATCTTGAAAACTGATTCAAATCTGTCGTTGTCCCGGAGGGCTTATCCACCCTCTATACATAGAAATGGGCCCACAGAGTGCCTGCTAAGCTGCTGGCTCCGGGTCGACCTCAGAGACCAGTCGTGGCCCGTCTGCTCCACTTCCGGGATAGGGACTTACTGCTGTAGAGAGCAAGAACGGAGGGGCCCTTTGTTGTGGATAGTGGCAGAGTTACTCTATTCCCTGACTATACCCTGGAGATTCAATGGAGGCGAGGCTCATACCTGGAGATTAAGAAAGACTTGAGTATTGGTATAGCGGACTGATGCACCATGCCATGCTGTTATACTGTACACATATTATCCTGCTCTGTGTGCCATGCCGGGGGGGCTGGGAGACGGGGGGTATTTCTGGTTGGTTGTTTAAATGCAGTATTCAGACGTCCTCATTAAGGTCCTCCTTGCTTTTGCTTGTTACTGTTGGGAATAAGGGGCACCAATCCGGGGAGACCGGCTCGGCACTTTGATTACAGGGACTGGAATACGTAAAGGTAGCCCCAGAATGCTTCGCTTGTATAAAGGAGTGACCAGAGTACATTACTGACAGATGGACACCTGAGAAAAATGTGTATCCTGTATGTGCCAGTGTATTTTGTTTTTTAAATCAATAAACATATTTACAAAAAAAGAAATGGGTGTACAAGGTGCAAAATACAATACAGTGCATTGTGCCTTATTGTGCTATATAATTGCAGTGGTACCTCTGCAATAAAGATCCCCAGGCTACATTTCTAGGAAAGGCAACTAGAAAATGTAGTAAGTTAAAACGTAGTCTAGGTAAATACAACCTCACATTTCTCTTGTGGAACCTGGAAAAGTAGGGCTCACACCCAAACATTCAATTAGTTGTTATAATTAAAACTAGCTGAGAGCTTGTCAAATTCCACCTGGTGGAGACTATTTTAGCAGCTCCTAAAAGCCTCCTCCACAGTGAGTATGGTCTTAGAGTCAATACTCGCTGGGTTATTAAACAAATCTGGGAGTCCAATGGAACTTCCTTCTTAATATATTTAACCCAATAACCGCGGCTGTTTTTTCGCGGCAGTGCGGGGGGCGGGTTGCGTTGGCCGTTGAACGTGCGCAGTACCAGCCAGGTAGTGCTCCGAACGTTCAACGGCCGACGGCAGCACTTAACAGGTTGAGACAGGAGATGTCCAGCACATGATCAAGAGAAAGACAATCCTCCAAAACGTCTCTTGATAATTTTGTTTCCCAATTTCCCCATAGTAAGAGTGGTTCCAGTTTAGTTTTATCCCCCAAGGGGTCTAGCCCTAATTCTGAAAAACCAAAGGCCAGGGATGGACTGTGAGACTGCCAATATTCTACTAAGAGATTTATTTTCAACCTGCTGTAGTATTCCTTGGCCTTTATAGCCCTAAACCCTCCACTCCTGCTCCATAACTCACCACAGAAATACATTTACTCTTATATATATCGGTCATTTTTCTGATTGTTTTTTCCCCAACCTTCTGACAAAAGAGAAAAATGATTCAGCAGCTCTGTGTGTCTCTGCGGCCCTAGAAATGTACACACTATGCAAGGATAAATTGTGGTCAAAGGGCAGGCCCATATATATGAATGACTTTACTCTCAAAATCTCTGCTCCCCAAATAAAATGTCTTCGTTTGTAACATTATTTGGGCTGATAAGCATTGTAAAGGACTTTTGTGGGTTAGTTTAAGATCCAGGTTCCCCATAAAAGAAGCTGGAAACCATTGGCAAGTTCTTGCCATTAAGACTTCATCATCTGCATACAAAAGGACTGGGAGAGCTCTGAAACTTATCATAGGCAGATCTTTCCCCATTTTGGTTAGAAGTGCTTCTAAATCATTAATATAAGTGAGGAACAAGAACAGGGCCATCATGCACCTTTGCCTTATTCCTAAATGAGGCCGAATGCTACAAGTAAATGCCCCATCTTCTCCATACCTAATCCTTATTTTAGTGTCCCAGTGCAGTCTTTGTAAAAGTCCAATTAAGCTCTGATTAATTCCCAGGACTGCCCTTTAATCAAAATGTATTCTTGCATAATGTGTACATTTCTAGGGCTGAGAACACACAGAGTTGTTGAATTAATAACACACAATAAATAAAAGTCCAGTCAGTACTTTTTCCTTTGATAAAGGAGAAGTACATTTAATACACACATACTACTAAGTACTATGCAATAATTTACCAATATGTACATTGGGAAATGAAAATACTATAACTGACATTGTCTAATGACTGGCGAACCCCTAAAGGATTCAACCAGGCATATCAAATAAGTATCCTCATTTTTTACTGTACTAAAACACATTTTTAACACCTTTAGCAATAGTCATTGACATTGTTGCAGTAACCAATAAAGCATTTAAAATCCTTATGGTGAACCAGTAAAGAAGTTGTCCTGAATAAACTCTGTGTATTTCTTATACATTTCATACCAAACTGTGATTGTAGAAACGACCCCTAGAGGGCATCACATTGAGATAACATTGCATGGCAATCATACACTTGGCCCCTAGAGGGTGTACCAATAACAGTATTACATATAGACACATTTAGGCCTTTCAAGCCCTCATGCGTTTCCCCATACACATAACCCCTAGAGCACAGCTTTCCAAACTTTTCATGTTGGTGACACACCTTTTTGTGAAAACAATTTCAGGGACACGGTAACGTGAGGAAGCACAGCGAGTGAGCACGAACCACCTATGGTGGGTTCGGGGCCCACACCCCACACCCCACACACACATACCCCACCCCACACACACCCCACACACAACCCCACACACAACCCCCCACAGACACACCACCCCACACACACACACACCCACACACAACCCCACACACATCCACCCACACACACCCCACACACACACCTCACACACCCCCACACCCCACCCACAACTCCCCACACATACCCCACACACAACCCAACACACACCACCCCACAGACATACCACCCCACACACACAACGACACACACAACCCCACACACACCCCACACCCACCCACACCCACCCCACACACCACCCCACACACACCCACACACAACCCCACACACACCCCACACACACACATACACCCACACACCCCACACCCCCACCCCCACACCCCACACACACAACCCCCCCAACCCCCCACACACAACCCAACACACCTATGGTGGGTTCGGGCCCCACACCCCACACCCCACACACACATACCCCACCCCACACACACCCCACACACAACCCCACACACAACCCCCCACAGACACACCACCCCACACACACACACACCCACACACAACCCCACACACATCCACCCACACACACCCCACACACACACCTCACACACCCCCACACCCCACCCACATACCCCACACAACACCCCACAGACACACCACCCCACACACACAACGACACACACAACCCCACACACACCCCACACCCACCCACACCCACCCCACACACCACCCCACAGACACACCACCCCACACACACCCACACACAACCCCACACACACCCCACACACACACACACACCCACACACCCCACACCCCCACCCCCACACCCCACACACACAACCCCCCAACCCCCCACACACAACCCAACACACACCACCCCACAGACACACCACCCCACAGACACACACCCACACACACAACCCCACACCCCCCACACACACCCCCACACACACATCCCACCCACACACACCCCACGCAACCCCCCCACACACCCCACTCACAACCCAACACACACCACCCCACAGACACACCACCCCCCACACACACACACCCACACACACAACCCCACACACACCCCACACCCCACACACACACCCCCCACACACACACAATTTAAAAGGTAGGAGTGAGATGCCTGGGAATATTAAATCAAATTGAATAGGCATCATCATTAGCGGGTCACTGATCACCATAAAAAAAGTTTGATCCACTCCTAAGGAAGAATCTTTCTGGCACTGAGGAGGACAAAATTGCTGCCTGTGATCATGCACAGATGCAGAGCTGAGGGGGTGATATTTAAGCAATTGCTTGCAGTGCTAATTGTTTATATTTCACTGGCCCGATAATGGATTATGCATCTTTCACTGGAAATGTAACTGCTGCTGAAGTCTAGAAAAGAGACTACATAATTCAACAATACAAGAATGTAACAACATACACCACAGTACCCTGCAAAACAACACCAAAATATAACATAATGGTACTGTTATACGATTGTGTTCTTAATTTGTTGCTCTGTTTGTTTGTTGAGTTGTTGGATTGTGTTGTTTTGCAGTTGATTTTTTGAAGTTGTAGAACTTTGGTATGGTATATTATGGATTGTTGTGTTATAGTGTTTTGTATTGTGATGTATTGTGATGTGCTGTTGTTGGGTTATTTGAATCTGCTCTGTTGTGCTATTTTGTTAAATTGTGTTGCTTTGCTGTGTTTTGTTGTGTTTCTGTGTTTTGTGATGTTGTATTCTGCTTCTTTATGTTATGGTGTTACGTTACTGTAATACAGCATTTTGTAATTGTTTTACTGTGATGTGCTTTTACCTTCCAATTTTTTTCCCCCAAAAAAAGTCTGAATCCTTCCCTCTTCTATCCCCCCGCTACCCTTCTCAATCCAAACAACTGACTAACATATCCACCACGCAAATTACTTTCATGTTTATATACTAATTCAACACTAATCCTTTATGGGTTCCGGAGTAGTGTGCTACTCGCCGAAAAAGCGCTTCAACACCCCTTCAGAGGTAGCAAGCGTTATATAAATGCAAACCTTTCTCCTCTTCTGTCCCTCCACTATCCTTCGCATTCCAAATAACTGACTAACATATCCACCACTCAAATTACATTCATTGAATATTAACCATTAAATCCCAAACTTTAAATAATTGTGTCAGCGCTCATTAGGTCCTGAAGAGTGTTTAACCAAGCAAAGCAGCTTCAATGTGCTAGATCTATCAAAAGTGCAACCATGGTGGAGCTTGTATGATACACCTCCATGTTCCAGTCTTTACTAGTTTTAAGTGAACACGCCTCCCAAAATATAGGCCTGGCTGCCAAATTGTCATTTTCATTCTTACCACATAAAAAACACATAAGCAGCTCCCACCCTCTAGGTAGGGTGATAAAGGACCTGGTACAAAAAAGCACCTGTTGTGCCCGTCTGTCCTGATGGAGATTAGGGCTGCTATGTGCTTGTTATGCTGGTTTACTTGTCTAACACAATCTGGTCCTGGGCAACGGTTGTTAATTTAAGTTGTAAAGACATCTTCTCAGGCTACCCTGGAGATTTGATCTGGAACTTCGACTAAACCGCAGACCCCCCTCCCTTAGCACCTTTGAGACCCTCACGGGTAAGTAGTTGCGCTATATGATTACTGATTGATTGATGGGTGTTTCATAGGCTTATTCAACTAATGCAGGGGAAAGGAGGACAAGAAGTAGGAGCAGTAATGGCAGGAGAAATACTGTGGCTAAGGTGTATTCTGCTGTCCCGGCATTAGACTTTGCTGTTGCTTCTGAAAGACCATGCCGCTTGAATGATTGATGCTGTGAAAAATGAGTTATCAGCAAAAACATGATGGAAGATGAGAGGGCATAAAGAGTGTACAGAAGACGAAATGCCTCTTCTTCAATCAATTTTTACTCTGTTGCCTCTGTGGAGTATGGCAAGAAGTTCCGATCACAAAACACAGGGCAAGTATGGCCACAAATGTAGCTTCACAACGCTAAACGCAACTATCACACTGAGTACTAGGAGCCTGGCGGTCCACCCAGAACCCTGCTGCTAACTTTCACCCATGAAGATGGAAAGGGCATTCAGAACAGGGAAGACCAAAACCTCGTCAGCTTCAAAAAATAATCAAACCCATCTCCTCTTAAACACCCGGCGAGCATGAGGTGAACACTGCGGATGGCTACCTCGACTTGCTATAAAACAAAAGCTTGAATGTTCACACTGCAAGAGAGCTGGTTATCAGCCTGGGAGTGATGCGCGTTGGAAATGTCTTCACTAATTTGGTAAGCAGAGTTCTGGGGTTTTAATGAAATGCCTCTAGTGTTTATGGAAAACAGGCTTTTTGGTTTGTAAAGTAGCCTGCTGTTTTAATATTTCATAATGGTTTACAACTGTAATATGTTTTTTGGCTCAGTGCAATCTTTATTCATCCTTCACGCTCCCCCCCCCCCTCCCTCGTGTGTGGCATCCCGGGCCCGCTCACAGCCGCACCCGAGCACTTCACAGGTCGTTAAAGACCTTGTGCATGTTAATGGGGCTTTGTTGTTGTTTCACCCCTTCTAAGAGCCCCTGCAGCTTGACTCTGCCGATTGCCGGCAGAAGTCATCTCATCCCGCGAGACACCTACGGCTGGGGCGCGACACAGTAATGTGTTGCGCCACACAGTTTGGAAAGCTGTACCCTAGAGAATGTAACACTTCCAGCTGTCGATCAAAAGCTCCAGCCTTGGGAGTGCTTGAAAGTGTAATGAAAATCCAGGAGTGGTGAATGTTTTGAGGTCATCCCTCAACTTAGGATGGGCACCCCTGAAATTCCATTGAGGGAGAAATGTGGTGCTTTCCCGAGTTTGTTGGTGGTGACCCCGTCCTCCCATAGGCTGTGGTGAAACAGCCCAAAATAATGCAAAACCAGTCAGGACCTGCAGGGCATTATGGAGCGCTCCTTCAATAGTAGTGAATATTATAGTATCGGCTCTCCCGCTGAGTTGGAAGAGCTGTGATGTTTTTCTTTTCTTTGCTTTTTTGTGTTTATGTGTGTCTGGACCCACCTGGGTGCCCCACACTTGGTTCTTGTTGGGGAGCTGCCCAGGAAGCCCACCAAACTTTGAAATGCAATAGCTCAGGCCCAGTTGGGCCGATGTGGACGATTCTTGGCTCATTTAACTGGTGAGCTCCATCCATCAAGGGTAGTTGAGGCAACTCTCCATGTCACCTCTAAAGTGGTGCAGTCCTAAAAAAATATGGTCCTCCTTGTTCCCTGTGCCAGCTCTCTACTTGATCTTTTTTTCTGTGCACAGAAATGTCAGGGGTTTCCCCCAACTGATCCTCAGGTGGTGTAACAGGGCCATCCTCACTGGCCCTTAGGGAGGCCCACTGGGCAGGTATCAATTGGGCAGAGTCCTTGGTCCTGAGTGGAGGTCAGAGGGTTCATTCTTCCAGTTCTCCATGGCAGTCTCAGGATCTAGCAGCAAACTGTAGAAAAATCCACAGGCAAGAGAGAGTCTTTCCCTTGTGCCAGAGTTTTTAAAGGGGAAAGGGACGTTCCAAAAGACAGGCACCCTTGGGCAATTCTAGGGTGCCACATCATCTCTCTCTATCCCGGTTACAACCCTTTTGTACAGCCTGCTGGAACAGTCTAAGATGGTGCCATCCAGGAGCCACTGGTCACATCAGCTCCTGCGGTCTTAGCTGCACCCCTCACTGACATCACTCTCAGGGGCTTGCACAGTTATCATTTTGGAAGTTACATATTTGGTTTCCTCACATAGGTTACACTCCAAATCAAGACGTCAATGGTCTCTGTAGGGCAACTGGCCTGAAACTACACTCTAAGGCATTTCTCTTCCTATGTGTATAATGGGGTACCACTACAGACAAAACAGTAAAGCACACTGATGTTCCCTATTAGTGTACACTACCCTCATATGACCTATCCTAGGTGAATACCTAATACTGCAAAGTTCCCATTGCGCCAGGCTACATGTGCACTGTTACCGAGCTGTGCACGACAGTAGCCTCCAACGCACAGCCCACACAAGTGTAACTAGCCAAGTGCCCCTTATCCTTGCTGCATCGCAGCGGCCTTATCTTAGAAGGAGGACATTGCCGGTAAACAGGTGCAGTCTATTTGCCATGTGATTACTGTGGATGAGACACATGAGACTCACCCACAGTAAAAAGTACAAACCCGGGTGACCTAAAAAGTAAAGAAAAATCCAGGTGTAGTGATTGGGGGAACCCATTTGCAAAAGAGCTGTTTACAAAAATGCTCTCAGATTGATTACAACCAATACAACTTAGGCAGCAGGACTGGCATTCAGTTGGTGATGTGGGAGAAAAGAACCCCATGCACAAAGCATAATGGAACAATGGTCAGTCTACATGCAGAAGTGTTGAAACAGTATGTCCGGAAAAGGAATTATTATTTAGCCAATGTGAAGACCATCTGCCAGCTAAAATTCAAAAGAACAATTCCAAGGGTCAGAATGTAGTGAGTTTTGTTGAGTTCCGCCTCTAAGTATAAGAGTGCAGATAAAGTATCTAACCTTCAAGAACTGTTGTTAAGTGAGCTATTAACATATGTACATGATTAGAGAGAAGGAGTTGTGTGGGACAGCAATGCTAATTGCTAGATTCCTTCTGTATATGAATGTTATGAATATGAATCATCGCCTACCTAAGTCCCCCTAACAAAAAACCTCTATCTGAAGAGGGCATAATGAACATAAAATGTGATATTCAATTAAAGATCTTTGTAGAGCAATATACTTAAGAATATGTGAGGTGAAGGACTTTACTCTATGATTGGTGTTCCCAAGTGGCCAAAAGGTGTCATGATTAGCATACACAAAACACCAACACAGATAAGAACACACTCAGAAAAAAAACAGCATTGCGAATTCCATCTTTGACTTGTGTATTTTATACATTTGACCATTTAACATTCAGGAACAATGTCAAATATGCAAATATATTTTCAATGTGACTTACCTTCCCTGCATAATGGTGAATGCCAAATGTTAAATCTACTCTTTTAGGTCTCCAAAAGTACTTTGATTTTAGATTGTCTTCAAATTTTTCTGCAAAAAAATCCATAGGTTGTTTATCTGTGCTGTATTGTTTTTTTAATTTAAAACAACACTTTTAACATGCTTACATTTATGCATGAATATTGACTTCTAATTCTAAAAGCAGGGCTAAGAGTATTCATCATTGCACAAAAAAATATTCAAGGTAAATTACATATCAAATGTTATTTGATTCATTGTTTTTGCTACTCATACAGCATACTAATACCCTAGAAAAATTGCTTGCCTCTCATTAAATTCCAAAGTGTGATAATAAGGCCATACACAGAAATGTCTGAGATACTTTTGCACAAAAGATGAGCCTTGATATCCTTCATAAAGTACACAAATTATTGATCTGTCTCAGATGTATGGGTAATTGGTTTCATAGCTGAGACCCAAGGAACTTCAAGGAGTGATCACTTTGACTGTTGAAAGGCCACTCCAAAGCTTAGCATCACGTGTGCATGTATTCGGTATCACATTACATCAGTAAAATCGAAATCTGGTGTTTGTTCCGTCCAAATTGGCAAGCAAGTATAAGAAACTGACCTCTCGGCCAACTTTGGCTGGAACGGATTTCAATTCCTGCTGTAGAATACCCTGAGATGCGAGTATCCACGTGCCAGGACAGAACAAGTAGAACTATACAAGAGGACCGAGATAAGCCTTCAAGCAGTAGCTCTGCCTATTTATATTTTGCTGCCTGCTTTTATCATCTACTTTATACTTTTCCTTACATTTCCTTACTATTCTGATGTGTGTATTTTAATAATGACTGCCAATCGTTGTGAATATGAAAATGAATCTGTAATGCACAAGAAGAACATCTTATTACACTTCTGTTAGCTCGCCGAGGCTTATTACTCATTTTTCTTATCGCTCACACGCTACCCTTTCGCTGCTGGCCATCGCTCCAGGCTCCTGCTCTTCCCCCTACTTTCTTCAGGACGTTAGGTGCTTGGGGTGTCACATGGATGTGCGGCCATTTTTCCCTCACACTGCGGTCTAGTCATTGGCGGGGCACACGCTATTAAATGAGCCTACCACTGCGGACACGCTAGCAGTGCGCCAAAGGCAAGCCAGTCTTCACCCGTCCACAGAATTACAAGGGTATTGCAGACAGCTAGAACGTAGATGGTGGAGAAGCTATAAACAAGAAGATCTAACCACTTTTAATACTGCCCTCAAAATCTATCACAAACAAATTAAAATAGACAAGAAATCCTATTTCACCAACCTACTCAAGCCATAGGATTCCGACCCAAAAACTATTTTAAAAATACCCTAAAAAACTTCAACATGAGATTCTGCCCTCCCAGATTCTTTGGCAAATTTTACAAAAGGATTTCAAGACGACCCCTTCTTCTATCACAGAAGTATATGCTAATTCCTCAGGTGATAGACCATCCCTTCTAACTTTCCATGACATTAGTATGGAAAAGTCACGACAAGCTGTCATCTCCAGCAAGTCAGGGTCTCCATTCGACCCGTGCCCCCCAGAGGTACTGCATGCCATTATTGATATTCTCAACCAGACTATCACTAAGATAATAAACTCCTCACTGACGTTAGCAGAAGAACCTTTGACCTGGAAAATCGCGCCAGTTAAACCTCTTCAGAAAAAAACAACTAACCAACCCTCTGATCCTTTCCAAACTCCATCCTATCTCCCTGTCTCATCAAAATCATTGAAAAATTTGAAAAAACTCAACTGACTCCTTTTTTAGAAGAGGCCAATATCTATCATCCAAGCCAGTCAGGTTTTAGGCCCATGCACTCCACGGACTCGACATTACTGCACACCACGGAAACTCTCAAATTTGCCTTAGACCAAGGGAAAAATGCTGTGTTGATTTTATTGGATCTCTTTGGCACATTTGACTTGGTCTCCCATACCATCCTGGTGGACTGTCTGAAAAAATATGGCATTTCCCACATGGCCCTAGCATGACTGAACTCCTTCCTATCTAATCAAAGACAAATAGTCACCCTCGGCCACTATCAATCAGCAGAGAAATCCTAAATTTCTGGGGTCCCGCAGGGCTCCACTTTAAGCCCAGTACTGTTTCATAATTAAATGGCTCCCCTGATAAACCTGATTTCATCTTTCAATATTGAAACTATCTCCTATGCTGATGATATTCAGTAAATTCTAGTATTAGACAAACACTCCACCAAGGCGGAAGAGAATCTCCAACTCTGCCTTACAGTTGTTTTTTACTGAATGCAATCTAACCATCTGAAGTGTGACGCCCAAAAAACAGAGATCCTACTTCTTGGAGAAACCAACCCTTTTTTTGCCCAGCTGATGGTGGACTGAAGATATGCCCCTCCTCCCATCACAGTAGATGTAGTAAAGAATCTAGGAGTAAAATTTGACACTCCACTATCCTTCCGTCAACAAGCGCTTACGGTGGCTGGCACATACTTCCACCAGATAAAGTCTCTTTAAAAGTTTTTTGGCCTACTACCTTACGTAGCTGGAAAGGCAGTGGCCCAGATTACATTTGGACTCGACTACTGCAACAGCTTAAAATGCAGGGACCACTAGGTCCGTCCTGAAGAAACTGCCGACAGTCCAACAGGCAGCCACACGCCTAGTCCTAAAATTGCCTTGTGGCTCCTCAGTCTCTGCTGCCTTAAAATCCCTACACTGGCTACCCATTCATAAAAGAGTCCTTTTTAAGATACTGGTAATCACCTACAGAGCTTTTATATCATCATTTTCCCTTTATTTCGATCAAATAGATCATAAAAGGTGGCATCCAAATAATTAAACAGTACATATCATCAGAACCAAAGTACCTTAGAGTTAAACCGTATGTGACGTATCACCTCCTCAGATCCTCATCAGCAAACCTCCTTAAGCCTCCCAGCTTTAGGTACAGCTCTAAAGGTGGCAAATCAGTGGCAGCCCTAGGGATTAAACCTGGAATTCTTTGCCCATCCACCTCTGGTTTTCACAAACAGAACTAGTTTTCAGGAAATCCCTAAAAACCTGGATCTTTGCAGCCTCAGACACCCTAGTTTTCTCACTTATCTGATTTTTCGAGACACCCGTTGAATGTTATGTAGAGCCCCCCCATAGCACCATGATGCTCCTAGGCGTGACAGTTGCGCTCTACAAATAACTTATACAATACAAGATTGTGTATGTGTGGTGAGGACCTGTCCACTAAGTAGGCCATGAGAAAGCCCAATGTGTGACCCCCTCCACCCCTTTTGAAACCCCCATCAACCATGGTGCGTCCAATTCATTGAGTGGGCATCTTTGCCTTGTCTCTTATTTGCCTGAGGAAAAGAGGTTCGCTCATGTCAGCAAGTCTCCTTATGCAACCAACTGTTATTAGAGCAGTGTGGATGCCTGCTGACGTTACCAGCTAGGCAGAATAAAACACCTCCCTGCTGTAGCAATAGAGACAACCAGACGTTCGTAGTGTGTTTGCCAATGTGGTCCCTACATAGAGCCTTAACATACCTAAATTAGCAGGAAAATGTAATTCATGACATGAAGTTTACATACCAATCAGTGTCTGGTCAGTCGCTCTGGGGAATCGAATTTCCTCATCAAGTAATGACAATAACCCCATGGGCTTTTGCAGAAACATATCCAGCAGAGGCCTGTTGTCTTCATACTCAATAAGTCGTGCATCAACATCTTCATTTAAATATTCATTCTAAAAAAGGCATAAATAAAAATAAATTAATGTTCATGATGTAAAAATACACCCACTTTATAGCCTGCGCGCCACTCAAAGAAAAGCGTTCAGCGTTAACTATTTAAGTCAAGGTTAGGGAGTCCTGGCAGGACAAAGGACTCGGCAAGCACACATTAAAAAGGCCCTGAAGTTGTCGCACTGTATAATTTGCACACTGAAAAAACAGTTGAACATATCATTGCAGTAAGATATGGGGCAGTTTTTAATGTACTTAAATATTTCAAGATGACATGTTCACTAATGCTCTATAAACCTTCTTGCTTTCTCACTAAATTCTTAAAATGTGCTTTAAAATGCTCCATTTGCTAATCTTTTTTCAATTCTTTCTCCCACCTGAGACCCACATTTGTCCATCTAGCCCGTTGCCTTCACTACATTAAGTAACACCCAAATTTCCTACCCCACCCCCACTTTCAAATGTCTCCAGCCGCCTCCGGCAGGCATTATCATCATTCAAAAATGGATGCAATTTGCTGTGTTCTTAATCGTGATCTTTGAGAATTATGTACACATTGATACGTTTTGAGGATATTGGAAAGCACACTGCAAATGCACTAAACCCAGGCACTGTTCTGCAAAGGTGACTTCTTATTTAGGCGACTGGCATGAATGCAAAGGAGCAAGGGCATTGTTGCCCTTAAAGTTCAGGGCTCTCCTTTGTTCTCAATGCTTAGTATATTCAACTTCTGAACATCTGGGCCAACAGAAAGAGTTTAGAGCCCGTTGACCCGCTTTGCTAGCCTAATTAATCAAATGGGAGCAGGTGGGTACAACTTTAACTAGGAAGACTAAAGCACCAATTAATGATAACTTCAGGTCTGGTCCTGCACCCTAGAATGATGGACCCCGTTTACTCTTATGGATTCCTCCTCATCCATGTTCCCAAACTCTTCGTGGGAGAGGTGTGGCGCCGCGGCCAGGGCGACTGACGCTGGAATCTGGGGATCAGGGTTCGATCCCCGGCTCCGGCGGCAGGTTAGCCAAGCACCATGCGACTCTGGGCAATAGCTTGCTTAATCTTCCCGACGGCCCCCAGCGCCTAGAGACCCTTGCGGGTGATTGTGCGCTTTACAAATGTGGATTATTATTCTCTCCCCCCCCCCCCCAGCCCAAGCTACTTACCCTTGTATAATAAGTAGACCATCATAACTTTTTTATGCACTGTAAATGTCGGCATCTATTTAGATCTACTTGGGGAATTGACATTATGTGTCCATGATAAAGATTGCTTTCGCTAATCCGTTGTTTCTTAGTATTTTTCCCGAGGTTCTGTATGTGCACTATATTTAGATTGCATTAGACTTTTAGAGAAGCGAGATGCGAGCGAGCTTACTTACCGGTGAAAGCTTTTCTTTACTCTCATAAAACCATGTTGAAATAGAAGTCAGGCTTCTGCATAATCTCTTGCTTTTAAGATCAAGAAGACCTAAGGTTACCTGCATCGCACATCAGCGAAGTATAACCAGGTTCGGAAGGCAACACATTATTTCTGTCTGATCGGCCTCAGGGCTCAGACAGGTGTTCCATCCACCTAGCAGCAGTCGAAATGTGCTTTCATTTCATGAATAAAGCCAGCCTATAACTCATTGCAATGCTCCAAGAAGATAGCTAAGCAGGAAGAGCACAGATGCCTGCCTCCTGCTTGTGTCAACCCCACACTTCTGCAGGAGGTGACTACTTCTCCAAGAGCACACAGCACCAGGAAGTTAGCTAAGCAGGAAGAGCACAGAGACCTGCTTGTGTCAACTACAAAGCACCAGGAAGTTAGCTAAGTAGGAATAGCAAGAGACCAGCTTGTGGCAACCACACACCAGCAGGAAGATAGCTAAGCAGGAAGAGCAAGAGACCTGCTTGTGTCAACCACACACCAGCAGTAAGATAGCTAAGCAAGAAGAGCAAGAGACCTGCTTGTGTCAACCACACACCAGCAGTAAGATAGCTAAGCAAGAAGAGCAAGAGACCTGCTTGTGGCAACCACACACCAGCAGGAAGACAGCTAAGCAGGAAGAGCACAGAGACCTGACTTTTGCAGGAGGTGGCTCCTTTTCCAATAGCACACAGCACAAAGAAGAGCGCAGAGGCCTGCTTGTGTCAAACACACACTTCTGCAGTGCTGATAATGTCTATTTTTATATGTGAAACATGGGTAAATAGATTGTAAATAAAGAACAAGGGATCTATTTCTGGGTTAAACCTTATGAAGTCACTACACAACCACCCAGGTGCTCCAAATTTCATTGTGTAGAAAATGCTTTCTTATGAAGTAGCCCTGATATTTCCCTTGCTAAAAACCTTTGACAAGTTGCTATTTGCACTTGAGCATACGATTTGTTATTTTCATCCTCGAGTATGCCTCTTTACCCAAATATATTACTGAAAAACTGTTAGATTGGAACCACAAGTGTGTTTGTGTTAATTGTATAAAGAGTTGCGCTTAAGTATGCTACTATCCAAGTATGTCCAAATTATGAATTACACCCTGAAAACAATTGCACTTTAGCTCAAAAGCAGGGCCCGAATGGCCGTAGCGGGCACCAGGCGTTTCCCCAATAGGCCGCAGGGGGCTGGTTTTACAGTGTAGCTGCAATATCGCCCCCCAGGAACAAAAGCAGCACAAAGCTTTTCGCTATCATCCCCTTGCCTCCCCCTCGGGCTGACCAAGCTCTTTTCCAAGGACGATTTCAGTTCCCAGTCCCAGTCTGCTCAAAAGGCACCGTTTCTGGAGAGCGAAGTTCTGGGCCTGATTCACAAAGGCAAAATTACACTTTTGTGCAAGTTTACAGCTATCTTTTGTATTGATTTTAATAGTAGAAATTTTACAACTGCAGAGACTCTGCAGCGGGCGGAAAACTCCACATACATGAAGATAGGCATGTCCTATTGTGATGTATTCCTATAGGTTCTGTATCGATCCCCCTATTCCTGACCCTATTCTGGTTAACAAGTTAACTAGCAGCCATCCCATGAGGCAGAAAACCCCCATGATGCAGGAACCGTTATCTGATGAAGCCACACTACGGCACAGGAACGTGTTATCTGATTAGGTCATAACGCTTGCCATCTAATTAGACAAGCGATATTCCTCCAGCCCCTGATAAGGCATACGGAGTTCTCAAAACAAATCAAACCTATGACAACCTGGGAAAAACCCTGCGGCCATTGTTTTGATTTCACCGAGAACTTCAGCAAAAGTATGTGCTAACGCCCTGGTCGTATGACATCCTTATTGACGTATCTATGTCCATCCTTATGTCAATCTCGGCACCTTAAAGGTATAAATATTACCGATATTGCCCTATGCAAACACACGCGGTGGTGACGAGATCGGAGCAGCCAGACTTGCCGAAGCCCAGAGCAGAGCAGACCCCGCTGGCGCAGCCCCGCCTTTCCTGACGCGCTGAGAACGAGACGCTGCCTTTCTCCTGCCGAGAAATCCAGCTCCGGCGCTTCCGGGTAGCCCTCGCAGGCAGCCTGGAATATCGAGACCAGAGACGAGAGATACCATCCCTCATCCATCCTAGATTCCAGGTACAGAACTGAATAACCCCTCACAGAGAATTCTTTAGTCAGTCACTTGGCAAAACAAACTTAACTTAAACTGTAACTTTCTATTCCCGCCCACGCATTAGACTTAGGTCAGGTACACGGGGTAGGCGTAGTTAGAAACACCAGTTGAGTACGATTAGTCAAATGTATATGTGTATGTAATATATCTTATTCATTTTAAACCTTCATATGGCTTAGAAACCATATCAATGTTTTTACAGTATTATTTTATACTTCTGCTTTTAATGTATGCACTTTACTTAACCATAAGTATTGCAATAATATCGATCCATTTCTCTTGTATGAGAAAAGAGACTGATCAATAAATAACATCTTTTATTGAACACGCCCGTCTCTTCCTTTTCTCTACAATCTGATGAGACTAAGAATGCACGTACTGACTGAGTAAAATAAATTGCCTTTTGTTCACACGACTCTTGAGATACACTCTTGATTAGGGGAGAGCAAAGTTGTCATGTTCTATGGTTGTCAGAAACTAAATCCCTTCTTGTCTATCCAGGGAGGTTCAACTCCTCCTTGCCTATTCGAGAAAGTTTCTAGTGAACTCTGAGCTAGCTGGCAAACCCAAAACTTTAAGTCTAATATCGACAGTAGTAGACCTAGTTAACGTCTGGTCTAGGCCTATACTATTGAAGGTATTATTCCAATGCGCAGAGCCTATTGGGATAATAGGAACTACACTACATGGCGCCCAACGCGTTTGGAAGGGCGATAAAACTAACGTAAGACATTTAGAGTAACTCAGTCGTGCTTTCTCACTCAGACCCCTTTTTCCCATAATACTCCAAAGACGTCTGGAGTGGGTGAAAGGTAATATCCGCCAAACCTCGCAGGAGGAAACTCCTATGTATGGTACTTGGTTTAGTCAACGTTGAAGGATAAACCGTTCCAAAATATTGTGCATCTAATCTTTGTTTCCATAAGAAACCTGATCTGCAAACAAACAAAGTAACCATCCTGTCGGTAAAATGGTAGACAGTGATGATGAAAGAGAGGCAGTTAGATTAGCAACTGAACTCGCAGCAGCTGATACTGCACTGCAAGAAGCAGACCAGGATATAATACTCATCCCGGGCATCAAAAGGAAATCTATAACCTTAAAACTTATAGAAAATGGACTGACACCTAGAGGTGGTACAGTCATATTCGTAATTGAGGCACACGAATATCGGCAGACAGAGGTATACTATTCATGGATACATTTTCCAGCAGCAAATGCTGTAACAAAGTACTTCCACTATTACAAAACAGAGGAACCTCCTGAAGAGTATACTCCTTTCGAGGAGGTGGAAGTACCACTTAAATTTCAAGAGCACCTGCTCTTATTTAATGGCGCCCTAAAACACAATAATCACATCACCAGGCTCGGTCCTTTAGGTAGACCAGGAGCAACGTGGCCGGTCCTAGCCGGATACACACCACATCCAGAGTTCGAAAGAATGCCTGCAGCAGATCTTTTAGTACAACTAAAACAATTAATAAAGATACATAGACAATTAGTCCAATATGTGATGCGGACTTCAACAATTCAGCCAGCAATTAAAATTCCACAGCTGACCCCTCACCAGGGGAACACAAATAAAATTACACCACAGAACATACAATCCTGCCTAGGTAAAGTACCAGCTAAACGGGAACAAATACCATTCTGGTTAGCACAAAAAATCACCCAAATAGAGGCTGTGTTTCCAGACACCACCCCGTTAGAAAAACACAGGATTCTGACTATCTGTCTTCCAATGGGAATCGCACCACACATTGAGGACTGTGACACTTGGGGTACAGTCTTTGCTTCCATCTACACAAAAACGCACGGTGTTCCATCCATTTCGGTAATACCAGATGTGCTAAAACAAATTCAAGATGAATACGGTCCAGAACCCGCTTTAACTCTTGGTATGAAATTACTAAAAGACTTCAAGCAGGTCTCGGCTATATTATTAGCCAACATAAAGGGAGAAGCAGCAAACGTGGCGATCCGCCAGAGGTTAAAAGAGACAGATATAGCAGACCAACCAGCTGAAATTGCCAGAATCATAGAAAAATCCTATGAGGAACTAGGTAGAGATAGTTTAGGTGGAATACCAGTAAAACCACAACTGATTGAAAGTCCTGAAAAAATATTTTTTTAATAATAACTCAACATCACAAAAAAAGAGCTGGGATGGAAACAAACAATCCAATCCTAAAGAAAAGAAATTCCAGTCCAGAGGAAGGTGTCCTAGGCGAAGAGAAAAATCTCCGAACCAAAGACACAGGTCACCCCAGAGTGACCCCTCTGGGAAAAGATATAACCTTAGAAATAGGGATAATATAAAGAAGCCTGATAGATATCAAGACATTGATACACGTCCCTCTCAATCTTTTCAGACTTCCTCGCATAAATCGGAAAGAAGAGGACGATCAGAACAAAGAGAAGAGCACGCCAAGTCCAAAGACAAGGAACCTGCTCAGCTAAAAAAGAAATTACAATTTCCAAAAAAGAAGGTAGCCAGTATCAAGGTAGTTAACAATGCCGAGAATACTGAGGACACAACTGAAAAACAGAGAATGGGCTCAGACAATGCTAGACAGCGCAGCAGAAGTGAGCATAGCTCGCAAAGCCCTTATGAATCATCTGGAGACAGTGAACACGAATGAATATCTTCAAGTGGAAACTGCAGACACCAGAGTTAGCAAACCTCACAAAATATATCAAATAACTTTACGTATAGAGGGGGATAAGACTAGAAAAATAAGGGGACTATTTTGGGATAATCTCTCCAAGGGCTATGACATCCTTCTAGCTGAAAAAGACTGGCCACCAGAGTTTGTCAGGGAGTGCCCTCATGGCGAAGAAATAATTATGCCTGCCTTCTCAAATCATATCCCAATTCATAAAAAATACACACTTGCCAGAAAGTGGGCAGTAGCTCAAGCTCCTGCATTATATAAAAATCATGTAGGATGGGATGAGGACTCTCCTCCTCACAAAATCCAGTTAAAATCACAACCTACTGCACAAAGGCAGTACCCAATTAAGCAAGAAGCTAAAAAGCAGGTAAAAGAAATCCTAGATCAGCTAGAATACCAGGGGGTGATTGAAACTTGCACCTCACAAATGAACAACCCTTTGTTTCCGGTCTCCAAACCAGACAATTCATATCGTCTAGTTTTGGATTACCGACATCTTAACTCATGTTGCAAAACTAAACTCGCATAGTGCTGCACTAATGAATAACATAGTGCGCAAAAAATACAAAACAACATTAGACATCTCTAATGGATTCTTTTGTCAAAACATAGCACCAGAGAGCAGATATTTGTCTGTATTCTCAATAAATGGCACTCAAAAACAATTCTGTCGTTTAGCCCAGGGGTACAAGAACAGCCCGGGAGTATTCTCAGCGAGAGTAACAGAATTACTACAAACATATGATGACGAAGCATTATCTTATGTCGACGACATATACTTAACAGATGATGACTTGGATACTCACTTGAAGAGAGTGAACACCATAATACTTGGGTTCGCAGCAGAGGGTTACAAATTCAACTTTAAAAAATCCAGAATTGCCCATCTAACAGTCCTGTTCTTAGGATACGAATTATCAAGTGAAGGCAAAAGCCTGGCTGACAATTTCCTAGAGAAATGTGCCGTACTCCAAGCACCTAGAACACTAAAAAACCTACAGTCAATTCTAGGCTTCCTAAATTTCGGAAGAACATACATTGCAAATTACGCAGAAAGGGTCAAACCCCTTTATGATCTAATAAAACCAGATTTTAAAAGAACCAATTGGACTCAAATACACAGAAATTTTGAGATCCTTACAAACAGACATGTTAATTAAAGCAAAATTAGAAACACGTGATAACACACGCAATCTTGTGATTCGAGTCATCCCAGGAAGATGCGGATTCACATACCTGACCTCTAATGAGGGAGAAAAGGTACCAATTGCATTCAAATCACACTTGTACACAGAAGCTGAAAAGAAATTCAGCATTAAAGAAAACATTGTTCATGCAGTTCAAACCGCAATAGCTAGAGAAAAAGATCAAGCGGACGGTAGACACATCACAGTCAGAACAGCGGAATCAGCCTTTGAGGCATTAACAACACCGTGTAATTTACCAACAACAACATTGAATCCGGAATGGATACAATGGGTGAATTCAATTACAACGGACAAAGTAAACTACTACTTTGATCCAGAACTAAAGGAATTGAAAAATCTAGAATATGAAAGAACATTCCCTCTGCCTATCGACATTCTGCCCTTACGACTATACGCATGTGTAATCTATACAGACGGACATGCTCAACCCTCCGTTTGGGGAGAACAAGCATACAACCCCACATGTGAGATTACAAAAGAAGTGTGGCGCGGAGGTAAACTAAGACCTCTATTAACAAAAACACACTCAGTAGAAACTAATTCAGAACAACAGACTGAAATAATAGCATTGAAAATGGCGCTAGATAATGCGGATCGCGAATTCCCAACACTTATAGTGTCCAATTCATATTACTGCGTCAAATCATATAACAACGATTTGCAGACATGGATTCAAAACGGTTACAAAGATGACACAGGTGCAACAATAAAGCAGAAACTGCTCTGGGAACAAATAGCTCTTTTACAAAAAGAACTACCAAAGACTCACGTGACACACTCACTGAGTCATCAGCGTGATGGCGTTCACGTTGCAGGGAATTCATTGGCTGAAACAGCCACAGCGGTAGCAACTAAATCGGCTTCCGTAGCTCGAAAAAAGCGTACAGTGAAGTATATTGACGGTGAAACAGTGCTGGCAGTGAAAACGTCATCAAAAGGCGACTCCTCAGCGCTACCGATCAACTATCCACTCAATTATACATACATAATCGATGCAAACTCCGTCCCTTTTGCTCGAATCCCTGGAGTGGGGGATAGAGTGATTCCAAACATGGACAGGAGAAACTTGTTAATCGCAGACGCACATATGGGCGAGGGTCTCAGACACCTCAAACTAAACGATTCTCTGGAAGAATTACAATCAAGGTACTGGTGGCCAGGCATGAGCCTGCATCACACCATGTTTGTAAAAAAGTGCCCAAACTGCAACAGGAATCGCAGTGGTGAGAGAAACGGTGTAATACCGTGTCGTTTCACTCCAGAAAAAATCAACAGTAAAAAGCAAGGCTTGCGATTAACATATACAGGCTAGTTTCCACTTATAATGTAGATCACCAGCACTCGGCTGACGTCTGGACTGTTATACAAAGATTTGCGAGTCTAAATGGCATATACGCTAAGAGCATGCTACATTTGACCATTGTTTTCACTCGAGCCCTCCAGCCTGAGGGGAAACATGGCCAAATGAGCATAGCACAGCGGGAATCTTCTCACTTCCTTCCTGAGGGATACGGGATGGTGTAAAGAAAAAACCAAGGCATAAAGCAATCTATAACGGAAAGGATATTAGGTTCGGGAGCTGGGTGGGTCAAACATCTAATAAGTGTCCAACGTAGTCTAAATAACCTGCCAAGAAATTCTCTGAAGGGATTCAGTCCGTACGAATTATTATTTGGAACTAGGATGTTAATCTCTGACCTTGACAGTCAGACTTCAGTGGTAAAGGAAAAAAGCTTTGATATCAAAGATCGTTTGGCTATTTTACAGGACTTAAATGAAACAAGAAAAGACCTGAGCAACATAAAGTTGAAACAGCAGCCAACAACCACTGAAGAACCACCACCTGTCCCAGCAAGACCTGTCTGGATTCCAAAAGTCGGGGATCTAGTCAGAGAAAAGATCGCGGTAAAGAAGGAATTTGGGCCTTCTTACAGAAAAGCAGTTCCTGTCTTGTCTGTCAACGGGACAAGATCAGTAGTACTACCGCCGCTTGCTGGTAAAAAGGAGAACCGAGTTGTATCCATCGACCTGGTAAAACCACAATCATGTGGCCGATAACAAATAGTAGGCCAAGTGGACTCCCTATAAGTAGCCGAACACCAAGGTTTGCTACCAGTACAGAGGTCCTAACAAAGAGGCTAATCACATTCGAAACGCCTACAGAAGAACAACAAGGCCTATGCAAAAATGCAATGGAACTTAGACCTCTGAACACCCAAATAAAAACATTTAGCAGAGACACACCAACCTATAATGAAGTAACAAACGACTATGCAAGAAACAGTAATCCTGAAGCAATTGGAACAATTGACAGAACTGCATCCGGCTACTTCATAAACTTCGATGATTCCTCCGAAGGCTTCACTGAATCAAAAACACAGCCATCATCAAAAACCTTTAAAGATAAAGCTAAAGAACTTTTGAAACAACTGAAAGAAACATATCTAATTTCTCCATGGATTGAATTTTGGGTGGGTTTTGGTGCATTTATCCTCATACTTTGGCTCATCATGATACTAACTTTGGGACGCTTCATTGAGGGAAAATATGCTACAATGGACACAGCAAGTCAGAAAATCAACTTGATCCTCAAACCACACACATCTTCACACGTCGAGAAAAGAGAACTTTCTTCAGTCAACTTCACAGCCAATCCTATACCGGGTGGGGTAGCATGGGATAACACTGACTATGAAATCTATGGTCCGGTTGAAATACTGAAATATCCACACCAGATTAAAATCTCATTGAGTGACTTCGTAAAACCAAGCACATTTGCTGATGATTGGGACTTTGAAAGTATAAACAATATGATGTCTGACTTAGTGATGTCTGCTAAATTTACCAAACATGATTATTTGCAGGGTTCGACAAATTATGATAGTATGTACTGTTATAACCACTATGGTAACCATTTTTTACATAGATCTGCACAACCTAGAAATGTTTTAAATTATAATCAATGGGAACATTGTGCAACCCCTCCAAAAGGAAGCTCAAGAACCGTTTACGACAAATATTCATACTTTTCAGGTTTTAACATAAGTAATGCTGAAACATTTTATTTCAAATTGTCAAATAAGACAGGGACAAAGACCATGATAACCAACACAAAATTGATATATTCAGACTCATTCTTTGAACAAATGAATACTTTTGGTTTTGATTATTGGGACAAAAATGTTGAATTAAAAAGTGTTTGGGGCACAAAAGAATGGCAAGTACAGGGTATAGAATCTTTGTTTAGAGCCTGCATGATCCCAGAACAAATTATATTTTTAAATGACACTGATCAACAAACTACCTGTCTTGGCTTAGCCAAAATCAAAGACTTAAATAAACCGTCTATTCCAAAACCAACAATGAACAGCAATAGCTCCACAGATGAAGAGATAGACGTAAATTATGTATTAAACCAAAACAGAACACATCCTGATTGGAAACAGTGGTTGATCTGGCCCACAGATACTAATTACTGTCAAGACAGATTCCTGAACAAAACACAGGGGTACAAAATGACCAGGCCAGACCCTAGATATCCCCAAAGACATCACCCAGGGATAATAACCACCTACAGTGTGGGCAAATTATGCCTTCAATGGCTACAAACTTCCACACTGGCAGAAATTAAGCAACACCTAACTTTACTTACTGATGGTGCTGACTTGCGTGATTTCACTATGGGACCACGCAAACAGCGTCAAAAGCGTTTCATAGCAGCCTCTGTATATGCAGCATACAATGAGGCCTGGAAGGTTACTCAAATTGAGACAGCAGAAAGGATACGGGAAATTGACCGTATTAATTTGGAAAAATCACTTTCTGTAGTGGACAATGGGTTAATGACTCTGTCCTCCAGAATTTTTTCTCTGGACGGCATTGTGTCTTCAGCAATCGACATAATATCGCAAGACTTACTGTTACCACAACACGGTCAGTCCCAATTGTGTTCTATTGTACAACTTGGCTGGACGTTACAAAATCTGCGTTCAGGCTATGTGCCTTGGCGTTTAATCAACACAACGTCACTTTTCAATATCTTTAACCTTACTGATAAACAAATCAGTATGGCCCAGAAGGGTGCTGATTATACAATCCTGAGCATTGAGAAACTCGAAAGATTACCAGTGACAATGTCAGAACGACCTGTCAGTGAATGGATAATACATGGGATAATTAATATTCCAATCTCAACCTTCAGGTTTCAATACTGCCAAAAATATATACAGGCTGGCATGTACGAAAAATTGGGAAAAGGGTACATTAAAACAACATGGGACTTGCCCTATTCACATGCATGTGTCAGTAATAAAGGACAGAAAGTGTTTCTTAGTGGCAATAATTGTGCGATGTCACTAAGCGGTACACTTCTGTGTAACGGAATTAGTTTGCATGGAGCCTGTGAAGGGAACTCAAATAACCTTTCATGTCACCAGCTAGGCACACCTGCTACAGAGATAGAACCATTCTTTCAAAGACTCTATAATGGGAGTTACATTCTAATTGTGGACCGCAGATGCTGTAGTCTTATGCCCGGGACTCCTTATCTCGTAACTACGACTGCGAAGGTCAAGTGCTGTGGACGCTTATTGTTCCCCAGCTCCCTTCCAGACAGGGAGGCAAGGGCATGGCCCAACTTGAAAATTGCTTCTATTCGAATAGATACTTTAAGCAGAATGAAAACAGTGCTTCTTCAGACGCCGACAAGGCTCACGTCATCAAAAGAAACGTATGATCTCCTAGTCGCAAGGACGACTGCAGAGATACATTCATTGTTATCGACTAATTCCCCCATACATTTCGCAGAAATCCTGAATGAAATCTTAAATATTTCTGATACCAGTGGATTCTCAAAAGTATTTAAGACGGTATTTTCGATGGCATTAACACCATTCAAAGCCATACTGGGTATTTTTCCAGATTTCGTCCATTCGATTTTTGGCGGACTTCCCCTCATTTTAGGACTAATTGCAGGAATCCTATTCTTAGTCCTTATATTTCGTTATGGCAAACCATGTCACAGACAAAACACCTGCGACAAGGGAAGAAACAATCCTAGCCATTGGATACCGGGACCGGATATCAAAAATCCTGGGACTATCCCGGCTTAGAGACCTGAACATGACTTGGTTTCTATCATTTCGACCCATGTGGCATCGATGTGTTTTACCTGTATTAAGGTGCCTGCTATGCGGAGAAGAATGCGTGTTAGACACCTGTCTGAGGCTACAATCGGATGCGCCAATGGATGCAGAAACATTGTTGAGTCCGATAAAGGCTCATGCTTTGTGCTGCCCTCAAAGGCTACCAATCCTGATGACGGCATTCGTGGAAGCTTCACCACTACGATTAAGGGGTAGTGAAGTTCAAGATGAAAGCAGCATCGATCAGGTACGACCTTCTGTCAGCGACATTAATCAGAATGTCAATGGAGACAATCATGCGCACGAATGCATGGTTACACCTATTTCCGAGTTAGTGGAACTCTCCCAAGAAGCTGTTGACAACTTTTTCGAGAGTCTAAATGATATGATGTTCTCACCAGAGCAGAAATAGAGACTTTTGAGCAAGCTCGTACGCGGCGTTCCCTGATTTTGGCCTTCAACTTGAAAAACAAAATACCATGAACAATTTTCCCTCCAGTTCACGGACAGCAACTTTTTTCAGCAGCCCCAAAATATTTTTGCATATTTTTCGGGACACTATCTTCTGCTTAAAGTAAGAACTATTCTTGGAGAACTAAAATTTCTAATTTTAGATAGCTTATAGACATTAGCTGCCCGCTGGTATGTTCATAATTATTTTTATTCTGTGATGAAATGGTCTCGAACCTTTTTTCTGTATTAAGAGCCATTTCATGTGTAAATTCTCATATTCATGTTAGTTATAATGTATAGATATGCGTGATTACTTTAGCATTATTCTACAGCTTGAGTGCCTACATTACATGTGACTGTTTTCCGTATATTTGATATTTTCAAAATGCATTTATGTATTTTGGGGTGGTAAGGTATACACGATACTCTACAGTATGTTTTACTATGCATAGATTCGTAAATATGTCCATAGTTAGCGTGGAGTGGGTGTGATGTATTCCTATAGGTTCTGTATCGATCCCCCTATTCCTGACCCTATTCTGGTTAGCAAGTTAACTAGCAGCCATCCCATGAGGCAGAAAACCCCCATGATGCAGGAACCGTTATCTGATAAAGCCACACTACGGCACAGGAACGTGTTATCTGATTAGGTCATAACGCTTGCCATCTAATTAGACAAGCGATATTCCTCCAGCCCCTGATAAGGCATACGGAGTTCTCAAAACAAATCAAACCTATGACAACCTGGGAAAAACCCTGCGGCCATTGTTTTGATTTCACCGAGAACTTCAGCAAAAGAATGTGCTAACGACCTGGTCGTATGACATCCTTATTGACGTATCTATGTCCATCCTTACGTCAATCTCGGCACCTTAAAGGTATAAATATTACCGATATTGCCCTATGCAAACACACGCGGTGGTGACGAGATCGGAGCAGCCAGACTTGCCGAAGCCCAGAGCAGCAGCAGACCCCGCTGGCGCAGCCCCGCCTTTCCTGACGCGCTGAGAACGAGACGCTGCCTTTCTCCTGCCGAGAAATCCAGCTCCGGCGCTTCCGGGTAGCCCTCGCAGGCAGCCTGGAATATCGAGACCAGAGACGAGAGATACCATCCCTCATCCATCCTAGATTCCAGGTACAGAACTGAATAACCCCTCACAGAGAATTCTTTAGTCAGTCACTTGGCAAAACAAACTTAACTTAAACTGTAACTTTCTATTCCCGCCCACGCATTAGACTTAGTTCAGGTACACGGGGTAGGCGTAGTTAGAAACACCAGTTGAGTACGATTAGTCAAATGTATATGTGTATGTAATATATCTTATTCATTTTAAACCTTCATATGGCTTAGAAACCATATCAATGTTTTTACAGTATTATTTTATACTTCTGCTTTTAATGTATGCACTTTACTTAACCATAAGTATTGCAATAATATCGATCCATTTCTCTTGTATGAGAAAAGAGACTGATCAATAAATAACATCTTTTATTGAACACGCCCGTCTCTTCCTTTTCTCTACAATCTGATGAGACTAAGAATGCACGTACTGACTGAGTAAAATAAATTGCCTTTTGTTCACACGACTCTCGAGATACACTCTTGATTAGGGGAGAGCAAAGTTGTCATGTTCTATGGTTGTCAGAAACTAAATCCCTTCTTGTCTATCCAGGGAGGTTCAACTCCTCCTTGCCTATTCGAGATAGTTTCTAGTGAACTCTGAGCTAGCTGGCAAACCCAAAACTTTAAGTCTAATATCGACAGTAGTAGACCTAGTTAACGTCTGGTCTAGGCCTATACTATTGAAGGTATTATTCCAATGCGCAGAGCCTATTGGGATAATAGGAACTACACTACACTATCTTTTTATTACAGAACATATACAACACATTAAGTAGGTTTTACAATGCTTAAAGGACACTTCTTTGGAAGCCATTTGGAGAAGTATGCTTTTAAACAGAATTTCATCTCTTTTTTGGATATGGCCAGGGCCACTGGAATTATGTGATTCTACAGGCGCAGAGTTTTTTGCAAATGTATTGATTCGCTGCATTTGCCACATAATTCATCATCTGCTGCATATTCTGCAGATTTTGCACAAAAACATATTTTTTTCTAACTCAAATGGTTCAAGGGTTATAAAATGCAGCTGCTCCTGTTGCTGCAAAGTGGAAATCCCTTTGCAAAGGTTAGCTCATCATCTTTCTATTGCTATTTTTGGGTATTAAATGAGGTGCAACCAATGCCAAGGTAATGTTAACAAGTGTAAAAATGAAAAATTAAAGAAGCAATGCTATCACAAAATATGCTGCATTGGTTGTAGCTTTTGGAGCTATTTTATCTTAATGACATTTAGCCACCAAGGCATCACATCCTGTTGCCTATTACTCAAGAAGCTTCCAATGCCAGATCAACACTTCACCATTTTTAATAGGGAGCTCTAGGCTACTAAGGATTCCTGTCAATACTGGAGACATCATCTGGAAGGGTCCAATTTTAAAACTAATTGGAATAGACCATGAGAATGTGGAATTTTTAAAATTCATGCGTTGTGAAAACCATCAACAGATCCACTGGATGTTTGTTTTCTCCAGGTTTAATTTCTCCATTATCAACCACAAGAATGACATGGAAATACAGATGCCTTATCAAGAATCCACAAAGATGAATAAGAGAATTGAAACTTGGGCAGATTCAGTTGGCATCATTGTTGACTCCCAATATGGATTTAGACGGGGTAGGGGAACCACCGAGCAGTGCCTGAATTTAGCACTAATTATGGGTAAGTACATGGGTGCGAAATATAGTTCCATCCATCTGGCATTCATGGACTTATCCAGTGCCTTTGACACCGTATGTAGGGGCAAGCTGTGGCATATGATGGGGTCGATGGGGTTTGAGGAGCAATTGGTATCCCTGCTCCGTAGACTACATGCTGCAACTACAGTAAGTGTGCGTTATGGCCCTGGGGGGGAAAAAACTAATCCTATCCCGTCCATTGAGGGTGTCCGGCAAGGATGCATTTTAGCTCCCTTTTTGTTTTTGGTTTACACGAACGGCCTGGAAATTTTTGTTGTTGCACTGTGGGGCTGATTTCCCAAAGGCAAATGATAGAAGGATTCCTATGCTGTCATATGCGGATGACACGGTTTTAATGACTCTCACTGCAAATGGCATGCAGCTTTGTCTGGATGCTTTTGATTTGTTTATGGGGGATTTGGATTTAAAAGTTAATTTTACTAAATCTTTTGCTATGACCTGCGGTCCTAAAAATGCAAAAACACGTACCTATGGGGTTAAGGACTGCATCATACTGAAAGTGGACAATTTTAACTATTTGGGAAACCTTTTTAACAAAAAATTGAATTGGGAACCATTAATTGCATTGCGGGCCCAAAAAGTATCAAATATAGCGGAGGGCCTTTTCCACTTTGCGAGTAAGCTAGGACAAATACTAATACCCACATTATTAGCTCTATATAACGCCAAATGTGTCTCGATAGCAATTTATGGTGCTGGCGTGTGGGGCACACACAATTGTGAAACATTGCAGCTGCAGGAAAATAAATGTATTAAGCGTCTCCTAGCAGTTCCGACAGGCACTTCAAACACCTTTTGCCATGCGGAGGTGGGCACGGAGTTTCTCAGTGATATTATACATCTGGTCCCCTTATTGCTTTGGATTAAAGTCTGGCAATCTGAAGACTTAAAATTGACTCATGGAATTTTACAGGATTGCCTCAAGCTGGACCACACTAGGGAGATACCTTGGCTTCAATATGTAAAGGATAACTTTTATAAGATTGGTTTAAGCTATATTTTCGATTACCCTGAGCGAATCGGGAAGGATTCAAAAACAAAGACTAAAATCGCCTTCCGTAATACTCTGGGTACTCTAATTCGTAGCAAGCATGCAATGTATGTAAGGGGTAAACTTCATAGGCCCCTTTACCAAACCTATATTATTCATACACAATGGCGTTTTTATTTAACACGTTTCCGTCTTAATACGTTACATTTTCTTTTTGCTTTCCCAAAACAAGGTGGGTGGTGTAAGAACCTACCGCCATGTCCCTGTAATAATATAGTTACTCAGACTACTGTGCATCTAACCCTTTTTTGTGCTTTGTATAAAGTTCCCAGTAGGAGATTTATTAGACCAGTGTTTGTCTCTTTTGGATCCCGTTGTTACAGAGAGTGTTATGAGCACTTACTATCTTTGTCAACCCCTCCCATTTGCAATGCAGTGCTGAATTTTATCAGATCGGCCCTCGTGATTAGAAACCGATATTAAATATAAAAAGGGAATAGGATATTAGTGAAGGGGAATTTTTCCTGTCAATGAAATGAGCCAAGTGATGATTCTCTTCCTACCGGACTAATGCTTTTTAATATATCTTGTTTTAACTGTAGATATCAATTGTGAATGTTGTTTACATTTTTTATTATGCATGTATACTTTTATGACTCCTGCCTGGAATCGAAATAAAGTTGTTTGAATTTGAATTTGAATAAGAGAATTAGCAAGGCTCTTCTTACCCAGCTTGGTCACAACCTTTTCGTAGGATGACACATTTTTGAGTTTGGCGGAACAAACTCATCGTTTAACTGAACAAGAGGACTGGCTTATAGAAGAACCATCTAGATACCAATGTATGCACTGTTCATAATTTAGGGACAATAAACCTTATATTCAAACAAAAGATGTCTAATGACAAATTATGTTATACTATGAAGTCCCTACAGCGGATCTGGGTCAGCATTGTACTGAGGAACAAGCTTTCCAGAACGTTTGGTGGCAACCTCTTAAAAAGGCAATATATGATAATGTACCAATCTGTGTAGTATGTTTCTAAGCAAAAACATCACCTGCCAAACTGAAAGGATTATTGTAATGTCATTTTTGCCTACTCCATCTAGGGCTGGTACACTGTCAGCTATTTCTGTGTACCTCATTGTAGATCTATGTCCATCTTTTTCATATGCTGCAATATTAGTGGTAGATTACTCCTTCGTAAAATTGGCCCAATGTGTTCAGTTGATTCATTCAGCTCCTGAAATGGCAATGCACTTTTTGAAGGAAACAATACACTTACATAGATTACCTTCTGTAATAATCATGCATAGAGGATCTCAATTTACAGAACTCTTCTGCTCTTCACAACTATCGTTTTTTGTTTTTTCACGTTATAAATCCAACAGCTATCATCCTCAAACAGATAGACAGACGGAGTGTGTTAAACAAAAAATTGAACAATACCTTTGCAGTTTCTTAACTAAATACCAAAACAAATGGCTGAAATGCATTCCCATAGTAGAGTTTACATATAATTATTTTCATGCGTCTGTATAGACTTCACCATTTTACTGTGGTTAGAGATATGATACAGATATGTTTCATGTAAATGTATCATCTAGGTTGATACCTTCAGTTTTGGCTCTTGTACAAATATAAAAAAGATCCATTGACATCTTCTTACATATTTAAGAGAGGCTAAAGCTGCATACACGACCTATGCAGACAGAAACTGTGATCCCCTACTATCAGCTATGAGAATGTGTGTGGGATCCTCCTTATACTCTCTGATCTCTTGAGTACCTGATTGTATTTGCTGCTTTTTTCTGTTTACCTTTGCAGGCCCAAGTCTCTTGTTCAAGGGAAGCCAGGGGTTTGAATTAGTGTTAGCGCTTGCATTTAGGGAACTGACACCTTGAGACTCTGGTAGACAACCTCTACACAACACATCCTCCACCACCGAGGAGCTCGCCACATCTAAAACGAGCAAGCCTAAGAAGGCCTTAAAAAACTAACAAATGATAAGAGTGAACAAGCTGATAAAAAATTAACCAGCTGCAAACTGGAAAGATCAGTTAACATCAGCTAATACAATAATTGATAAAAAGCCAGTTTGAGTGGAATAGAAATAGGAAAGTGAATATGAAATATATTCAGCACTAACCCACACTAAACCATAATCCCCAAATCTACCAGTCGTTTACTACCTCGTGGTAATTCCCCAGGAACACCAAAACATATATTCATTGGTGGCTATTACCACGCAGTTAGCAAACTAAAAACTACAGAATGGCTGATTCAGACTAACGTATAAATATCAAAAACTATTTAAAGTGCATGTGCGTCTGGCAGCAGATATTTTGGATTTTAGAATATACTTTACCCAGATATAAAATGAATAGAGAAATTTACTCAGATAGATTTAAAATCTTACAATAGCTTTACACGTTTTGCATAAGCCTTCTCAAATCTGTAAGTCCTGCACATTTTATTAACCCAATGGTCAATCCTAGGTTGTTCATTTGCTTTCCAATTTTGCTGGACAAGTGACCTAGCAACTGCTATAGAAATGACTATAAAATACTGATGATATTTCGTTAAACATTTTACCTCCCCGATGTACCAAATAAAACCAGCATAGATAATGGGGCAATTGTTAAAGACAGAAATTGGGAAATCATGATTAAAAACCTCCTTCCAATATTTCTGTAGATTGCTACACTCTTAAAACTTTGTGTCCCCAGCCATCATCATCCAGTTTATTACATTCAAACATTGGTTCAGATTAGTTGGAAACATCTTATGCAATCTCAAAGGCGAGTAATATGCTAACCATATGGATACGAAATTAATTCTCTTAAAATTAGCGCCTCGCAGTGCTTTAGTCAATATCTCACTGAGCTGCTGTCACTCTTTCATATTAAACTTGCAGCCTGTCTCAGAGTGAATTTTCTGGAGCTCTTTCATAATGATCTCTTCACTATGATCCTTCTGATGTAGTAGCTGATACAAAAATTCCACACCCACTATTTTATTCAACATCTGCCTGGTGATTTGACGTGTGCCCTCACTCAGCATAGTATAATTTGTTTTGAGAAAATGTACCAGCTGAAGAAAACTCATAGAGAAAGTGGTGTTTAGAGAGCAAGATTTCAATCGTCCCATTTTCCATATTATCAATGTCTCATGATTATAAAAATCCTCAAGCTGACCAAAACCTAATTCTTGCCATACTTGGTAGAGTCCTCTAGGCAACGTTAAACCTCCTGCTGCACAATCTTCAATAGGGGTATAAGCATGATATGCTGGAATAGCTAGCAATTTGTAAAATAGCTGAGTTCTTGTTGCTAATGCCAGTATTACCTTGTATCTGGTCCGTTTAAGAAGTTTTGCTAATCGTAGAAAAGTGGGGAGTTTTATGGCACTTTCCTTCAGCATATGTATTAGAAAAAGGTTATCAAAAACTGAATTTTCCTCTCCTAATTGTGATAGCAGGAGCCCTGGTAGTAAGTTACGAAATGTCGGAAAGCTAACCCCCATGCTACATCCATTTGCAGTGTGGCTAGCTCAACCCAGGGGTGCTTATTATTCCACACAACTTCTGGATCATTTTATTCAGTTCTTTAAAATAGGAACTAGGGATTTTTAAGGGAAGATTCCTAAAAAGTAACAAAAACAATGGGATCACCGAAATCTTAACCATGGAAATCCGTCCTATCAATGATAGATGGAGCAAAGGCCATTTATCTAGTAATTTTTTCACTTTTGCAAGCGTACTGCTATAATTCAATGGGAAAAGTTGGCCATAATCATGACAAAGATACCTAGGTATCTAACTAGATGTGGTGATCGTAGGTTTACGCAAGCCGGGATATCCGAGGGCACCAAATGAAATGTGAGGATTTCTGTTTTTGTTAGGTTCACTTTATATCCCTCTACCTGCATGAATTCCTGAATTTCGTCCAATGTATATTAGAAACCCCCGCTTTGATATATAAAATTATATTGTCTGCATATAGCTTAATTTTTGCCATCACATCCAGGGGGGGAAAAATCAGTAATTTATTATTAATTTTCACTGCAAGGGGTTCAATAAACAGAGAAATAAAAGAGAGTATAATGAACATCCCTGTTGTGTGCGGCGATTAATACGTACCCTCTCAGCTTCTGTTCCATTGATGATAAATTTGGCTTCCACCTGACTATATAATTCTTTTAACATATATATCAACTGTAGTGGGAAACGAAATGTATCCAAAATAAAAATAGGGCACGCCAGTCTACCAAATCAAAAGCCTTTTTCGCACCCATCATCAGGATGGTCGCTTTGCTCTTATTAGCAGAAAAATAATCAATAGCTTGCATTAAAAAATGTGTTAGTGGCCATTAACCGTCCTGGAAGGAAGCCATTTTGATCTGTATGAACCATCTGTTGGGCACATGGAGCAACCTTTCTTGCCCAATTCTTCATAAAAAGTTTATAATCTGTATTTAACAAACTGATAGGGGTGTCCATCCCATCCTTTATTTGGTTAAACAACTTTGTTAAAAAAGGAAGTAGTTCTTCTTGAAATGTCTTATATACTTCTTCTGGGATCTCATCTGATCCACTAGCCTTGGACATACTTTTTAATACTGTCAGAATTTCTGAGATTTCTTTTGGGCTATTGAGCATCTCAATAGGCTCCCAAGATATCTGTGGTAGCGCCAGTGATTCAAAATAGGATACCAATGTTGACTCTTCTACAGCCTGTACTTCCGTAATTTTTTTTTTTAAATGAGAGAAAAAAAGCTTAGAAATTGCCTGTTTATCTTCTTCTAGTAGGCCAGTAGACAGATTTTTAACATGACTAATTATTTGCGCAGCTTTCTGACTTTTTGTAGGCCAGACCAAAAATCTGCCAATATGCTGGCTTTCCTGATAAAGCTTTTGTTGGTAAGCCTTGCTTCCAGAGATCTCCTCAAACCAAAAAAAAATCCTTCAATTGCTCCTTAGCTTTTGATCATTCTTGCTGTTGTGCTTTAATAATATGCTCTGCTGTCACTGTTAAGTTTGCATCTTGTCTGGCATTCTCCACAGTGGTCGGTAACTCTGCAATATTTACTTATATTGTTTACTTAACCTAGACTGATAAGATATCATCTTCCCTCTAAAAGTGGGTTTAAATGCCTCCTAAACCATAAAGATTGGGGAAGTATTTGCATTGAGGTGGAAAAATTCCTTGATAAAAATTCTAGTTTCTGTCAACTAAGTAGTATCTTCCAGTTAATATTTATCAAACTGCCACCTTGATTTCTTTTTCGGTGTGATCCCTAACATTAATGTAAAAGAAACTACAGAGTGATCAGAAAAAGAGTTGGCCAATGTCTCCGTGTTACCATTTGCTAACAACTGCTCCACCCAAAAAAATTCAAATGGGGATGCCGTCTTGTATCTTGAGGAGTAAGAGGGAAATTGAGAGACGCCCGGGTGCCCTTGACTCAAAGGATCTGTTAAGGTGAAATCTATTGACAAACTTGTTATTAACTTTGCAGTTTTAGGCTTTAATTGCCGTTTTGTTTTATTTCAGGTGTCAAGTGTCAGATTCTGAATGTAATTAAAATTGCCGCCCAAAATCAATATTCCTTTCATAGTCACCACTAATTGATACATTTTCTCAAGTGCTGTGGTTTCATCATCTATAGGGAAGTAGGAATTAACTAAATTTAGCTCTGTTTCCTCGAGCTTTACCTTCACCCATAGCCATCTGCCTTTTCCATCTTGCCGGACCGCCTTAACCTGCCAATCTAACATGTTAGATAGTAAAATCCCAACCCCTCGCACTGCTAAATTAGCAGATGAGAAATACGCCAACTCATATTTCTTGGGTAGAGATACCTTGCGGGTGTCAGTCCTGAAATGCATTTCTTGTAGATATAAGATTGAGGGATTGAGGGATGTTAGCCTATTTAAAAATGCACAACTTTTACGCGGGTTCAACAATCAGTTAATGTTACATGTGATACCTTTTATATTTTGTCATTTGATCCATATTAGAAAACCTATCTCAGCTTTACCGACTCTGACATTTTTTTTAATTGCATTTTTAACCCTTCTTTTACCGTCGTCTCCTACTAAAACCACTCTCTGCAGTATCTTGCTAGTTTGAAAGCACATCCTGTAAGATTCGCTCTTTCCCTGCTCTTCTTTCCACTTGCTTACCCCTTCCCAAACCCTCACCGCCTCCCCATGCCCCTTCCAACCCCCGGCAGTTGGGGAGTAACCCACCATACCCCCTGTCTCCCCCACTGAATAACCCCTAAACGGGGCACTATGGTATTGCACCCTGAAGTGAACTGTCACCCCTCCCCCTTAGTCTCAGCAAACAAAGAAAAACAAAAACAAGCATTTCCCCAAAAACAAAAAAAGGGGGAAAAAAAAGGACATGGCAACCAGTCCCAAGTCTCTATTTTTCCATAGTAATTTTCTGAAGCAGCTCCTGTGCTTCATCGGGATTTTCAAACATATGGAATTTCCCTTGCACCAAGACACGTAGCTTAGATTGCTGGACTACAGTCGCCTGAGCCCTCTGGGCCTTGAACAGGTAGAGAAGCTTGACAAATTCTTTCAGATGGCGAGCTGCTACTGCTGACATATCGGAAAAAATGCTGCAGCTGGGAATTTCACAGGTTGAAAATTGCTTCTGTTGAATAGCTCTAGTCAATATCTGTTCTTTGACCCAAAAATCTACAAAGTTAACTAGGATTGTTCGAGGTAACTTTGAATTTGGAAATGGCTGGGCTGGGACTCTATGTGCTGTTGTGATGGTAAGATCTCCGGGGAACTCGGGCAGCACATTATCCTTCATAAATGACTCAACCCAATGGAGCATTTGTGACCCCTCACAGCCTTCCGGAACCTCGACCAGCTGCAGATTAGAGGATCAAGAATGATTTTCCAGCTCTTCCAGTTTACTTTCCAATACATATTCTTGTTTTGTATCCAAAGTAGCCTGCTGTTGCATCGAGATCTTCTGGTCCTCAAGGTGAGATATTCTGGATTCAGCTTCTTGTAATCTTGGGAGCGACCCTTGACCTTACCAGGATTGGTTGCTCCCCCTCCACACAGCACCGCCTGTGTGTCCCTGCCCCAGCTGCCGCCGCTGCTGCTGAGGAAATTTGAGTCCCTCAACCACCCGCAGGCTACCACCTGCGCCTCATCCCTGGTGGCCAGTGGTAGGTTGTAGGTAGGTTTGTTCATCCTCCGCTTTATTGCTTTTATTGTATTGCCTGTATTTTCATTGTTGTGTCTGTGACTGCTGTTGTCTGTCTTACCCCGCTGCCTATACGCTATACGTGGCCCGTGCCCCTTTTTCTTCCCTCTGTTCCCCTCGCTGTCCCCGTGCTCTCTCTGCCCGGCCTTTCCTACTGTTCCCCTCGCTGCCCCAGTGTCCCTGCCCATTGTCCCTTCTGTTCCCCTCGCTGCCCCGTGCCTCTCTGCCCGTTCTGCCTTCTGTTCCTAGCTGCCCCTGTATTTCTGTATTCTGTATTTTGCCCTTTTTGCCTTCTGTGCCAATCGTTTTTTCCTCATTTTTGTGCCTCATTTGCCTTCTGTTCCACTTGTTTTTTGTTCCCTTCTGCCCTCTGTTCCACTTGTTTTTTTGTGCTCTTCTGCCCTCTGTGCCACTCGTTTTTCCCTTGTTTTTGTGCCCCTTTTGCCTTCAGTTCCACTCCTTTTTTGTGCCCTCTGCCCCACTCCTTTTTTGTGCCCTTCTGCCCTCAGTGCACTAGTTTTTCCCTTGTTTTTTGTGCCCTTCTGCCTTCTGCTCCACTCATTTTTTGTGCCCTTCTGCCCTCTGTTCCACTCGTTTTTGTGCCCTTCTGCCCTCTGTACCACTCGTTTTCCCCTCGTTTTGTGCCCCTTTTGCCTTCTGTTCCACTTGTTTTTTTGTGCCTTCTGCCCTTTGTGCCACTCGTTTTTCCCTCGTTTTTGCGCCTCTTTTGCCTTCTGTTCCACTCATTTTTTGTGCCCTTCTGCCCTCTGTTCCACTCTTATTTTTGTGCCCTTCTGTCCTCTGTGACACTCGTTTTTCCCTTGTTTTTTGTGCCCTTCTACCTTCTGTTCTACTCATTTCTTGTGCCCTTCTGCCCTCAGTTCCACTCGTTTTTTTTGTGCCTTTCTGCCCTCTGTGCCACTTTTTTTCCCCTTGTTTGTGTGCCACTTTTGCCTTCTGTTCCACTCCTTTTTCATGCCCTCGTTTTTTGTGCCCTTCTGCCTTCTGTTCCACTCGTTTTTTGTGCCCTTTTGCCCTCTGTTCCACTTGTTTTTTGTGCCCTGTGCCATTCATTTTTCCCTCGTTTCTGTGCCCCTTTTGCCTTGTGTTACCTTTGTTGTCCCTCACTGCCCTCGCCCCTGCAGCCCCGCCTCCTTGACTGCCCACTGCCCATTCGCTGCCCCCGCCTCCCAGTTGCTCCTCCCTTCCAACTCCTACATCGGCCGGTTGCTGTGCGGTGAGGAGAGCGACCCTTGACCCTCCACCTCCGCACAGCACAACCTGTGTCTCCCTGCCCCAGCTGCCGCCGCCGCTGCTGAAGAAAGTCGAGGCCCTCAACGACCCAAAGGCTACCACCTGCGCCTCACCCCTGGTGGCCAGTGGTAGGCTGTAGGTAGGTTTGTTCATCCTCTGCTTTATTGCTTTTATTCTATTGCCTGTATTTTCATTGTTGTGTCTGTGACTGCTGTTGTCTGTCTTCCCCTGCTGCCTGTACGTCATCCGTGCCCCTTTTTCTTCCCTCTGTTTCCCTCGCTGTCCCTGTGCTCTCTCTGCCCGGTCTTTCCTTCTGAACCCCTCGCTGCCCCCGTGTCCCTGCCCGGTTTTCCCTTCTGATCCCCTCACTGCCCCCATGCCTCTCTGCCCGTTCTGCCTTCTGTTCTTAGCTGCCCCTGTATTTCTGTATTTTGCCCTTTTTGCCTTCTGTGACACTCGTTTTTCCCTCTTTTTTGTGTCTATTTTGCCTTCTGTGCCACTCATTTTTTGTGCCCTTCTGCCCTCTGTTCCGCTCGTTTTTTGTGCCCTTCTGCCCTCTGTGCCACTCATTTTTCCCTCGATTTTTGTGCCCTTCTGCCTTCTGTTGCACTAATTTCTTGTGCCCTTCTGCCCTCTGTGCCACTCGTTTTTCCCTTGTTTTGGTGCCCCTTTTGCCTTCTGTTCCACCACTTTTTTGTGCCCTCTGTTCCACTCATTTTTTTCTGCCCTTCTGCCCTCTGTGCCACTCATTTCCCCTTGTTTTTGTACCCTTCTGCCTTCTGTTCCACTCGTTTTTTTCTGCCCTTCTGCCCTCTGTGCCACTTGTTCTTTTTCCTTCTGTTACCTTTATTGTCCCTCACCGCCCTCGCCGCTGCATCCCTTGTGGCGCCGACGCCTGACTGCCCACTGCCCATTGGCTGCCCTGTCTCCCGCCTCCCAGCTGCTCCTCCCTCCCACCTCCCCATATATGCCGCATACAGCGGGCAGTCCGCTGGCGCACCGGAGGCGCGCCTAAGGCAAGCCCGTCGCACCCATCTGCATCTGGACTGTGCCCAGCGCCAGAACCCCTGGCCCCCGCACCTGCCACGATGATCGCCGCAACTACGATGCCAGCACTCTGCACGCTCTCAACTCCGGACGGAGCCACACCTGCTTCAAGGTTGCCCCGAAACGCACACAGGCCCCCTTCACCTGCTGGAACTGCAGAGCCGACGAACCACCCGCCCAGAAAGACCCCAACCACTTCCGATGCATACTACTGAACACCCGCTCCGCTGGACCTGCTCGACACAACAACCTCGGACGTTGTCTTCCTGACAGAGACCTGGTTTAATGACTCCTCTGCACCCGGCATCGCCCAGATGGCTACAAGATCACCAGCAGAGACCGCACCAACGGAGTCGGAGGAGGAATCGCTATCGTCCCCAAGAACAGCATCAGGGTCTCAACTAGCACAGACGATGCGCTCAGCACCGCTGAACACATGCATTTCCAGATCCACACAAACCCTAACTCCACCCTCAGAGGTATCCTTGCCTACCGACCCCCCGGACCCCGCCCTAAGTTCAGCGACTCCATCGCTGACTTGATCAGCACGCACGCCCTGACCTCCACCGACTACATCCTCCTCGGAGACCTGAACTTTCACCTTGAGAACAACAATGACAACAACTCCACAACCCTGATCGATAACCTCGACAACCTCGGACTGAAGCAAGTCGTCACAACGCCCACCAACTCCGCCGGCCACACGCTCGACCCCGTCTTCTCCTCAAGCCTGCACGTCTCCGGCAGCCACACCACCGAACTCCTCCGGACCGCCCATCGCTGCATCCACTTCGCCTTCCAGAAACCCAGTACACACCACCGCACCCAACAGATCCCCCGCCGCTCCTGGATTAAAATCACCGAAGACCAACTACACACAAACCTCGCACTCAGCCCACCCACCGAACGCTCAAACACCGACGACGCTGCCCACAGCCTCACATGCTGGATCAAGGACTGCGCCAACCCCCTTGCCCCGCTGAAGAAACCTGCCAGCTGGTTCACCCCAGGATTCCTAGCCTCCAAGCAAGCCTGCCGGAAACTAGAGAAGAAATGGCACAGTGAACAAACTCCTGACATTCTCGCAGCAAACAAGGACGCCATCCGCAATCACCACCACCTCATCAGGGCGGCCAAGAGGACCTCCTTTAAAGACCGCCTCGACAACAACGCACACAATAGCAAGGAGCTCTTCAACATCGTAAAGGAACTCTCCAACCCCAGCTCCAACACCAACGACATCCCGCCGTTGCAAGCCCTGTGCGACTCCCTCGCCACCTTCTTCCACCGCAAGATAGCAGACTTCCACGACAGCTTCAACACCCAGACAGCCCCCACAGACAGCAACACAACAGACCCTCTGCACACCATCGACCACGACCCCCTGCTAGCCTGGGCCAGGGCGAGCATCGATGACACTATCAAGACCATGTGCACAATCCACTCCGGCTCTCCATCGGACCCATTCCCACACCACGTCTTCAACAGAGCAAGCAGCTCCATCGCACCCCACCTGCGCAACATCATCAATCTCTCCCTCAAGACCGCGACCTTCCCAGAGATCTGGAAACACGTCGAGATCAACACCCTAATCAAAAAAGGCAGAGGTCATCGAGAAAACCGTCAACAGACAGCTAACCCAATACCTTGAAGAAAACAGAATCCTGGACCCTTCCCAGTCAGGGTTCTGCAGCAACCACAGCACCGATGCTGCCCTCATCTCCGCCACCGACGACATCAGGACCCTACTGGACAACGGTGAGACCGCAGCACTCAGCCTCCTAGACCTCTCTGCAGCCTTCGACACCGTCTCCTACCGCACACTACGTGCACGCGTCCACGCCACAGAGACAAGGCTCCAGATTGGACCACCTCCTTCCTCTCCTGCAGAACTCAGAGCATCTGCCTACGCTCATTCCGTTCCAAAGCCTCCGAGATGATCTGCGGCGTACCACAGGGATTCTCCCTCAGCCCGACGCTGTTGAACATTTACATGGCCCCGCTCGCACACGTAGCCCGATAGCACAACCTCAACATAATCTCCTACGCCGACAACACTCAGCTGATCCTCTCCCACACCAAGGACCCCATCACCGCCAAAGCCAACCTCCACGAACGAATAAAGGCTGTCACCGACTGGATGAAGACCAGCCGTCTGAAGCTGAACTCAGACAAGATGGAGGTCCTCATGCTCGGCTCCAACCCTTCAGCCGGGGACAACTCCTGGTGGCCGATGGAACTGGGGGCAGCCTGACACCCATCGACCACGTACGCAACTTGGGAATCATCCTCGACTCAACACTCTCAATGACCAAGCAAGTCAACGCCGTCTCCTCCTCCTGCTTCATCACCCTCCACATGCTCCGCAAGATCTACAGATGGATCCTGACAGATACAAGATAGACAGTCACCCAGGCCCTCGTCAGCAGCAGACTAGACTACGGAAACGCCCTCTATGCGGAAGCCTCGAACAAGCTCATCAAACGACTACAACGCATCCAAAACGCCTCAGCACGACCGATCCTCGACATACCACACCATGGCCACATCACCCCTACCTCAGTAAGCAGCACTGGCTCCCCGTCAACAAGAGGATATCCTTCAAACTCCTCACCCATGCACACAAGGCACTCCACAAGACCGGCCAAGCCTACCTCAACAGACGGCTCTCCTTCTACATCCCCAACCGCCAGCTACCCTCCACCGACCTCTCACTCGCCACCATCCCACGCATCCGAAGAACAACCACCGGTGGGAGATCCTTCTCCCACCTCGCCGCCAAGACTTGGAACACCCTCCCACCGAGCCTATGACAGACCCAAGACCTGCTGACCTTCAGGAGGAATCTCAAGACCTGGCTGATCGATCAGTAGCGCCCCCGCTAGCGCCTTGAGACCCTCATGGGTATGTAATGCACTTTACAAATGATTGATTGATTGATTGATTGATCGATTGATTGCCGGATAGCTCTTGACTGCTTCTTCGATTTTTGACAAGCGGAGGAGTAATGCTGCAATCTCATTTGCTTGTGTCACTTTCAGCTCACGTATCTCATCCAAAATGAGATTCAAAATGGTTTTGATGTCATATTGGATGCTGATCCTGGTCTCTGAAAGCTGGTTTCTTACATGCTCTTCAGTGCTAGCTGAACCAGATCTAGCTGTTCTGCCATTGTGATGTTATCTGCCAGAGAGGCTAGAGTCTGGCCATCCATTTAAATCCCCTAATGTTGATCCAGGGGCCCAAGAGGTGAAGCAAATGCTTGGACATCTAGTGGCACGCCCACTTGTATTTTTTCCGTGGGTTCTTGCTCTCAGACTGGAGGTTGCGCAGGCAGTAGGGGTATTTTAGGTTTCATGAGTAATGGGTATTCCCTAGTTTTACTTTGAGGTATGCTGAAGGAGTCTTCCTTCGCAACCTCTTGGTTCGGCCTCTCCTCTAAATTTCCTGCTTTCCAGCTATCCTCCCAGCAATAACCCCTTTAGAGACTGAGCACAGCTAGTCAAAACTAGAGTGTCCTGGCCTAGAGTGGATTGGGCCGAGACTAGCCCCATAGCACCTAGTTCCACATTCAGCTTTTCCAGGTGAGGGGTTTTTGATATTTCCGGGGTTTGATCACCCTTAGTCCCCTTCCCGAGCTCCAACAGATCGTCTTCCGAGCTTGGTGGGCTTGATATTGTAACTGAGCCTTGACGGGCGTTCTGCAAGCGTTCAGCTCTTGCAATTGCTGAAGCTGTCTTTATGTGGGTCGTTCGAGTTTTTTACTTAAGACCCACACTTGAATCAACATGGGCCATTACATTGGCAATCTTTCAGTGCTTCCCCATCATAACAAGGGACAGGACAACAGAACCACATTGTCTTTCACAACCTCTTGCAAAGGAGAGAGCTATCCCCCTGGATACAGTGTGCTGAGCTGAATGGCAGCTGTCAGTGTTTACGTACGCACTAGAACTGACCGGCGGGGGTTCTAGAAATATCCCAAGAGTGGCAGAGAAACCTCCCCGGCAAACAATAAATGTTTCTGGGTCTTTGAGAGCCTATTTGCCTCAATTGCCAGTTCCTAAGTGAGAAGTGCCTTCAACCCTTGCAAAAGCACCTGTTTAGAAAAGGTGTGTGCGAAAAAGGCCGGAGACCCCCGAGAAAGCTCACCTCCACATGAGTCATAGATGAACGTGCCTTCCCCAGTAGGAGCTTAAATCGCCTTTTATCATATCTGTTGAATCCAAATAAATCTCCTCAACTCATGCAGTTACAGGGTTCCCCTAAGATTTTAACTCATCATTTGCCCTGTGAACTGTGTGACTATAGGAGCTAATATCCCTGCATGGGTGCCAGCAATCAGTAATGAGAGTGGCAGATCTCACCTGCACACTTTGTTGAGGCCAGGCCATCGGGCCCCGCGGCTAAGACCGGGTCACTTCACAGGGGGCCGTTCTCCACCGGTCCTATCCCCCTCCCAGCAGGATGGAAACTTGCATCTTGGCTTGTCTCCGCATGCTCACGGAGTCTCCTAAACCACAGCCATGCAGCGCTTCCAACTCTGCAACATAAACCTGCCACAACACCTTGTCAGCAGTTCTGCGAGCTCCGTACAAAAACCCCAAGGAGTTCAGTGCGAACTTAACAGAAGTCAAAGCAATACTGATCTTCCTCTCTAAGGAATCTGCAAGCAGAAATCAAAATGTCGGTTGGCAGGTCATATTTTACATTTCTTCCTTCTGAGCGTTAACAATGAGAATATGCAACTATGCTCCCGCGCCTGCATCCTCCATGGGATCCCATTAATATGCAACCCTTTCAAGGGGAGTTCAAGCCTTTTAATCCTCGTGCCAAACTTGCCGCACTCACTGTGTCTCCTGTGCCACAGCAATGCAGTGCTCCCAACTCTGCAACATATTACCACTGTACCACACTGCCGGCAGCTCAGCAGCTGCCTCTTGCTCCCGGCTCCATGGTCAAAGAAGCAACAACCGTCGAGACACAACCCTCAAGGAGTTCAGGGCGACGTTACCGGTGAGTTCTCCCGACTAAGGCACCAGACTCCATTCCATTTCTCTTCCTCAGCTCGGGAAGTCAGGAGTAGCTGTGTGAATTGGCAAGCTCCGTAGCAAGAGGCAAGGGTGAAGTGGTCACATGTGGCTAGGCTAGGCGGGATTCGCCGTAGCCATCCTTCACGGCCTGGGTTTACTCTTCATGACTGGAGAGCAGCTGGCTTGGTTTCCACCTGTTCATGTTATGTTTTGGTATGTTATTTTTATTTATACCGCGCACAGCTGCCCCAGCAAAGGGGCGTCCTGGCGCATTGATAAGGCAAACACAACACAGCACTAAAAAGAGACAGAAGGGAAATGAGACACATCATAGGGGCTAAGCAAATAGAAAGGTCTTGATAGCCCGTCTAAACTGAAGGAGCTCATCAATGGCCCGGATTTGCAGAGGAAGAGAGTTCCACCAGCTTGCAGCCAGGACTCGAAAAGAGCGGCCACCAACTCTACTCAATTTAAAACGCGGGACCACTGCTAAATTCTGACCCAGAGATCTAAGAGTGCGCGAAGGAACATAAGAAGTCAGCAAATTCTCTAGGATTTGGGGGGGATGTACCCTTGAGGATTTTGAATGCAAGGCAAAGAACCTTGAATTTAATCCTCTGCTGCACAGGGAGCCAGTGGAGAGAGCGCAGGGATTTAGACACCGAGCACCGCCTAGGCAAACCTGTCACCAATCAGGCCGCAGCGTTTTGAACTCGCTGCAGCCGAGAAAGTTCTGATTGGTTAATCCCCGCCAGTAATGAGCTGGCATAGTCCAGCCGAGACAACACTGATGCTTGGACCACCAGTTGTCTTGTGGGTGCCTCAAAGAATTTGAGGATTGGTCGAAGTCCTCTAATAATGCCATAGCAAGAAGCCGCCACCTTCTTGGTATGACAGATGAAACTGAGGGATGGATCAAGCCACACCCCCAAATTTTTTATCTCTGATGCTGGGGAGGGAGTCGCACCCAAGTCCGAAGGCCACCATTTGTCGCCCCACAGTGCCACCTGTTTACCAACCACCATAATCTCAGTCTTCTTGGTGTTTAACTGGAGACAGTTGGAATTCATCCAGTTAGCCACTGCCCGCAAACCATCGCAAAACCTGGGAGCCTCCAGATCTGAGTCCCCACTCAGTGTGACCGCCAGCTGCGTGTCATCTGCGTAAGAGACCATCGTCAGGCCCCACCGCTTGACGACCGCAGCCAGCGGTCTCAAATAAAGATTAAAAAGGGTGGGACTCAGCGATGACCCCTGTGGGACCCCCTGGTCTAACGGGTAAGATGACGACTTACCGGGCGGGATCGCCACCTGGAATGACCTGTCCGTCGGCGAGGCCAGAGACGCCCACTTCCTCAAGTCGCTGAAGCAAAATCCTGTGCGAGACCGTGTCGAAGGCGGCACTGAGATCTAATAACAATAGTGCCGCCGTCCGACCCGCATCAAGCACAGAACGCAGATGTTCGACCATAGAGAGAAGGGCCGTCTCCGTGCTGTGACCCGCACGGAACCCGTTCTGAGTAGGGTCAAGGATGTTAGCCCTACCAAGATGGTCTGAAAGAGTGGCATTCACGTGGGCCTCCGCAACTTTCGTGGCCCAAGGAAGTAAGGAGATAGGGCGGTAGTTTTCAGGTTTAAGGGGGTCGAGGGTCGCCTTCTTCAAAATTGGCGTGACTACAGCCTGCTTCCATCTGACGGGAACTACTCCAGAAGAAAGGGACAGGTTGATCAGAGACAGCACCGGGGTGCGACAGACCGGCGCCAAGATCTTAAGTTGGGCCGGTTTCAACGGATCTGCCAGAGATCCTGACTTGATTTTAAGGCTGAGAGAGTCAAACACCTCCATAGATAGGGGGGCAAGATGGAAAGACACTCCCCGTCACCTAAAGTGCAACCAACCCGCTCTAAAGTAGGGGAGCCCATAGGGAAAGTGCGATAGATGGCTTGCACTTTTTCATGGAACAATGAGGCCAGGCCCTCGCAGTGGACGTCCGAGCATATTTCTGTTGCGGTTGCTCTCTTAGCCATCAGGTCCTTTAATACTTTAAAGATGAGTTTCGATGGGTTAGCAGAATTCTGAAACTCATGGGCATAGAAGGAAGCTCGAGTTTGACACACTGCCCTGTGGTAGATCTTGATCTTAGCAAGATAACAAGCCTTCAATTCCGGGTCAAAAGACTTCCTCCATAATCTCTCGGCCTGTCTACAGGCCCTTTTAAGAGTTGCTAAGGCACTATCGTACCAAGGGCTCGGCTCCTTCCGACTACACTTGGACCAGCACATAGGGATCAGAGAGTCGAGGGCCCCAGAGATCCACTCACAAAAGGAGTCATATCCATGATCAACCTCAGAGAGAGGGCCTAAAGGAGCCTCCTCAAGCAGATGGTAAAAATCCTCCAATCTTAATTTGTGCCAATGTTGTTTGAGAACAAGTCTGTCCTGAGATAAAAAAGGAGATTCAGACAAGGAGCATGCCGTTTTCACAGCATGTGGTCTGTCCAGACCAGCTGGGAAGAACCAAGAACTCTAAAACCTTCTACATTTGTGAAGAAAGGGTCAAGAATATGACCTCCTCTATGTGTGGGAGTGGTAATCAGCTGAGAGAGCTGTAGAGCCTCAAGATCCGCCAAAAAGCTCCTGATGGAGGGTAAAGAGGGGCAGTCAAGATGGAGATTAAGATCTCCCATAACATTGAAATTAGCGCAACTTAGTGCCTCTGTACTAATATAATCAGGGAGAGCAGCCCTAAAAACATAGTCACAGCTCGGAGGACGATAAATTAATAAGCCAGAAAGGGTAAACTGGTGACTAAACGCAATTTTAAAAAGAGCGCCTTCACACCCAGAAAGTTTAGCGGCTTTCCACTCACAGGGGTAGCACCGTTTAGTGGCCATAGCAATGCCTCCACCTCTAGTCGCCCGATTTAAGGTAAAAATGGCATAATCTGGGGGGAAGGCCAGGTTAATTATCGAGGAATCAGAGTCCTGGAGCCAAGTTTCAGTCAGGAAAAGCACATCAGGGGAGCCATCAATGAGGAGATCATATACCTCAATGATCTGACGTTTAAGCTCCAGATACTCAGGTCCCGCTGTCCTACCTTCTTTTTATAAGGAGTTAAAAGCCCCAATGAACGAATAAGAGAAGGGGGCTCCAGTGAACAAGCACCACAGCTACAATGATAAGGGCCACATAGTGGGTCAACGGACGGGAGATCGCAGCGTATAAATCGATCCCGATTGGCCAGTAAGTCGGCCCTGTTGTAAATGATCGGAGGCGAAGTCATGATGTCCAGTCCCAGAGTCCGGCCGTGACCCGCGCTTCCTTAGCGCTGACGGGCGCAGACGGGCAGGACTCTGGCACGACACAGGCACAGCGAAGGCACGCCCGCTGCACGTTACCGCTGCACGGGTGAGGGAGCTTTAAGTAGGTGTCCCTGTGGTCGTCCGGAGCGCTAGACCGCTCCCTGAAGATGTTGCCTGAGAGACCACACCACACCACTCCAAAATGGCGCCCAAAAATTCCCCTCCACCCGGAACCGGACCCGCCGAAAAGCGGTGTTCGTCGATTATGGTGCAGGTAAGGGGGCGAAAATAATTCCCAGCTAAAAACAGGGGCTAAGCAACTAAATAGAACTTAAATGTCAGAAAGGAGCATTAAAATTAGCAGCGCGATAGTAGGAGCGCCAAGCGCAGTGCAGCATTAAATATTCTCATCAAAGGCATTCCTGTAATTGGTCGCCTTAAGTAGGCGTCCCTGTGGTCGTCCGGAGCGCTAGACCGCTCCCTGAAGATGTTGCCTGAGAGACCACACCACACCACTCCAAAATGGCACCCAAAAATTCCCCTCCACCCGGAACCGGACCCGCCGAAAAGCGGTGTTCGCCGATTATGGTGCAGGTAAGGGGGCGAAAATAATTCCCAGCTAAAAACAGGGGCTAAGCAACTAAATAGAACTTAAATGTCAGAAAGGAGCATTAAAATTAGCAGCGCGATAGTAGGAGCGCCAAGCGCAGTGCAGCATTAAATATTCTCATCAAAGGCTTTCCTGTAATTGGTCGCCTTAAGTAGGCGTCCCTGTGGTCGTCCGGAGCGCTAGACCGCTCCCTGAAGATGTTGCCTGAGAGACCACACCACACCACTCCAAAATGGCGCCCAAAAATTCCCCTCCACCCAGAACCGGACCCGCCGAAAAGCGGTGTTCGCCGATTATGGTGCAGGTAAGGGGGCGAATATAATTCCCAGCTAAAAACAGGGGCTAAGCAACTAAATAGAACTTAAATGTCAGAAAGGAGCGTTAAAATTAGCAGTGCGATAGTAGGAGCGCCAAGCGCAGTGCAGCGTTAAATATTCTCATCAAAGGCTTTCCTGTAATTGGTCGCCTTAAGTAGGCGTCCCTGTGGTCGTCCGCAGCGCTAGACCGCTCCCTGAAGATGTTGCCTGAGAGACCACACCACACCACTGCAAAATGGCGCCCAAAAATTCCCCTCCACCCGGAACCGGACCCGCCGAAAAGCGGTGTTCGCCGATTATGGTGCAGGTAAGGGGGCGAAAATAATTCCCAGCTAAAAACAGGGGCTAAGCAACTAAATAGAACTTAAATGTCAGAAAGGAGCGTTAAAATTAGCAGCACGATAGTAGGAGCGCCAAGCGCAGTGCAGCATTAAATATTCTCATCAAAGGCTTTCCTGTAATTGGTCGCCTTAAGTAGGCATCCCTGTGGTCGTCCGGAGCGCTAGACCGCTTCCTGAAGATGTTGCCTGAGAGACCACACCACACCACTCCAAAATGGCGCCCAAAAATTCCCCTCCACCCAGAACCGGACCCGCCGAAAAGCGGTGTTCGCCGATTATGGTGCAGGTAAGGGGGCGAAAATAATTCCCAGCTAAAAACAGGGGCTAAGCAACTAAATAGAACTTAAATGTCAGAAAGGAGCGTTAAAATTAGCAGTGCGATAGTAGGAGCGCCAAGCGCAGTGCAGCGTTAAATATTCTCATCAAAGGCTTTCCTGTAATTGGTCGCCTTAAGTAGGCGTCCCTGTGGTCGTCCGCAGCGCTAGACCGCTCCCTGAAGATGTTGCCTGAGAGACCACACCACACCACTCCAAAATGGCGCCCAAAAATTCCCCTCCACCCGGAACCGGACCCGCCGAAAAGCGGTGTTCGCCGATTATGGTGCAGGTAAGGGGGCGAAAATAATTCCCAGCTAAAAACAGGGGCTAAGCAACTAAATAGAACTTAAATGTCAGAAAGGAGCGTTAAAATTAGCAGCACGATAGTAGGAGCGCCAAGCGCAGTGCAGCATTAAATATTCTCATCAAAGGCTTTCCTGTAATTGGTCGCCTTAAGTAGGCATCCCTGTGGTCGTCCGGAGCGCTAGACCGCTCCCTGAAGATGTTGCCTGAGAGACCACACCACACCACTCCAAAATGGCGCCCAAAAATTCCCCTCCACCCGGAACCGGACACGCTGAAAAGCGGTGTTCGCCGATTATGGTGCAGGTAGGGGGGCGAAAATAATTCCCTGCTAAAAACAGGGGCTAAGCAACTAAATAGAACTTAAATGTCAGAAAGGAGCGTTAAAATTAGCAGCGCGATAGTAGGAGCGCCAAGCGCAGTGCAGCGTTAAATATTCTTATCAAAGGCTTTCCTGTAATTGGTCACCTTAAGTAGGCGTCCCTGTGGTCGTCCGGAGCGCTAGACCGCTCCCTGAAGATGTTGCCTGAGAGACCACACCACACCAGTCCAAAATGGCGCCCAAAATTCCCCTCCACCCGGAACCGGACCCGCCGAAAAGCGGTGGTCGCCGATTATGGTGCAGGTAAGGGGGCGAAAATAATTCCCAGCTAAAAACAGGGGCTAAGCAACTAAATAGATTTTAAATGTCAGAAAGGAGCGTTAAAATTAGCAGCGTGATAGTAGGAGCGCCAAGCGCAGTGCAGCGTTAAATATTCTCATCAAAGGCTTTCCTGTAATTGGTCGCCTTAAGTAGGCGTCCCTGTGGTCGTCCGGAGCGCTAGACCGCTCCCTGAAGATGTTGCCTGAGAGACCACACCACACCACTCCAAAATGGCGCCCAAAAATTCCCCTCCACCCAGAACCGGACCCGCCGAAAAGCGGTGTTCGCCGATTATGGTGCAGGTAAGGGGGCGAACATAATTCCCCAGCTAAAAACAGGGGCTAAGCAACTAAATAGAACTTAAATGTCAGAAAGGAGCGTTAAAATAAGCAGCGCGATAGTAGGAGCGCCAAGCGCAGTGCAGCATTAAATATTCTCATCAAAGGCTTTCCTGTAATCGGTCGCCTTAAGTAGGCGCCCCTTGGTCGTCCGGAGCGCTAGACCGCTCCCTGAAGATGTTGCCTGAGAGACCACACCACACCACACCACTCCAAAATGGCACCCAAAAATTCCCCTCCACCTGGAACCGGACCCGCCGAAAGCGGTGTTCGCCCACTGGGCTTGGTCCCTATGGGTTGTGAGCCATGGCTCAGCCTACTTGGACAACACTGTCCTACTCCCTTCTCTTATTCTTCTTCACAGGGTTTGGAGTTTGCTGCAGGGGTGTCACTTGTGCCCTGCCACATGATCTTGCCTGGCCTGTGTGCCTTGCAGGTTGGCCTAGTGCTTGTGGAATGGAACTTTGTAAAGTTAACCTCTTTTGTTTGGTGTGTTGTTCATTTGTGGGCTCACCCAGACATCATGTTCTGTATGTGGGTCCGTTTGTGCATCCTTTGCATGTGCTACACCTCTCCCCTTTGTCCTCCTAATGCCTCCAGATTACAAAAAAGAATAGGGCCTCCTTCTCTGAATGGGGTCTTTCTTCCCAGTTTGGCCCTTCTGCCCCCTTTCTCCTTTGGATGATGTTTGGCATTGATCTACTGCCTGTGATTTATGCTTTGATACAGCCCGGTCCAGGAGTGGAGTGCTTTTGTTCTGGTTTAGCACAGTATGGCGATTGGCTTTCTGTTGGGGTTCTCGGCTCACTCACAGTTTGGCTTGGTTCTTGTAGGTTGTGCTCTGTTTTTCACTTGGTGGGTCTGTTGGTGTGGCTCCTCCCTTCACATCATGGGTTTGAGAGAAATGGGCTTAACAACGTGGGCTGAGCCACATGCACAGTTTCCCCGCAAGCAGAACTGTTGTGTTGTTCCTATATATGATATAAAGGATCTGTGCGTTTGGATAGCTAACGGTGGGATTGGTGGCAGACAGATTCAGTGCACCCCCACTGAGTATGTTAGCATTTTTGTATTAGTTAGCTCACAGTGCCACTATAATCTCCTCTTACCAAGGAGAGAATAGATTCTGGCAACCTCAGAACATGACAACCCAGATCCCTTAGTAACGCAGAAACAATATACTACCTTTCGCTCAGTCACTCGTGCTCACTTAGTTTGTCTCAGAGATACACAGAATAAACATACTGGGCGTTTTGTCAATACAAATGTATTGAACAGTTGTTATTCTAGTGTAGAATAGATGATCTGCAACAACCATTAGACAGTAGCAGAGATATATGATAAGAAGTACTATGAAAGTAAAAGGATGGTACAGTTCTACCATTTTGCAGTAATCAAGAATATATACAAGTACAGAAGATACATGATAAAAAGTGCATACTCCTACGATGCCTCCCTAACTAGATGTACGTAAATATACCTAGCATCTGTGTAGGTGTTATGCCAACAATTCCTCTAGGATCTAGTCAACCCCATTACCTGAGAATGAGAGAATATGGGCCCGCCCTGGTCTCCAGTTGGTCACCCCGGAGGGATGTTAGACCACTGCGAGCTGGAGAGTCTGCATGCAGGAACCTCAGCATCTCTGGCCAGTGTGTCAGCCAGGAAGTCTCAGTCTCCTCTGTCCTTCTAAGCAAGATGTGATGTATATATACCCATAGGTCTCCCCAGGAGTCTTACCTTGCTGTGTTACTGTATCGGCCTAAAGGATGACTTCGGGCCTGAACTTTATACTGAAATTGTATACAGGAGATGGTAGACCTGATGTGCTTCCATGAAACCTCATGCATAATGTATGAGATTCGAACTAGGGAAAAACCTGCGTTCTGAATGCAGTGTCGTATCTAGGTAAAAGGTCAGTCCCTAAGAACCATTATGTATGTAATGTAGGGAAGAATATAGGTGAAAAATTGCAGCTACCTGTGCCTATATAGGGTACCCATATGGAATATAACAGAACCAAACTTGCCTTAACCACGCATATGCCTTACCCACACATATGCGTGGTTAAGGTAGTGCACAGTCTAGATGCTGAGATGGGCGGACACAGGAAGAGGAAGGATCGGAGTGGACGTGGACTGGTAAGTGGGGCTGGGCTTTGGTGGAGTGGGGTTCATTTTTAGGGCTCAGGGTTGGGGGGGTCAAAGTTGTTTTCAGGGTTGGGGTTCTGTTCAGTGCTGGGAGGTCAGGGTTGTTTTTAGGGCTAGGGGTGAGGTTGTTTTCAGGGTTGGGGGGGCAGGGTTGTTTTCAGGGGTGGGTTGCTTTTAGGGCTCCTGGCTGGTCGGGGTAGTTTTTAGGGATCTGGGGGGGGGGGTAGTTTTAAGGACTTGGGTAGTTTTTAGGGGTTGGTGGGGTAGGGGATGTTTTTAGGGCTCGGGGGAATTGGAGTCGTTTTTAGGGCTAAGGGCAGGTGGCCTCGGTGTGATCTTTAGCATACATCCCTTCACCAGTCATGCCTTTTCCATGAAATTGCATGGTAAAGGCATGCGTAATAAAGGAATGCGTTGTTCAGACATTCATTGTTTAGGCAGAGTAGTAAAGTGGAGAAGTGTGGCTCACTGTGGAGAAGTGTGGCTCACTGGTTAGAGGCGGCAGACCCGTAAGCAGAGAACGGCCCGGGACCAGGGTTCGATTCCCGACGCGGCAGGGTCGTGGACCATGGTCAGCGGACTTGATAATTCTCGCCTCGGTGCCTACTCTAGTCAGAGACCACACGCGGCAACTCTGGGCATCAGCTTGCCTCATCTTCACAACGGCCCCCCCAGATCGCCGGGGATGCTTGGTCGCACCTTAGAGATACCCATCTGGGACCATCTCTCAGGGTGAGCCAGGACGGGTTCCCCAGCGGTCGAAGCGTGGAGATACTCCTCCGGGAGTCGATTCCTAGCGCTATATAAACCCACAATTAAATTAATTAAATTAAATAAAGGTATGCATGGTTTAGTCATGCGTGCCTCTTTCATACCTCAGGGGGTAGGTTCTGCCAGCTTGCCTGGGCTTTGGCACATCCCCTTCCAATTTTAGCCAAGAGGTTTTGGAGGTGGCTTACTCTTTTCCTCCCCCCTCATAGTGAGGCTTGATTTCATTGCGCCTCTTGGTCTTCTGTGGCTGTGCTTTGATTGCTCTCTCTTGGATATCGAGCTTATAGTCACACATTCCTTATCCTCAGAAGTGCCTGTTGCCCGTTCGGGGCACTTGCATGTCTGACAATTCGGATTACTCTTAACTCCCTCCAAACTAATCTGAGGAAGTCTACCCATCTTAATACTTCTTCTATCACCACCAGCCTCAGAAAGTACTGGTGCTAATAAAAAAGAAAGCAAAGATGTTGCATCAGGGCCTTGTTCTGGGTGTTCTATAGTGCCTCATTTTAGCTATTATTCTGTTTAAGGCTTGCTATATGTTCGCAGTATACTACTCTCTTTATGTTTTGTATTGCTTTTTACAGTAATTAGTTATACATTCTTTCCTAAAGATATGCTTAACATGCATGTTTATTCTTATAGGAAGAGCCTAGAAACGTTTTGTGTTGACTTAATTTCAGGCTTTTCAAAAGAGCAAAACAGGCTTTCTGTACACATGTAAAACATCAGGTCAATACATTTGCTTATTTATTGTTTCAATTATTTGTCAAAATTGGATCATGCTTAAGTTAGATTGGGATTTTTAAATATTGACCGCTTTAGTGAAAGCAACGGAGTAACAGCACGATATAAGCTTTGGTACAGGTCTGCTACTGTCAACATTACAATGCACTAACCTACAACCTCTGAGTCACCCTCCTCTGCCACGTCAGGATATGTAGATAGCAGCACACAGGAATGTGAGAAGCAGACACTGTGGGCATGAAGACAAAGCAAATCTTCCACGTTCCCAACTCCCATAGTTCCCAGTGACACTGGAGCCGTGGATGGTGGGAAGGAGAAACCACCTCAGCTCCTGTGACTCCCTCGGCTGTTCCAAACTAAATAAAGCACATTGGCAGAGAAGGGGAGAATCGTGATGTGCCAGTTGCTACAGAGACAGTGGTCTCAGCAGCAACTGTTACATACACATGGCAGGAGTTTTGATAAGCTTTGAAGCTTCCAAGCCATGACAGGTTTTCAACTCCCTGTTTCCTGGGAGGCTTGTTTCCCCTAAGGGTATTACGGCCTCATGCTGGTATGTTCAAACAGCTTCATAGCCCAAAGTTTTTGGCAATAATGGTCATTAGTCAATTTCAATTTCAAACAAGCTTTATTCGGTTTATAAAAATATAACCATAAATTGAATTAGTCATTAATCCCGAGTTGTAGACCCTCGCATTCAGCTCAGGCCTATGACAGCAAGCACAGCCCGCTATGACGAGCCATAGGCTATGATAAAAACATAGGACTGCTGAGAGCTTCACTAAAGACAATGAAGTGGCTTACGACCAGTAATGACAGGTACAAAACTTCTTCTCCAACATCCCAATGTTTGTCTTTCTGTTTCTCGCTCTTTAATATTAAACATTACATCCCAAGGGGTGGCATTAAAATCTTTGATATAGACCTGTGACTTGGGCCAATAACTCAGGATCAGGGCCTCTAACAAAAAATATAGCCCTCAGCTAGGTACCAATACGATGACATAAGCATTGATTTGATGAAAACAAAGATGAACAGCAGTTCATATAATTTCTAGGAATATCTAAAATAAGAAAAATGAAATAAGAGAATGTAAAATCACATCTGGATCTTACCTGCTCCCAGGCAAAGATGTGCTGATTGAAATAGAATTGTATTTGCTCGTTGGCAATATTAATACACAGCTGTTCAAATGAATTCCTTTTGAAGTTTTCGAAGCCAAAGATATCAAGTATTCCAATATTTAAGACATTATCGTCTTCACTGGCAAAAAAAATGCGGAATTAAAAAATGTACTTCATATCATAAGTAATCTCTTTTAATAAGTAGATCAACGTATTCAGAGCTTTTCTTTAACATCATTTTAGAAGCAGATACATTGATTTAAAGCATTTACTGAGGCTGCAAGAGATACAGCAATGGGAGTGCATTCCATCGTGTAACTGTTCATATAGTGAAATATGTGTTTTTACAGTGAGTGAACTTCCTTTCAGTGTAATTGTTGACCCCATGTTCTCTAGAGCTATGTGAGTACGGATTTATTTTACACATTCTGATCTCAATCATTATATACACTTATTACAATCAGGATTACTTTGGAAATGCTAATTCAGACACAAAAATTATCTTAGCAAATCTTAAAATCTTGATTCAGGTACAAACTACTAAGAGTCACAGGAATTTCTGCACCCCCAGGTTTTTGCCCGTTGGAATATGTGCACGAAAAAAAACCGCACAGCTTGAATTTGCATAGGTGGGTGAGATGCTTTATCTCCCATTCTGATGCAGACCTTAGGATATTGTGATTCAAACACCCCATGGTATTTTCACACCAAACCCTTGCAGGACATAGATTCTAGGATAAATTGTAAAATCTCCTTATGTCGCATTTGCCTTATCTCCCAAAAGTTTAAAAAGGTGGTAAATGCAACGGAAAGAGCTATACATATACAGAAACATTGTATATGTTTATTTTGCTGTCAATGAGCAGTATCCTCATTCAGTGTGTATTACTTGAAATGTCAATCAGTTAACATTTTATGCATTGCATTCTATTTTTATTTTTATCTGAGGTGTTTGTGGTATGTATCTGCATTACAATTATCTACAAAGGGCTGCTTCCAACTGTGACCACAGTCCTTTGATAGTCCGAAGCAAAACCATACACCAAAATCTAGACATCCAAAAATGTAAACACCCCGAAATGTACATCATGTGGTTCTCCCTCAAATTGATCTTGTGCACTAAGGCATCCTACCAAACATCAATTAGCACAGCAAAACAGTTCAATAAGTAATGAGGTCCCTTTCAATAAATGAGTTCTGGGTCAATGAAAAGTTAAAGGGTTTGATTGCAAAAATCAAAAATAAGCGATAGAAAGTCAATGCTACGAAGCCTCTGAGATGCAAAGTGATACAGAAAGTCCCAAAGGAGTAGCAAAATCAAACAAAAGGTCTGACAGCACTCCTAGTAGTATCTAGAACAGCTAAAAAAAAATCACTGCCTGACCCTCAAGATGAAGGGGTTCTTATACACAACCCTTATATAGAAAATCAGGGAAACTGCAAAGTTATCATGTGTGATTGAAGGTATCTGTATCTAATCTGAAAAGGACTGAAATACCTTGGAACACAAACATCATCCCAATTCTTCATCTTACAAATTAGTTTGACTGGACTCCACAAAGCCTGTGAGGAAAAGAAGCATGTGGGGGGAGCAGGAGTGAGTTACAGAGAACATCCATATTGGCCAAAATGATGCTCCACATAGAAATGTAAAAGACAAAGAGATGATGGACGGAATGCACAGCAAATCAAACATTCACCCCAGTCAAGAGATCTGGGTTAAATCCATCATTAGTTTGCTCTCCATGCCACCCCAGTTTTGACCCAGCCATATGCAAATCAGTCTTAACCCTGTGCCTCATGGGAACAGTCCAGCCCGAACTACCAAGCCAGGTCCTCCCTGGACCGGAAACAAGCATCCTGGGAACGGTTTTGGGGCATCACCCCTCATCTCTATGTGTTTACTTTTAGAAAATTGACATTTTCTTGTCCTAACAATTTGATGTTATGTAAAGGTTCTTGTAAAGCGCAACTAACACCTAACGTTTTTTTGGCGCTGTGAGCAAAAAGGAGACAGAGAAGGAACTGTCAGGGCGGAAGAGAAAAGAGAGGAAGACCTAGTTGTGTGCTCTGCGGAACAGATGGGTTTTAAGAACAGATCTAAAGTGAGTATAGGAAGTAGTGAGCCTGCATTCTAAAGGGAGGGCATTCCAGAAAGATGGAGCAAGAAACGAGAATCTAAGCCCTCCATGTTTCTTGCGTTTGAAGACAGGTGTCTTGAGTAAGGCCAGATGAGAAGAACGGAGGTAGCGGGGAGGAGCATAATGGTGAAGTAGAGAGGAGATGAATGACGGACCAAGGCCGGCCAGGGCCTTGAAAATGGTGCAGCCTAATTTAAAATTACAGCGCTCGGCTACAGGGAGCTAGTGAAGTGTCTTTAACAGGGGGCGAACATGCTGATGCCTAGGCTGGCGGAAGATTAGCAGGGCAGCCTGGTTCTGAACCAGCTGCAATCGATTCAGCTGGTAGGCAGGGATACCAACATAGAGAGAGTTGGCGTAATCTATTCTGGAGATAACCAAAGCCAGTAAGGTCAGGGTGAGGGCCTCTGTGGTGAGAAAGCGGGCAATTTTGCGGATTTTCCCCAAATGAAAGAAGCTGGAGGAGACCACAGCATTAATCTGGGGCTTCAACGAAAGATCATTACAAATGATCACCCCCAAACTTTTGGCTGAGTCAGCAGGGCGAGGGTGGAGACCCAGGCTGATGGCCCAGAATTTGGGACTCCACGGGTTGGCTGCACCCCCGACAAGAACCAGTTCGGTCTTATCGGGGTTAAGTTTGAGATGGTTTGCCCCTATCCAGTTACTGATGTGACACAGCGTGGACTGGAAATTGTGGATGGATTGGGGCAAGGGATCGATGTCAAAGATCAACAGGATGTCATCTGCATAATTAAATGCAGTGACATTACTACCTCGGTAAGACCGGATGAGGGGGGTAAGGTACAAATTAAAAAGGAGGGGGGAAAGGGAGGAGCCCTGAGGGACGCCACATGTCAACCCAACTTATCGGCAGCGAACTGGTAGAGCCGGACAGCCTGATGGCGATTGCTCAAAAAAGAGCGAACCCAATCAAGGGCAGATCCCTGGATGCCGGCCTCCCTGACACGGCCGACCAGAATATCATGGTCGACCGTGTCAAAGGCGGCCGACAAATCCAGGAAAACCAAGGCCTGGCTGATATTAAGGTCCGCTCCCCTCCGCAGTTCCTCCATCACTGAAAGAATGACCGCTTCAGTAGAGTGGGCAGGTCTGAAGCCAGCCTTTTGGGAATCGAGGAACTGCGTACACTCGATGAATGAACTCAAAACGTTGGTGACATGGGCTTCAAGTATCTTACTAAGGTAGGGAAGTAGGGAAATGGGACGAAAGTTACTCAAAAGGGATGGGTCAGCATTAGGTTTTTTAAGGATGGGCACCACTTCAGCAATTTTAAAAGAGCTGGGGACCAGGCTCGCTTTGAGTGAGTTATTCAGAAGTGACAGTGGGGGGAAAGGACAAGCAGTGAAAGCGTCGCGCAAGACATGGGGAGGGCAGCAATCAGTGGGGAATCCGGAAGCAACCTTATTCAGCAAAACTAAGAACTCGTCGAGATTGGGGGTATTTGAGTGATTTGCTGAGAATTAGAAATAGCGGGGATGGTAGCAAAAATGTCTGGGTCGGAGGGAGCAAGAGAGGAAATACTATTTTTAATGTTAACAATTTTATCAATAAAAAACTGATTAAGGGAGTCACAAAGTGCTCGAGAAGGGAGGGGTTTAATAGTGATCCTATATGGGTGCGAGAGTTCCTCTACAATAGAGAAAATTTCTTTAGCTTTAGATGCTGAATCTAAGATCTTCTTAGAAAAGTATGAGGTTTTAGCTTGCAAGATAGCAAGTTTGTACTCTTTAAGCAGGGTCGTAAATACCAACTTTTTGTCAGGGGCATAGTCACGTCGCCAGCCGCGCTCGGCCTGCCTAAGTTTAAGCTTCATGCCTTTAAGTTCCTCAGAAAACCATCTTTGCGCATCATGAGGGCGCTTTAACCTAACCTGTTTGAGGGGAGCTACAATATCTCTAGCTGATTCAAGCAGTGCTTCAGACCTAATGCTTGGGTGTCAAGGGAATCGCAGTCGGGGGGGGGGGAGAGGCTCTGAGTAAGGTTACAAATTCACCAAGATCAGCCCTATTCCAATTTCTGGCAGGAAGATAACCCTCAAGGACCCGACTAGCACAGGAGGTAACAGTGAGGGAAAAGGTAATGATGGAGTGATCCGACCAGGAACAAGGAAGGATATGGGGAGTAGAAATGTCCAGGTTGGAAGTCCACACCTGGTCAAGAATGTGGCCCTTAACGTGGGTTGCCGAGTTGATATGTTGGGAACAATTCATACCAGTTAAAAAATCGGAAAAGGTGGAGGAGCAAACACTCTCTCTATTGTCAGAGGGCCAATAATTAAAATCCCCTAGAATCAATAATTTTGTGTTATTAATGACCAGCTGAGAGAGCATATTGCCGAACATTGCCGGGAAGTTAGGCATCAACTGAGGGGGTCGATAGACCAGGACACAGATAAGAGGTAGCACTGGGGCTTCCAATCTAAGAACAAGGTAGTCGACCAGAGGAATGCTGGCCACCGCCAATGAAGAGAATCTAATAGGATGTTTGATGATAGCTGCCACCCCGCCTCCCGACTTACCCAGGGCTCTGTTAGCTTGAAGAACATAATAACCCGGCGGGATCGCTGCGAGGATGCCCGGAGAGGACTCCTCATTAAGCCATGTCGCTGTAACAAATAACAGATCGGGTTTTTCAGAGTCCAAAAGTTGAAAAATTTCCAACTGGTGCTTGACCAGTGAGCGGGTGTTAAGGTAGCTCTCTGCAAACTTAGACTTAACAGCCCTTTTAGTGGAGGAGAAGAGGGCAGTCGGGGGAATCGGAGTAGCCGATGGTAATGCCATTGCCAGAGGGGAATCGAATTTGGGGAAAACCTTTCTGGGGCAGAACAGTCCCAGAACAGTCCCAGTGAGTCTAGTCTGGGCAGTATGGTGGGACAGAGGGACCAGTGGGCATGCAAGCGTTGATGTTTGCAGTCTGTATCCTGGGTCACATGACGAGGTCTAGCTGGCAGTTGCTCCTTGTGTATTGCTCCCAGACAGTGAGACAGAGGGAAGCTAGGTGTTCACAGGATGGGGTTTTTTCTGACTTAACAAGACAGACAAACGGTCTCCTACCATACTTGCATATCACAAAGGCTCTGCCTGAGCAGTCGCAAAAAGGGTGTGCCATGAGTCTTTTGTATCCCCATACATGGTGGGGCAAGGTCATGGAGCAAGGGAATACCTTATACCTCAGGGGGGTGGAAGCCTCTAGAAACTTATCCCACTCCAAAGTGGACCCCAGTCATAAATATTGGACTATAGACTGTTGCAGGGTTTCTGTACTCACACAGAACTGTGCACAGAGGAGTGGAACCTCGGCAAATTAGGATGTCCCAAAACTTACCTTAGCAACCAACTCACCCCTTACCGAGCTAGCTACAGTGTCTCATTGGACATATCAAACACCCAATGTTTAGACAAACCAGAACATGAACTTACAGTACCTCAGGGTACGTGGGACTCATGAACACTCTTTCGTTATATTATCATTACAAACCAGAACATGGAGTAAAGAAGACACATGTGCATTTGAAATGTTTATTTACTAATGCCGTCTTCTCAGGCGCAGTATCTTTGATAATACAAGTATACTTATTATCAGTAGCAAAATTATCAGCATAGTTACTAAGACATAAAAAGCGAATGGTGACAGCATGTTAACATGCTGTAATGAATAAGAGTTAACAACACTTATATCTCACCCTCCCTAACACATATATTATATTATTATCTAAGAAGGTCTCTTTGGGTTGTTTTAGGGCGGGCCCATACCTTAGTGTCCTAGCATGAAGGAATCACATCAGCATACACCAGCTCTCTCTGCATGTGCACCGCATCAAGTGTGTTAACAATTCTCGTGCAAAGCAATATCAATCCCGCCTCAAGCCCAAGTTGGCAAAGGCTGCACTTGTGTTATGACTATGAAGGCGTGGAGATCAGACCTCATAACAATTCCATATCGTGTTGCTCCTGAAACTTCAGCACTCTCCGTGCAGACATGTTTTATTAAACAAAGCAGATATCAGAGCAATAACATATTATTCTCACATTCACCACGGCAAACTACTAGGTTGAAAGCTAAGTCAACAAATGAGGGTCGTGTGCAGAAGTTGCACGAAAGGAAAAATGGCGTTTAAATCTCAAACGTACCTATGCTAACTTAACACGATATAGGGATATATAGGAGTTATACAACACCCCCCCATGATCCGAGAACGGACTAAATAAGGTAACAGAAGTGCCATCACATGAGAGCAGAATCCATTTATAAGCGAGCATGAATATAAAAATTAATGCTAAAAAAAATAGCCAATAGGCAAGCAAAAAATAAAATGTCTTGACCAAAAGTCAATAAAATCAAGGAAATGCTATCAATCAGCATGTCAATTTGAGGCAGTGTCTATGATAAGACCGTATATGAAAAGTAAGCTGCAACAGCCTCCAGGAGGAAGTCACTGTCCTCATCCGAAAACAGTTCAGCCATCCAATTTAAAAGATGAAAGGAACATACGTGATCTTCCAGCACCGGATCCTCTATAACCATCAGAGGACAGCTCGGTGGGTTCTCAAGAAAACTTAGTTCCAAGAAATTTTGCGCTGCCGACAACACATCCCAGGGACCCATTAGTCCATGTGCCACCGCCAAGGCCATAACCCTTTCGTCAGAACAAACCAACTCGTGAGCAATGATAGGACTCATCAGTTGATCAAAATCGACGTCAGAAGATGCTGGTCCGCAGAGACACAAATCAATGGCCCAAAGGAAATCACAGGTCAGACAGCGAAATACAGGCTGGACACAGGTGAAATAGGAGAACCGAAAAGATAATCCAAACGCCGTGCTTAGAGTCGCTAACGGCAGTGTGCCATAATAATCAAGCATGCGGTTGCGAAACCGCGTCAGTAGTAGCTGTGCGTGGTCTTGCACATGAAGGGCATCCATATTTAAAAAGGCAGAAAACCACCAATGCGCCAGCCGCTAATGCAAGCAAAAACGGGAACCCTCCAAACAAGGATGAAAAAATAGAATGGAAGAAAGCAGGGATGACTCCAAAAATCTTCTCAAAGGAAGTCACGAGACCACCGCTAACAACTTTAAAAAAATGTGCTAGTCCCGTTGTGGAGGATGCGTTAAAGATTGAACGGACCATGGCTCCGAAATGCAAGGGCAAATCAGTGTTTAAAAGAGCCTGAACCTCCGTACGGGTGTTAGCAATGTGAAGCACGAAAGTTTCACGGGCCGAGCTCAAGGCCACCTCTTTCTGGGACAATAGAGCTCTTATTCTAGCCATGCCGCTGAATTCTGCTCCCAAGGTCGGTATCTGTGGCCAAATGGAAGACTCCCTATGTTCACGTGTGGGAGGATAAAGAACATTTCTGCAGCAAATAACTCGCTCACTAACCGTTACTATGAAAGCTATACCTTTAATTAAACCACAGCAGTTTTCATTATTGAGCATTAAATAACTACCATTCTCTAACAATTTAAACGTGGGGATGATAGCAGGAACTGGCGTGCCCTGTAAAACGCAAGCCATATTCGGTCGGTCCTTGTTACATGAACCGTGTAACTGTATGTGTCTGCACATTAAAGAATGATCTGGCGTCTCAGTACACTCATCCCCTGTTAGATAAACCTCTTGTTCATCCTTGAAACATCTGTATGTGTATGGGAGTGACCAGACCTCATGAAGAAAACCGCTACCTAAGGGTTCAAAACGACCTATTGGCACATATTTCATACAATTTGAAAACTTATATAAAGCAAAAGGCAGCGTTATTAAACCGTGGATAAGCCACGTAGCAGCAGTGGTCTCTGCCACAGAGAAAGGTAAAGATTCCAATCTTTCAATATGTAGCATAGAAAAGGAAGCATCACGCATTGAAAGCAAGCGTTGTTTGTCTGTCAAATTAAACGGTGCAAATAAAGAGGAAACGTTCATGTATCCCCAAGGAACTTTACCCATTTTTAGAGTCTGTAGTGTCCATGCAAACTGCATGATTGAACGTAATTGATTTTGACCATGGTATAATACAGACACTTCATCATGCACAATATCAACAACAGACGACACAATATTATCTAATGTGTAAATTCTAGAGGAAAGTACGTTAATGCTATTGTCCACAACTGCAAGAACTTTCTCAAGATTTGCCTGATCAATTGCCCTAAGGCGTGAAGCAGCCTCAATTTGTGAGAGTTTCCAAATTTCATTGTAAACACCATATAACCAGCGTTTCGACCTGCCACTAGCTGGGCCCTTAATGAAATCATTCAAATCCACATCTGCATTCAGTTTGGAAAGGTGATATTTAACCGCAGGTAAAGTTGAATGTTTCAGCCAAGCTTGACACAACTTGCCCACAGAGTAAGAGGTGACAGTATGACTCAAATCAAAACGGGGATCAGATCTAACAGCCCTAAAACCGTCAGTCATATTTAAAAATCTCTTTTGGCAAGAATCAGCACTACGGTGCCAAAGCAGCCAACCCTTGGGGTTCATACTGGAAATGTTAAAGGAGGAATTCAGAAGCAGAGCCTGTATTTCTCTAATGGACAATTTAGTAAAATTACTCCAATTCTCATATTCCTCCAACTCCGGGAGAGACGGGGTGTTTAACCTTTTAGATGTAGCCAATCCAAAGCACGTGGTCTGGGAAATGGTTTCATTTAAAAACCACATATGATTTGGGATGAGACATGCACGGTGCAAAGCCTCAGTGCCTTGTACCTGCCAGGCCCTTGAGCCCCAAACTGCTTTAAGGTCTATGGTATCCTTCCATAACTCATACCCTCCAGTAACTAATTTATCCAGGAAGGCCTTTGAATATAACAATTTTGTATTTGTAAGTCGAACCTTGGACAGTGGCTGTTTGTTAAATTTAAAATAAAATGACTCGGGATTGGACTGATTAAAGTCAGTGAAATAAGTATACTTTTTAAGAAACGTTTCTGAACTTCCTTGTTTTGGTGCTGGGCAATGTTCCCACTGAGTAAAATTAACCGCATCCCTTCGGGAAGATGTCTTGTGTAAGAAGTGATTGCCATAATGTTGGTAACAGAACAATTCACCATAATTAGCAGATTCTAAATATAAATCCTCAGCATCAAAAGCAGCATAATATTTCAAATCAGAAAACAAACTTTCCACAGCATTAACATCCCAATCATCAGAACGAATGTTTTGTTTCACCACATCCCCCATATTAACTCTTAGTACATTAGGGACATTAACGACTTCCGTTGGACCATGAATCTGAAAACGAACTGCATCCCACGCGATTCCATCCAGAACAGGCCATGCTGTGATGTTAACCAAAGTCAAGTCTCTTTTTAATCTGTGTGTAGAATGTGAAGAGGAAAGTGGGGCCAAAGTTCCATTCAAATGAGTAATGCAAGTTCTCTCCTCGACATAGTGTCCATTCATAATCCGAAAAAAATAAAACACAAAACCAATTGACATAAAAAGGTAAACTGAAAAAAGGACCAGCCAAATGTATATCCAAGGAGGTATCAAAAAATGTTTTTTAAACAGGCTGGCATATACTGCAATTTTAGAGGGTTTTTTCGAGGCAAGGGAAGCAGAGTCAAATGAAAATCTGGATTCCGTGGCTAAACGAGCTTGCAGGTCAGGCATGGACAAATCAGTGGGGTATGTATAGTCTGTCTCATCAAGGGTAGTTCCTGGTAAGTTATTCAATAATGGACTGGAAATAGCAGGTAATTCGATGGCCACCTCAGGTTCATTATTAGAAGCAGTGGGCATAATTGAATTTCTCACAATGGAAGGACAGGAAACAGCCGGTGTCATGCTAAGAAGAATCGGCCACTCTGTGTATCTTGACATTGTCAATAGAAATAAACCTGTTTTCCTTACGACCTGGAAGTGGTGGTAGAATGACTGTTCTTGTGCCCTTCACTCCAAGCACTGGGACTGGAGCTCGATAGGAGGGACCAAACTCTTTCTTGTTGTCGATCTTCTCTCGAACCAGTTCTCCAACTTGGGGTAGCCAGCCAACTACCGGGATCTGCAACGCATCATCCGATGTGGAGGGCAAATGTTCCTTTGCAAGAGTGTCTCTCGTCTTTTGTAGATTCTGTAAAACATTGCAATGTTCATCTGCGTCAAAGGAAGTGGCGCGAACCACCGAGTCTAGACCGTCAAGGTCAGGGACGAACATCTTGATGCCAAAGAGCATTTCGTATGGGGTCCGCCCACCCAGAGACCTTCTAGGGAGATTATTAAGAGCACGCTGCACGCCATAGAGGTGGGCCAGCCAGTTTCTGCCAGTGCCTATAACTCGGGCTGTCAAAGATTGCTTTAAATCACGGTTCATTCGTTCAACTACACTATTACCCTCGGGTCTGTAGGGTGACGAAAACTTGACTTGGACCCCCATCGAAGTCATGGCATCCTTATACGCCTTAGAGGCGAAAGCCGGACCCTGATCCGAATGGAAGGTACCACAGGCAAAAATCCCTATAAAGATACGCAAATCTCTGATGACAGTCCGGGAATCAGCGCTGCGATGTGGCCATAACCACACAAAGCGTGTGCATGAGTCAACTGCTACTAAGATGTATTTATACGCAGTATCAGATGAAAATGGACCGCAGTGATCTAAATAAACACAGCCTAGTGGTTTATTAGAAATGTACAACTGAGTCTGAGGCGGACGCGTAGCAGTTGAAGGTTTAATCTGCTGGCATATGTCACAAAGAAGGACATAATCACGCGTCTGTTTGTACAGTCCCCGCCACCAGAAACGTTGTTGTAGTTGCGTTACAGTGGCTGAGACGCCCGCATGCGCAGACGCCACACCTTCATGAGCCGCTGGAATCAAGTCTGTTCTGCGATCCGAGTTGGGAATCAGCCGTTCCCCAACATCAGGAATTGTCACAAAAGGAACCTTTTCGGGACTTAAGTGGTATTTATACTTCGAAGGGAATCCCGAAGGATGTTTACTTCCCTTCTCAGAGGCAGCAACCGCTGCCAAGATGTCGCTATCAATCTTGGTTTTAGACCTAGTAACTGCTGCAACTAAGTATGTAGATACTGCTGATTTCGCCGCTTCATCAGCAAGCGAGTTGCCAAGAGCGTGTACTCCCACGCGCTGATGACCGAGAGTATGAATCACATAAACGAGCGGCAACATAGCCTTAAGCTCTGCCACTCGAACCCAGATCATTTTATGTTTTATTGTGCTACCCTTGGAATCACGAAAGTCATTTTGAATCCAAAAGAACAAGTTTTCATTGTAAGACTGGACACAGTAGTAAGAATCACTTACAATTAGAGTAGTAACACTTAGATCTGCGTACTCCAAAGCTAGTAATAGAGCACGAAGCTCTGCTAATTGTGCAGTGCAATCGCCCAGGGGCAACGTGTGTACCTCCCTGGAAATGAACTCGTCATTCAACATAGCACCGACCACAATGGCGCATGCGGAAACGTAGGCATGTTTAGAGCCATGCGCAACCTGCGCCGACCCATCAGTGTAAATGATGCAATGGAAGTCCTCCAAAGGTCGCATCGCCAGAGGAGCAGGATGAACGAATTCATACTGCAAGTACTCTTGTGACCGTAAGGAGGCGTCAAAAATAAACATGACATCTGCGGAAGACAATGACGCAGCCCACTGAATCCACCGAGGGTGCAAAGCCTTTGAATTTGGTACACTGGCTTTCGTGACTGCCTCCAAATGAGGACAGGGTGTTACCACTAGCATGCGTTTCCCCTGTGACAGAGCACGTTCTTTTAGAATTGCCATCTGTACAGCAGTTAAAACCTTTTCTATGGTGGGAAACCGCATCTCAGCCGAGGTGTACAAGTGTGACTTGTAAGCAATAGGTACTGTGTCACCTTCATTAAAAGTAAGGTAGGTGAAACCCACCGTCCCAGGAATTATTCTTATTACCAGGTTGGTGTGGTTATCACGAGTCAGTAAATATTTAGAAGCGAGCAGATCAGCCTGCAAGGATTGCAAAATGGCTGAATGCTCAGGCAGCCAGCATGATTTTGAGAAAGTTGGTTGTATCAAAGCATACAGAGGCTTGACACGCTGGGCATATTCCGGAATGTAAGTTCTGCCGAAATTCAAAAAGCCCAGTAAGGATTGTAATTTCTTCAGTGTTGTTGGTGCGCGCAATTGTGCGCACTTCTCCAAGAAGTGAGGAGCCAAACCTCTACCTTCATTGTTGAGCTCATAGCCCAAAAACAACACTGTATGTTCAGCAATGTGCGATTTTGCAAAGTTGAATTTGTAACCCATGTCTGCGAAGTTGCAAACAAGAGAATTCACACGACACAGATGCTCCCAAATATCGTCGTCTGTGAGATATATGTCATCCACATACGAAAAAGCATCAGGGTCGAGTGCCTCCAGAATAGAGACAATTCGAGCGGTAAATACTCCAGGAAAATTCATGTAGCCCATTGGAAGACGCCGGAATTGCTTTTGGACTCCAGCGCTTGTAAAACTGGTCCATTGGGAGCTAAAGCTGTCCAATCTGTGGGCATAAAAACCATTGGATATGTCAAGCGTTGTCTTGAAACGCTTACGCACGAGACTATCCACTAGGGCAGAGCCGTGGGTATTCTGTACTGCACAGTTACGGCAATGCGAGTTCAAATGCCGGTAATCCAAAACCAAACGATATGATCCGTCAGGTTTATTCACAGTAAAAAGGGGATTATTCATCGGTGACACACACGTTTCAATAACTCCCTGATATTCCAATTGTTCAAGGATTTCTGCGACGGAAGATTTTGCTTCACGTCGAATGGGATATTGAGGTTGAGGCTGCGGCTGAGACCGCAACGGAATTTCGTGGCAAGGCGACAATTTATCCCAACCACATTGGTTACGGTACAGAGCCGGCGCGAGAGCCCGAGCCCACTCTTCTGCAAAATGCTGCGCATGCTCCTTCGAGACAGTGTTCGCGAAACTGGGTAGGATTACCTCCTCCCCTCGCGGCGCCGCGAGCACAAAAGGTGGGGGCCAGTCAGCCTCCGAAAGTAAAATATCATATGTGGAAGACAGATTCTCCCAAAATACACCTTTAACGGTACGCTGTATGTCACCTTCAATTAACAGGACGATTTCATATAGTCTTTCAGGGGGAGCAAGTCTCGTATCCGCTGTTTCTATCACAACGTAGACATTAGTCGCTGTCACCCTCAGTAGTGGACGCAGCGCCTCTCTGACTATTGTTATCTCCGCCGCGCTGTCCAGCAAGGTCAGAGCCCACGTCAGATTCCGAAGCCGCGTTCTCACTATCTGTGGCATATCGATGCGCTGTTAAGGCTGCGACTTTCTTTTTCGCAAACTGCGGACGCCTAGGCGTAGAATCCTCTTGCTTCACTGCGCCGTCCGTCTGGCGGGACTGACCACGTCCTTGTTGGCCACCACGTCCACGTCCTCCTCCTCCACCGGTTTTCTGGGCCGATGTGTCCTGAAAGGAACGAGGAGAGCGTTGATCAGAAACCTGAAAACGATCAGGTGATTTAATCATCGCGCGGTCGCGCAAATCATAAACTTTCTCGGATGGCGCAGGAGCTTCAATTGCAGGAAAAGAACCCTGAGTCTGCATTGTCTGCTTCCCCTGTGTCTGTTTTTTAGGCCAATTTTGTTTCTTGGACTTTGGCTGGGCATCTGTCACTGCAGATTGCCCCTGTGGTTGTTTTTTCTCCTTCACTGGAAAATATTTCAGACCTCTACTTGTGCGGCCAATTGTTTTATAAGCGGCCACCACAATCTTTGCTAACTGGCGGGGTTTGTCGGCATCGGGCAGGGCAGCCAAAGCATTCGACACCTGAAAGTTAACTGCATCTCCTTTAACATTGGAGAGAATGAGATCACTTACAATCTCAAATGAACCACACAGGCGCATACCCAATTCAACCGCTGCCTCTGGACCGTGATCATTCTGAACACGTCGAACGATTTCAGGCAGGGCAGTCATAGACGGGGTGCCGAAGCACCTTGTATAAACTGCCGCAAATGTTTTTCCCCAGCTGTCACAGTCAGCAAGTTCAGGAGTTATATCCTTCGGGAGAGTAATCGTCAACATTCTATGTTTATCAGCAGGAGTGGAATTCGGAAAAACCGCTTCCAGTTGATCAAACTTCTCTGCTAGCCAGAATGGGAAGTCATCGTTGTCAACAGGACGCGCACCAAAAACCGAATTTACCATCACTGGATTGAGACGCATTCCGCCTCGTTCCAAGGGAGCGGCCGCACCCCCCTGGGGACCACCAGGAAGATGTCGACCGATGTATTGCACTAAAGCACGAATCACGGAAATGGAAACTACATGTAGCCTGCGAATTTCTGCCAGGGTACAAGCCCCGTGATTCGGGTGCGGGGTAAAGCCACCCAACGCAGGCCAATTAGTACCTGGAATCGAGAGTGGACCTAACCTCGCACGGGACATAGAGTGGGGGAGGGCGCCATCAAACCAAACTCGATGCTGCCAATGATCAATAGGTATTTCCAATGCCCTGTATGGCGTATATTCAGCCGGGACATCCGAGGCGGTGTAGGAGTGGTACAAACCAGAATTAGCGTCCACAGCCGGAAACGTAACCCAAGAGTAAAACAACTCGTAAGGAAACGCCGGATCCGCACTCACCACGAAAATCACAGCCATCCCATCTACTGGGACCTGGTACGTCTGAAGATGGTTGCGTATCGCTACGCGACTATGCTGCGCAATAGCCACCGCTGCCGCCATCACAGAATTGGAAACAAGAAAACACAAAGAATACTTTGTAGCACAACTGGGTAGTAATTCAAAGAAACCGTTTAAGTAAGAATCAAGCTTGAATAAAGACCTATTTCAAAAAATAGGTAGGTTTCACCAACACCCCGTTTTCCGGAAACGGATGTGAAGGGGTTAAGGCATGAATGATAAACTACTCGAGTGTCATGATATAAGACCACCGAAACCGTTGGGCGCCATGTTGCAGGGTTTCTGTACTCACACAGAACTGTGCACAGAGGAGTGGAACCTCGGCAAATTAGGATGTCCCAAAACTTACCTTAGCAACCAACTCACCCCTTACCGAGCTAGCTACAGTGTCTCATTGGACATATCAAACACCCAATGTTTAGACAAACCAGAACATGAACTTACAGTACCTCAGGGTACGTGGGACTCATGAACACTCTTTCGTTATATTATCATTACAAACCAGAACATGGAGTAAAGAAGACACATGTGCATTTGAAATGTTTATTTACTAATGCCGTCTTCTCAGGCGCAGTATCTTTGATAATACAAGTATACTTATTATCAGTAGCAAAATTATCAGCATAGTTACTAAGACATAAAAAGCGAATGGTGACAGCATGTTAACATGCTGTAATGAATAAGAGTTAACAACACTTATATCTCACCCTCCCTAACACATATATTATATTATTATCTAAGAAGGTCTCTTTGGGTTGTTTTAGGGCGGGCCCATACCTTAGTGTCCTAGCATGAAGGAATCACATCAGCATACACCAGCTCTCTCTGCATGTGCACCGCATCAAGTGTGTTAACAATTCTCGTGCAAAGCAATATCAATCCCGCCTCAAGCCCAAGTTGGCAAAGGCTGCACTTGTGTTATGACTATGAAGGCGTGGAGATCAGACCTCATAACAATTCCATATCGTGTTGCTCCTGAAACTTCAGCACTCTCCGTGCAGACATGTTTTATTAAACAAAGCAGATATCAGAGCAATAACATATTATTCTCACATTCACCACGGCAAACTACTAGGTTGAAAGCTAAGTCAACAAATGAGGGTCGTGTGCAGAAGTTGCACGAAAGGAAAAATGGCGTTTAAATCTCAAACGTACCTATGCTAACTTAACACGATATAGGGATATATAGGAGTTATACAACAAGACCCCAACTCTTCAGTACACAGACTCAGAAATAGAAATATTGTGCTGCATCGCTGCAAGAAGGACTGCCATTCTGCTGCCCTCCTGCCTGAGTGAGAAAGACTGGACCTGCATCTTGGACCCAGGACTACCAGAGTGACTCCAAGGACTAGTTGGCTAGCCTCCTGATCAGAAGCCCCAAGGACAGAACAGGCCTCCTTCACCTTGAACCCAGCATCTGGACTATTCAAACTGTGAGTCATATCCTCCCAAGAGGTGCCACCCCAGTAATGGACTTTTGGTAGTAGGCCTGAAGGTGCTCTGCCATCCCACCTGTGGTCCCAGCAGAACCAATGTATCGCCTCACCAAACTCAGCATCGGGACGCCTACGTGACACCACCCCCTGCATGCAGGACTTCTCATCACTTCCCATAGCCTCCCAGGAACTGTCACTGTGTGACCCATTGTCGTTGCAGGCATTCTCATCGGAAGCCCCTCGTCGATGACATCCTCGACAATGAAGCAGTACTCCAAATCACCGCTGCTTCCTCTGAACCAGCTTGTGCAGGGCACATTAATGATGCAGGACTTTGCACATTAGTCAATACTTTAAAGCTATAAAATGTAACATCCCCATAATACTTTAACAATTGCACTACTGAATATTGACACCAATATCATTGAGAAAGAATAATATTGAGGGACAAAATATTGAAAGATAAGTGCATATATTGAAGTATAGATTTACTATTTCTAACTCCACATCTATGAACCTTGAAGATATATATGTACACCACCTAGGTACATATATGTGGAGTGGAGTATAGAAAATCTAGACTTACCTGTGGATATTTTATTTTGAATATTCGGTCCTCGATATTATGTTCCATTGATATTGAAGTTTCAATACTTGGGTTGCAAACCTAATCCTTTGCATTAAACGTATATCCTGTTCTTTATTTATTATCCAGTGATGAATTGTGAAATTTTAACAGCACTTTTGCACACCACATCCAATGTTAAGTAGTTGGGCCTAAAGTTTAAGCATTGAACACCATGTGACTAAATATCAAGCCAAATCATATTTGATTCCCTTCTACATATTTTATTTAATACACAGTCATACGTTACTTCTAAATATATTGCATCGAACACCAACTATGCAATTATATCAACTACATAATTTTATCATAGTAGCACATTTTGCTTCCTCTCTACAGTGCGCCTTGCTCCATATTAAAATCCCTGTTTAGATGCTGTTCTTTCTTTAATTAAAATTGAAATCCAGAAATTTTACTACACTGAGCTTTTATTAGGAACACTGGACCTGGTGCATGCCCTAGGCATTTGCTCGCCTTTTCTGTGCTCAAGCCCTATATTGGATAACAGATATGGCTGTAGATATTTGTCGGCCATTAGTGTAATCAGAACTGCGTATCCACTCAGAACGTCAGAGCATGGGTATTGGAGTGAGCAGGCTGGAAAGACTCTCTGTTCAGGTCAGGGAGTCTGTGGGGTTTCTCTAACAATCTTAGCTCACATGTTTGTTTTGGTCGGCCTGAGATGGCTGGCCAAACACACATCAGTACTCAGGGAGTGCATGTAGCACTCCTCCTCCACCTCTCATGCTTCGGCCCGATCCTCCCTACACACGCTGGCTGAGTCAGTGGCTTAAAAATAAAACCATAATAAAATATAATTTTATGTTTTTTGCTGCTGGCTCTGAGGCAGTGGGGCAGCTCTCCTCCGCCATTGCTGAGGAGCTGCCCCATGTACAATAAAAGAGGTCTACAGCAATAAATATACATATTCCCGAAAGAGGTGACTGCCCGCAGGAGCGAGATGAATCACTTTGGTATTTGACAAGCAATCATTATGAATGAAAAGTAAATACTACCCCTTTAAAAGATGGCTTTTCAGGTTTTCATTGGTTCGGCAACATGCACAGACGTGTATATAATGATGCTGCATTTGATACTCCATCCTAGGAACCCTAGCTTATTGTACTGCACTGCATCTCAGGGTCTCTAGAACAGCACACTGCATTGCATCCTAGGATCAACATCACACAAAGCTGTACTATCCTAGCAGAATTCATCTTCATGAAGAGGTAATTCATCACATTTCACTGTATCCCAGCAATACTCATCCATCACATTGCACAGCACCCTAGTAGAAAACCGGTGTGAAAGATAATTGTAGAGAGGAAGGTTAGTCTAACTCAGTGCTCTACATCCTAGAAACACTAACTCAACATACTGCATGGTACCCTAATACCTTTACTCAACATAATGAACTGGTTTATTGGGTATTAATCTACAACACTATGCTGCTTCCTAAAGATAGATACTTGCAACTCTACACAGGATCCAGGAGGAACTAACCACCTGTACTGATGTTCATAACAGCAACACAAAACGTGCACACTGCCCTGCATCCAAGAGACACTAGCCGACCACACTGCACCCAGCGACGATACTGTACCACTCCACACTGCATTACAGTGATTCTAGTAGAACACAGTGCACCCTCACTACACAAAACCCGCTATGTTAAACTGCCCTTTAGAAACACTACCCTTAAAACTGAAATGTTTCATTGGAGGACCCCCTTGTCAAAGTTCATTGCAACTGATAGCACTAACCTAGTACACTGCATTTCAAAGATACTAACCCACCACGTGGGTCTGCATTGTAGAAAAGGCAATACACCACAATGAATTGAATCCTAGAGTCTCAACCTCAGCACACTGTTCTGCATTTTTGGTGAACTAACCAAGTGCACACCATCATCTGGACCCTAGCCAATCCTCATTCTATGGGTGATTTAATCCAGGATACTAGGGTCCCAGAATAGATACAACTGGAAGGTGGTGATGTGCAAGTTGATTCCCACTATATTTATTTGATACTGGCAGGTTTGCATTTAGTAATACACAGTGATTTTAATGTCAGGTAAATGCCACGACTCTGAACTGTATACATGTTCCTCATAGTTATTGCTCAAATCAATATCATTAAAATATTTAGGATTAAATCTTATTGGGAAACTGCACATAAGTAGTGCATTGCTTGGTTTCTCTGCCTGTCATTGAGAACCTGAACTGGAGAGAAATGTCTGCTTGTGCCTTTTCTTACCAATTTTATTTAAGACCCTCAGCAGAAGTGAAGCTCCACAATGGACATCATGACCTCTAATTTAGGTTGATTGCATATAGTTTGATCCACTAGCCTTGAGTGCATACTCACCCATTTCTCCTTAATCCCTTCGCCCTTGAGTCTTCCAACTGACCTTCCCTGAAACCTGATATTGAGAGGTATGTTATAATTTTGACAGGGTTTGGGCAGCGGTGGCTACTCAGTTAAGGCAGAGGAGCAAGGCCCCACTGCTTTCTGAGCAATGAATAAAGTAAAAATAAAATGATATTAAAAACATGTTATTATCATTTTATTTTTCCTTGCTATGCCCAGTATGCCGATTTAAGGGTAGGGTGGGACCAGGCCATCCTGTTTGACACTGCAAGGAGTGGTACATATTGCAACAAGTGCACATGTCTGTGTGGAAAGCTATCTTAGGCCGGCCAAACAGACATGGGCACTTAGGTTTCTCCAACCCAGCTGTATTCCACATCCAGGTGGAAAAACATCACAGACTCCCTTTGCCTAAGCGAGGATCAAACCAGCCCGCTCAAGCCAATCCCCATGCTGCTCTCGTGCTAGGTATTTACAAGGTGTAGCATGCAAGGTAATGCATAAGAGCAGTGCCTGGATTGGATGGGGAGTCTGTAATGTGTCCCAGGGACTACTGAGAGCAGAGGAGCACCGAGGCCCGAGGCGGCTGGCAACATCAGGTAAGCCATTCATTTATTTATTTTTAACCCACACACTCCCCTCCAGTGCTCCCGTCCAGTGCTCCTCCCACGCTCCCCCATGTCTCCTCCACCCACCTTACCACTTTTTATCTGTATTAGCCGCCACTGTGTTCAAGTGAGTGGCAGGAAGTTTGTTGTAATCGCTTAAAAATGCCAAATCTTTTTTAAACAATGAGGGGTCCCTATTTGTTTTTAAGGAGTATGGAAAAATTCCTCCTTCACGATAAGAGCTGCTTATGTGGGACATAATATCGGAGAAAGATCGGCAGTCGGTGTTGATAACAGTGGCTCATAAAGAGTCATTAAAGTGGGAAGTGGGTTTCAATTAAGCGATAATCTTCGACATCTACTTTTCTGTATGTAAAACAGTTTCCTCAATGTTTCTGAAATGGGTTCGGGGGTAATTTACAATCTCGTCATTTCAGAGGTGCCTTTTTGCATGTTAGTGAAATGTTATCGGTGGCGAAATTCTAAAATGACAGAAGTTAATCTTCGAAATAAGAAGGGGTTGGTTAAATTGGAGGTTATGGTTTATGCAGACCAGACAATATAGATTTACTTTCATCTAGAAGAGACAATGCATTTAGCTGCTCTAAAGTCTGGAGAAAGATGGATGATTTAAGCTACCCTATCACCAGGAGTCGAAAGGATGCTGTGTTGGTGATATCAGAAATGTTAGGGACCAGAAAAAGTCTGTGGTAAATAATACGGCCTCAAATGGAACTAAAGATACTGAGACAGAGAGTGCTGAGTATACTTGGGAGGAGAATTGTCTTAGTGAAGGAGCAGGTTTCTTTTTTAGCCAAAAATTGTGTGAAGCAGAACGAGGTCATGTACGGAAGAGATTTGGACTTGCGGCTCAAGCTGGCACCCTGAGGACTGAGGTTCAAATCCTAGCCTCGACGCTAGACTTAACATCATCTGATTCTGCAGCAATCACTTAAACACCCTCTACCTAAATATGTGTAAAGTGCATTTGTGTCATTTCAACTTTATATATGTGATCTTGTAGAGCTCTTTTGTTTCACAACTAGGTTTGCACTATAGAAATAATGCAAATAAGTAATTCCACGAAGGTTCTTAGAGATGCTCCTTCTGAACTCCTATGTATGAAAGATTATTATTTATGGAAATAAATAATGTTTATGTGTATTCTAGAAAACCAAGCAGATACATTTATTTTCAGTGGAGGTAAATGGAGTGAAAATGTGTTTTAGAGAGAAAACTAATTTGGGGGAGTAGAGAACACCTAGCTTGTGGGAGTATGTTTGAGTGGCTGTGCGAGACTACACTGACCAAACAAACAAACAAACACAAGCTCCAAACTCACTATATTGTATGGGTTTCTTCAATTACGATACTAGTGAATTGGATCAAGCATTCTACAGGTCTCTAGAATTTCGAGATAAAAAACTTAGCACTTATGTTAGTTCTAATATTTCAGATATTTTGGGAACAAGAGTGAAATGCTATTTGTTTCTGTTTTTCTTGTGCTCGGTCTTGGATTATTTTATATCAAGTGCCTCACAAATGACTTGGACGAGACATTCCTTCTGTCCTGCTGTGATACCTGGTATTCAGAAGTCTGTGATAATCCTGGTACTGAGATGCTAACTGCTAGTTCCAGGGTATCATTAAGGAGAACCTCAACTTGAGACAAACCCACCACAGAGCAGTACATCCTAGGGACACCAGCACATCTCAATAGACTGCACACTGTAGAGCTTAACTAAGTTAACTGTATCCTAGATTGATCAACAAACCTCAGTATGCTTGTCACTAATCCACCACATTAAACTAAACTGTAGATGATTAACACTGAGTAATTGGGATGCCTTTCGTAGAGAGGTTCGGAGTGACATCAAATTTTGTCGCTCAGAACCCTGAGGTGAAAAACATATCTGTTATTCAATTTTTACCCATTCATAATTTTGTGCTATGTATGGCCCCAAAATCATCTGCCCCTGCTTTAAACTGATGCACAGGGGAAGAATACTAATGTGGGAGCAATACATAACTTGGCCTTTCCTCCCAGTCTCAAATTTGAAAAAGAAAAACAATATCAGGCCTCCTGCCCACCACCTCTCTGTGTCCTGTGCCATGACTTCCACACCCTACACAAACTTGTGCTATATCTTCATCCAGCACTGCTCTGACCGGCGTCTAGGAGCCCAGTCAATGTGTCCTGGGATTCCATTATAAAATAACAGTGGAAAACATCATTGCTGCAATCTCATAGCAATGAAGAACCAAATTTAGAATATCCTAGTCACAATAGTGGCACTCAGTGAAAGTCACATTCTATATATATAATTATAGATGATTAACTGTAAATAAAATAGATTTTTTTAAAGAGGGTTTTGAGTCATAGCAAATAGACAATGACAGAAGTTTGAATTGCACATGATGTTACTAAGAAATCTGATGTGAAAAGCATAACTTTTTTCACTTTTTACCGAACTATAATTCTACATGGCCTTCTCAAATCATCTACCCCTTACTCCAACATATTTCTGTGGGCACAGGAGTGAACTGGACACATATATATAACATGTAAACATGCTCTAAAAACTCCTAGTTGTTGGACCTCTCAGTCTTAGGATGGTCTTCCCCCAACCTTTTTAAATTCCTCCTCCATTGTTGCTGATCTTGTTTTTGTTGGTCTTAGGACTCAGTGCACTTTACCACTGCTAACCAGTGTTAAAGTGTGTGCTCTCTCTTTTAAAATGGTGAAATTGGCAAACACTTTATTTACACAGTTCATTTGCTTCTAAGCCCCAAGTAAAGTGGTACTATGTGTACCCAGGGTCTGTAAATTAAAGCTACCAGCGTTCTCGCAACCCTGATTGTGCTACCCACTTAAGTAACCTTTAAAAATGTCTCATGCCTGCCATTAAAGCCTGTATGTGCAGTCTTAAACTGCCATTTCGACCTCACAAAATAAACCTTTTCCCAGGCCGAAACCTTCCATTTTGATACATACAAATCACCCCTAGGATAGGCCCTAAACAGCCCATGGTCAAGGGTGCAGTGTAATTAAGAAGTTGGATATGAACTTTTAACTTTTACACTTCATGGTAAAGAAAATCTCTTGTATTCATTTTTTACTACGGCAAGATCCCTCTCCCATACTATACCATTGGGTTAACTTTTAACATAAGTGATAACTTTCAAATGGGAGCAGTTCGATTATCTTCTTCAAAATCTTTATTTCGATCACATGATCATAAAAGATATGCAAAATTGTCACATTGATTAAAAATGCAGAAAATATCATTGTATCATTAGTAAAAAAATGCATTGAAAACTTAAAATATATAATGATCAGAATGGGTACCAGCATATCGGAGGATTCAGGTCTGTCAATTGTCCCCAGCTCTCTTTATCAGACGGGTTCGGGCATACCACATTGCAGTTAGAAATTTTGATAGGGCAAATACAATGGGTGGAGATAAATCAGTCTTTAAAACTCTGTATGCGGGTAATAATGTTCTAAATCCCATATTTTTAAGCAGAGGGACCAACCAGTACTTCCTGCTTTTCTGATAGGCTCTGCAGAAGAAGACCACATGTACATCATTCTCCTTTGTATGGGCACATGCAGGGCAGATCTCTGTAGAAGGCCCGCACGACCATGCTGCGGTAAAAGATGCCAGGGGAAGGGTGCCATACCTCCATTGCAGGAATAATTTCCTGGTTAGCGCCGGGGTCATGTCAACCAGGACACTTTCAAATTTATATGAATCTTTGATTTTTATGAATTGGTGAGTCAAGGATCCTTCACGAGTGCTGTCCACAACTCGAAGGAGCGTTTTATCATAATACGCTCTGAACAGCGTCTTTCTCGGCAACCTATTACTTGTGTTTGTCGGATCTGACCACAGTTCTGGTAGACCAATTGTCTCGGAGGTTCTCTTAATATAATTCAACCATGGTATCTTAGTGGCATTGGGCAACAATAAGAATTCCTGCAACTCAGTACAATAGATAGAGAGGTCCGGGCAGCTCCACAGGCGGAGCCAGAAGGTTAGAGGTTTGAGCCCTAATTCCTCCGTTATAGGCCGAAGGCCCATATCGAGCCTTAGGGGCAGGAGTGGGGTACTCAAGGGAAGAGCTGTGAGCTGCCTAAGGAATTTGTTCTCTGTGGTCAGCAATTTTGGCGATGGAATATGGCCCCACAACTCTCCCCCGTATGTAACTCCCCCCCCGCGCCTGGGCCTTATAAATTTGGATTACAGGGCTGAGTGGGCGATATGGTGACTTGCTCGCTATTCTCATGATACCACCCGCCATCTGTGCCAATTTGATGTTTGCTTTTGACTGGTGTGCCGACCACGTTAAATTATCGTTTAGGGTTATCCCCAGATACTCAATTGTGTGGACCCGTTACAAGCGTACTGTACCAAGCAGGGGGTTTGGGCGGTTTAGGGGCATGGGGTTGAGAATCATAAATTTGGTTTTCTGGGGATTGATTTCAAGTCCCCTTTCTATGCAGAATTCCAGAAAACCGTCCAACACCCGCTGTATGCCCATCGGGGATTTGGACAGCAGCAGGGTGTCGTCCGCAAACATAATTGCGGGTACCCTGCTGCCAGTCAGTTTTGGGGCATCAGTGTAGGCGATCCTGGTCAGGTGCGCAATAACCCCATTCACAAAGAGGCAGAACAGGGTCGGTGCGAGCACACAACCCTGTCTCACCCCTCTGCGAACGGGAAACCTTTCAGTTCGGTTACCGCTTCTCCCGCACCTGACACGTGCGAAGTTGTTTTGATGTAATCTCATCAGGATTGCCAAGATGTCTTTCGGGACATTCATCTGCTCCATGACCTGCCACAATTCTGCTCTTGGCACCAAATCGAAGGCGGCACGTAAGTCCACAAAAACCGTGTACAGAGTGCCGCCCTCGATTAATGCTGTCCTCCAATATATGAGGTTCAGCCTAAAAATGTGGTCAATTGTGGACACCCCCTCCTGAATCCTGCCTGGTAAGGGGTCAAGGTGTTTGTCTCCTCCAACCAGTTCTGCAACCGGTCCAGGATTAGCCTACCGAAGAGCTTTTGGGAAACGTCGATGAGGCTAATTGGACGATAGTTGGCTGGGAGCAGAGGGGATCCCTTTTTAAATATGGGAACCACCTCTGCGCCCAGCCAAGTATCCGGGACCTCCATCCCCCTTAGGACCGCATTAAATATCAGCCGGAGATAGGGGGCCTATACCCCTGGTTCCTGCTTGAATAGGTCACCCGGTACCCCATCAAGCCCCGGGGCTTTCCCTGTTGACAACCCCGCTATGGCAGCCCGAACTTCTTTTTCCGTAAAGAGTTCTCCCTCGGGGTCAATCACTATCGTGTTTTGGGATGCACTCGGGACCTCATCCTCTGTTGCGTACAATGACTGGAAATGATTTTGCCATGTACTCGGGGCAATGTTGGGCTCAATTGCCGAGGAGAGATCCTCCGTTCCGTTGTTAACTATCCGCCAGAATTTACTAGAATCTCTGGTAACAAGTGCGCTAGAAAGGTCCTCCCAGTATTGTTGGTCCCACTCAGTCTTGGCATTTGCCAACAATTTCTTGTGTGCCCTTCTCCTAGATCGGATCTCCTCACTGCTTCTGCCCGTCTTTATTGTAAATAGCAGTTCGCGTTTGGAGTCCCTGCATGTGGCATTATACCATGTCTTCTTGATTGTTCCGCTAGTTTTACCCCTGCCCTTTACGAATAGATCTAACTCCATGGTATTTATTAAATCTACATGGGTCTGCCCTAACAAGTCTCTATTGGTTCCATCACCGACTTCCTCGCCAATAACAAAAGCCCTCTCCAGCAACGGGGTGATTCTGGCATAGAGTTTAGCTAACTTGTCGCCACTAGTGGCCAGTTTCGCCCACCTTACTCTCCTTCGATTATTTTCCAGGAGTAGCCCTGACTTTAAACTTTGTTTACCCCGACCTATATCCTCAATGCCTGGTAGGGCATATTCGAGCTCCAGGACATTGTGGTCACTATCCCGTCTATCAATAACCTTGAAGTCGATGATTTGTGACCACGATGACAGTTGGACGAGGATGTAGTCTAATCTTGATTTGCTCCCAGCTTTATTAAAAGTGCATTTGTTTGGCATATCTGATTTAATGCGCCCATTACAGGCCCTTAGCCCTTGATTTAGGGTAAGGGCGGTAATCTGGAGAGCTAGGGGAGTCCAAACTCTTGGTGGAGGTGCCACCGGAGCAGGTATCAACCACCGTGAATCCTCCTCAAGGGAGGGTCCATCACGAAGGCCTGATAATGGCTCATAGTGCGAGTTTAGGTCCCCTCCAACCACATAGTGGAGTTCCCCTGGAATGTCACTTAAAAAAGCGGAGAGTTCCTCGATGGTATTTGATTCACGTGACATGGCTACTGGTCTTGAGTACACATTTATTGCCGCCAGTTTGCAGGAGTTTGGCCATTCCAACAGAACAGCTAGTATATCACCTGAGTCTACAGTTAGACAACTGGCCTGGCAGCCCAGATGGCATGCTACCCAAATTGCCAGCCCGCCAGATGGTCTTCCCCGCCCCCCCCCCCATTTGGCTGGTTTAGAGAATACTGCGAACCCCTGGAATATGAGCTCCTCTCTCGCCCAGGTTTCCTGGAAGAGGCAGATGCTTTTTGAGTTAATGAAAGAAACCCATTCCTGACAGTCTAGTTTGTTGCCCAACCCTGCCATGTTCCATGAGATCAGAGTCAGAGATTGGGCTCTGGTAGAAGGTGACCCTATATCGGAGAAGTTGTTCTCATTTGTACCACTAATGGCCATGGGATAAGTTGGCAATTCCCCCGGCCCAACCGTATGTTACCGTCAATATCGGATATATCCACTATGGAATACCCAGAATCTTGGCGGTGTGCAGGATCTGTCTGTTCCCATGAAACCGGGACTTGTTCAAGGGGGGTGGATCTTTTATCGCTCTTGTCTATCCAGTAAGATTGGAGCTGGACCCTCCCTTGCAACTCAAACTGTCAGTCAACCATTTCAAGGCTGCTATACCTATTATGGGTAGGGAGGTAGGCTGGGTAATGGATTCTATGGGGCCCGGGGACTCCTCTCAGGGCACCCCCCCCTCCGCCCCTCCTTCTGGTGGTAGTCTCCCATCCTTCCTCACCGCCATATGGTGGAAAGTATTCCGGGACTCTGCTCCTATAATAATGAGGTTCCCTCCTCTCCCTACGGTTACTCTCCAATTCTCCCAGCATTTCCTGATAGTTCCCCCATCTCTCATCCTCTGATGTATATACATTCGAGGGGTAGAAGAATGAGAGGGGGAGGGACTGGATGTCGCTTCCTTGATCGTCGGGGGCCCAGTTCGATTATCACGTTTGATGTCTAAAGAATTGCAATTTAAAACCCCCTTTAAAGGTAAAGTCATACTTGAAGTCACAATTCTGAAAAGTTCACTTTTAGAAAGTTGGCAAACTTTTTGGTGCCTGCAGCCTGTATCTTGGGTCACATGACTATAGGCATAGTTGGCATTTGGTCTTTGTTCGACCTGACATCCTTGCCATGTTTTCTCATGACTTATTTGCCTTCTGACCTGTTTTGCTGACTTCAGTTTTGGGGGTTTTAGGATTCTGGGCACTTTACCACAGCTAACCAGTACTAAAGTGCATATGCTCTGTACTCTAAACATGGTAACATTGGCGTATCCACAATTGGCATATTTAATTTACGTATAAGTCCCTATTAAATGGTACTATAAGTGCCCAGGGCCTGTAAATTAAATGGTACTAGTGGACCTGCAGCACTGATTGTGCCACCCACTCAATAGCCCCTTGAACTGCAGCGGCTGTGTGTGCAGTTTTAAACTGCCATTTCGACCTGGCAAGTTAAACTACTTTCTCTAGAGAACTACATTCTCGTGACTGATCCTAATTAACAATGAAAATATGTGGACTTTTTACTATTATAGTATAGACTAAAATAACAATACAGCCCCTCTCCTATCAATGGGCTTTCACACTGTTTTTGTCCCAACAAATGTAGTCCTGATGTTTCACTATTCCTGCCCTGTCATTTGGACCCCTTTTTCACTAAAGTGACATGTGTACACGCCTTTTGTTTACTAATATCAATGACAATTGCGTGTTCAACATGGCACCCGGACCGCCACACGTCACTTCACTGTAGCAACGTGATCGGAACCACACACTTCATGGGCGTTTTTCCGATGAGCTACGCTAGCAGTGACAGCTCACGTTGCCAAAATCCCGAAAGCGAAAGAACGGTTACCATGGTAACCAGCCTGCTATACGTTCCATCAAAGAAGCCACGTGATCGGAACAAAAGTAAGGCACACCCTTAGAAAACGCTCTCATTGGCTACAGAGGCGGTGACACATCACGCCACGCCTAAACCAGGAAATACTGAGAAGGTTACTTTACCGGCATTACCGAGGCACCGATTATTCCACGGGGCTTCGAGAGCAGTAACCAAGTAGGTTTACCGCCAGATGATCGCATAGCGCAAGTAAGTACACACTCACTGAAAACGGGTACCACGCGGTACGCCAGCATTCTATCCGAATTTCACGAGTTGGAGTACAATGCGTGCATTAATGTTTTATCTACTTATGTTGATTCTTCACCTCGTAGGTGACGGATACTTGCAGTCTTGGTAGATCTGAAGCCCATGAAGCGACAGTTATCACTTCAAGTGCAAGCTTCGCAAAACATTTCTCTTTATTTTTATTTTTCTTTCCCTAATACACCGAGACTGTAATTAGACGAGCACGCAAATACTAGATTCCTAGCCAAACGCCAATCGGGCTGTTACTAGTCACTTGTTGCTCGGGCGATAAACCTTTACGCTGATATATTCACTAACGGTCCGCTCCAGAACACAGAAATGATCACTTGTCACTCCTACCACCGGCCGTAATAAGTAGAGGGCCTCACAAACTTGCCTCTTCTGACGGTACCAACTAAAGCGCGATCCAGTAACAGACACTGGAGCCCACTTGGAACTTGCACAACCTATATGACTAAATAATATAGGAAGTCACCAGATGGGGGTGACCTCACCAAGCACTATATATGTTATATGTATACCCATGTTTATGTCTCTTTAGTACGCCTTCCCAACCCCGTTTCCCTTTTCTTTCTTGCAGGTTTTTTCCTGAATAAGGATTTAAACACACCCTTTTACGCAAGATCACAATTTTGTGGTCTTAAAATTGCACGAGGGCAGGGCGCACCTTAGCGTGTACGTACCACCCCGGGCAATCCTCACGGTCCTGATGAAAACCATAGAATTTTTGTGATGGTTGAAACATGTAGACCTTTTTATCATCTAACCTTGTAATTTTGCACATAGCACACTACGCTATTTTTATACATTACACTTTTTGAAACACCGAAGCCTTCCTAATTAGGCACAGGTGTCACACTGGTTTTATTGGGGTTCAGACGCTCAAGAATAAAGTCTTGAAGTGAGTAGTACTGGCCCTTTTTAATACATCTTTCACTGTAACTTTTAAGCACATATAATAAACAAACAATAACCCGCTCCACTGTAGTCAGGTGTCGCAGCACACCCTATGGGCATTCGGCCTATGGGGTGGGACCCCGATGATGAAGCATGTCACCAACTAGGTTGGTGAGTGAGGGGTCTTCTAAAAGGACAAGCACTGTCCGGTAACAGGTTGGGGCACTCCATGCTAACCTTGACATAAATACAAGGAAGTGGCCAATTGCCATTTTTCCTTGCTTTTTCCTACAGGGGGTACTCCTCCATTGTTGTTTTCATTTAAGTTAAACTACTTGCCAGGCTCAAACCTTCCTTTTTATTACATGTAAGCCACCCCTAAGGTAGACCCTGGGTAGCCCCATGGGAAGGGTGCAGTGTAATAGAAAAAAGATATGTACTTTTAAGTTTTATATGTCCTGGTAGTTAAATACTCAAATTTGGGTTTCACTACTGCAAGGCCCATCTCTCCCTTAGGTCAACATTGGGAATGCCTTTAACACCTTTTAAGTGTAATTTAGAACTGGGAGCAGATACAAATTTGGAGTTTGGTGTCTGTGGACTCACAATTTAAAATCACAGCTTCTGGTGAAGTCAGATTTTAAATTGTAAGTCTGAAAATGACACTTTTAGAAAGTTGCAGCAGCAACAAATGATGGACGGAACGCTGAATAAATCATACAGTCATACCAGTCAAGACATCTGGGATAAATCCATTGTTCTTTTGCTCACTACCCCACCCCAGTTTGGACTCAGCCATATGCAAATCAGCCTTGACCCTGATCCCCATGATAACCGTCCAGCCTGAACCGCCTAAGCTCGGTCTTCCACTGTGCCACTGGATTCAAGCTAGTCTGGCGATGATGGGTGTTACCCCAAAGTCGGTCCCAGGATGCTGGTTTCTAGTTTTACTGGAATCATTTTATGGTCTTTTCCCTGTGCTAATGTAAATGTAAGTGTTGCACAAATACTTTACACATTGTCTCTTAAGTTAAGCTACTTGCTCTGTGACAAACTACCAAAGGGTGAGCACAGGTTAATTTAGAGTGTGTATCTGACTTACCCAGACTAGAATAGTGGTTCCTACTGAGACCAGGTGCATACCTCTGCCACCTAGAGACTCCATATCAAACAGTCTTTGCATATTGCTCCCAGACACGATGAGCCATCTCAGACTTGATGAGGGGGAGGAGCTGTCACCTTTCATACTTGCACATTACAAAGGCTCTGCCTAGCACACTCACAAAGCGTTTTGACACTAGTCTTTTGTGACCCCAGACAAACTGGGGCCAGGGCAGGGAGACTGGAAATTCCAAACACACCTGAGGGTGGAAACCTCTAGAACCTCCTACTACTTCGAAGCGGTCACCAGGTATAAATAATGGGCCCTCAGACTCAACCATTCAGTACACCTCTGGATCGGACTGATGTGCTGCTCTGCAACAAGGACTGCTACTCTGCTGCCTGAGTGAAACGGTCTGGACCTATATCTTTATCCCAGGACTACCAGAGTGACCCTGAGGTTTAGCAGGTTATCCTCCGGATCAGAGCCTCAGGGACAGAAAAGGCTCCAACCACTTTGAATCTTGTGCCTGCTGTGAATTTTGCCCCCAAAGTGGTGCCACCCCAGTCCTGGACCCTTGGAAGTGGACCTGAAGGTGCTCTGCTAGCCCAGCTGTGATCCTGTTGGCAGAATCTATGCAGCACAATGCTTTTCCTTACAGCTCAACTTCGGAACCATAGCAGCAAGATGCATCCCTGATGCCAGACCTCGCATTGCAGCCTGCATATTTGATGCAGGTCTTCTTATCACAAACCCCTGGTTAGCTGCATTCTTGGTCATGTAGGACTCTGAATCGCAGCCCAGCAGATTTTTAAGTATCACTGGTGTTCGATGCATTTTCGCCGCAGGACTTCACATCACAAGCCTCTAGTCAACAGCATCCTTAATGACGACACCCGACACCACAGCCTCGGAGCTCCACAGAACCGCCCCTGCATGGCATCCTCAACACATTTTCTCTCAATGCTCTGCAACCAGGAATCAAGGTACTTTGTTCAGCAGGCCTAACTTGGTCCCTGTATCTAGCCTGCACTGTATCTAGCCTGACTTTGTCCTGGTCCGGTGCACCCAGATAACCACAGTTGGTGCTTGGTGTTTCTAGGCACTATTTTGACTTAAAACTTTGAAATAGCATATCTCCGGTTCTTTTAATTGGATATTTGTCATTTTAATCTCAATTAATTAACTTTTACTCTCATTTTCTAGATTGATGTGGGTTTTTATCTTGTATCATGTTTTCACTTTATTACTATTAGAAGTGCTGCGTAAATTTTTCCCACATTGCCTCTAAGGTAAGCCTTACTGCTTGTGCCAAGTACCAGAGGGCTAAGCGGTTAAGCACAGGTTAATTTGGGGTTTGCTTGTGACTTTACCCTGACAGGAATTGTGATTTCTGCTTGAGTAGGGCTTTACCCCCCTCAACTAATAATCCAATTTCCTACACTGGCCTTTTGTCACCCCTGACCACCTCGAAATTCACCCTCCCTAAATCCAAATATAAAATAATCTGGCCTCCTGCCATCCATGCAACCACATTCTGCATAAACTCTTAAACCAACTGCTCCCTAAAAGCAAAAAGTAACACCTGGCCTACTGCCACCACCCCCACTACCCTCAGCAAAACTCTTATCCTGACCTGAAAAATACTTACCTGGCCTCCTGCTTCCCCCTCCAGCACCGTCTTTGCCATGCCCATTCTACTCTGATCTATTCAAAAGCCATGCTCCCTGCTCTCACATTGAGAGAGGAGAGCTTGCACCGCACAGACAGCAGCCCTGCGAGAGCCACATGACAGTGCTGATTCATTTTCCTTTCAGTATGGGTCCACAGTAACCCATGCTGAATATGGAGATGATTGTTGCCAAAGGTACAGCCCACATGCGTTCTCCTGCCTCCCTCGGGTTGGCGAAGACCCGGGAGAGTTTGTTAAGGCAGGTGAGATGGTCAACCTCCATTCCCACCAGTGCTTGCATCTCCTGAGACACCTGGGTTTAATCACAACAGTGTTAAGATGTTAACAGTTGAGATGTCACTGTAGTGAATAACCACGTTTTGATCCAGGATCACATAAATTTGATCCCACTTTGCAATTAAAGTAGGAGTGCATCATATCTATGAGTAGTCAGCACTCGAATATATTTTGTGTGATTAATGTACTAAAGTAAAGTACCACATACATATAGTGCTTTACACATAACGGATACAGTTTACAAAATGTGTGTTTAGATTGTGACTAATGGAGAAATGTATTGTACTGATTTACTAATAAGTAGGGTAAATCTATATATATGATGTGGATTATTATTATTATTATTATTATTATTATTATTATTATAAAGTAATTAAATGAAATGTGCAGACTAATTGTTTGGACAATCTGGTAACACAATATATTCACTTGAGAGTATTTTATTAATAATATTAATAGTTTGCATTATGCATGTGTTAAGAAACTTCATTTGCGATGCATTTATATGTGTGTACTTATGTGTAACCTAGTGCACTTGCTAACGTTAGCTATTATTTTGAGGCTTAACGTATATTTCAGCTTAATTCCATGTGTAACTTCCTTCTAGCCTAACATTCTATTTCAATGCAAGCTACTGTTGCAGTCACACATTCTGTTTGCTATTTAACCTTCCCTGTTGATATTATGATGTGCTTAGTGAGGGAGCAGGAGACATCTTGAGACTTTATAGAGTGCAGATCTATGCTCAGCATATGTGGCTTTGTGCTGCTTTACCCAAATGCTTGGAGTGTTTCTACTGAAGACTCCAGCAGATGACACCTTTCTTCTTTTATTTCTATTCTGAATTGAATCAAATTCTTACTATAAAAGTTGCTCACCGTTAGAGTAGTATAAGGAAAGACAGGACTAATGCTTTCTTTTGAAAACCGATTGATGCAATTTAACTCACAATTCCTTTTCCTCATTTTCTACTTAACTATAATCAAATTCATAGTATTTTTCCTTCTGTATAGGGTAAATCTCTGCAGGAGATTTGGACATATTTTGTTTGTTCTTTACTTCTAAACACTCATGCGGACATTGGTCTATGTAAACTAATTTTTTCAATTTATGAATAACATATCACAAATCCCATGTCCAGTTATGGTTTGGATTATTATGTGGCCCAATTGGTTGCACTATATTGGATAATTTGATCCTTTCAATAAAAGATCATCGGGTCTGGGTAATTGTGTAAATGGGCCTGAGCCCTCACGATTTGTAACAGAACTCTAAAAGTTGGTAGCAGTGGGGGAGCCCTGTCAATCAGAATATTCGCAATAAAGGCTATGACATCGCAAAAGTTATCAACAGCTACCAGAAAGTTCCATTTTGTAAAATAGCTGTTTATTAAAGCCTTATGGCACAATTGGCCTATGTTTCACTGATGGATTTCTAGTGAAATGTAGGGGACGAGTGCAATGCTTCAGTTGTCTGTAGTTTTATCCTTGGGTCGTAAAAACCCTTTGTTGATACCTACGCGTGTGTGTCCACAGAGTTCCCTTGGTAAACTTGTGGAGCGGACAGTGGCGTAACAAAAGCCCCCGCAGTCCGAGGGGACCTGAGATCCAGGGGGCCCCCTCAGCACAGTATCCTGGCCTTAGAGCTCCTGAATGAGTCCGGACGTGCGGCCCCTTTACGCACTTTGCAGGGGGGGGGGCTCAACTTTCGTTACCCCATTGGTCATGTTTCATCCATGCGGGAGGATGAGTACAGAGTACCCATACAAAATAGCCCTTGTTTTCACAGAATTCCTTCTGAATACTTTCAAGCACCAATTTCCAAAAGTAAACCTGCCATCCTACCAAAACACTTCCGTCCGCCTGCATTCCTTTGCCTCCACCTATATTTAAAAAAAAAATCTGGCTTCCTGGAACCCTCCATGGATAATAAGTCTTGCAATCTACTCCTGCAGACTCTGCTCAACAGCAATTTTGTTTCCACAATAAACCACAGCTAAGCACTGCAGAGATGTCCTTCTTTCCATGTCTTAAACATAATAAGTAACAGAAATTATGTTCAGATTCTTTTTTCTCTTACACTCAATGCGAGCTTCCATGTATTATACAATAGATTGTTATCTTTTAGTGAAAGAACTGCGTCACACCTAGGAGAAGACCCTGGGGAAATGTTATTTATTTTTGCCGCTTTACCTCAGAAGTTTGTCTGGCTTCAGTAAGGCATTTATGCGATTGACAATCCAGCTGAAAAGGCGGCCGTATAATGCTTTGCCCATGGCGTCTCTGACGTCGACGGCTTTTTCCACATTGTTGGGCCGGATGATTGTCTCTCCTCGAGCCACCACACAGTGAGAAGTGAGCGCTTCCTGCAGCTCGTCGGCCTGAATGCAAAGTAAGGCAGCAGCTACAAGAAAACACGCATATGTGTTATTGATGCAGTGTAGTTATGCATGGATTTAAAAAGCTTAGCACGAAAAATGCAGGCTACATTTTGTTCTTACTAATGTGTCACTGGTCAGTGCACTTTAGTTATCGTTGATAGCAAAAAAAAGAGGACAACATATTTTAACTCATTTGACGCCAGAGGGGCTGAGAAATGTGGTCTTTTGTTATTACTTGCAAATAAAAAGACTACTAGAAATGATGAATGCACAGATAAGAAATCAGCCTCATACTTGACAACATGGAAATGCTGATGAGTCACAAATAAAAATGATTTACTCCTTTTAATTTTTTAAGGACATTCGTCTTCCATACACTTGGGACTGTGACATTTTCAGTGGGGAAGCCCTATCTATAGACCAACACATTCATCTAGTGTATTGTCTTTCCTGTACTCATTTATTTATTCCTATTTATAATTTTTTGCATTTTTTAAATCTAATTTAAGGAGCACTTGAGCTGAATTTACAGCAGTTCTCTCACCAAACCACATTACATAATGTCTACACTAAGAACAGGTAGTTCACACAAAGTAAAACCAATCATATGTATGCATCACGTTCCTATATGATTTCAGTGGTTTGGCGAAACATTAATGCTATCAATAAACGTTTTACAAACTTTGAACTTTCATGGAAATGCATACCAGAAAATCTCATCATAACATGAGCTGCAAAGGCTGCAATTTAAATTACTAATCTACATTTAATAAAATGCGTTTTGTAACTGCTCCCCAGTAACCTATTATGAGACAAAGTAAGTAACAATAGGCAATGGAAGAGAGAAAGCAAACTCCTGAATAGGAACGGGTGATTTTTAAATGTCTTTCGCACCTGTGAAATGTCCAGGTGCAAAATTAGATATACTGTTTTTGCACTCAGGAAACTGGTTCATGTTAAACGTGTTTTACAGGTGACATTTTCCCCTCGAACAAGTCTCCTCTGTATTTTGAGTGACTATTAAACTCAAGAAATTCCACAGTAATACATTTTTTGTGGGATACTAGCAAGTTCATTTCACAAACTTTTGCACACATTTGTGTCATTAATTTCTCAAACAAAAAATCGATTTGACACACCTCAAGTCCTGATATTGTATCCATCAATGAATAAGTAAAGAGAACCTTCTTCCAAAATCTCTGCGACTAATCCAGGAGCATCTCTACCTCTGCCATACAACTCATTTCCTCAAGGACTTAATCCAAATGTAAAACAAGTTTTGACAAAGCAAAATAACGTTTCTAAAGAAATGTCTCCCGCACCCAGTCTTGCATCTGCAGCGATTTTCAATGTGTTGTGCTGTCTGTCAGGAGTGTAGTAAAGGCATTAAATAAAATATAAACTTAGAGCCTGCTATAGGGGGCTCTACCGACCATTAAAGGGACGCTCCAGCAATAAAAAAGAGCACAGGCCTTTAATGTCCGGCAAAGCCCGCTGAGGAGGGCTCTAAGGCTATTAGAACATTTTGTCCCTCGAGGGCAGAATGTTCTAGTTTGTAAAACAAAGGCCTGAAATCCCCTCAGACTCTATGAGCCTTTGTAAAGTTGGAGCTCCAGGCTTCCACGGCCATTAGAAGACTGGAGCACGCCATTGTTTGCAATGGAGCAACCAACATTCCAATGTTCTAATAAAATTGTATGCAATACATTTAATAATTTTTGCAATAGAATGAGTGAGTGTAAAGAATTCCTTTCATTAAGGGTTTGAACGTGATTTCTACGTCATTTCCCTATGTTAACAATTTTAATCCCGGTACGTTAATCTCCCTTATATTCCCATAATGTAACATATATATGCGAAACTCACAGGTCAAAAGCCAGGATGCCAATACCCAAAACTTCAGGTTCTTTGTAGAAACTACACATGTCTATATTTCAAACTGTCCCACTGTGTTACACCATACACACTTTCAAGTTCTAAAAAATGGACCTAGTTGAAGGGCCTTATGTCCACAACTTCTTAATATTCTACTCTTTCAGCGCCCAAAATGATAAATTCGTGATATCTGAAGAACTAAGGGCAGAGATTTATATCCAGCAGTAGGAGGATGTGTCCCCACCAACTTACTCAAAATGCATCCACAACATTACTAGTAGGAACTTTACTGCTTGAGTTTTAATTGTGAATCCACCAAATGTAGGATTTAATTACATAAAATTACCACAGTGAGTGTTGGCCTTGTGCTGTGAGCGGGATACACGGCCTGGCCATAGTCTGACAGTGTGCACATCCAAAGACCATATAGAGTGGGTGGCTAGCTGCCAAAGCTGTGGTGAAACTGTTGGATGTGGTATTTGATTAAAACAAAACATTGAAAAAAATCAAAGGTTAATATGAATTTATGGTTAGGTTTGGTTATAGCATTTAGATGTAGGTTTACAAAAAAGTCAGAGTTTAACTGAAAACAGCTAGAGTCCTAGCGCAAGTTATGACTAGGACCACAATTTAGAACTCGAACATCAGCCATGAAAACAATAACTAATTCCAAATGCACTGCCAATGACCTTACCCTAGATGCGACTGATGGAATCACAAATGTCATAAATTATTTTACAGCTGACATATCACATTGCCCTTAACATTGCGGAATAGCTCACTATGAAAGCAATATTATTTATTTGTTTTAGTATATATTGTTGTATATTTACATTGAGGTTTCAGTTAGTTACTGGCATAACTATTGTGCATTCATAAGCATTACATTTGGTGTTCAATTTATGGTTATCATAGCTGTTGTGCGAGTTAATATAAATACCGAGCATACATAAAGGGTAGAAGAATGATATGGTCCAGCATTGCCATTAAGTGGTTCTGGTGACATCATAAACCTTGTAACCGAAGTCCTAGTGCTTTGTAAATGTCATCAGAACTCCAAGATGGCAATATAGGACAATGTTGTGCATGGTATCCATTATGTATTTTAATATTACATGTTTATTTTGGTGTAGATGTCTTGACAAAAACTGTTTTCTTCAAAGCACAGATAGCAATGGGCACTGATTGGAATTCTTATGTTTTGGTTTCATTTACCTTTCTTGAATAAACTATTAAAATGGGTGAGGGGGATTGTGAAAATCAAAGTTAGGCAATTCTGTGGCATTTACTGCATACATATGATTTACTGCATTTGCCATATAATTTGAAACATATTTTGCTACATTTCTAGACTTAAACAAAAGTTTTATTTTCATGTCAAATAGATAAAAATAAAACTGACAGAAAATGTGCCACATAATTAGATTTTTTTGCGGCATAATTTAAATAACCTTGCCACAAAATGTGGTCCTGCAGGCAGCCTAATACTAGTAGCCATGACAATGTTAAACCTCAACGAGTGGTTAGGGGGATATCATTATGATCATGAAATTCATATCTCACAGGTAACTTTAAAATATGTTTTTATACTAGTGCATTTTGTGCAATAAGAGCATCAAAACTACTCTGGCGATAGTGTAGGTTGGGGCAGGGTGAGCACATCCTGACCCCCAGGGACATGTTTGGCTGCAATTATAGGGCTCAGGGACATTGTATCCATTGAAATACATGTTAGTATAAGCCTTTTTTTTGAGGGTCACAAAAAGGAAAAAATATGAGGTGTTAGTACTGAGTTTAGGCATAACAGAAATCGTTTGTTGGTGGTATCATGCACATCTTAGGAGCTGTGGTGTTTTATTAAGTTAATTTACACATGAATACCGATCTTCTGGAAATGATGAATCATGTTTGAGAAAAAATAAATTTCTCTCATGATTTCCTTGTAGAGGCTATGAAAGGTGCTCAGGAAGGTAAAATGAGAACATATTTTCTATAACCTCACACACACTATTTTCCTCACCCATGTGAGCAAAAAGTTTGATATTTTTAGTAAGAAATGTACCAGCGCCAAGATGCCTTTGGGTAAAAGCGCACTTTAGAATTTTTTTTATTGATTGATTTATTCACTCATTCTTATTTCAACCAGCAGCAGCAGTCTGTCAGTTGATTCCCCAATGTTCCACTGCAGATTCACCACAGTGTTCAAAGGAACAACTAAAGTGCTATCATTCTGTATCTATGAAAAATTGTGGGACACCTGAAGCCATAAAAATGAAAGCATTTCCTACAGAGGATACTGCTGTAAATGAACACAATGAAATCATAGTTAGTACCCCAGAAAGCAAAAATAAGGATACATTTTCTATGAATTCGGAAATATCTTCCTCGTCCATGTCACTAAAACAGTCGGACATGCAGAGTGAAACATATACATCCAACACCAGCTACAATCTGGTAGTTGACTCCCTGGCGATCAACTGCAGTTTTACTACAGAGTGCTAATGAACAAATGGAGTGCTAAGGGTTTACATTCAGGACAAAAGTGAGTCTCTCCTGAAAATCATTTTGTTGGAATATGAGATTTTGAATTTGTGCTTTTCCTGAGGAGCAGGCTAAAGTAAACGAGCATTGAGATGTTAATGAGGGTATGAAACCAATGGATGAGAAATGTGAGGTGAGGTATGGGCATTTAGTAATTTATGGCACAATGTGAGGTGCTAAAATAGTTGGAGAGAGACATCTGCATAAGTACATAATCCCCTTAACACATCTGTTTACTCACCCCCAACCCATCTTATCAGTAGCATAGCAGCTCCCTAATTTTAAAACAGTAACATTTTGGTAGACAGACTTTGTGCACAGCTGGAGGATTGGCCACCTACGTACTGTTGGTTGCTGGGGCAATTTAGTATGTGATCAGAAAACCTCAGAAATCCACTGAAACAATCAAAGGTTAAAGTGATGTTAATGTTAGGTTAGGTGCTAAATCCATAACTTGTGCTAGAGATTCACTGAAAAAACAAAGGTTAAAGTGACATTATAGATACATGCCGAATTAAGTAAAGAATGATTTAAAGAATACTCAAAAGCCACTGAAATCCACCAGTTACAGGTTAGTCTTCTAACTAGGACTTTTATCCCATCATTCACTGCTTCTGATCTCACGTATTTGAGATTGGGTATTTTGTGCACCTGCTGCTTTTCTTGAATGTCGCAGCTATTTCGAAAGCTCCCTCTCCAGAATTAAACCCTCATTCCCCATGGCACCATGGTAGGCACAAACAAGCATCAGAAGTTGATAGGGCAAACATCCATATATATATATTGTCACCATCACAGGGATGTGTGATCAGCCCGAGGTTACCTAGAGTCACCAAATCGGTCAGACGAGCCCAGTTTCTTTGGTTTGATAAGAACTAAGCCCGGGAGGTCAGCACTCTTCGTCATATATTAGCTCTAGAACTACCACAGTTACTCAAGTAACAGTTGGACTTATGAAAAGGACCCATAACTGATTTAATGAGGCATTCACAGTTTCACTGTACTGGCCATGTGTACTTAAACATGCACAGCTTAATCTTTTGAGGTAAGCATATGCTACTGGCAGAATCAACCAGGTAGCCAGACCTGCTGGCTGGGAGGATGAGCCTTGTTCCCATCCATTACTGATTTTCACACTCCTCAGGAGCCTGCTTTGGTAGCCTCTGCTTGCCTGCAAGGAGCTGTGGGACATAGCAGTCACACAGGTACTGGGCAGGCCTGGCCTGCTCCATGACAACAAAAGGGAGAGGTGGGCCAATATGCAGCCTGAGCAAGACACAGAGGTGCTGTGTCCTAGTCTGAGCAGCCAGGGCTACCCCATGTTAACATGTAAGGAACTTGTGTTTTCCTGTTAGTATTTGAGTGGTAGTTGGGAAACTCAATACCTCGTCTGGCATTGCGGTCTCCTAATCCGCTGCCAGAAGTGGTGAAAGAAGACTGAGTGCAGTACTGCCAACTGGAAATCCAAGCTGAACCACTTCCAGACCTGATCAATGGCAGGAAAGTTTTTAGCCCCAAGTTTTAATGTTTAAATCTTCATGATTTCGAAAGCTCGTGCAAAGTTGCGAGGTCGCTAACTTCACAACTTTGCAGAACTGTATACAGGGCTGTTGCCTGTACAATAAGTTGCTTCAGTTCAGTATATGAAAAGAGAGTGAAACTACCACATATAAAGATTTTGCTCCTTGTAAGCCAATTTATTTTGCAATTCTTTCACATTCTTGAACAGTAGCGTACACACTTAGTCATGAACCAAAGTGCACGGAAGGCTGTTTGCATTATAAAATACAGCAATAATCAGGGTTCAATGGGCCCCACGGGTCTATGGTCCCTGGCACCACTGCACCTGCTGCACAATTGGAAGCTATACCCCTGTTTTTGAACTTGTTTAGTATGCAGGTACCTCCTTGGTGTGGACCAAAGTTTTCGGCAACCATTTCTGCTCTATTCCTAAAGTGCAGCCTGTGAATCCCACTCATTTCCTTTTGACATTTCTTTTATGCTTAAACACATTTTTGGGATGTTATTTTCCTCTGATTTGGCACTGTTCAGTTTTCCAATCTTGACAACCTAGGAATTATTTTCTCTTAACTGGCATTACATGATTTACCTTGGAGAAGCATACTTCTAGGTCAACAAAACAAGATAACAAGATGTGAAGAACAGCCAGGGGCTGAGCTGCATTTATGTCACCTCTGAGTGTGCACAGGGATAAATGTGAGTCACCTTTGGATGTAGACAGTTTATCAGTGGGATTTTGTACTGATATACAATTGTTAATGCTTTCTTGAAACAGCAGTTTACATTCAGACTGTTTTGTGTATTCTTCACGCTGGCAGTTTTTCTGAAAATTCAAGCATTCTGCAAACACTCGAACTAGGCGGACAAAGAAATGTAAGCAGACACAGAAGCAATGCAGAAATAGAACATGTTAGCACAACTTACAATTTTCAAGCACAGTTGAATTGGAAATTATACTCTTGTCAATTTGATGCTCAGAAACCAACGAGGAAAAGTCAATGTTACCGACGTTTAAAATTGCTGCCAATATACTGTAAACACTTCCCAGTTCCTGTAAAAATATAAAAAAAGATCACTTCTCAATTTTGCAAAGGGGGACGAAATATACATAGGATGACGATGAGTATAAATGAACACGTTTCTTGTACATCTGTTGTTGCTTAACACTTTCGCATGCTCTTAACCTGATTCAGTAAATTGAGCTTTAGATGCTCTACTTATTTTAGTGTATATGGTGTATATTTGTCAATAGTTTGAGTCTTTGTGACCTCTAGTTTTCAAAGTAGTGGTTTTATTCCTATGTTTCTGCACAACAGAAAAATAAAATATTATACCTAAAAATAAAACTTTACAAAACTATATAGATGTATTATCTTTAATGCTTCAAACACATATCAAGAAATCGTCATAATTTTTTTAATGCTTCTGGTTACACATTTTGTGAAACACAAAAAGATAAACACATTCTAATAAATAAGCAGATTTGTTGACCTCAATCATAAATACATTTAACAATTCCGTGGATCATTTTGGCTCACACAAGTTAAGCAATTGTAGATATAAAGAGCGATGGGCGCCGTGAAGTGACAACCAATATGGTGTGTGCGTAGGAATGAAGCTTCAATGTACCAGCTCATTATCCTTCTATTATTTGAACTATCCTGCTGTACTGCAACCTCTTATGCACACCCAGTGCTATATTTATGGCCAAGTCACACAGTGCAGCAAGTCTTCCTGCGCTGCACTGTGTTACCAGGAAAGTGCAGGAATGCGCAATATTTAAGGCAATATGGCACATTCCTGCCCTTTCGCCTGCGCTGGCGCCCTTTTGGCTGCTTAGCACCAAGGAAGGCACGCTGTGACCATGGTGCAAGGGCGCCTGCATTGTAAGGAAGATTGTTTTTGTGCAGGAAGGGGTACCTTCCTGCAGAAAAACAATCCCCTGATGCTTTTTCCTCTTTCTATGTGCACTGCAGATTGCAGCACACATAGACAGAGGATAAAACGAGGAGAAATAAGCACAAATTCTCCTCATTATGCCTCATCTGGGTAGGGATAGGTTTTTGGGGTATTTCCGACTTTTGATAAATCGGGAATTGAGTCAAAATCTATGGATGTTGCATGGAAACACCCACGCAATGCCCATGGAAACGCCTCCCTGGTGTAGAGTAATGCAACGCAGTGATTTGTGATGCATTGCATTACTCGAGATTTATAAAGTTGCTCAGGGCCAAGCAAGTTGGCCTTGCTTTTTTTTTTTTTTTTTTTTAAAAAAAACCTTTAATATATCGTTCAACACAAAATACAGAAGTAGCCCTGCATCGACAGGGGCCGGTCACCACATGTATGCAGAACGTATCAGGAAATCCAATAACACAGCTCTTCAGCCGACAACCCATGGGTCCGGCAGCGGTAGAGGATAGACGATGTATTGAAAACATTTCGAGATCAAGGATATGCCTAAGGTTTCATTTTATATTTAACCCTCCCCCAAAAACAAGATAAAGAAGAAGATACAGGATATCCGGAGCTACACACTGGAGGTATAAAAATGCGGGTAGGCGTTAAAAGGCAGTCATGGATCAAGATAGCCCAACAGTAAAAATGCAAGCGCCAGTATGTTTACTAAGGGAGAAGAACAAAGCTACCTATCTATCATCATAACCACCCACCCCAAACCCCGCCCACTCATATGCTGCAGGATGAGATCGAAAGTATCGCTACCGGACCCTGCAAGAAAAAGGAAAAGGGGCCATAGAACACAACAAAGGCAAAATAACAAACCCCCCCCGCACCCCCCACCCTGCACCCCTGCAATGGCTACGGCCTATCCCACTAGCAGCGTGCCTGTCGCCCAGAGGAATACCCTAAAGAGAAAGAAAGAGAAGAAAGAAGGGGCCATAGAACAAAACAAAGGCAAAATAACAAACCCCCCCACCACCCTGCACCCCTGCAATGGCTACGGCCTAACCCACTAGCAGCGTGCCTGTCGCCCAGAAACGTCCCTAAAAGAGAAAAAGAAGGGGAGGAGGAGAGACAAAAAAAAAAAAAAAAAAACACACTCCCGGACTCCCCTACCCTCCACCAGACGCGACCACCCCGGAAACAAGTGCAAAATAAATGTAGCGAGATGCACAATCAATCCGGGTAAGTACGAAACAAACCACCCGACTCCCGCATTTCACAGGTCACAATCCCAGCGGCAGATTAAATTATTTTCACGTATCCTAAAAAGTCCCACAAGTTAACCCTGGCCAGTACGAATGTCCACTGGAGCACTTATAACCCAGGCCACTGCAACAATGAGAGAAGTAAAGTTTTCATGAAAGTTCAAGTCAGTATGAGCAAGCCAAATGAAGGATAAAAGTTCACGATCTCCACAGAGCAAGCGAGGAAAAGCGTGGAAGGATGATAAAACTTTCCAATAGTCACAGGTGATCTTGTTAAGGCAGTCAAGGTTGTCCATAGTGATATTCGGCGAGATAGGGTTCAAGCAAGGGACGCTGACAATGTCCACGGGCACGCGATCTGTCTCATAGGAATCAGCAGCGCGAAAGGGATCCGGCGTCTGCACAGGGACCTCGAAGTTGGATACACGATGGTTCATTGGTGGCAACGCTGGCTGCGATGATGGCAAAAAGCCGCTGTCCGGTCTCCGGCAAAGATCATTCATTGTTACCGACAGTGCCTGGTAGTTGACGATGATCTGTGAGTGGAGCGCTCTAATGGCCGCCATTACGGCGCGCAGCGGTGGTGTGTCTTTCGTCCCCTCCATCTCCTCTCGTAAGCAACAGATCAGGATGCAGACCCCGGAGGCCGGCTACTCCGGGGAAGCAGGCAAATCTGGAGCGGACACCAACCACGGGCGCTCTCACCTCACAATTTTGCACCTTCGCCGCTGGTCGGGGCTCCCGTCCGCACCCCCCCCGACAAGCTTACTATGTCTCCGGGCGTCGGATACAGGGCCGCAGCAAACGATGTGTCACGCCGTGGCGTGTGCGTTGCAGGCAGGATACGAAATCGCCGTTTAAAACAGGTAGATTATGTCCCCGTTCGGGAGACCGGACAAAGCCCAAGGTTCACAGCCGATGTTGTTCAATTCCAGCCCGGATGGGTTAGAAATCGAGGCCCCGGCTTCCACTCCCAGGTAGGCCGAAAATGAAACACGGCGTATCTCCGTCATCCGGTGTGATAAAAAGTTCGGGATTGCGCCTTCAGAGTCAGTCACTCCTCATATATACGGGAGTCCGGTTGGAAAACAGGATAACTTGCAGGATATACGAGCTGCTGGCGGAGGTCGGCGGAGCCGGGAGATTATGCTGCCATCTTGCTTGCTAGCGTAGGTCCTCCTCCAAGTTGGCCTTGCTTGGCTTCATAAATCTCATTTTTAATTTGCGTCGCTCTTACACCATGTTGCGTGATGCAAGAGCTACACAAAGGGACTTGTGATTATGCCCCCCAGTGCTTACAAAACCACCTGGGAACAGACCGAGGTGCTTTCTGAAATCTCAGTACCTCCTCAGGGGAGTGCAGAGGCGCAACCTAGTTGACCGGAAGAGACCTAGCACCCCACTCCGCCGACCCTTGGTCTCTTGCATTCTTCGACCTTTTCGGATTTCCACTCGGGCTCTGCTGTGCTGAACTCCTCGAGCAGAAGTCCCTTCTGGGACTAGGATGCCCCGGCCAGTGACCAGGGCAACAGTGGTGTATGGAATAGGGATCACGGCTCCTAGACTTGTGGACTGTTGGGGGACTGACTGGCCTCTCCCAGTCACATCACCTGTTGGCCTTGTGCCTTTCTAGAGGAGGGACCTTCCTTGCCTGCAGGTGCCCAGGCTGGAGAACACAAGCGGCATTCGTTTTGCCAGAGAGCACTGCCCCTCAGTAAACCCTGCCTGCTGGCCTTTCGTCCAGCTACTAAAAGCCTGGACTTCTGGTAGGGGCTCCCCTGCCAGAGACTGTTTTGGGCCTCCCCTCACTAGAAGCAACAGTGGCTGTGGACTCAGTGGACCCAGTGCTGGGCCTGCAGTGCTCCCTTGTTGGAATGCCCTGAGGATAGAGCTTTAGACACTTGCACTCTCTCCCCCAGCAGGGGAGGTGAGGAGACACATTACCAATGATCGCCAGTGGGGGGTAAGAAGGGAAGGAGGTTTGCCTGGCCGACTCACCTTCAAAGGCAGCGGTCTTCTGCAGGCTCCGGGGACACATGCTCCTAACACATTGTATATCTTGATAAGGTCCTGAGATGGCATAGGTTCCCACCACCTGCCTTGCTTACCCAATTTATGATCTTGCTCTGCATCATGGCATCTCAGGAGCTCACTGATGTACTTTTAGGAAAACCCAACACCGCTGCTATACTGCTCTTCAATTGCCTCTGAATCACTGGTGGTGGTGCTTGTTCTTCATCGTGTACATTTAAACTGCTTCCCCTACTGCTCTGCAGTGTCAGCCATTGCAGGATTTGGCCGGTCAGGCCCAAGCACCTATCCAAAAGGTCTGACATGAGGACTGTTGCTAACTGACTTCCTCTATTCATGTTACCTGTCAGTCACAACACACCTACATAAGTGTTTTTGGAAAAGGAATGGGTTTTGAGTTTAGGGAGCAGGAAGTGATGGCGCTCTGTGCAGTTTGATCTTATTTCTTACATGTTTGTGCAGAGGGCACGCTGTGCAGAGCAGGACAGGGGAACACAAACCCAAAGGAAAAGACAACCCCTGCAAAAGTGTAGGGAGGCCTACACCAAATGTTTGAAGAACAGATCCTGTGCACACGCAAAAGTAGTTTGTAGCCCTGAAGTCAGGACCTGCGAATATGTTAAGAGAAAAGGGTTTTCCGGGTGAAGGATCCATCACCCGGACCTCGCACGCCTACAGAACGCATGGATCGGGTGCGCTCCTCATTATCCTGCCCTGATGAGTCACATCTCCTTCACGGTGTGACGAAACACGTGTTGGCTGGCTACTTTTTCTGTACTTACCAACATTTGATTTATAAATAATTTTCATCCACCTGAACCTTTGTATTTGGTATCCTTGAAACTTTTACGGAAACCCCTTTTCTCTTAACATATTCGCAGGTCTTGACTTCAGGACTACAAACTACTTTTGCGTGTGCACAGGATCTGTTCTTCACGCCTACATAAGTGTGTCATTTTTTTCGCTCTGTGTTATTGCTTCTGCAACAGATTTCATCAACCTACACGTTTGGACGTTCATGCAACTTCATCTCGCAACATGGCGATGTTGTGCAGTGCCAGCGATGACCATCCTTGATCATTGAGATCCCTGTTATTGGCAACTAACCTAAGGGAGCACATTTCTCGCCATTGATAATAGACTCATTTCAATCAGTTTCTTTCACAGCAAATACAGATACAATTATTTTGTGATTGATTTCATCTAACATATTGATATTTGCAAACGTAAGCATTTTATTTCCTCTGCTTTTCAGCCTCATATAAGACATTTGTGAGCTCTCTTCACCCTCAAATCAGCAGTTGGTGCAAATTTGATCTTTTCTACACATCCTGGGAAGCCACCTATGAGACTGAAAAATTGGTTCTGCATGAAAGAAAATTATTTAGTTGCCACTGACGCTGTCAAATTTAATCAAAAAAGAAAAAAGGCACTGCTATTTAGTCGATCAAACAACAAAAGAGTGTTGTATGGTTATGTAGGACCATACGTAGGAGCAAAAGAAGAGGGTAACCGGCCACAATTAGGTAGGTTAGGAAGGCCCTCACTCACCACCTAGTGGTGACATGCTTCATCATTGGGCCCCACTAAAGAGGCAGAGTGCCTCTTTAGTGTGCTGCGACGCCAGAATTACTGCGGAGCAGGATTTGTGAGTTTTAGGGCGTGTAGTGAAGATAAATTAAATGGTGGTGAGGGGTATAAAAAAAGTCTAAGTGTAACCAAAAAATGATTTATTATGTGGTCACTTGGAACATAGATTAAAATTATGTGTTGGGAAAATTGTCCACAATTAATTGTGTGGTTATTTACAATAGATATCGTCAGTCAACATGTTTCTGCCTATAAAACGGTGTGAGGTTACCAGGCATTCTTCAGGACTTTAAAAGGTGTTCTAGACCCTGGTGGTATGGACGCGCTAAGGCCCACCCTTACCTAGGGACGTGAAAGTGAAAAATTGGTGTAAAGGAAGTGCAAAAAGGAAGAAAATTGGTGAAATTTATCTTCCTAGGTAACTCCTGGTTTAGGAGGCTTCTACACATTAGGTTTCTGCACTTATATGGTGTAACGAGGGGACACCATGGGTCACAGGAGGGGGGTGGGAGCGTATTTGGCACACCGCCCTTGACACTCGGCACCCGCAGTGTACCTGCGAAAGCCCTCGGACCGGACCCCATCGTCGGGGTCCGGTCCGGGGCTGCACATGAATAGGCATGCAAACAGCACGTGGGCTATGGACTCCACCGAGGCATTGCAAACAGGACAATTGCATGGACTTTGGTAGTTAGGGTGCCTCTTAGATGTAACCTCACCCACAGGAAGGGTACCAAACCTGAAATGACTATATAACGTCATGTCCTGGGGGATCTAGATTATGTCTAGGTAGGGTTCCAATGATCTAACTTGTTTGTGGAGCAGGAATTCCTCAGTGAGTTTCCCCTGATTAGGCTTGATAGACTTGCATTGCTCCACCCATTTCCAATAGTATTGCTTCAGGGCCTCTTTTCGAAGCAGGGTGGGGCCTGGCTTGTCCCAAAGACCCTGGAGCCCGACATCTAACACCAATTTCCTGACTTTTTTAATCCACCCTACATTATTGCAAGTGTCAAAACTGATGACCTGATTACTGGGTCTGGTGGCTCAGTGGACTAATGCATCCAGTGCAGAGGCCTGTGTTTGACCTCATGGTCATAGGTTCAAATCCGGGCAGGTCCACACAGCCTTTCATCCATTTGAGGTCGATAAAATGAGTACCATTGAGTTGGTAGCAATAAACATCTGTTATTCAGCGCCAGGACACCTTCGGGTAATCGTGCGCTCCACAAATACACCTGTTATAAGCAAGTCTTGGACTAACAGTGGGACCTCTTCACAGCCAGGACCTAACCTACTATTGCTCCAAAAGTATTACCCCTTATGTCCTTATAAGGGTCTGTGTGCACACCGAACAACACCCACTGTCACAGTGCTTGTTCCCTCAGGAACTCAACAATTGAAACCAAAAACACAGGTGCACCACACAACAACAAATAGATCAATAGGAAATATTATAAAGTCCAAATCCAATAGACAACGAGGGAAGGGTTCCTCAGTTTAATCTCTTTATTCCATTTTCTTATTACGTAGAAAATATTTAAATTGTGAAAATATTTCCTGAACCACCCCAGTGACATCGCGAGGATTCACTGGTGATTTTAATTGAAAGTAAACAGTCTATAAACATTGTCCTGAAGAAGGTGGCTTACAATAATATACGGGCCATCGAAACACGTTGACGTATTATATGGTGTTACATCCAAGGATCTGATTGGATGGTGAATAGATGAAATGATTTATGGACACCCATGAGATATTACTACAATGAATTCTATGTGGAGTAACAAATTTATGATGTTTTTATGATTATACACTGTTGCTTGTTGTTCTCTTATTTTTATTCTTCTGTATTGTCAGTACATTGGTGTTTTTTATTCTTTATGTATTTCATGAATTTGTTCACGAAATAATTTGTAATTCTTGTGTAAACTATATATATTGTATTAACATTTGTTTATTTTTGCATATCAGCTGTTTTTGAGTATTGTTCTACATAATTGACTGTTGGGGCCCTAGTTGATTTTTCTTTGTGTTGTGATCGGTGACACTATAGCTGTCGTTGATAAATGAGGTTGAGTGAATTAGTATGGATGGTTAAGATCAATTAATATCACTGATCCCAGTGCAGTGAAATCTTTTTCCCAGGAGAAATTTGCTCTTTATCTACCTGATGCTAGGATTGAACATGCATGTTTGCAATCCCTTGTGTACCACAGGACTATTCCCCCTTTTGAAGTGCATGGCCTTCAGTTTGTTCTCGGATCTGTTATGTAAGAGCTGAGACGAGCAAAGATACGTGTATGGGCTGTAATTATCTCACCCTCACTACCTGGGCATGTGACCAGAGACTGAAGCTCGGTAGTATCCAGCTTCCAGATCGTCGTGTGTGTTCCGAATCTTATCTTCCTGTAGGACTATCTTTCACCATCTTAGTGTATGCCTAGCGTTGGATTGGTAGACCTCCTTGGGGTTACTCAATTGAGAGCCTCACATAGAGGCAGAGAGATCGTCCCACAGGGGCTTCATAATAAGACTGAGTGGATTGTGATTGCTGTCAGTTGTATCGCCCACATTCATATCGATCACATTCCTCTAAAGACCCACATCAACGAGGACATAGTCGATGCAAGATGGACCACTGATCCTATTGAACGTGTTCGTACCCAACATATCCGAGGGGGTTCTTCCATTCACCGCCCTTAGCCGAAATTCTGCACTTAGAGCGTTCACTTGGAGTGCAAGCTTTGTCCATTTCCTAATTGGAGGGAGGTCTAATTGGGAAAACAGCCCATCTAGAGTTGTATTCGTTCATCCACATTATGTCCTCTTTGTTTAGGGGTCAAAGGTGGTGTTTAAGTCGCCGCTAATAGTAATTTTGAGTAAGTTGGGCACCTATCTAACTCCTTTTCCAAAAGTGTGGGCGTGGGTCTCCCTCCTTTGGTTCCCCTCACATAGACGTTAAATAGATCAATAGAATCGCCCCCTCAGGACCCTTAATGTGTACCCCCAGGATATCTGGACTAGGGCTTGGAAGGAGGGTGATCTGGCATCTCAACATGATCCCCACCCATATTATCAACCCCCCAGCTGGGTGCCCTCTTCCGCTGGTGGTTTCTGGTGAGCAGTAACATGCATACCAAGATTTTAATAAGGGGACTATGCTCCAGGTCTGCTGAAAAATACAAATGTCAAATCCTTCAATTAAGGTGCTCCAGTGATGGAGTGACATTTTGCTTCTTAGCCCTACCACATTCCAGGAAACTATTATAATCTACCGGTCAAGTTCCGGTCTGGGAAGTGGATCAGGTCCTGGGCTAGCAGGGCAGGGGCTGTTGGAAGACTGTATAATTACATGGGGGTCAATGTTTCTGCCAGGGTCGGGCTCTCTGGAAATAGAACCAGTACCTCCCTCCCCAACCTCTTGTGCAGTTGCTTACCCCCGCCCTATAGCCCTTCACTGTGTGGCCAATGGACTAGCCCTCATGATCATGTTTGTTTTAAGTATAGAAAGAAGTACAGCGTTATGGCGCTCCTCCCCCTGGAGTCAATCATTCAAATCTAATTGAGAACCTCAGATTGCCCCACCACGGTCAGCAGGGAAGCCAAAAACTATTTGCATTTGTGAGTTATAGCATATTAAATTGGATTCGAGAGGCATCAGGAGAGCAAGTACGACATTCCAAAGCAAGAAGACCTTGAGCCAAATCAGCGCCATTAAAAGTTAGTTCAATGCTTTTGTAGGGTTGATCAGGAGATGTAAGTCTTCTTGCCCTGATGATATCGTCAAGGATCACAGAACGACACCCCCTGACGTGGCGAATCCAATGGATCTTGTTATTCAGAGCATCTTCTCCCTCATACCCCCTCTCTCCCTGTAAGTTTGGGAACATGGACCATATACATTTTCTGAACTACAGTCAAATTAATAGGAGATGGTAAGTTTGGCTTTGGTCTATAGTGTTTTAAATGTACTAAGTCTCCCCTGAGTGTTTGGGAGGGCTGTTTCTAGGAATTACAGTGGGGAGATGGTTAGTCTGGGTGACATTTTGGTAAGCTGGTGCTTGGGAAATAACAGCACAGTGTGGACAGGGTTGCCTGTGGGGAGGGCAAGCCCCTTTCGGTGTGCCAGACAAATGTGAAGCGGGTCCAGTACTAGTTAGTTGGTTAATTGTTCCCTGGGCGAGCTCAATGGGCAGATGAGATCGCATATCATTCTGTAGCAGTTGTTTGACCAAAGCCGTAAGACGATCATCATAGATCTTAAGGTCCCTACCTCGGTTCTAAGGTCACTGATGAGCTGATAGGAACATTGGATCTTACAACCGTGGTTAGGAACAGGTGCAGGTGATAGTTTGCCTATCCCATCTGAGGACTGATGGCCCAACGGGGCATCAATCATATCAGAGAAGGGGTGAACCTATTGGTGCACTGAAGTGCGGCCTCAGGCTGGCTTGTATGGTGTGTAATGGAATTTATAGGTGGTGAGTGGACCCTCACAATATGAGTCACTTCCCCCTGTTTGCTCAACAAAGCCCTCTTGGTTGATAATCTTCTGAACATATCCGAGATGGAAGGTGGGCCACTGGGGCTGCGGAAGCTGATGGAAAGTTGCCTGATGGAAGGACAGGGATTGGGGCCTGGTTCGAATTTCTACATCCGCCCCAATTGCCCCTTACCCAATATCACCTCCTATGGATGCCCCCCGTCATCCACAACTTCTAATGATCTACTTATTAGCAGTGTATCCCCAACCACCACACTATCTCCTGACCTTGCGCTCTCATCTCATCTCACCCTAGAGCCATTATCCCCCATCCAACCCTCTTCACCTTCACCTCTCATATCTGACCCTACCCAACAGACAATCCCCACATCCCCCATAATTTCTCTCACCTCTTCTTCGCTCCCTACTGTTTCGACACCTCCTATTAACACTCCATCCCAAACCATATCACTATCCCTGAACACGGTCTCCGGACACCTGCTACCGCGTGATTCATCACCCACCCTAACAACCACGCCCCTCTTCCCTCTTCTCCTTGACACTCCTCATCTCCTTCCACCCCTATCTACCCTCACTGCTCCCCTCTTCTCATCTCATCTTCCCAATTCGGTATGCTCTGTTACACAATCATCTCCTTCCAACCTCCCCCCTATCACCCCCCCTCCCTTCAACATCTCTGACATCCAAACTACAGTACTCCCCACATCACACCCATCCTCTACCCTCACCTCTCCCCCATCACCTTTTCCTCTGTCACCCTGCTCCGCTACACACACCTCTTCCTTCAACCTCACCACCAACATCTCCCCTCCTCTTAACACTTCTTACATCCAAACAACTCAACCTCCCTACCCCACATCCCCCTCGTCTCCTACACCCACATCTCCCCCCACAAACACGGTCCCCCCGCACTCATCAACTCACACTCTAGCCTCCCCGTACATTGAACCTGCCCTTGGGTCCCTCATCGTAGAACTCTCCTCCCTTAGAAGCGACATCACACTCCTTTCAAAAACTATCTCCTCACTCTATAATATCCTCCTCAATACACCTACACAATGCCGGCCTAACTCTATCATCGGCAATAACACCCCTCATTCCTACAACCATGTAACCTACACACTACCATCTCAACCCTCTCAAATCGTGTCTCCACTCAAATCCTCTCATCCACAACCTAGTACTCTACCATATAACTCAGAAGCTAAAACTTCCTCTAATCTAACTATTGCTCCTCCCCATCCACTAATGCTCACACTCCCTCGATTTTACCTATCTCCCCACCACCACCGTCGTACTTTTTACCCCTTAGTCATAAATCCTCTATCCCGGTTCCCATAGGAAACAGAAGTCTCCCCCCTCCTCCTTCTTCACCCAGACCTCCTCAACAAATTAAAGCTATCCCCCCTTGCCCCCCCTCCCAACCATCTGAACCCACTACCAAATGTTACTTGATGAGGAACTGCCGATCCACGTCCTACCCGACACATATATCGTCTATTCCAACTCTTTTAGGAACAAGCAATCCCTCGCCTCCTCCCTCCTCCCCCAGACCTCCCCAACTACTTATACAGATCCCCATCTGTCCCCCCTCTCCTCCACCAATAACCACCCCCCTTTGCTGCATGCTGATAAATTGTAGATCTGCCTCCTGTCACGCCACGGAGATTGCTGAAACTATCCTCAGTGATGACATTGACATTGCTGTCCTAACTGAAACATGGCTCACACCCCACTCCAACGCCATCCTTGACTTGCTTAACCCCCCTGGCTATGATATCATCAGAAAAGACCGAATCGAACAAACAGGCGGTGGACTCGCCCTAATTTTCAAAGCCGACCTTAACATCTCACTAGGCAATCCTCAAGACCCCTCATCCTTTGAATACCTCTGCGCCGATCTCAACATACCTGACTCCCCCTCTACCCGGTTACACGTCATCTACCACCCCCCAGGTAACAACATTCCCTTTACGGAAGAATTGACTGACCTTATCATTCAATCTTCTCTCTCCCATTCTAATAACATCTTCCTTGGTGATTATAACATCCATTGGAACAATAAGGCTGATCCTGCAGTCATCCAACTTAATAATACAATGGACATCACCAATATGTCCCAACTCTGCCTCTCTCCCACACATAACAAAGGTGCCACCCTTGATGCCAATATAACGACCAATGATCTAGCCTCCCTCACAAATATTTTTCCGGTTGACTGGTCTGACCACTACCTCATCCTTTTCACCTTGATCAAAAATACCTCTCGACCAGCACCCACCAACATACTACCCAAAAAATCCTCACGCAACCTTCGACGCATTCCTCCCGGTGAACTCGAAATAACAATTAAGGCTCACTTAGACCTACCACCTCTCTCTGACAGCACCAATGACCTAACCAACCATTATAACTCTATTCGTAAAGCCTTAGACAAAATTGCTCCTATCAAACTTAAACAACAAAAAAATATACCCCCTAAGACCTGGTTCAATCCTGAACTTAATAATGAAAGGCGGTCACTTAGACATTGTGAACGGGTCTGGAGATCTCACCCAACTGTGGAGAATCTCTCTATTCTTAGGAATGCTTGTGCCCAATACAAAAAACACATATTTAAAGATAAAGCCTCCTTTCTACGATCTCAGCTTGATCGAGCCAGAAACCGCCCTAGAGAACTTTTCAATATTGTAAAAAAACAAACATCCACTGGCCCTCCTAAAATTTTAGCATCCACAGACAAATGCGAAGAAATAGCTAGCTTCTTCACGAACAAAATCAACACGATTGAACTATCCTTCTCTTCCCTCCTTCTCGCACCCCAACCTACCACTACCCTACACACTCTTCCATACACTCATAAGTCAACGTCGATCTCATCTTTCACTTCGCCTAATACCTCCGATTCCCTACCTGATCTACTCCTGCATAAAACCCTTCATACAACAAACTCTCCCGCTAAAAACAACGCCTCCTGGAATGATTTTAGCCCAGTATCTGAATCTTTGATCACTAATATCATGGCCAAACTTAAACCTTCTGCACACTCCAAAGATCCTCTCCCCGCCACATTAGCCCAAGAATTCAAATCCACCATCGCCCCTATTTGGTCTAAAATTATCAACTCCTCTCTCTCCACAGGCTGTGTCCCTGCATCCCTCCAACTTGGCCAAATTACGCCCATTCCCAAAAACTCCACTGCGGACCCTAATGATCCAAACAACCTTCGTCCCATCTCTAACCTTCCTTTCCTCTCCAAAGCCCTCTAAAAATGTGTCTTAATGCAACTTGAGAAACACATTATCTCATTCAACCTCCTTGATGTCTTCCAGTCCGGCTTCAGAAAGGGTTGCAGCACTGAAACTGCTATGCTTAATGTCATGGATGATATTCACCGTTCCCTTGACAAAGGTGAATCCTCCATACTTATCCTTCTTGACCTCTCAGCTGCATTTGACACCGTTCACCACCCTACCCTTCTCAACACCCTCAAAGATCGATTCGACTTTGAAGGCACGGTACTCAAATGGTTCTCCTCATTCCTCCAAAACAGATCCCAACAAATCAAACTTAGCCATTTCCTCTCCAAACCTCAACCTGTTACACTTGGAGTTCCCCAAGGTTCCATCCTCTCCCCCACCCTATTCAATCTGTTCATGGAACCACTCACCCTCATCCTCAAACACGCTAATATCAGTTACCATCTCTATGCTGATGACACGCAACTATACTACAAGATCAAATCTCACAAAGACATCCTTCACCTAAACGAGACACTGACTAATATTCAAAGCTGGTTCCATCTAAACCATCTCAAATTAAATCCCCAAAAAACTGAAATCATTATCTTCTCCCCCAAAAACAATCCTTTTCCCATCCAACTCTGGGTAAAGGACATCAATGCACTTAACTGCACTCTCTCCACCTCTAATACTGTTAAGTCCCTTGGCATCAGTATTGACCAAAATCTCAAACTCGTCCCCCACATCAAAAATGCCTCCAAAAGCGCTCTTCTAACCCTTCTCCACCTCAAAAAACTCAAATCTTTCATTCCAGCAGAAGATTTCAAACTTGTTGTCCAGTCACTGGTCCTCTCCAGGATCGACTATGGCAACGCCACTTTGGCTGGCACTCCTAAAATCCATCTTGCCCCAATAAAATCTGTCCTCCACCTTGCAGCTAGACTCATCTCCGACTGCAGAAAATTTGATCACATCTCCCCCATCCTTAAAAATCTCAAGTGGCTTCCAATAGAAGGAAGATCCACATACAAAATTGCCTGCATCACTCACAAAGCTCTTCACCAAAACTCCCCTTCCTACCTAGCAATTAAACTTCAGAAAGCAGGTTGCTCCAGATCCCTGAGAAGCACTAACTCACTTATCCTGATCCCACCCAGACTTAAACATCAAAAGACCCAATCCTGTGCGTTCTCTGGTAACGCTCCCACAATCTGGAACTCCCTCCCAAAGGATATCCGATGCAACCCTTCCTACCATCTCTTCAAAAAAGAACTTAAAATATTGCTTCTCAACAAATACTGGGGTATCTAATGTCACGGACCCTTTACATGCCCACTGTATCGTAATACTTGTAGTTTGACACCATCCCTGATAACTCCTCTCTCTCATACTATGCTCTCCCCTCCCTCCTCCGCTATACCCTTGCCCTCTCTATCTCTCCCTCACTTCACTTCCATCTCTCCCCTCCCTTCTTTATTTTTATACTTTTCAATTTATATGTCCATACTCCTCTGATGCACTTGACTTGTTTGATCTCACTGTTCAATGTTTGCTTTTACCTTCCTTGTAAAGCGCTCTGATACTCTCGGGTCCAGCAGCGCTATATAAAACCTTTGAAATAAATAAATAAATAAATAATGCCTTCGCATTCACTTATCAGGCAATCAATGTGATCCAGGACGCAATTGTTGCCTGAATGGTTTGACAGTTTGAGATACTTTTTTGCTTTCTTGCCCTTTCCGACTGGCCCACCCCCAGTGCTCTCCATAGCTTTCCTTTTCCCCATCCCTCACTGGCGCGAGCAGGTGGCAATCTTTGCTCCAAATTTGGACACTACCTTACAGGAAGAATATCGTGCAGGAGTGATTGGGAGTGTGCTTGAGCAGTAAGAGTTTTGATGTCGCCAAGTACCTGAGGCCCACCCAACAAAACAAATACAAAACAAGAAACTCTTCAAAACACACAAGATAAAAGGAGACAAGGACTGGTAATCAAATGGGCGCAGGTTGTAATTAATTCAATTCAATTGGCCATGGAGGGAAGTCAAGTCACAGCTAAGGGTGGGCGGCCAGCTACGCTCCGTGCACGGAGTGCACGTAGTGCCGTCTCCTACGCATTTTGCGTAGCGGGCGTAGCCAGGCGGCACTACGCGCGCTCCGCAGACGGTGCGTAGCCGGCCGCCACCCGCCTCCCTCCCGCCCTCCCTAAATACTTAAATAAAAGGATAGTAAGCTTTTAAAAACACTTACCTTGTCTGCCGCGTCCCCGGGGCTCCCTCTCGCCGTCCCGCGATTCGCACCGCCATTTCAGATACTAATGCGCATGCGCGGGCGGCCGCGCATGCGCTTTCTCATGAGAAATGCGCATGCGCGGGCGCCCGCGCATGCGCATTAGTATCTGAATCGGTGGCGGCGCGAATCGCGGGACGGCGAGAGGGAGCCCCGGGAACGCGGCAGACAAGGTAAGTGTTTTTAAAAGCTTTCTATCCTTTTATTTAAGTATTTAGGGAGGGCGGGAGGGAGGCGGGCGGCGCGTAGTGGGGCTACGCGGAGTGCGCGGGTGGGCGTAGTTCTGTGCCCACTTCGCGTAGCTCCGCGGAGCCCCACTCCGCACACTACGCCCAGGGTTAGTCACAGCTTGAGGGGCAAATAAAGGTTCACCATGGGCCAGCAAGGAGACAAACAGGAAAGCTACAGTACCCTGCAAAACAGGAAGCGACTCCACACACAGCTGTCCTAAACAAAACGCAAGGGGGGTGACCCTGCCCTTCCTCTTCCTGGCAATGACGGGCAAGGAAGGGCCTGCCCTTGGCCTGGGCTTTGCACGGACGCGTCCTGCGTCGCAGGAGTGAAGACACACTTAAGAGCGAGAGACTGCTGCCCTTGGCCCCTCCTTCTGGGATGATGTATCCAGGGAGTGCTATTTAGTCATCTTGGTCAACAAACAGTCAATAACTTGCCCGAGGTGAATGCCCTACTCGGTCAATTCGGCATCTGCAATAAATATATGGTTGCTATTGCTCTGCTCAAAAATACACTTTCAGATAAGTCTAGTGTTTAGCTAGCACATTTTAGTTTCTTCAGACAAACAATCCTGAAGAAAGTGTGGAGGAGTACATTTCGGCTTTGAGATAGCTTGCTTCTACATGTAACTTTATGTATACTATCAATGGGGTAACCCTGTATTCCTCAGAACCTGGGAACTATATGGTATATGCAACAATGGTTCAGTCGGATCAGAAATATCTTAAGACATATCATACAAAGTGCTTCAATCAATGCTGAATAGATTCATTAATGAATGTAGGCGGAACCACAGCAAACATTTTCAAAAAAGCTGTATTGCTTTAGAAAAATGTCAAGTCATTCCTTTTGTACATAAGGTACTCCATGTGAGTAGGTGCAAAAGGTGCTCCTGCAATGAGTTACAAGAAGCAACAATAAAAATATGTGAAAATCCAAAAGTTAAAACATACAATCTTCAAAGAACATGCCCACCTAACACACGTCAACACACAATACCCCTTCCCGGGGCATCTATTTCTCATTTGCTCGACAATGGGGAAAGAGTACAGTGCGGGCCACAATATTGCACGTCAACGTTTTGACCCCCTTCAAAATATGTGTCGCTCCTTTTCATCTACTGAGGTCTTCATAAGTACAATAGGAACACCTCAAGGTGAAAGTATATAGCAATGTCAGACCTTACATAATCTAGAAACCAAAAATGAAACACAAAATACGATGCAATAATCTCTCTGGTATGGAAACATGCCAGGTGGGGAACCGCCAAATGCCAATCTTTCCCACATAGAGTTCTATATAACAGAACAACCGAGGACCTAATGTCAAGAGCTAGTCGTGATAATGAATGAAGCAAAATAGACGGGAAAACCCACTCAAACACTCTTGCAACAGAGCCAGGTACTGTCCAAGGGAGTCTCTTCGAGAGCCCAGGAGTAGAACTGAAAATACTAAAGAGAGACTGGTATGTGTAACTACTTTTTGTATTTGGAGCTATGAGGTAAAGAGGGTTATTATTTAGCAGCATTTGAATTTGGTATCTGATTAACTGAATATGTATGAGAAACCCCTGTTTGGCTTTAAAAAAAGTAAGAATGTCAGAGGGAATGTTGTCAGTGCTTAATTGAGGTCTCAGGAACCACTAGACTTGGTTTCCCAATGGAATCTGCCCCCAGTGCTGGGTCACATTAACTGTGGTAAATGTAAAACGTGTGATCTCACTATGAACATAAAAGAATTCACACACAATTATAAGAGTTAAATTCTTCACAGTTATACTAATTGCAATTCTTCAGATTTGATTTATGTCATAAGATTTCCTTGTGATTTAGCATATGCGGGGCAGACTCATCAAAAGGTCAAGACATGTCTTTTACAGTGCAGCCCGATACACTGCAAGACCCAGAGGGCTCCTTTGGTTGAGTACTTTACAAGGATGGACCACTCCATTGATGATTTGCAATGGTGGGTTGTGGAGAAAATTAACAACAACCCACAAGGAGGTGACATTGCAAGTGTCATAAATATGAGAGAGTGCAAATGTATGTATCTCTTGGACACTGTTGATAGAGAACTCAATGAACTGGAGGGGATAACTAAACATGCTGCTGTATCCATTGCTGGATAGACTGAGTAGCTCTCTTAAGACTGAATATGTAACCTGAATTTCACGCAAAAGATCATGGATTTTTCATTTTTTGACTGTCCACAGTTTCAACCATGAACATGGCTGATATTATGATTATTTCATATTTCTGATTTTTAAATGTCATACATGATGCTTATGTATATATTCATTTTCTTTTGAATTTCTAATTTATACCATGATAAGTTTGGATAATGTATATGTGTTGAAGCACGATTGGACAAATTTGCTGGTGTAAGAGTCTTGCCATTACAATGCCCCAAACCATCAGCTCCCACTAATAAAAACGAATCCTCAAGACTCAGAGGTGAACGCCTGTCAAGAGCGAATGGTAAACCTGGTGGATTTTGTGCCTAGAGCTTCTTGCTGGGCTGTTGCCTACAGCAATGATCCTGCAGACAAGAGTCCCATTGTTTAGTTAGCCTTGGACTCTGGGATTTTTGTAGCATCGCTTATTCCCAGGAATGTATTTAACGCATATAAACAATTTCGACGTTTAGAGCGTGAGATCCATGTGGAGTGTTATATTGAAGGTTTGGACCAGTGTCTGAAAGTAACCTTGACTACTTAATTTATTTGGATAGTCTACAATGTCAAGAATACTAACTCTCAAGCGCCATTTTGGGAAATGTAGTCTTTGAACAGGTGACATGCGTGGTCACACTGATTTGTAGCCCCTTTTATCTCTGACAGCCCTTAAGCCGTGCCGTATCTGCGTTTGATTGAAGCAGTGAGTGGCCGTTTACCGAGAGGTAGGCGGCACATGAAGCATATGCAGCATGGTTTTGTGCTCTTTGTACAGGGGATTATTTCAAAGTTACTTTCCATTCTTTCTATTTAGTTCAGCCCTGTTGCAAAGTGGGCAGAGACTCTGACGCGCAAATTAAGACTTCGTAAGTCAGAGTTGGGTTTCCCATCTATTTTACTTCATTCATTATCTGATTGGCTCTTGACATTAGGTCCTAGATTGTTAGGTTTTTTTCTGTTATGTAGAATCCTGTGTGGGAGAGATTGGCATTTGATGGTCTCCCTCCTGGCAGCTTACCCTAAAAGAGATCATTGGCACTTAAGTGGACGACTAAGAGGTTAGTCACACTCTTTTTTTTTTCATACCATTTTTGGTTTATAGATTTTGTGAGGCCTGAAATTGATATATACTTTTATCTATAGGTGTTATTATTGTTCTGATGAAGACCGTAGTTGATCGAAGGGAGTCACACATATTTTGAAGGCGATCAAAACATCAACGAGCACTATTGTGGCCTACCCTGTACTATTTACCCAATGGCCAGCAAGTGGGCAATACAAGCCCTCAGAAGGGAGACTGTTTATTATCATGTGTTCGGCAGGCATGTTCTTTGAAGATTCTATGATTTTTACTTTAGAAGGTTGACATATTTCCATTGTTGCTTTATCCAACTCACTGAATAAGCACCTTTGTCACCTTTCTCACAAGGAGCACCTTATTTATAAAAGGAATTACTTTTCATTTTGCTGAAAACAATACAGTGTTTTTTAAAATGATTGCTGCGGTCATGTCTACATTCATTAATGAATCTACTGAGCATTGATTGAAGAGATTTGTATGATCTGTTTTAAGATATTTCTTATCCGACAGAACCATGGTTGCATCTACATGTAACTGTGGCAATTCACTCGATACCTACATTAGACACCAATTTGTCTATAGTGGTTCTTCAAAAATGAATACAAGAGCATCTTATAGGTTTAAGCAATCCAAACCAATCCGAAGTTATTCACTTGCCAAACAACATTGAGCAGTCTATAATTTCCATCAAACATATGACTCAAGAATGGGTTCATCAATACTTTACAAGATGCTGAATCTGTGTGTGTTCTCGGTAAAGGCATAAGGATTTCAGACGTGATCAAAGAAAAACCCTCACCACATGTTGCCAGTGTCATTCTAAAGCACATTTTGTATCGCTTTGTTCGCCCTAAGTGTGGCAGGGTATGCGCAGACGTGAGTCCCTTGTTCACTTGGCCACTGGATTCAAGATAGCCTGGCTGATGAGGATTATGAATCCGAAACCGGTCCCAGGATGCTTGTTTCCGGTCCATGGAAGACATGGCTTGGCAGTTCGGGCTGGACTGTTCCCATGAGGCACACGGTCAGACTGATTTGCATATAGCCATGTCTGAAATGGGGTGGCTGAGTGGGCTAAAGAATGGTGATGGATTAAACCCAGATCAGTTGACTGGGGGTGAGTGTTTGATTTGCTCAAACGCTCCGTCCATCATCCCCTTTTGTATCGCTTTGTTCGCCCTAAGTGTGGCAGGGTATGCTCAGACGTGAGTCCCTTGTTCACTTGGCCACTGGATTCAAGATAGCCTGGCTGATGAGGATTATGAATCCGAAACCGGTCCCAGGATGCTTGTTTCCGGTCCATGGAAGACATGGCTTGGCAGTTCGGGCTGGACTGTTCCCATGAGGCACACGGTCAGACTGATTTGCATATAGCCATGTCTGAACTGGGGTGGCTGAGTTAACTAAAGAATGGTGATGGATTAAACCCAGATCAGTTGACTGGGGGTGAGTGTTTGATTTGTTCAAACGCTCTGTCCATCATCCCCTTTTGTATCGCTTTGTTCGCCCTAAGTGTGGCAGGGTATGCTCAGACGTGAGTCCCTTGTTCACTTGGCCACTGGATTCAAGATAGCCTGGCTGATGAGGATTATGAATCCGAAACCGGTCCCAGGATGCTTGTTTCCGGTCCAGGGAAGACATGGCTTGGCAGTTCGGGCTGGACTGTTCCCATGAGGCACAGGGTCAGACTGATTTGCATATAGCCATGTCTGAACTGGGGTGGCTGAGTGAACTAAAGAATGGTGATGGATTAAACCCAGATCAGTTGACTGGGGGTGAGTGTTTGATTTGTTCAAACGCTCCATCCATCATCCCCTTTTGTATCGCTTTTTTTGCCCTAAGTGTGGCAGGGTATGCTCAGACGTGAGTCCCTTGTTCACTTGGCCACTGGATTCAAGATAGCCTGGCTGATGAGGATTATGAATCCGAAACCGGTCCCAGGATGCTTGTTTCCGGTCCACGGAAGACATGGCTTGGCAGTTCGGGCTGGACTGTTCCCATGAGGCACAGGGTCAGACTGATTTGCATATAGCCATGTCTGAACTGGGGTGGCTGAGTGAACTAAAGAATGGTGATGGATTAAACCCAGATCAGTTGACTGGGGGTGAGTGTTTGATTTGTTCAAACGCTCCGTCCATCATCTCCTTTTGTATCGCTTTGTTCGCCCTAAGTGTGGCAGGGTATGCTCAGACGTGAGTCCCTTGTTCACTTGGCCACTGGATTCAAGATAGCCTGGCTGATGAGGATTATGAATCCGAAACCGGTCCCAGGAGGCTTGTTTCCGGTCCAGGGAAGACATGGCTTGGCAGTTCGGGCTGGACTGTTCCCATGAGGTACAGGGTCAGACTGATTTGCATATAGCCATGTCTGAACTGGGGTGGCTGAGTGAACTAAAGAATGGTGATGGATTAAACCCAGATCAGTTGACTGGGGGTGAGTGTTTGATTTGTTCAAACGCTCCGTCCATCATCCCCTTTTGTATCGCTTTGTTCGCCCTAAGTGTGGCAGGGTATGCTCAGACGTGAGTCCCTTGTTCACTTGGCCACTGGATTCAAGATAGCCTGGCTGATGAGGATTATGAATCCGAAACCGGTCCCAGGAGGCTTGTTTCCGGTCCAGGGAAGACATGGCTTGGCAGTTCGGGCTGGACTGTTCCCATGAGGCACAGGGTCAGACTGATTTGCATATAGCCATGCCTGAACTGGGGTGGCTGAGTGAACTAAAGAATGGTGATGGATTAAACCCAGATCAGTTGACTGGGGGTGAGTGTTTGATTTGTTCAAACGCTCCGTCCATCATCCCCTTTTGTATCGCTTTGTTCGCCCTAAGTGTGGCAGGGTATGCTCAGACGTGAGTCCCTTGTTCACTTGGTCACTGGATTCAAGATAGCCTGGCTGATGAGGATTATGAATCCGAAACCGGTCCCAGGATACTTGTTTCCGGTCCAGGGAAGACATGGCTTGGCAGTTCGGGCTGGACTGTTCCCATGAGGCACAGGGTCAGACTGATTTGCATATAGCCATGTCTGAACTGGGGTGGCTGAGTGAACTAAAGAATGGTGATGGATTAAACCCAGATCAGTTGACTGGGGGTGAGTGTTTGATTTGTTCAAATGCTCCGTCCATCATCCCCTTTTGTATCGCTTTGTTCGCCCTAAGTGTGGCAGGGTATGCTCAGACGTGAGTCCCTTGTTCACTTGGCCACTGGATTCAAGATAGCCTGGCTGATGAGGATTATGAATCCGAAACCGGTCCCAGGATGCTTGTTTCCGGTCCAGGGAAGACATGGCTTGGCAGTTCCGGCTGGACTGTTCCCATGAGGCACAGGGTGAGACTGATTTGCATATAGCCATGTCTGAACTGGGGTGGCTGAGTGAACTAAAGAATGGTGATGGATTAAACCCAGATCAGTTGACTGGGGGTGAGTGTTTGATTTGTTCAAACGCTCCGTCCATCATCCCCTTTTGTATCGCTTTGATATTCATCCCAAGGCATATGGAGAACAGGGCATTGATTAATTAGGCTATTGTATTACTTCTATAACATGTATAGAAAGAAAAACTGCAACAAGACTCAGGCTGATGCTGATACCGGGTTCAGACACTCCTATATTTGAGGCTGATGTACACTTCTCATTTGTTGAAAATATTATTGATCTCAATGTTGATAAGATTATTAAAAAAATCCACGAATGTTGTCTGGAAAAATCAGAACCATCAGTAAATTTGAATATTTGATTAGGAAGACGAGCATTGCAGTACCGTTTTGTGTACAAAGAAAGGCCAGTACTTAAAAGTGTGAGAGATAAACTTAAGAAACATATTGATAATCTTTGTAGAGAGGTCATCATTCAGGAGACCAACTTAGCTGAATGGGTCAGTCGTTTCAACAGTAAGGGAAAAAAAAGATTAGTTTGTGAGAATCCCTGCACTTTGACCAAGAATATCTTATTTCACTGTTACCCATTACCTAAGGTGCACTAGTTATCGACCAATTTGGGACAGGCCAAACTTTTCTCAATTCTTGATCTCAGGTCAGCTTACAACCAAATTCTCTTTGCTGCAGAACCTCAAGAGTTAACCACCTTTATTACACCCTTTGGTACTTAAAAGTAATGTGCTTACCCTTTGGACTTGCTTCTGCAGCAAGTGTTTTTCAAAAGCTCATGGAAACCATATGAGTAAACATGCAAGGGGTAAAAGCTTTCCAAGATGACGTGCTGGTGTTTGCTGAAACCATATGGGAGCCCACATTGAATTTGGAGAGGGTTTTATGTGTATTTAGAGATATTACTTTGAGGAAAGAAATGTGTAATTTTGTGACCCAAGAGATCGGTTATTTGGGTCACAGCTTGACATCACAGTGTATTAATCCAAAGTTTTCCCTAAAGCAAGCCATTCAACTTGCAAGCCCACCCAAGGTCAAAGGCACTATATGGTTCTTTCTCTGTCTCAGCAAGTACTACTCTTGCTTTATTTAGTGTTATGCATTTGCTGTACAACCCCTGCGGAATCACTCAAAGGAGGGAAAAAAAATTGTTTGGAATGAGGACATTTTTACTGATCTTAACCCTTGATTTGCCAGCTGAATTTGCAATGCCACTGGAAGGGCTTCTGCTAAGTTGGTTAACTTATTGGCTAGGCTTCCGGAGTATAATTTTTCTATTAAGTATATTCTTGAAGAACAAAATTAGAGGTGGGTATAATTGGTGTAATTCTCTCTAGTGTAATTACAGCAACATTCCTCATAATTATGCATAATTGTGTGAGAAGTGTAATCCAGCATGTAGCACTATTTTCTTAGTGCAAAATGCACCCTTGCATCCAAAAAGTCTCAGAGGAAGCATTTTAAGCTAACAAAATAGCACTAAATGCTATGAGACACTAAGAGCAGTAGCCAGCAGCAGCTCACTCTCTCTCATATTTCAGTGTTCTTGTGCTCCTGTGGTAGAATATTTGGCCCAATTTACTCAATCTGGTATAGGTACTTAAACTAGATCAGATTACTCCAGCATAGTTAATATTTCTCCCAGGCCTAGACACAATGTGAGAGCTGTGTGTCTAGAATACCTCTTGATTCGATACTCAAGATGATGCTGAAGGTGATATTTACATGATAATAGAGCAGCTCGTAGCTAAAAGCAATTTTACTGCGCCGAGCTGCATCAATAGGAAAGTTCAAGGATGCGTCGTATTTACAGCAATATGACACATTCCTGTGTTTGGTGCCTGGTGCCTGCATTGCAGGGATGACTGTTTTTGTGCAGGGAGGGGCACCTTAATGCACAAAAACATTAATTGATGTTGTTTTCCTCCTTCTATGTGTGCTGCATACTGCAGCACACATAGAAAGAGGAAAAAACAAGGAGAAATAAAGGTATTTCTCCTCTTTGCGCCACTTTTACGCCTACCCTGGGGAAACGTTAGAATCTGACAAATTAGCAGGTTTACAAAAGCTTGTAAGCCTGGGAATGTGTCAGAATCCATGGGTGCTGCTTGAGAACACCCAAAACAACACCCAGGGAACGTCCCTTTCACACAGAGTATTGCGTGAAAGGGGGCCATATTTACAAGACCATGAAAAGTCTCACAGGGTGGCTTTGCATCGCCTTGTAAATATGGGTCAGTGCACTGCACCACTGGAGTGTAAAAAAAAGTGACACTCCAGTGACTCAAGGGGCTTGTAAATATGCCCTAGTGTGTAGTGGCTATAATTGTTGATATTAGTGAAAGTGAGTGTGTAATTTCCTCACCAGACTCATTGCACTCTTTAGAAGCTGATTCTTTATTATAAATGATGATGAAAGTTGCAAAAGATGGTTGGTTGTAGGAAAGGACTTTGGAGACTGGTTTACAATCTTTCACTAATGTTACAAGTGAATAATCCATAGTGAATGGCTTTTTGTTTCAGCATAATGTTCTTGTTCCATTCATGTCTTCAAGGCATCTAGTAATCAAGTTTGCTCATGAGGGACAACTCAGTAACACTCCCACATGTACAAATTTAAAACAATATAATTTGTGGCCATCTTTGGACGATCATGTCAACAGATTATTTGCTTCATATGATACCTATCTTTTATCAGATAAGCTTTGTAAAGCAGGCACTCCCTAACATATTGTTAAGCTGCTTAAACTAAAGTTAAGTCAAGGTAAAAATAATTTTTCCAGGGACATTGATCTTCGATATTTAGAATGTAAACCGTCAGCAGTGCATACTATGGAATCATGGCAAGTTGAAGGGGTATACCCTTATAACGAATTACCTAGCCCCAGGCTTAGAATGACAGTCGTAAACATTAGGATTGTTTTATATCTGTGTTATTGATTTCCAGAAATCTATCTGTGGTAAAAATGTGATTTAAGACATTTTATTAGATTGTTTACTTTTAATGTAAATATGAGTATTTCTAAAGTCAGTTTTAATAAAATCTCGACTAAAAAGTATAGTGACAAAGGATTTATGTGATTCCTTTAAGCAAGTTATGTAATTTCTAAGTAACAATCATGAAATTTAAATTATGGTTTACGGTGGAATGCGTTTGAACTTGTATATATGTGTGTCGTTTGAGAGATTATCTGCTAGATTCATCAAAGACCCGTTGTGGGAGTCTTTAATAGCGATTCATAAGGAATCGCTATTAAGGACTTGCAAAACGGGATTCATGTAGGAATTGCAAAGAATATTGCGATTCCTACATGTTCCTTATATGCGATTAGCAAATTGCTAATTGCAAATAAGGAATAACTCCCCATGCATTCCTATGGGCCTACAGGCCCAAAGGAATGAATGGGGAGTTATTCCTTATTTGCGATTAACAATTTGCTAATCGCAAATAAGGATGCGATTTCAAGGGTGCAGGGGTGTCCAAAGGACACCCTGTAGCACCCCTGAAATGTGAATTTACACTGATGTTGTGCACACACATGTCCAAAGGACATGTGTGTGTGTAACATGCAACTTAGAAAAATGCATTTAAATGCGTTTTTCTAAGTTTTTGCTATTTACCACGCGGTTTGACTTCGTGGTAAATAGCGGTCCTAAATTGCGAAATCGCAATTTTTCAAATGTTTCATGAATATCATTTAAGGAATCTCTAATAGAGATTCCTTAAATGCTAATCCTCGCAAATTTGCGAATTCTTTATTAGCGATTTTTGCATTTGGGATGATGAATCCCAAATGCAAAAATTGCACTCGCAAAGGGCCAGATTCTCAGAATCTGGCCCTTTTGCAAGCGCATTTCGCTTGATGAATCTGGCTGTATGGCCTAAATAAATAATTTTGTATATGATAGTTTGAATACTAGTATTCTCAAAATCATTGTTGTGATTTCATCTTTTATTTTCTTTATAGGTATTTTTTAGAGTGAAGTAGCTGAAACTAATTTTCCTATTCTGTTTTTTCAAAAGGGGAACCATCATCTTCCCACATCCACTGGGTTGCTCTTAAATTTTTTATATCTTGCGTTGATGTCTTTCTGGAAATGTCTCCATTATTTATTTTTCATTTTTATCTGCAGTTAGTGCATTGGGCCCCTCTTTTCACCTTCAATTTAGGAGGCAGAAATTTTAATTTGCTTTCCTCCTGCCGAAGTCTTCTGCAGAAGTCTATTTTTTTGCAGGAAATCACATTGATAGTCGGTCAATGTGTTAAGAGTTGCTATAAATCCAGCAAACAATTAACTGAATACTTTAGAAATGTCGTGAGTGACAGATAGGTATAATAGGAATATATCCAGCACATGGCAACATTACTTCATATTTTGGAATAAATTAAAGTTAAACAATTTTATCTGACAGTCATGTGCAACAATAGTCACTCACCTCCATTGTAAAGCCTATTACTTTGAAACATTGTTCAATTAGTTCAAATTGTGATTTGTAGAAACTATTGTTCATAAAATCTTGCACCATTCGTATGTTCTCATTTTGCAGGTACCTAAAAATTGTAGATAATGTCATTAAAGCTCAAATGATATCATAATTTAAAATAACATTGGGGCTTATATATCAAACATATTACATTACCTGGGAGGTTTGCTCTCTGACAGTTTGTAATGTCCCAATTTCTTCTTCTCTGTCAAACCAACATACATGTAATAAAAAATGTGAAAATTCCTCTCTCCTCTGTAAAAAAAGAATGAATATATAAGATTTCTATAGTATACCTATTGTCATATTTAGCTATCTTTTATTGTGGATATATATATATATATATATATATATATATATATATATATATATGTATATATATATATATATATTTATTTGATTTTCTTTTTATGAAAATAGTTCATAGATAAATTATAAGGATATTTTATGTGGTTTTACATATTCAGGGCCCAATTCACAAGCAGAAAAATACGTTCAAAATAGTATTTACCTGTAGATCTATGGCTGTATACACTATACAGTGCTTCCAAGAGTAGATGTAAGCTAATATACCTCCTTTAAAATGACGAGTACTGTTGATGAATGCCTAAATCTAAAAACTGAATGCTACTACACCTAACATGACAATAATAAGCTGGCATACCACGTGGGTGCACCACATAAGAGGAATGTTCCACCTACTCTGCATAGCATTCCGAACAGGGTAGACAGTGAGCAAACCAACACTTGACGGCAATCACACACAATTAGGAAAAATAATCTGTAGAATAAATTCGAGAAACACCCAGGGTTCAGAACATTTTTCATTGCGCCCTGTGTAGCCTTGGAGGCATACTACTATAGCAGCCATCAGGATACAGACCATACAACTAGAGAGGAAGAGGAACTTCACTGAGGAGGAGGCAGAGAATATGACCAGTTTTCTAGATGACTATGAAGCATTACAAACATCATCCTCCAAAAACTCAGTGAGTGGAAAAGCAAGGCATGCTGCTGAAGGTTAGCCATGTGGAAATGTCCCAGTCATGTGGCAGGATCTCAAGGAAAGGATAAATGCTTTTGGGATTGAAGTACGTGTCATGGGGAAAAGCTTAAATAATTTACAAACAACACAGCGCAACCTCACAAATGCATATCATCTCTCTTACTTTTCCCAGAACCCATACATACATTATTGCAAGGCCCAGCAACAGCAACCACCCTTTTTGTGGCAGTGGCACAACCTGGAGTGTCACAACACCCCACACACTCTGATGTATGTCACAGCACTGTCAGCCCAAACCACTATCAAAAAATAAGTGCCATGATACGTGTCCACCATAACTACTTCTTTCAACCACCTACTTCCGTCTGTGTGTACCTAACAATGTCATGCCATCTAAAACTCCACAAAAAAGCATGACACATACAGCCACACTTGGGGGTCCATTAGGATGGCGGATGGATCCATCCGCCATCCCTGCCGTCCGCCACCTTTCTTCCCACCGCCATGTTACGATGGCGGGGGAGACCGTGGCGGAGGGGAAGACCGTCCGCTGCTTTTCCGCCGCGGTCACCTTGCGACCGCGAGGAAAAGGCCTGATATGGTGGTCTATCAGACACCGCCAGCCATATTAGGATGGCCTGTGAGGAATGCCTTTCCGTGGCGGCAATGCCGCCACGGAAAGGCTTACGGTCTTTGCTTTGGGGGCCCGTTGCGGGCCCCCAGGGTGAAGGGGAGGTTGGATGCACATGGGGGGTACCTATGGTACCCCCCAGCATTTCAATGTACACCATGACAGGCACCGCGCGGTGCCGGTCATGGTGTACATTGAAATGTACAACGTGCATTTTTTGCATTGCGGCGGCCGGTGCTTCAAGCACCGTTCGCCGCATTGTAAAAAATGCGGGATGCACCCGCCACTGTGGCGGATGCATCCTAATTGGGGGCACGGTTCCTCCGCCCTTGTGGCGGATGGTACCAGCCCCAGACAGGATGTCCGCCATCCTAATGGACCTCCTAGTCTGTCTCTGCTACAATTGCAGGACATGAGTTGACTACTTCTCAGCCATCTGCCACTGCCCCCAATTCTGTCCCTCTCTGTGGCTCCATGGAGACTGGCCACTGACATTGGATGATCGCAGAGCCTGGTAAGTGTCCTTTCACATGAAGAACCAAAGAGCGCTGTAACACAGTTTAATACACTGTCAACTCCATTAACACCTCAATATTCCTTAACAATATACTACCTCATGCCTCTGTTGTCAATGTAATCAAAGGTTTCAAGTCTGCTTTTTCCTCCGACTACACATGCTCTTGCTCTGTCCACCACTAGTGCCACCAATCCCTACCAATACACTGAAGCAATTTGTTTTGCAAGATGTTAAGAATGTGTAACTTCCAACATTGCTTTCCAGTGTAAGGCAAATAAAATTTATGCTACAGCTTAAAAGATGCATTCTGTGTCAGGAACAATATGGTCCAGTATTACCCCCTCTCAACTGTATATCAATGGCATTGGTAACTCCATCGGGTGGATAATAATTCCTCTGATAGTTCTTCATTTCTACCTGGGTGAAAAACCTTGGATCCAAATGTTTTCAGTGAATCATTTAATTCAGACGCAGTCAGTAAGTATTGGGACCAGCTTCATTGGATTTACCCATCACTCAAGATGAGGGTACTAAAATCAAGCATTTTCCAAAAGTAATGTAATGGTCTGAGAATGACTGATGAATGTCACTGATCAACTTTGTAGCTGTGTATTCTTCTACTGTTTATGTAAGTGTTGTAGGTTATCACATTGTTGTGTCAACAAACATATGTGCTAAACCCAGAAAATAAAATAAAGGAAAATGCCTGATTGTGCCCATATCAGTCAAGAAGGAGAACTAAGATTAAATACACATGGCCTTGCACCATCTAGAAGTTGCTTTACATCACCTATAAGTAAAATGGACAATTTATATGTTCCAAAGTGTCTTTGTTGACAGCTGCAGTCACTGAACAGCCCTGCTCACAACATTACAACCTAACTACCACATTGGTATAAGAGTCCCACTGCAATCAGGACAGCAGCCTTCTGTCATCCAGCAATCAGGTGAGTCTCACACACCAGAATATCCATAACACTGTGTAACCTAATTCACCACATTGTAAACAGGTAATATCTAATACATTTGTGTACAATGACATTTGTTGGGCAGAACTCAGAGATAGCATCTATGGCCCATGTCCTCAAATTAATCTCAGATATGCAATATTTAATACATAAATCTTTTTGTTATAAAGCAGCTTACATCATGGGGTCCACCCACAAACACTGGTAGGTAAGAAATGTTATTGTCTACAGTTACTGGGTCTTTTGTGAGCACCATGAAGTCTAGAACTCCAGTTACGATTGAAATTGCTTATGGCACTGCTGTAGGTTAATTACAGAAGTCATACCATATCATATATACCCATCCTATAACAAGTTCGCAGACCAACAAGTCTCTCTTTCATTCACAAAACCTGTGTCACAACTGCTATAGGAGTAGGCTCTATCCACGAGGGGAGGCAAATATTGAGTTCCAGCACAGGACCCTCTATTTCTAAAGAATGGCATCACAGCGGTACATCACTTCAAAGAGGACAAGAAAAGTGTTGCCCATGTGTAGGATGACCCACCTACCACCAAGTCACTGCTGGCCACCAGCCTTCCTCATTTGGCTTTTTTTCTGAAATGCTTGTCCAAGACCAGGGGTGCCTATCCCAGCAATGCAGAACTCATTTACTCACAGCTGAATCTCTGTTGATACCCTAGAGTAATCTCCTGTCCCACCCCAAATGCAGCAACAAGCCAAGGGTCCAATTCACAAAGGTACATTTAGACAAAAGTCTAACTTTACGACTTTCGGTATTCACAAAGGGCATTTACTACTCGTAAATTTCCTTTGTGAATACCGAAAGTCAAACTTTACGACTATCACAAAGGGCATCAACGAGTGAGTACCGAAAGTCGTAAAGTTCAACTTTCATCTAACTTTACCTTTTTGAATTGGGCCACTAGTCTTTTCTCTAGCATCATGTGAATGGGAATACCTTGGTTAGCTTTAGGCAACTCCCATACTACATTCATCACGTTTAAGGCTCCCTGTTTCCCATTTTCACACATTTTTACAGATAAATACAGGTAGAAAATGTGTTTTTTGTCTGCATTTTTTTTTAAGTGGATAAAAACAGCCAAGTGTGCTTCTTTTTTTAAGTGACTCTCTGCTGCCTTTTAAATGAATTGTAGCCCAACAGCTGAGCAGATGGGCAGCATGGGAAACAAAAAAAACAGGATGAAATTACTTTAAATAATGGCATATGTCAATATACATTTGAGGTATAATGCTAATATTTAGTGGATGTATTGTTGTGTGATACTTGGCAGCTTAAATAGATAAATCATGATAGACAACAGGATGAGTGCGTCTCTATCAGTTAAATAAATATGGAAGTATACAGTTTTAAAATTTCATTTATAAACAAAACTTGACATAAATATGGATAAATACAGATATAATGCCCCCAAAAAATGGCATAAATACAGGCGGAAATGTTAAAAAAATAAATACCATGAAACCGAAAGCCCTAATCACCCTTCAATTCAATCCTCAACATCCCATTCAACCAGGTTGATGAGTGAGATGGAAATGCATGAGTGATGCTTAAGCTTGGGGAAGGCCAGGTCTTCAATGGTAGGAATTTGGAGCTGTAAGTCGTGATCATAACTGCTACACTCTTGGGAAATGTTCTTTTCATTTCAGATGTAGCTTTCCATAAATCAGCATCTATTAGTTATTTAATTTTCACAAAGACATAGACACAGATTTGATACACATATAATTATCATTAAGCAATTCAAAATGTATTGTACCAATGTTGCATCTTTTAATCTAGGTAATTTTAGTTTCTACTCAGTTTTGAACCTTAGCAATATCTATTGCCTTAGCTATCCGCTCAAACTTCTTGGTTGCTTTTGGATTCTGGTGAATTAAGCCAATACAGGAGCATCACTAACCACACACAAACCAGAAACCCGGAGAAGCACACCTTCTCCGGGTTCCATGGCCCATGTGTTGCTCCAGTTTATAATGGATTTTTTGATAGCATGTGAAGCAGCCAGGTCTATTCTGTTGTCCTTTGGTGCAGGTGGCTATAAAGCGGAGAAGGGTATTGTAAGAAACTGCCTCTGTTTGCATGATTACTACCAGTTTTTTGGACTGATGCTGCTGTTTTTATCACTCTCTGCACTGGGACACTACTAACAAGGATCCAGTACATATGCTCTGACCCATAAAACATGTTAAAATTGGCTATACTCCTAATTGGTATAATGAACTAAGTCCCGACTGTATGGTACAAAATGGCCTGTAAGTTAAATGTCATTGGTGGACTGCTGCACATATTGTAATACGACTTAAGTGACAATACAAACATGACTGCTGGCCTGTCACAAGTTATCTGACCGTGCAGGTTTAAAGTGCAAATTCAACCTATTAAACTAACCCCTTTTAACAGGCCTAAACCCTCCTTTTAGATATCAGTAAGTCGCCCCTAAGTAAGCCTTAATGATCATTAAGGCAGGTGTCTGGTATTTAAAAGTAGGACTTGTAAAAGTTTATTGAAAAACATGTCCTTGCAGTGACAAGACCCAAAAAGCTATTTTCACTGTAGCAGGTTTGGCTGTTCCATAGCAAACACTCAGGAATTAACATTGAGATTAAATAATGTTATCAGCACTTAGGAACCAGAGGAAAAGTTAATTATTTGACTTTTGAAAAAATATTTATTACATCTACATTTCATTGGCCAATTCGGATTTGTACTAAATACTTTAAAAAAGGTACTTTTAAAAAGTCACCTTTTGCCTGGCTAAAGCTTCAAAAGCCCATTTGCATTAACAACCAACTGTCATCCAGGAGACAAATAGCATATTGATGGAGATGAACTTGTTCTAGGAACTAAAACAAATGCCTTGGATGTGCACAGGTGTTTTGTTCCTCCAACAGGATGGCAATCCATGCAGCACAGAGGAAACTTGAAGCCCTGTGGCAGAGGGCAGAGGGCTCGCGCGCTGAGCGCAGAATTATTTTAACCTACCTTTTCTTCGCTGCTGAATACGAGCAGCCCTACAGCCTGCCCGTCCCGCTGAGTACGAGCGGCGGACGGTAACCTTATTTTAATTAACTCCCCTCCTATCCCGCCCTCCTGACTCCTCCCACCTCCCGCGTCACATCCTATTTATACGTCCCCCATGCGTCAGCGCAGCGGACGAGCGCAGCGGGCGCGCCGTAAACGCGCCGGAGTTGCGCCAGAGTTAAGCCCGTCTGCGCCCGTCCGCGGCCGGACGGGGCGAGGGGCACGTCTTTATGCCAAATTCACATCGTACTCTTTTGAGGAGCTTACCTCCCTTCAGGGCCACTGGCCACTTTCTGAGCCTGTCCGCAGCCACATTGCCTCATTAGGGCTTGTCCCTCAACTCATGCCTACACCGACGATATCCCCACCGGCCTCTTTGCCGCCATGCTCTCCTACGCCTGACCCCTCTTCCCCTGTTCCCTCATTATCTGTCCTTTTGCTCAACACCAGGTCGCGGTCAAACACCACCATGAGTTGTTTGCCCTTCTTGATTCCGAGAAGCCTGACATACTTCTCCTGACCGAAACCTGGTTTTGTGATTCCTCCCTTCCCGCATTGTTGGCTGCTATCCCCCCTTCCTATGTTGCTCTGCGCGCCGACCGCCCTGCAGGCAGAATAGGTGGTGGTGTGGGTTTAATTGCTCGGTCTGAATTTAATTTTCAACTTCTTTCCTTCCCTCCTATCCCCCCTACCGAATTCCTTGTAGTCCGTTCCCTTTCTTTTTCCCCTCCTATCACATGCCTATTGATGTATCGTCCACCCCAGCCTTCATCTCTGTTTCTGCCAGCATTTCAAGACCTACTAGCCACTCTGGCGGTAAACTACGCCTCGGTCTTAGTGCTAGGCGATTTTAACTATTGGCCTTCGGACCCTTTAGAATGCACCGCATCTAAAGAATTTACCGAATCTCTCCTTTCCCTCAACTTTGTTCCTCACATTTCCGTCCCCACACATTCTCACGGTCATATACTTGACCAGGTCTGGTCCCTCAATCTTCCTGTTTCCCTGGTGTCTGTATCCCCCTGTCCTTGGTCCGATCATGCCTTTATTTCCTTTTCCATCTTTCTCAACTCGGTGTCCAAGGTTCCACATGCCAAAAACACCTGGGCGCGGAATTGGAACCGAGTTGATCTTCCCTCCTTGACCTCCCTGCTTCGGAATTCCTGTCCGACCTTCTATGGTCTTTCATCCAACTCACAAGCCATTGCTATTAATACCTGGCTGGCTGGAGGTTGTGATTCGGTTGCTCCTCTACGCCGTATTTCCACCCGTTGACCTAAGGACTCCAACAGGTGGTTCACTGACCACATAAAAGATCTAAAACTGACCGTACGGCAGGCAGAGAGGCAATGGAGGAGAAATTACTGTCCCTCATTAAAAACTCACTATCTAACATCTCTTACGGAGTATAAAAAAGCTATTATAGCTGCCAAAACCATCTATTTCTCAACAAAAATAATGACAGCTGAAAATAAACCTAGGGAAATTTTTGGCATAGTGAACGACCTAGCTTTTTCCGATAGAGTCTCACCCCAAATTCCCCCTACCCAGTCCCTTTGTGATCAATTAAATACCTATTTTGTGGACAAAATTGTAACCATCAAAGCCAACATCCCCCTCCCCTCCTCTACTTTTGTCGATCCTTCTTCCCCCACTGTTCTAAGCCATCTTACTGTCATTCCCCCCATTACTGAGGAAGCATTCGTAGGGATACTCTCGAAAGTCAAATCGGGTTCTCCGGCAGATATCTGCCCGGCAAGAATCCTACAACAGATTTACTCTGCTTGTCCCCAGCTCCCCACCACTTTCCTTAATAGCTCCCTTACTCAGGGAGTGGTGATTCCCGCTCTTAAATCAGCCACAATAGTGCCCATTTTAAAGAAGCCCGGCGCTGACCCCTCTATCTCAGCAAACTACCGCCCCATCTCTTTGTTACCCTACCTGGGCAAGGTGCTTGAGCGCCATGTCACCTCGGTACTCAGCGCCCACGTAGAAGCAAATGGAGGCTTAGCTTCTCGCCAGGCCGGCTTCCGTCCCAGGCACTCTACCGAATCGGTCGTGGTGTCAGTCCTGGACAACCTCAGGGAGGGTATGGATTACGACAATCGTCAGGCGCTGGTGCTCCTCGACCTCTCCACCGCCTTTGACACGGTGGACCATACCATCTTACTTTCACGTGTCAGGGCGGCGGGAATAGAGGGCTCAGCCCTGGTTTGGATCTCCTCCTTCCTGAGGGACCGCACCCAGGCAGTTCGGCTGGGGGATTTCACTACCACACCTCTACAAGTCACTTGTGGTGTCCCCCAGGGTTCTTCTCTCTCTCCCTTATTGTTTAACCTTTATATTTCTCCTCTAATCTTTGCACTTCAGCAGCTGGAGGTCACCGTGTACAATTACGCGGATGACCTCCAGCTCATCTTTAATCTTTCCTCCTCACCCCTTTCTATCTTAAATTTCCAATCTATTATGATTTTTATCAGGGACTGGATGAGCCACAACCATCTCAAACTGAACCCGGACAAAACCGAGTTGGTCCTCACTGGTGGTTCTTCCAGTCCCTGGAATTCTCTTTTCTGGCCTTCTTCCTTTGTTATTTCCCCCACTCCTTCTTCCACAGTTAAAACCCTGGGTGTCAAAATCAATAACCAACTCACTCTACACTCACATATCAGTTCAGTTGTCTCTTCTTGTTTTCTCACTCTTCGAACTATTCGTACTGTCTCCCGTTTCTTTTCCCCCCAAGCACTTAAGCTGATCATGTCCGCACTGGTGATCTCGCGGCTGGACTATGCCAATGCCATTTACAACGGCAGCCCTGCATACAGCCTGCGGAAGCTCCAGATTATCCAGAACCAAGCGGCCCGGTTGGTGTATGGTCTCCCCCGCTTTCACCACTCCACACCCCTTCTAAAGGAGCTTCATTGGCTCCCTGTGAAAGGAACGCTCCCTTTTTAAAACCGGCTGTATGGTTTTTCAGGCTCGCCAGGGCACTGCCCCCGCTTTTATTTCCTCTCTGATCCAAGACTATGTCCCGATCAGAGAGCTTCGCTCCTCCTCTAAATCCCTCCTGCAAATTCCACGTTTTAAGCGTAAGAAGTGGGGTGGAGCCAACTTCTCAACTCTGGCTCCCACCTTCTGGAACTCCCTCCCTGATCACCTACGCTTGGCCACACAATATTTATCTTTCCGCAGAGATTTAAAAACGTTCCTATTTCGACAGACTTTTCCCTTGTAACCTGCCCATTTTCCTTTGCGCTTGGTTACTCCGCCCTCTGTTGCTAGACCTTCTATTATAGCGCCAAGAAACCGTTTGGTGAACGCTGCGCTTTACAAATGTTTTAAATTCAAATTCAGAGGAAATGTATTATCTTCAATCAGGCCTAGACTGTTTTAGGCAGTTGTTAGACTTGGGCCTACATCTCCCCTTTGTTCCCCAAACAAGTCAGACGCAATACCAGTGAGAGAGGGAGCTGCTCCCAGAACTGATTTGAGTGACCACAGAAAAAAAGGTTGCCCATTTCCCTGCCTGCATTTTCTAGGGTGGGCAAAGGAGCTCTTTACAAGGGAAGAATGGTTCTACCATCTTGGTTTTGAGTAGAGAACCGCAGTGCAGGATTGTTTGCTGCCAGGTAATGCTGCAAAAGTGGGCATGGAAATTCTTCCCTACGGGTTAGGGAGGGACCAGGACTCACACTCATTCAGAAGATGGTGCGAGGGATATATGTTGCACCCCGTGTACCTTCTACAGGACCTGTGGATGACAAAACAGAGACTGCACCACCTGTTGAGATCTGTGAGTACTACACGAAGAGCTGGACCTGATCCCACTTGTACCTAGGACAAAGAAGTGGACTCTCAAGGTCAGTTTGCTGACCTCCTGTTAAGCTTGAGTGAAATAAAAACTGCAAGGAGTCCACTTTCCCGATAGAGCCCAGCTGACCAGTTTCAACATGACCTGCCTTGACCCAGCTGCTGGCTTCTGTTGGAGTGATTCCTGATCTGCAAGTGCTGTTCCTGTGGCCTTCGAACCCTTGGCTGGGGCCAGAGTTAGTTTCTCCCACCTAAACTTAGAAACCTGGAACTTAGAAACTTTTTGCTAACTTTCTGCTTGGAGAACCATTGTGGGACCAGGACCAGAGTAAGAGTAAGAGTTTTATTTGCATAATTAATTCAAATCATTGCAATTTATACAGACACTGTTTTAAAGTTTAAGAGAAAAAAAAACACTAGTCAAATACCAATAAAAACAGTAAGCACATAGGAAAGAGAAAATTGTTTTTGGGAATTAAAGTTCATTCTTGGTCATCTAATGGCAGCAAAGATTTAATTTCAGACATAAATTTTACAAAGCGAGTCGCCATCTGGGGTGAGTCGCCCCTCATGCATACTTCTAGTGCTTCTTGGCATGTCCTGGTGTTAAGAGAAAGCCAAATCGGACAAAGCCAAAAAGTTAGTTGGACTAGTAAACGACTACAAATGCACAAGATGTGAATTAAGTTTTCCTCCTCTTGTTTGCAGATGCGGCAGTGTGTGGGGGCAGCTTTCTTGTATCCTTGACCAAACTTATATGCCATCAGTGGGATTAAGCCAAAACGTAGTCTCATTAGTTGGTGTTTTGCGTAAGGCTTCATGGGCGATGAAAGGTAGAGCGGTAATGTTTTGGAGCGTAGAGGCCCAGCTGACGCGAGAGAGCTTTAACACTGATTGTGCGTCATGTTCATAGGAAAGAATTTTTTTTGTTTAGTCAAAAGTTTGGGTTTCGCCTCTATGGGTAGCGATATTGACCATATATCCTGAACCTTTAGTGTTTCCAAGAAAAAAGTCAAGTATTTATTCCAGGATGTGTCGGGATTGCTGAACAATGACCATATGCAGCTCTTTAAAGTGTGAGAACTGGCTAGTTTTGTTTTTAGACTATAAGCAATAAATCTTGCACTCATAATCCAGTGTTGGGAAAACAGGGAGAATTTCTTTCGGATTTGGGCATGAGAAGTCGAGTTTGGCAGTTGGAATACTCTGCGAAAACATGCTGACTGAGCTCTATCTAGCCAGTTGGTCATTTTGTCTTTATAGGTTATAGCACCGAAGGCTATTGTCGGGAGGAGTTTTGTGCCTATCAGCCTTATTAATGGGGCAAAATCCGGGGAGTGGAGGGCTCTCTTTGTTCTTATAAAAGCCCCCTCCAGGCTCCGAGCAACGCCCTGTATTGCAGTTATGTGCGCGGTCGGTCTCCCTTTGTGGTCTATCCGGACACCCAGATATTTATATGCGGTGACTGATTCCAATGCCTTCCCCTCAATTAACCAAGTGCTCTTTTTTGTTTTCGAGGAAGAGACTGCCATTACTTTGGTTTTGGTAGCGTTGATCTCTAGTATGTTGGTGTTGCAATAAAGGACGAGGGAATCGAAAAGTCTTTGAAGACCCACCTGGGTTTGATCGAGCAAAATAGTGTCGTCAGCGTATTGCAAGGTTTGGATTTTTGTTAGGATGATTCTCGGAGGGCAGGCTCGACAGGGGGCCAGCCATTCAGGGAGGTCTGCAAGACACAAATTGATGAGTAAGGGTGCCAGGATACATCCTTGCTTTAAGCCTCTGTTGGTGTAGATTTTATCAGTTGAGGACCATCTCGAGGTGACTCTTATTTTAACCCAGGTATCTGTGTGTAGAGCTATTAATGCTTTCAGTAAAGGCTGGGGGATGCCCCATTTAGTCAAATTGTACCCAGAGTTTGGGCCGAATCACGCTATCGAAGGCTTTCCGAAAGTCAATGAAGCCCAAGTATAGTGATTTACCTTTCGTAGCTAGTGCCGTCTCCATCATGTGGGCTAAGCAGATCAAATTATCTTCAATGTGGCAACCCCTTTGGAAGCCGGTTTGTGTAAAGGGAATTAAGTTGCAGTTTTCCACCCAAGTTGTTAGTTCGGATAAAAGGACACTTGGATATGCCTTCCCGTCTACATCGAGGAGGGCTATCATCCGATAGTTGTCGGGGCTGGAGCGTGAGCCTTTTTTATGGATGGGAACAAGTAATGATCCTTGCCAAGAAACCGGTATAGGGCCACCCAGTATTGCTGTCTCAAAAAGGGGAGCCAACATCAAAGCCCATTTCTGGGCAGAGGCTTTATATACTTGAGTGGGGATGCCGTTTGGTCCTGGGGCACCCCCAGAACGCATTTTCTTTATTATTAGCGCTACTTGGTTTGGGGTTATCTTAGCAGTTGGCCTCGTATCATCGTGGGAATTAGTGTGCTTAAGGATGGGAAGGCTATTACAGTTAGTGCCATTCGGTTCTGTATAAAGTACTTTGACATAAGCCTCCCAGTCGGCGGGTGAGATGTTAGTTGCACTGGGAGGTTTAGCAGTTTTAGTAGCCTTGTTTACCCAGCTCCAGAATTTTCTTTGGTCCTTTGATTTTATGATCTCGTGGGCCGCTGCCCAGTGGTGTTCTTCCTCCATTCTCTTAAGGATAAACCTAGCCTTCCTATGTTCTTTTCGGGTAGCTGATATTTCACCCCGTAGAGATTTATATGCACTTTCATTATTAGCATGATTTCGCTGTAGCCTATTTAGTTTATTTTTGGTGGTAATTATAAGTTGCTTTTTCTCTAAGATGGTAGATGAGGCCGGAAGGCCTTTGTCTAGACTTTTTGTTAGCTTTGGGGCTAGTTGTTCTCCGAAATCAGTCACAATGATTTCCCATGAGGATGCTGTCAAATGATTACTGCCATCCGGATTCCATTTGGTCAATAGATGGTCCACCTTCGCTTCTATTATTTCCTGATTGTCCTCGGACCATTTCAATTTTCTTACAATCTGTAAGTTAGATTTGTTTCCAATTAAAGGAATATTCGGGCAATGGGAATGCCAAAGATCAATTTTGCACTTTAAAATTGCATGATCACTTTCTAAAGATGGAGTTACCAAAAACTGTCGTACCAACTGGAAGTGAGTGACTGATATCCACATGTAGTCCAGAGTGGCCATTCGAGAGGAAGATACATGAGTATATGCCGCTGGTTGATCGGAGGTGATTCTTCCATTTAGGATGCGAAGGCCTAGTTGGTTTAAGTGTGTTGCTAATTTTATCCCTTTGGCTTTCTTCCGTTGGAACTGAGATTTTATCTCCGGGATAGCCCACATTTCGTTGGTTGAAGATGGTTGATAAATTAGGGTGGGGCCGGTCTCCATTAGATTGGTGTTGAAGTCGCCCATTATCAGCCACATATCATTTGGGAAATGAGCATCGAGGTTGTTTATGTCAGGGAGCATTTTTCTCAGTGTAGCCTCTCGTCGTATTTTAGAGGGGTGCAGGTAGACACAACCGAGGATCATTTTTTTTTGTCTTAATTTTTCTCTTTCGTGACACTGAGTCTCGGTGCTGATGAAAATATGATCGCCCTGGGCTTTATAAAGCAATAGTAGCTTTGCGATCAGAGTATTCTTCACGGCGATCAGCACACTTCCAGAGGCATGGCCACTTGCAGCAGATGGCATAGCATGACATTCAATAACGGTGAAATCCTCCCAGATGGTGTTTTCCAGGGCCCAAGTTTCTTGGAGAGCAAATATGTCCTGGGTCTTCTGGAGGCCCGTAGTTAGCCATTCAGTTTTCTCTTTTGTTAACCCTCGAATATTCCAAGAGCAAATATTAAGATGGTGTGCTGCATCGTGGTTGTATTTTTCTTCATTCAATGTTTTCGATATATTACCCTAAGGCCTGAGAGAGCCAAGACCAATCTTGGGATTTGTGAATCTTGAGTACGCATTTGCGTGGTCCACCCACCCTTGGAGCTATTATTTGGAGTGGGTTCTCTATCCAGGGTGCTGTTATTGTTATCCTGTTTTAGTTCTAGTATGTTATTACCGACCGTTGGAGAGCTACATATGTTTTTTAAGAAATCTGGGTATTTAGCGTTTGTAAGGAAGCTGACCCATACGCCCCAGTCACTCAGTTTTTTTTGTTATTCATTAGGATTGCTGCCTGGTCTTTATTGTAGAAAGTTACCACAGTCGATTCGTTTTTCTGGCCCTGTTCATGGTCAAGGAAAGCCACATTTTCGATGTCCATTGATTTTACATTTTCGAGTCCGGGGACCTGCGAGTATAACTTTAAAATGTTTCCTTTATTTAAAATATCCCATTTTCCTTGAGATACGTATTCCGGGTACAGTAGTATTTTTTTGTGCTGTTGAGGCAGGGAGAGTAACTCTCGATGATTAGGTTTTGATTTATTCAGAGATTGCTGTTGCGGGCATGGCAGTAATGACTCGGTGAGCGACTTTTCGTTAACTGGGTACTCTAGGTTGTCTTGGTTGTTTGATTTAAGACTCGAGAGGCAGATATCTGTGAGCAAGTCGCTTCCTCTCGCTATTTCTTGAGGAGACTGCATCATGTACTCAGGTCTTTCCATAGGAGACCGGGGTTTGTCTATTCGTTTTTCTTCATGTTCATCCCTCGTTTTAGCTCGTGTTGATGGCACTTCTATGAGCGCTTCTGTTTTTGTTGCTTCCTCTTCTATTTTTGGCAAGTTGGTTACGTCATGGTAATTTGTTGTTTTCTGGTTTGGCTCCTGATTGGTAGGTTTTTTTGCACCTTGGGTGAGCAGAGAACTTTTGATGAACGGTTTGATTGAATTTTCATTAATCTTGGTCGAATTACTATAAGACTTTTTATTTTTATTGCTCTTTGTGATTTCTTTTTTTTCCATTGGGTTTGGTAAATTCTGCACCTGGTCTGGCGGATTGTTGTGGTCATCGTTGACCTTTGTTAAAATCGCATCAGATTTTTCCAGAATTTCTTCAGGGTGATGGGCTGGTTTTACAGACAGCAGGGTCGAGTTAGTTGTTAATTCACTCTTATTTGTTCCTAGCCACTGTAATAGTGCATTGCCCTTTTTTGGCTTTATTTAATTTATTTAATTTCTTTAGTTTCTTCTTGTTCTTCCTGGACAAGGCGTTCCCTTCCGTCAAGGCTTGTGTGATCGTGTTTGAAGGCCTAGCAGGACTCAATAAATTGGCTGACACAATTTCAGTGTTAAGTAAAGTAATTTTAACTTGAGCGTTCAGTGGTTGTGAATTTAAAATAGATATGTTGTCAGAGTAATCGACACTTCTCTGAATGCCTAGTACGTGCTCTTGAGCGGCAATGGGGGGCTGTTCTCGTTGGCTACTTGATTTAACATTGTGAGATTGTTGATTCGTTCTCGTGCCACTCTTTTTACAACTTGAACGCTCGGGACTGTATAAACATGCTTTTATTATAGTAGACTTGTTCTGAATTTGAGGGCGTGGGAAAATAGATGTTTTCAGTGGCCTGGTCTGGGCCTCTTTCCTCAAGTCTTCGATTAAAGTGGACATTATTTCCGGCAGTGATTTTTTTAATAACGGATCACAGTTGCAGCCATTATGTTTTTGATTTAGGTTTAAGTTTGTATTTTCGTTTGGATCTAAGCTTGGGTTCAAGCTTGGGATTTGATTTTGTTCCGCATTTTTTTTAACTCTACGTCTCAAAGAGTTTCATTGCTCGAGTTTTAAGCCTATTCCCATTATTGAGTCAGCTACTAGATGTAAGATGTTTATCTGAGCATCCAGTTTGTCTGCGTGCATATGAGCAGCATTGGCCATTGAGTTCAAAGCTTGATTGGTGACTGACAGAAGAGCCTCAACCTTAAGCATTGCTGGAGTGTCTTCCGGGTCCCCTTGCCTGAGTTCTATTGGGGAGTGGTTTTTTTCAGAGAAGTAGAAGTGGGCTGAAAGTGTATTGATATCTGAGCAGCTTAATGTTTGATTCTTTTGAAAAATGTTTTTTGCATCTTGGTGGAAACTACAAACTTTGGTTCCGGCATTACAGCTGTTGTTGTTTGCTGAATGGGCATTAAGAGTACTAGCTTTGGTCTCGTGGTGGATTAAATCGTTATTCCCGGAATGGCGGAGGTGGTTTTCAACAGCGGGGAACGGAGTAGATGTTAACGAGGGGAGATCAAAACTGAGTTTTTGAATATGGTCTTCCGGTGGTACGTCGTATGATTTTGATTCATCTTCAATGAATGGCGACCTTTGTGAGGTCGGAGGCTGAAGAGCTTGTGTTGGAGAATGGGTCAACGAGATCCATATTATAGAGTCTGATGATTTATGCACTGAGTTTTGTGAAGGGATTTTGACTTTTTCCCTTTGACGGGTCATAGCTTGTGTCTCGGGCTCAAGTTCATGAGCTACTCTATGAGGATTCAGCGTGGCAGAAGGAGGTGGCATGGCCAGAGGAAGCATGATTTTTAGTGATTCATCTGGTCTAGGATGTGGGAATTGCTGGCTTAAGAGACGTGGGGGTAATTTTGGGCAGGCAGGAGATGCAGTAGCTGGATCCTTACCACGAATGATTATTTCGGGGTAGAGTGAGACCAAGTGAGGAGAAGTTGAAAGTGTTACTAATTGGTTGTGAGAACTTGTATTCTTGTTGTGTGAGAAATGAGGGGCACTTTTATTTAATTGATCGATCCGAATAAAGTGGTCCCTGATGTCGCCAGTGCCACTATTTTTCTCTCTGAGTGGGTGTGAAGTGTGTAAAGGGGGGTTTGGTCGCGGGGGACGCGGGGATGTCTGACATCCACGGCCACCCACTTGAGGATACAGCAGCTTAGACTTCTGTCGTTTGGCGGTCTTGTGGGGGCGATGAGTGCTTTGTGGTTGGGTGCCACTCCTTGTGCGCATCGTTGTGAGAAAAAGGCTTTTTCTTCACTTTCCTATTTATTTATTTATCTATTTATTTTTTCCCTTCCTCCCTTGTTTTTATTAGAATTTGCTATCCTCTATCGTTGGATTTTATTTCTCTTTCTCTTTGTTTAAAAGTTGGATTTAAAAACACATCTTCACTTTGCTTTGTTTAGGAGGTTTTTTTTCTTGGTTTTTTTTGTTGGCGGGAGGAGCTCTATAGGTATACTCTGAAAGGAGGCCGTCACAACTCCCGCTTAGCCCCCGCTGGGGTTCTCCGGCCACACACCGGCCACACACCTGCAGCCGCACCTCACACTCCTCGCCTTTCCGCTTTAATCTTGTGCTCTATGTCAAGAGCAGATGCTAGCGGCCAGCAACAGAGGTAGGGGGGCAGATGGAAGGCAGGAGGGCGGCGAGCAGCAAGGAAAGGGTGTCCCCTCCTTCCCTTGCTAGACCTCGCTAGAGCAAAGCTGCGCTCCATGTTCTGGCTTCCTCGTTCAGTTCTTGCAGAGCACTAAATGGCGAAATGCTGGGTCTAAAAAGCACAACTTTTCCAACCACGAGTGTTGTATTTAAGCAGCCTTTGTAATGGTTGCTTGGCCTTTGGAGTGCAGTTTGCGACCTGTAGTCCTCTCAGCAGCTGAAAAAGGAGGAGCGGAGAGGGGACTGTGGATAGGGCCCCCAGGAGCAACTGGTCGTGAGCGGAGCTCTCGGGGGGGGGGGGGGCACAGGCAAGATCAGACCTAGTCAGACCTGCCAAGGTCAACTCCCCGGGCTCTTACTTCGCGGCCGCCTCTATCGGCAGCCGCGCTCGCTCTCCCGTCTTTCGCCCTATCTCGGCCTTCGGAGGCCCTCTGAGGTGATCTCACCTTCTTTGCTGAGTGCTGGTCCCAGTAATGGCGCTGAGAAGTTCCTCGGACTTAGAGTGCGGGTAGAATGCGGGTAAGAAAATCCTGCGCTGTCACAGAGCCCTCTGACTGCTGCCGCTGCCATTCACTCTGTCTCGGACAGCTTCAGCTTCGGACCCGGCTTCGGCTTTCAGTTTTAGGTGTAGCTGTCTTTCGGAGCCTCTGCTCCCTGCTCCCAGCTCGTTCTCCCACTAACTCTCTCTACACCTCCGGAAATGCCAGACCATCCTGCCAGCTGAATCACCAAGGGTGAGCCTGACTGAGAAGCAGCTCCCACTTTGGTGGACGGATTGGGTATCGTCACCATGGCAGAGTACTTTACTCCTGTCATGGTCAGGGTACTCCACCTGCCAAATTTAGAGATGCCCAGCAGACATCTCTCGTTTTACTAGAACCACTGTCACAGTAGTTACTGTAAATACATTAAATGTTTGATGTATGGCTCTGTCAATATGACAACTTTCAATTTTTTTTTCTATTTTCAAAAAGAAATTACTAAAGTAGGATTATAAAAAAAAAAAAACAATGACCCCCTTACACCATGGGAGATTTCTCCCATGGTGGGGAGGTGAGGGTCATTTTGCTGTTTTCACAGCCCATTACTGCCAGACTGTCGGTCAGTGAAAATTGACCATGTGTTTTCCCACTGTAAACAAGGTGGGAAAACACATGGACAAACATCTGACATCCCTTTATCAATTGTTGGATCTTCTGAGGTTTTTGTCAGCCGCTGAGATGAAGTTGTCTCTTCCATTTACATACTGAAGTTTTGCCTGACTCTAAGTAATGCAGGTGGATCTTCGCTTTGAAGGAGAGGGTATTTTGTTGCCGGTCTTATGGAGTACCCTCTCTGAATCAGTCTCTCATTCCAGAGGTAGAAAGCTTCGACAGGCCATATGCTGGGTGGCATTTGGTCAATGTCGATGAGTTCCTGAGACTGAACTGCAGACTTTTCTATTTGGAACTTTTCCTACTTCGTCCATGGCTTCACTGAGAACTCACTCTTCATCAATCAGTCATCAGAGAGCCCGTCTCTGGATCCAGCCTGCAGCCTTCCGTGCTGAGGACTCTACCTTCTTGAAATTTTCTAAGTGTAAAAGGTAACTGATGGGACCAAGCAAACACGTGTATCTTACCAGTGCTCCATCGTGGTCAGCCTTAAACCTTAACCTTGTCCAAGTCTAGAGTGACAAGAAACCAGCGGTTGGCGCCTTTTTGCATTATTTTTATTTAACACTTTAAAACTCCATATCTCTGGTTCCAGAGAGATTCACAAAGAAAAAGGCATGTTACTTAGTGGTCAGTTACCACATAAAATTGACGTTAGTGTGTAATCAATTATGTGTATCAGCAATTGCAGTCACAAATAACTGACGCACTGTTTTCCAAATCACAAATAGGATTGAGTACCCATTTTTATTTGCGATCCATAAAGGTTTGCAAAAGTTACCTTGAGAGTTAGAAAGACTTTTGCTTTGTACATGGGAAATCATTATTTTGTGATTGTAAAACCAGTGACTTTGGATGAGCATGCTTTAAGAGCACATGAGTTTAGTACATCCGGCTACTAATTACTTCATGCTCTACCGTCAGACATGGGCAAAGAAAACCATCATACGATTTACCACTCAATGCTGTGACATCCCTTCTGTAGCCTGCCAAATGTAAACCCTGTGACTTATTAATTGACTTTTTTAAAGAATTTGTTAGGAATGGTGTTAAAGCACTACATCCAATCTATGACACATTTTCATTGCTCCCTGTGTCATTTGTCCTATTAGCTGAGTCACATTGCAACACTGTATATTTATATATAATTTGAGGCAACAAGGGAACCCAAAAAAGTCATCCAGGGACCTTGGGAATCAATTCTGTTTAACAACAGTGGTCCCTGAAATAGGGAATGTACAATCAATAAATATAGACTCAGTCGTTACTATATTCAAAGGACATGTCCAGCCGGACAGAGGTCTAATATTTACCTAATAAAGAGTAAACAAGGGATTTCAACAAAACAGTGCATAAAATGGGGCACAAGCCTGTGTCCTACTTAGCAATTACAAAACAAGGGAGAAGGGAACAACACAGGGGGCTCAGGCAAAGCTTAACGGTTTGTTACACATAGGGAATACACGGTGACAAAACAGAGAAACAAATCGCAGATTACACCTTTACAGTTTCAATAAACACACATTTTTCATAGAGTCACAAATACTTTATTCGATTTTCACCAAGTAAAAAAATCATAAAAGCAGTACATAGTAAACAAATTACACATTATAAATATACACAATAAATAGTTATAAAAAACAGCATTAAATCCTAGTATGGTGGTAAATCGATAATTAATAAATTCATAATAGATTCCGTGATTTTACGACGCTTTTTAAAAACATTGACATAGTGCTAATACATAGGGGGTTTCCTAATTGTTGGAGATGTAAATAAGCTGGCCTACATTGCCTCCAAGCCCCGTCTCTAAGATAAGATTTCAACCATCTCGCCCGTTCTTTTTTATACAGTTTGCAAAAGAGTACCAAATGGAAGGTAGACTGAATAGATGTGTTGTCACATGGGCATAGGGCCAGAGTTCTTTTCCAGTAATTTTTCTCCGGATATGAGACCAGGCGGTGAAATATATTGAACCTGAATCTAATTAGGACAAAACGCTCAAATCCCAAAGTGGACAGAGTTAGATAGGGTTGCATTTTGAGGGTAATCAACAGTGGCTGATGTTCAAGAACAGTTCTTTTGCTGACTTCATTCCCAAACCTTAAGGTATTAAAATGGTCCATGCACAGATTTTTAAAGGTTTTTTTAGGAATTTTCACAATTAATTCCGGTTTATCATACCATTCTGGCTTAGTTAATTGAAAGCACAGGTGCACCATAAATTAAACAGGTTTATCAATAAGAATTTTACAAATATGAATGTCCAGAAAGTCCGTTTTGTTTAGACGATTTATTTTTCAATACAGTGAGAATAGGACAGCCGACGCGTTTCGTCCCTGCCGGGACTTCTTCAGGGCAAGAAATAAGTCAATGTCCAGGATGAAGTATGGAAACCAGTTGGGTTGCAGACAGCTCTGTTAATCTCTATTTTCAATAACAATGGTGAGTATCCACGCGAGTATTCTGGAAGCAAAGCAGTTACTCAAACTCATGTGTACGCGGAGTCATGGCCAAGATACTATAGGTACGCTAACAATGTAAATTAGAGGGAACGATTTGACATCCAATTGTCTCATCAGAATGAATATATTGTGCACCAACAATACGATGTGCACTGAATCTATGGGTGGCTACAAATCCCTTACAGCCAATATTCTTACATCAAAAGTAATAGTTCATGATTCTTCCTCCTTGGTTCTATAAGAACACTAACAGCGTTTATCAAAGGGATGATTTGTCATCCAAGTATCTCATCAGATAAATATGTCATGCACCAACAATGTGTTGTGCTTAAAATCTATAGAATGGCCAAGAGCCCCTTATGACGGTTATCCTTACTTCAAACGAAAATATTCATGATTCTTCCTCATAAGTTCTCTAAACAAATGAGAAAAAGCGGGAGATAACCGCCCACACGAACCGTCCCCTCAGTGTGGATAATTCTTATTGATAAACCTGTTTAATTTATGGTGCACCTGTGCTTTCAATTAACTAATGTTGTAGTTCTTTTTGAACTGGCATTGTGTTGGCGGGTGTTGTTTCGGTGTGCACATGATCCCCACCCAAGGGTTGAGATAAGGGGAATTTTTCTAACGAAGTGGCGAAAAAATATTTTGCATCAGGTGCATTTGTGTCAAGGTTCCGCCAGCCCTCGTGCTATATAAATACCATTCTGGCTTGTCAATGTCCGTCAGGGCTTTCCTCACATACTCAAGCCATTTGATTCTTTTTGCGTTGGTTAAATTCTTAACATCCAGAATAATTTCTCGATTGAGAGCCAGTTCTTGCGTTGCCCAAATTCTCCTCCAGAGTAGGATTGGCTGGATTTTAATCAGATCTGTCAAATAGTCCATACCTATTTCTACATGACAATTATAATTTGACATACTTTTCGGAAGGGACAGAAGGTAGCGAAAAAAATTATTTTCAATAATCTGGAGCACCGTCACATCATGATATCCCCATATCCCTGCCCCATACAGGGCGATGCTTCTACATTTGGCCACATATATGTTAAGCATTATACCAGGTTGTTTTCTACCCAATTTACTGGCAAAATGCTTTATCGCCGCAACTGAGCGTTTAAATGCTAACGCTCTGTTTTTTACCTCGGGGCCCCAACCCCCTGTTGCCTCGATTGTGACCCCTAAGTATGGAAATGCTTTTGTGGCTTGTAGTAGGGTGCCTGCCGCCTTAAGTTGTTTACATCTGGCTCCTCCTTTGCCAGAAGCCATCACAAAAGACTTTTTTGCATTCAGGTTGAGGCCCCTCTCTTCCATGTATGTTATATATCTATGCAATACTTTTTGCGCGCCGACCTTTGTTCTTGCCATCAACACAGCGTCATCCGCATACAAAAGGGAGCTGATCTGCGTATTCCCGGCCTTGGGAGAGTCAATGTTGCTGGCACCCAGTTCCCTCTCCAAGCTGTTAGTGTAAAGAGAGAAAAGGAATGGGGCCAGCACACACCCTTGCCTCACCCCCTTCCGTATGCGAAAAGACCCTGTGCATTCCCCCCCCAGCCCATACCTTACTCTGGCAGAGGCATTCGAATATAATTGTCTTAGGAAGAGAACTATCGAAGAATCCACTTTCATTTCTTCTAATGTCGACCACAGTTTATCATGTATGACACAATCAAACGCCGACGAAAGGTCGACGAAGATTGCGTAGAAACACCCCTCTTTTGCACTGGTATATTTCCCCTGCAAAAGAACAAAGTTTAATACTTGTTCCACAGTGCCCATCCCTAGTCGGAAACCATATTGTACTGGGGTCAAGATATTTTGATCTTCAGCCCAGTCCTGGAGCCTAGTCAGGATTACTCTACCTGCAATTTTTACTATTGAGTCCAGTAGTGATATTGGTCTATAATTTGATGGGCTTTCCCTATCCCCCTTTTTGTATATAGGGATAATCAGTGATTCTGCCCAGGTTTTAATGAAACCAATATCACAACATGCCCCCATTACACGTAAACATACAGGTGCCCAGAGATCTATGTTCATTTTGTAGAGATCACTTGGGATTCCATCTGGGCCCGGGGCTTTATTGTTTTGAGATGATTTAATCGCAACCTTGACCTCCTCTAATTCGAACTCTAATGGGATCGGGTGATATTTACTTGGTAATTGTGGCTCGGTTAGAAGGTCACAATACAAATTAGAGAAAAACTCTACCCATGCATTTTCATCAATAGCTATATCTATTTTAACTGTCGCCTTGTTATTAATAAATGGTGAGTTAACTACCTGCCAAAATTGCTTAGGGTCTCTACTTTCCGCTGCCTCCAATAAATCTTGCCAAGCCTTCTCCTTGATTGCTTTCTTCCTTTGATCTCTTGTAACCTTATACGCTTTCCTTAATACTCTAATAGTCTCAGGATCCCTTACTGGATCTTTTAGGGCCTTTTTTTAGCGCATTGTGTGCCTTAGTGCATTCAGTGTTAAACCACCCCTTTGGAGTGTTTTGCTTTTTTATGCACTTTCTGGTCAGAGCACCCTTTATAGTTTCCGTAATGATAAAAAAGGCCTCCAGTATTTCTCCACTTGTGGGATTATCCTCTAAACATACAAGTAGCGATGGGAGAGCCTCATGGACTATTCTTTGCATAATTTTTCCCGGGTCTGCCATGCTCCATTTTAAAGCAATACCATTTCGTCGTGCTACCTCTAAGTTCTGGGTCCATGTTAAAATCTCAGTTTTGTATAAGGTATAAGGTGTTTTATAGTGTCGACGGCGTTTCGATCCAACACGGGGGTAAGTGGATCATCATCGTGACCTGGATTGCATGCCTAATATTGTAAGAGCCTTTATACGCCTGGGGAGGAAGAATTGGGAAGAAAAATACAGAACGCACAATTAAGGAGAGGTTCACTATTTACACGAACGTTATGGAGACAACGCTGCATGAAAAACTCAGAGGAAATCATGCAAGGAACTATAATGTTCAAAAGGAGTGAAGTGACTGTGGTGAAAGCGAATGGAGAGGGATATGTCTACCAGGTAGTGAATGAGTTAGTGTCTGTTGGACTCACAGTTGTAAGTCAATGGCGCATTTGAAAAGGAGTGGAGCATGCAGGTGACTGCAGACTTAGAAAGAGTATGAGGATAAAAAGCATAAGAACGGAATTATTTGCGAGAGCATCCCGCGGAAGGTTGGAGGTCATGTTGGTGAAAGTTGACGAAACTGTTGTTAAAAAGACATTGCAACACTATAGCATAGCTTATATGATGCGGCTCAGCAGATTTTTGGTGTATGTCTTGATTATTCATATTGCAGAGGGCAGATATAATTGGCAAATGTTTGCAGACATCCTGCCTCGTTAATATTCAAGAGCTTTGATATCCTCTGGATCCATGTGAATTCCTGCAAAGGCAAGGATGGAGGCCCAAAAGGCATACTATTAAACTGAAAGATGCCTTCCATAGTTATAAAGGCTGTGAGTTTCTATGACTCTTTGTGTAACTTGATCT